>NC_064616.1:238721704-239389204 GCF_023898315.1 Schistocerca nitens | reverse complement strand
TACAATTTATATCCAGTGACTAAAAGTATTTCTTGCTTAGCATCTAAGTAAATTTTTTTTATATGAAAATGTTGCTAGCCTAGTATGTATGTAATAAGAAAACATCAAAGGAAATATAACAAGTTTCTTACATAATTAGATAAAAAAGATCATATAAGTTTTAACATATGTGTAACAGTAACTACTTAAGCATGGAATAGTCTTCAATGAGCTAATATAACCTAATAACCAGTAAAAAATAATATTTTATTTTGTGCATTTGGGCACTTACTTTTCCATGACATTAATCAGTAGTGGCCCGACTACATGATATTTTATGTTTTTATGCTCGCAGTTCCCTCTGGTCAAAAGAAACCAGGTCTACATGATTTCAGTGCAGCAGACTCAGGGACTTCATATCCACTGACAACCACACTAATATTCCCACATCCGCTAATTTATGGCGTAAGCAGACTCAGGGACTTCATATCCCCTGAGAAATACACCTGAAGTCAAATTTTCCTCTGGTGAGACAGTTTGACAACGTAGGCAGACTCAGGGACCTCGTGTCCACTGACAACCACACATCACTGCGTTATTGCGTAAGTACCTCCTCAAACTTATATAGTACAAGTCTGGGTCGAGTATTTCTCTATACTGAAAACGTCATATTTTATAGAAAATAGATTCTCCCTTTAAAATACGATATCTCTAATTACATAACTGAAGCAAGGAATAATATTATGTCATATAAACAGGCATGTGAGCTCTGAGCTCATTGAAATGTTTTCTTTAACTCTATTGCCGCAGATTTGTGGCATTTATCTCAAGTCATGAATAATGTGAGGCTCACCACACGGTGGCAAGTTAAATTTCCTACGATTAGTTTGGCCAAAAACAGTGGCAAAGTTTTGATTGTGACCACGAATCATTACAAATATGGCACCACACAAAAAATATCATTTTAATTTCAAGGCATAAATCCTGTGCCATGGAACTCTAATTACCTACAATTTTTACATTACTAGTGATGCTGAAGAAGAATCTTACAACATTTGTTACAATAATGGTTATGTACATTTTGGTTATAAAATATTTAAATAATCCTACAAATAGAAAAGTAATTCCATAGTGATGCTATTATATATAATAAAAGTTACAGAATCATTTAGAAAAAGTCTAGCCAACGGCTTGCCAAATCAATTCATATACATGTACAAAATTTAGTGAATGATTACGTGACTTTGCGTCAGAATTTTTTACACTCTAATTATTAAGTTATACCAAATTTATAATTATCGGTCTGTAATGACTGCCAATATTTCTGATGTCGAACGTAAATGTGTGTGGCATAGCGTCTCAATCGTTTTTATATGGAGTCCTCATTGTCTCTGTTTGGAGGCCTCCCTAGTGTTTGTATGAATCTGTGTGGCCATACCTTGGACGGTCACAAAGAACAAGAATAAGAATCATCCTACAAAGTACATAATAAAAAAATAGATTTACAAAATACGACACACAAAACCCCTCCATCTGTTCAGTACAAACTGAAAGAAATGGTTTATTCATCAAGGTGACAAGAAATAAATTTATGACATGACAAATTACAATCATGAAATAGAAAACACAAGATAAATATTAAATTGACTTATGCTACACTACTATTTACACATCCATAAAATATGGCAGATACTCTCGCCTCTTGGCGTAAGAGTCATTTCGCTCTGGAAAGAGAAAAGAAATAGTTTAATGCAGAACATAATTATCTAGGTCATAGCTCGGTGTTTTTGTCACAGCCGACTGTTTCTGGAACGTCTTTCTTCTCGCGACCCTTAACGGTAAGCTTGCTACACTGAAAAAATCGTCTACTACACAAAATTACGTCACGTTAAGTGCTTTCGTTTCTGCAATGGAGAAAACTTCCGTTGCGGTCATGTTTCCTGTAAGAAATGCAATAAATTCAACCTTAACAACAATAAGAAGAGAAACAACACTATCATTCTTACCATTCCACAATTTCACAGAGAAAAAAAAATATTCTTGACAGTCATTCATCACATAATTCAACACTTTGCTGTGTATTTGTATCAGAACACCTTTTGTGACTCATAGCCATGTCTTAACTTTGCTGTGACTTGGATTTTAAGTAAATGTGCTCTCTACCTTAACATTACTGTGACTTAAATTTCACGTAAATGTGTATAAGCTATATCTTCCTTCATAGAGTACTATTATGGGTTCCTTCGCTTAGAAGTGTATCTTTCTTATCATCTCTTCTTCTATAAATGTCTGCAAAGTGCTCCCTCATTGTGTCACACTAATCATGAGTGGTCCATAAATCCTAATACGCCTTACCTGGCAAACTAATAAACACGAAAAATCCACATAAATCATCACTCTTCAAACTACTTCATAAATCAGAAGAAATGTCAGTTCGAAGGTTTCCTAATTATACTATTACCCATCAAATATAGCTTCTCAATTCAGAGCCACTTTCACATTATATTTTACCGGAAGATAATGTCAACACTTTCTGTTATATCATGTTATTTCTCCCTAAAGACGTACATAGTTATTTCTTGCATTTTCCTTCAAATAAGTCACGAAAATTTCATTCTTTCAGTGAACAATCGCAAGATGTCAACAGCTGGTATAATCCTATCGTCAGAAATGTCCTTTGCAAAGTTCTCATTCTCTCAAACAATACAAATAGTTCATAATCATTCATTCTTGGTCTTTCATACAGTATAGATTGACAATAAAGGATTAATAGATAAACAGGTGAGTCAAAGATTATGAAACAGTACTGAAAACTAAAATCGGAAGAATATACTGTAACGGCTGGGGCCCCTATGCTTGCCAAACATGTATTTACTAAAGATCAGTAAACCCCCTAGGGCCTTATTCCTTGAAAATTTTAATGTGTCATAAGTGGTGAAGACCTCGCGATTTATGTGTTCGTATTGTCTCAACTTCCACAGCGTTTGTGTGTGCAATGCGTCGTATACGGAAGGGTCCTTCATACACCAAGAAAAGCTTCCTATTCAAATATTTTCCCTTATGAGATAGTCGATGTGATCTAAGCAATACCGTTTGACCTACCTGTAAATTCTTGACGTTGACTCGTGGATTATGCAGCTTTTTTCTTCTGTCTGCAGCTTTCTTGATGTTCTGTAATCTTATACTTACCACTTCATGGTGTCTTAAACGTCGCTGTGCAGGGAAGGCTACTAATTGTTTTATCTTATCTGGTGGTTGTTTATTTTTCAACACAAGCAGTGGGGGCAGGGTAGTGGAATCATTAGGTAGTTCATTAACAATGTTTTGGAAACCAGATAAATGTACGTCCCAGTTCCTATGTTGGCGATGGCAGTACAATCTGCAAAGTTTAGCTAACTTCTTCACGATACGTTCTGATGGGTTATATGATGGCATTAAACGTGATGTAAATACTGGTTTAATTTTCCTGCATCGCAAGGTTTTCAGCCAACTGTTGGAACGGAATTGTGGGCCATTGTCAGAAATCACCTTGTCAACGTGCCCTACTTCCTTCAAGAAAAATCTTGACGAATGCTGTGGAAACTGATTCTGCTGTAGCTTTTCGTAAAGGTGTGTATGAGACAAATTTCGAAGTAAGCTCAACAGCTACGAAAACATATGAATGGCCTTGTCTAGATCTTATTACTGGTCCGAAGATGTCCACGGCAGCCATCTCTTTTAATTTGACTGGGATGATTGGAAATGGTGGTGTTCTGTGTGTCACTGTTGGTGGTTTTCCTTTCTGACATAACTTGCATATTGCCAGGACTTTACGGATTCTCTTTTCCATATTGTAAAAATAACATGTCTCGTAATTTTTGAAAACATTTCTTCGCACCAAAGTGGGCATAACTGAGATGTGTGTACCAAATGAGTTTATTTACAAATTCGTCTGGTATGCATAAAACCCAAGGAGGACTGTCAGGACGTCTGCGTCTGAATAAGATGTTATCACGTATGATATAAAACTGTCTTATAGCAGGATGTGACTTACTCTCCCACTTCCTTTTTATATCCTTCCAAATCGAATACTTTTCTTGTTCACGAGCAATGTCACTTAATGAGGATGAAATGAAATTTTCAAAAGCAACCTTCTGCATGTAGAGTAAGCTGTAATTATTTTCTAGGAAATCTTCCTCGTTACTTTGAACTAAACCAAGAGGTGCTCGTGAAAGCGCATCAGAAATGATGTTTTGTGAACCTGGAATATACATAACAGTGAAGTTAAATTCCTGAAGAAACAAAGCCCAACGTTTTATTTGGCTGACATGAGAAATTGTAACGCCCGATGGTCGTTGTATACTTTTGTGTGCCTGCCTTCCAGATAGTAACGAAATTTATCAAACGCCCATACTAAGGCTAATGCTTCCAGCTCCGTGACTGAATAGTTGCGCTCTGATTTTGTTAATATTCGACTGGCAAAAGCTATACTTTTCTGAGTAAGAATTCCATTTTCAACAGCTTCTTGGAACAAATGGACACGAAGCCCAGTTCTTGAGCTACCTGTCGAAAGGCAAAAATCAAGGGATAAATCAGGATGTGGCAATATAGGTGCATTCAGTAGTGCAGTTTTCAAATCGTGGTAGTCTGTTTGAGCAACATGATCTCAGTCCCAAACTGTGTTCTTACCTGTTATTTGACATAATCTAGGTGTTGACAAGCTTTGTAGGCTAATAAAACGACGATAAAAATTTTTAGTCCCAAAAATCCTCTTAATTGTCGCTTTTTTGTTGGTAGGGGCATTTCTTTGATTGCATTTAATTTTTCTGGATCAGGTAGAATGCCTTTTGTTGTAACAATGGGGCTAAGAAATTTGAGTTGTGTTCTACCGAAGTCCGATTTTTCTAAATTGACTGTAATGCCATGTTCCCGAAATGTTCGTAATAATTCATTTAATACTTGGTTGTGTTTTGTCCATGAATTTTCTGCGATCAGAATGTCGTCAACATAAGTGGTGATCCTGTCTTTTAAGTGTGTCGGTAATATTGTATTCAAACCACGGATAAATGCAGCTGACGAAACATTGAGACCAAATGGCAATTTTCGAAATTGGTAACAGTTTCCAAAACAGAGGAAAGCTGTGTATTTCCTACACCTCGGATTTAATTCTATTTAACAAAAACTACTTCGTAAATCCAAAGATGACATCACCTTCACTCCATGGAATTTTTTCAATAGTTCATCTAGTGTCTGTGGTCTATCGGTTTCAGGTTGGATTACTGTGTTAATTTGTCTGGAATCAAGAACCAGTCTAATGGAATTATCCCTTTTCTTAACCACGTGTAATGGGCTATTATATGAACTCACAGCAGGTTCGATGATTCCCTGCTCTAACATGGATTGTATTTCCTGTTTCACTTTGTCTCTGTATGTCAATGGGATGACGTATGGTGATAAAAAAAATTTATTATGTTCCTTGACACTGAATTCATAAAGAAAGTTACGTATTGTTCCTGTCTTGTGAGAAAAAACTTCACAATTTGTTTGTAATATTTCAAATAACTCATCATTTCCTACATTAGGATCCACTTCGTCTCGGTAAACTTTCCTTTTAATTAATTGTTCTGTACTAATGGGTTGTTCTGTTTCACAGTAAAACGTAGTGATGTTATCTGTGCAACTATTAGACAAATTCAGTGATTCTTGTGCCTCAAGCGGAAAGAGAAAACGCAGATAATTCACTTCCTCATCCTCCTTTGTTAGCCATCCTTGAAATTTAAGCGTGACTAACATTTGATTTACTCGTAACATGACTTGAGCATTACAAAAGTTTAACATTGCTTTATATTCACGTAGGAATTCCACACCCAAAATCACTTCTGTTGATAAAAGAGGGACTACTAAGAAATTTGCAGAAAACACGTGTCCTTGACACCTGAAAACTAAAGAAGTCTGATTGCGTACGTCTACACTCCTTCCTTGAATGATTCCCTTTAATTTGGTCTTTAATAATGGCAAGGTTGGACAAACAGATGCCTGTTCACACTTCTTAAACATTGTCTAAAAATGGTTCAAATGGCTCTGAGCACTATGGGACTCAACTGCTGTGGTCATCAGTCCCCTAGAACTTAGAACTACTTAAACCTAACTAACCTAAGGACATCACACACATCCATGCCCGAGGCAGGATTCGAACCTGCGACCGTAGCAGTCGCACGGTTCCGGACTGCGCGCCTAGAACCGCGAGACCACCGCGGCCGGCTAAACATTGTCTCTCTAATTACATTCACAGGGCTGCCAGAATCAAGTACAGCTGAAAGTAGTGTATTTACAACCGAGATTTTTATAATTGGATGAGCATACATAATTTCGTTGTTATCATTTTCTTGTAATAATGTGTCTCTAATGTCCTCCAATCCAACAAAGTTAACATAATTTGTGTATCGGCTTTCCGCCGCTACAAACGGTTCGTTTGTAGTCCTTGTTGCTAGTCATTGTTGTGCCTGCTTGTATTGTCGCGAATTATTGCTTGGGTTGGGTGGTCTGATTTCTACATTGTCGCCACGCTCTAAATTGGAATTTCTGCGATCCTGCCAATTTTGATTTGTCCCCTCATCATAACGGTTTTGGTTCTCATAATTGTTATGACTATAATTATCACGTGGGCTCGATGCTCTGTATTCTGCATGAGAACCGCGTTCCGAATTGTAATTTGCGTGTCCGCGCCAATTTCAGTTGGCCATACCGCGACCATTCCTTCTAAAATAATTTTCATTTCCATAACGCCTTTGCTCTCATGGTCCGCGATCTCTATTACTGTACTGAAAGTTCCTATGATCATAAAAATCATTTCTCTGGCGTCTATGATCTGTGTTATACGGTTGATGCCGCATATCACGTCTATCTTCTTCCGCCCTGTACGCGTGAGGTTTGTCCGAGTTCCATACGCGTTTACGGTCACCCCGCGGATAATTATTTTCCCAATACTGATTACTATAATCTCTTTGTTTGTTTTCATAGTTGTCAAATTCTAATTCTTGCAAAAGAGCTTGGAATGCCTCCAAGTCATCTTTGCACCTACCTGCCAAAATTATGTGGCACAATCTGATCGGCCGTTTTGTCAAACAGATACGAATTAATTCCGACTGACTGCACGGATTCGTTAAACATCTGTTCATGCGCATCATGTTTTCAAAATATTGCACTGGAATTGAAAATTTCGACTGCTCATAACTTTGTATCATAATGATGTAATGTGTTATACGATCTTGTGTAGTCTCTGACCAGTAAGCAGATAAGAACGCGTGATAAAAATCACCATATGAGTGACATTCACGTACTATTGAGCGCATTCTTGTTGCAGGCCCTCCTTCAAGATACCTGCAAATGAATACCAGTTTGTGGCCAATTGGCCATGTTGGTGGTAAAGAATAGTCAGATTGTTGTAACCACTCTCGAGGGTGGATTTCGTGACTAGCATTCCGAAAAACTTTAAATTTCCTAACTGTGAGAAAATGCTTATAGTCAAACTCGTCATTTTTCTTAGCGGATGAGTTTTCTTTTACATCATGACTCACGTTTCCTTCATTACGTCCCGCAAACGTGTCATATTCACGAGAAAAGTGGTCGGCATTTCCATAATTAACGCGCTCATTGTCGTTACCAATTTGGTAATTATTGGATCTACCAGTGTCATTGCTGCGATCGATCTTTTCTTCGATGCTGGCAAGCTGTTCCTGTATATTTTTTACGTCACGTTTGTTTTGCTGATTAATTGTCATCTACCCTTGTTTAAAACGTTGCAGAGACTGAAATTCTAAGGTATTCGCGATCGGTACCGGCTGAGTGTCATCTGACCTCGTATCTAACCCGCTACTCAGTTCCGTCACTTTCATGGATAATTCATCTACCTGTTTAGCTACTGTCGTTAATTGAGTTTCTATCTTTGAAACTTCATTGGTGGTCTGTAATTGCAATGACTCAACATTTTTCGCTAATTCCTCTACTTGCAGTTCTTGTTGTGACGTCTGTCGTTTCACTTCAACATTATCAACATTTTGTACGTGATCAAGTCGGGATACAAGATTGTTAATATCTGATTTGAATTCTTCACGTAGCTGACATTTCAACTGACTGGTCATTTCTTCAAATTTACTATTTAAATTGTCATTCACCTCACCCTGAAGCAATGTGAGATTCTCGTTAATTTCGTTCTGAAGCGATTTGAAATTCTTTGCATTATTGTTGTTAAATTCAGTGAGTTTACTCTCCTGTCTGTCGTTAAATTCAGTGAGTTTACTCATAAATACAGTGAGTTTACTCTCCTGTCTGTCATTAAATTCAGTGAGTTTACTCAGTAATAATTGTAAAACATCATTACTGGGGGCAGGGAGTACAACGTTACTCTTCTCTGTTAAAGCAGAAGCAGTACCCGCATTGCCACTAACAGAAGGAAAGGCAAAATTACTCTGCTCTATCGGAGTGGCAACCAGACCTGAATTTCCACCGAAAGTGGGGAAAACAAAATTACTCTGCACTTTTGAGGCGGAAGCAACGCTGGAATTTCTCATAACGAGTTCGGTTTGCGTCACTGTATTGTCATGTCCTCTGTTGCGTGCAGCACACAGTTGTTCATCACGCATTGTTGGCAAATAATGGTCTACATTCCGATTCTCCGTTGTATTGTTCGAAAATTCCCGGATCTCAATATAATTTTCTACTCTCTGTTCCGAATTTTCGGAAACTGCGTTTGAAACCGCTCCTACATTCATGTTCGCAACCGTATCTACGTTCGCGTTTGTAGTAGCATCTGCATTATTTTCCATTTTCTTTTGTGCTCTCGTCCTCATTGTCGCAATACGAACGAAAACATGTCACTAAAATACACCGCAATCCTAAAAATTCCACTGTTCAATTAACTATTACTCAATGCACCAATAATTCAAAAACAAAACTGCTGAAATAAAATTATGTGTTGACACAAAGCAGTGCGCAAGACATCAAAATGCTGTGCTTCCACTAATGATTACTGTTGCGTAATCTTGCAGTGGCAGTAGCAAGACGAAGCATATCTAACTACGATTCATCAAAAAAAAAAAAAAAAAAACGTATCCTCGTAGGTATGTCGCCAGGTGAAAGTCGCGAGCTCTATATGTTCTTATCTCGTGTTTTCTACTGAAAATCTCGTGCTTGTACTCTTCTTAACTTTACTATTACAGAGATCGCCTAAACTCTATTTTTTTTTATTATTGGTCCTGTGCGCAACAAATAACTTACTTGATCTATTTGCTGCCACTGTTTGATCTGCTGCATTCCATTATTTAACAAAAACATAAAAAACCTACTATTCACGCTGAGTGCAATGCATGTTCTGTATGGCGGCTCCTGCTGTTGCTGCGGCTGCTGCTAGTTACTACAGCTACATATAATTCAAGAGAAAGGGTTTGGTCAAATCTAAACTCAATAAATGATAACCCAAACAAAAAACCATATTCTGAAAGCGATTCTTTGTCATTCAATTAACAAAACGCTAGAAGCTCTTTGAACAATCGCTTCGTTTGTAAATCTGCCTCCAGTGGCATTAAAGCAATATTACAAATTAATCAAACTCTTGAGACAGACTGAAATACTTCTTAATTGGATACCTAGTGAAACAATTCCCTGACAATTACAAAAGAAATCAATGACAAAATCTAACAATGGTTTCCCTTAAGAATTCAACTCCTATCATTATCAAAATGACCGTCTGCTGCTACGCATATACACAAACCCTTTTCTTTAAATTAATAAGCGTGCTGCAAATTATAAAAAATATCAACTAAATACCAAATACTGTGTCACTGCCGGCGGACACGGCAGTACGGCAGCTCGGCGACGACCCCTCGCCCAACACACGTGCGCACCAGAGCAGGCGGGCTCCTGCGCTGGCTTCAAAACTGCCACTAGTTAATCCGTGCGCTGCGAAGCGCGACAACAGTATCTTAGATTCCAGAGCTTGTGTATGCTCGCTGTAGCCAACCTTTACATCCTAAGAGAGTATTGCCAACTCTCACCCTCTATTGCCATCCACCGTAAAGAGTCTGGTAGGCATTTTCTCTGTGCCATACTACACCGTCTGTGACTGCGTACTGACGTACGCAGCAGATCAGAGTGTCCGGAGGTATGACTTGGATGTTTAGCTAGAAAGCTCTGCATGAGTGGTGTATTACAACCACTACACAATCTGTCTCCAAATTGGCTGAGATCTGTGCTCAAGATTGAGAGAAAGTGAACTCGTTATAGATCAGTTGGAATAAATTAAAGCAACATACCGTTATTCTCCCGTCCTGTGTCTTATTCACGATATAAACGTACAAAATGTCAACCATACGTCCGTACAATCCCGTTCTCCACGGAAGATGGCATCCTGGACAACGGAAAATCGTGCCAAAGATGACGTAACGCCATCTAGCAAACGAGCCGATGATTACCGGGTAGTCCCACATCCACAATCGCTGTGAACACAGTCACAGACGGTGCACTATGGCACAGAGAAGATGCTTACCAGACTGTCTGCGGTGGTCGGTCATAGAAAGAACGGAAGCAGGACAGTCGCAAACTGATGTGTGAATCGTTCTGTTGTTTCTCGGACGTGCCGACAATTTATAGAGACCGAACCTGTATCCCGAAGACCAGGGCAGGACTGACCGCGTGTGACTTCAGAAGAGAGGACCGTCATTTGGCTTTAAGGGCACGACAGTAACGCCTTAGTACTGCACAGTAACTGGCATGTGAGCTCGCAGCATCCGCTGGAGGTACTGTATGGAGTCAAACGGTGTGCAGAAGGCTTCGGCAAAGAGGCCTTTATAGTCGGAGATCTGCTGTATGTCTATCTCTGACGCGTCTTCACAGAAGAGAGCGTCTAGGATGGAGTAATGAACACGCCAAATGGGCGGTCGAAGAATGGGCCAATGTTGTTCTCACAGATATATCTCAATTTAGCCTGGGGAGTGGTTTTCGATGGCTTTGCATCTGGAGGGAACGCGAAACAGTTGCGGGGCCCAAACAATGTGGAAAGAGACCGATATCGAAGAGCATCCCTAATGGCGTTGGCAGGGATTATGTTTACCTCTCTAACCCCTATTCATGAAATTGTACGGGTGAATAGGCAAGGTTTAACTGCTGTCAGGTATCGTGACGTGATCTTAGGACCTCATTTGCTGTTGATGCGAGGTACTGTTGGCCCAGACGTCGTATTGATAGACGATAATACTCGACCTTACAGAGGACGGGTGGTTGAGGTTTTCTTGGGAACGGAAGATATTGCACGCATGGCTCGGCCTGCTCGCTCTCCCGATTTGAATCCCACAGAGCATATCTGGGATGTAGTGGGGAGACGGCTTGTATCACGCCAGCATCCACCGACCACACACCAAGACTGTGAGCAGCTCTGCAGGAAGAATGGTCGTTATTGCCTCAACATGAGTCTGATGGCAGCATCCACAGCATGCCCTTTCGTTGACAGGCTCACGTTAACTAGTTGTCTAAATGTGTGTCCAAATCCGTTAAGTTGGAAAACACGAGAACATTTTTGTCTACCGTTATACATGTTGTAGTTGTTTACGTACTGAATTATTTGCGTTATTTTTTTACTTTACCGTCATCTGTTTATACTGTTAGGTGGCGAAATAAAAGCAAGCTTGCAAAATTTCCATTTGTTGCTTTAATTTTGGACACCAGTGTATATATACAGAGGGAGGGAGAGACATGGCGTTACAGATAAAGGTGGGAAACAAAAATCATTATGCAGATGATGTAACAGGTCGAGGGGAGTAGTGACGAGTAAATATAAGAGGGGTAGTGACAGCACCTTTGCATTACTAGTGGAACGATGGTGCATTCTGAAGAGACGGGATGAAATTACCATACTCCCATTAGTTCTACGTGAGTGTGTGAGAGAGAACGGTATTATTATTTTATTGTGGATGCTCTGGCATTTTGCAACCCAAATACATTTTAGTTGCAAGCAATATATCTTGGAATCGTAAAAAACAGTTAGATGCAGTGTAAAGTTGTATCATTTTAGAATCGAGACACATTGATTGCATATCGGTATTGCTATAGGAGAACCATGAGAAGTTTGCTGATGAAGTATAAAAAAGGACTCTATAGGCAACGTGGGTAACACAAGTTTCTGCTACAGGTCTCAGATTAGCTCCTAATGCAACTGCTTGATGTTTGCTAATTTTTAACCCCACTTATCGTACATTTACTCTTTTTGTCGAAAGTTCCTCCGGCTGTTTCAGTTGTGCTTTCGAAACATATATAATGGCGTGTTTTCGTGGTGAGTGAAAGCGTGTTTGGTAAGGATGGTCTAAGGCGCCGTCGGCGTGGATACTGCTTTGTATCCCAGCGCTACAGCGCTGTGGAGAGAGAGTGTAAACTTAATCGTCTGGGTCGTCACGATAGCTACATCTGTCTGCTTGTGAGCTCCAGCGTTATTATAATTTAAATAAACAACTACTTCCTTGCTGTAAAGTGGACAGGGTATCATTAAAATGAAGTACCTCTTTAATATGCCGTCATGTATACAGAAAATGAAGCCGCATCCACCCTACCATTGGCCTTGGAGTATTCACATAAATGAGTGTAATTACAACCACACTTACAGGTTATCACCGAAAGAACCGTCATCTCGACTCTTTACTCATATGTTTTCGACATCAATATGGATAATCGTCTGTGTTGGACGTGTGCAAAATATAACTATCTGTCTACAATATTAATTAGGGACTCTGTTACGCAAATTCGTGCCGTTGATGCGAGCTCGTATAAAAAAAAATATTCTGAGTCGTTTACTAGTTAGCACACTGGACTCGCGTCGGGAAGTTGACAGTTCAAACCTGCGTCCGGCCATCCTGATTTAAGTTTTCCGTGGTTTCCCAAAATCGCTTAAGGCAAATGCCGGGATAGTTCCTTCGAAAGGGCAGAGTCGCGTGCCTATTCCATCCTTATCCAATCCTAGCTTGTGCTCCGTCTCTAAGCACCTCGTTATGGTACATAAATGGGGATTTCTCGATTTGCTGTGGGATTTTGGAACGTATACTGTGTTCGAACACCATGAAGTACCTCGAAGAAAACGATTTATTGACACATAGCACGGATTCAGAAAATATAGTTCTTGTGAAACACAACTAGCTTTTTATATTCATGAAGTAATGAGTGATATCGACAGGGGATGTCAAATTGATTCCATATTTTCAGATTTCCAGAAGGCTTTCGATACCGTTCCTCACAAGCGTCTTCAAGCCAAATTGCGTGCCTAAGGAGTATTGCCTCAGTTGTGCGACTGGATTCGTGATTTGCTCTCAGAAAGGTCACAGTTCGTAGTAATAGACGGAGAGTCATCGAGTAAAACAGAAGTAATATCCGGCGTTCCCCAAGGAAGTGTTATAGGCCCCCTAATGTTCTGATCTATATTAACGACATAGGAGACAATCTGACTAGACGTCGTAGATTGTTTGCTGATGATGCTGTCGTTTACATTCTTGTAAAATTATCAGATGACCAAAACAAATTGCAAAATGATTTAAATACGATATCTGTATGGTGCGAAAAGTGGAAATTGATCCTGAATAAAGAAAAATGTGAAGTTATTCACATGAGTACTAAAAGAAATCCGCTACATTTCGATTACGCGATAAGTCACACAAACCTGTAGGCTGCAAATTCAACTAAATACTTAGGGACTGCAATTATATATAACTTAAATTGGAATGATCACATAGATAATGATGTGGGTAGAGCAAACCAAAGACTGCGATTAACTGGCAGAACACTTAAAAGGTGCAACAAGTCTACTAAAGGGACTGCTTACACCACGCTTGTCCGCCCTATTCTGGCGTACTGCTGTGCGGTGTGGGGTCCGCATAAGGTGGGACTGACGGATGACGTTGAAAAAGTTCAAAGAAGGGCAGCTCGTTTTCAATTATCACGAAATAGGGGAGATAGTGCCACAGACATGATACTTGAAGTGGAGTGGCGATCATAAAAACAAAGACAGTTTTCGTTGCGACGGGCTCTTCTAATGAAATTTCAATTACTGGTTTTCTCCTCCAATTGCGAAAACATTCTCCTACACAGGGAGAAATGATCATCACGATAAAATAAGAGAAATAAGGGTTCCTACAGAAAAATGTAAGTGCTTGTTCTTCCCGCCCGCCGTTCGCGAGTGGAACGGTAGAGAGACAGCTTGAAGGTGGTTCATTGAACCCTCTTCCAGGCACTTTATTTGAATAGCAGAGTGATTACGTAGATGTAGATGCAGATGTAAATGTAGATGTAGACGAAAACGAGAGCATCATCACATCGACGTGACGCGATGGAGCTCATGATGCGACGTGGTGACGCTACGTCGTGGCGCGATGTTGACACACACAATTCTGGTAATAGGGTAAAATTGTGGAAAAATGAGAAAATTACGTATCTGTCCGGGTGTGCCGTCTGCTGGTGTCTTCAAATATTAATTTGTTATTAGCAAGTAGACCTCTAGTGACGTGATTTGTTATTAACAAACTTACCCAGCCTACAACCTATAGTGCCCACCCAGCTGTCCCAGTTGTAAAAGATGGAGCTGGGAACGTGTTTCTGGGAGCATCATGACGTAAGGAACAGAGGGGTGAATCTTGTGTGATGGAAAACAAAATAAAATTGGTAAACCAGATGAAAACAAAGAATTCCGAGCGCTCTTACATTTCTGACTAGGTTTGGTCTCTGGTGGTGCTATGTACTACAAAACTGTTATTAACTGAAACGTAAAGTGACGTGATTTGTTGTTAACATATGGACTCAACCTTCCCCCTTTGCTACCCAGCTCTAGAATGCTTACCTCAGTTATAAAATAGAAAAACCCATTACAAATACTAAAACTGAGGAAGACATTGAAAAATACGTAGAATTGAATGTACTTACATATCGAGCTGGGTGTGGTCTGTGCCGGTGTTACTTAATATTGTTATTAACAAATAGACACATTTCGCCGGACAGTGTGGCCAAGCGGTTCTAGGCGCTTCAGTCTGGAACCGTGCAACCGCTATGGTCGCTGGTTCGAATCCTGCCTCGGGCATGGATGTGTGTGATGTCCTTAGGTTAGTTAGCTTTAAGTAGTTCTATGTTCTAGGGGACTGATGACCACAGATGTTAAGTCCCTTAGTGCTCAGAGCCATTTGAACCATTTTTAGACACATCCGCTCCCTATGCTGTTCAGCTCCATAGTAACGCCTGCCACAAAAGTTTACTAGTTATAAAAGATGAAGGTGTAGAGGGGTTGCATGATTCTCATTGGCCCAGAGGGGCGGTAGGTGAGGGTAGGAGGACAGGGGGTTGCCGCCACTTTTGTGACATCTGACGACTATATGTTTACGTCCTTACCTTGAATATAAATAGTACAATTGCCTGGGTGAGTTCCCTGTGTGACCGCGATCAATTCCAGGTGATTTTCCGGGGGATATGGAATAGGGCAAGTGAAGAGACCAAGTGGATAACCTGACACCGGATGTGTAACATGACACTGGATGTGATAATATCGTTATCTTGGCCTGAGCGCTCGCTGGTATCCTACTTACGTTTTGCAAGTTATCTTTCTGTATACATCCAGTATTTATGTACAGAGTATTGCACAACTCCTATTGCAGGCTTCTAGGTATTATAGAGGTACTTAGTACATAAAAATTTGATAAAGAACCCATATAAGTTTGAAGATAGGATCACTTTTACTGAAGGCACCCAGAGGTGGAGTGAGCTCGGATTTGTGTCACCTACATGAGTCTATGATATGGGGAATTTTTTGAGCACCAGCCGTCGGGTTCTCTTCTACGTAACGAAGTACTTCCTCTTCAAAGTCAAGACTGCGACGCTTCTGTGGAGCACCACGGCGAACCCTACCAGCTACAGAAGTGCTAATTTCTCGCGGCCGTTGTTATAGACGGAGGAAAACAATACGTGTTGTCATAATTGTCATACAAACTGACGACGATTGGTTGATTTGGGAGAGGGGAAACAACCGCGAGGTCGCGGGTTTGAACCGTCTTCCTCCCAAATGCGTGTCCAGTGTGCTAGCTACAGTGCTACTTCGCTCTGAGATTGACGTCGGCGCCCTTTTCTGAGTTTATGTGGCAATGCAAACTGGGAGATGTGAAACCGATCCGATCTTCAAAGTTATTTGACACCGCCTGACAAAAAAAGTAAAGCACCCATTAGGAGAGGAGGAAACGAAATGAAACTTCACTGGCTGAGAAAGTACGCGATGCCGACCGCGGTGGTTTCGCGGTTCTAGGCGCGCAGTACGGAACCGTGCGACTGCTACGGTCGCAGGTTCGAATCCTGCCTCGGGCATGGATGTGTGTGATGTCCTTAGGTTAGTTAGGTTTAAGTAGTTATAAGTTCTAGGGGACTGATAACCACAGCAGTTGAGTCCCAGAGTGCTCAGAGCCATTTTTTTGAAACTACGTGATGATGTTCGAGTGATTACGAAGTCGTGACAAATTTAGAAATAACTCTGCAGGATGAGCCCATCTATCAGTATGACGTTGCACCCTTCTCTGGCTAGGATGAATTCACTGATTAGTTCGCGAACGTTGTCATAAAGCCTTTGTATCCTCCTTGAGGCAAACTGTCCCACAGCTGTTACAACTAGTCTTTGATATCCTCGATAATGAAACTGAGACGAAGTAGATGCCCGAGCGGGTTCCACGCATGCTCTGTCCGGGACAAATCTGGGAGTGTTTTGTCCAGAGGGGCACCTCAACGCAACTCAGGCAATTCCTACAGACACGAACCGTGTGTGGACGAGAATCGTCCAATTTAAAAAGGCTCTCACGATACTGTCGCATGAAAGGTAATAAATGTGGACGCAGGATATGTGAGATGTACCGTTGTGCCACCATAGATCCCTCAATAAATACTAGCTATGTCTTGAAGTCATACCTGATGAGTCCCAAAACCATAACGCCAGGAATAACACCGCCGTTCCTCTCCAAGGTATTGGACGAATAGGACCTCTTTCCAGGTGCCACTGTACTCGACAATGCTGGTCGTCCGGTGTAGTGCAGAACCGCAATTCTTGGCTGGACACAGTGCGACGCCAGTCATCCGTAATCCATGCTTCCTGGTCGCGGCACCACGGTACCACTGACATTGTGTTCAAGGTAGCCTTAACAATGTGCGGCAATTCTCAAGTCCAATTACTTCTAGTCTCCGACCAGTGACACGGTATGACACGGAATGTTGTAGCGGATCTATTACTTGTCCTAGAATGGCAGGTGCAGATGTGTCTGTGTTACTGTGTTCCTGGTGCAAAATACGGCGATTCTGCGTGGTAGTGTCAGACTTCGTCAAGCTTTAACTAAACGACGAGGATGCTTGCCCTCACATTCCCATGCAGTCACCAATCTGGTCACTCTCACATTGGAATGCCTCACAAATCTGGATATTGCACGATTCGGTCAGCCAGCCAAATCGATACCCGCGATGAGGCCACTTTCAGTTGCCGACGGATTATATAATAACGCTGTCTTACAAGAGTATGCGGCTTTTCCGTGTCCTCCACAGTAACCTCTCAAAATATGACGCTGTTCACGCCACTTTGATAGGCTACCAAGCCTCTAACAACACTAAACACGAAGAACACTTATGCACACTTGAAATAGTTCTATATGTCACTGAAAACCGCAACTCTAAGCTTTTGCATACCTACCGACAGAGTGTACGTTGACGTAGTTACAGTGAGATCCGACCATGAATCCTGGGTTGTTCACTTTGTTTGTCAATCCACGCTTACCTTAACGGTACATTTTCAGATATGTGTTCCTCATCAAAATACTATATACAAGACACTTCTACAACCCCTGGAGCCGCATATAATGGTCTCGTATCTTAGCATGTTTCGTGCTTTTTATGTGAGACGGGAAAAGAGTACCGAGATCAACATCCACATAAACTGCGGAAAATAATGAGCAGACGATGTAGAACAGAAGACGAACACACATAAACCCGCAGTCGGATTCCACCACTTCTCAAATCGTCTTTTGTCCACAACGAAAGCGCTGTTGCACTAACCTGTCTGAGTAGGTACAAGATTTTGTTGATCGCAAAACATAGTGTCTCGTAGTAAAACTCAGGAAAAGAAGAGGAAAATTAGAACATTATGGAAACAGCATGTTATTAATTACCATTAGGTGCTACACAGGTCTTCGATTGAGTAATTTGTAGCGCGACAATTTTTCTAGTAATATGTGAGGCATATTCAATGATTTAAGTGTCATGACTCTCTCCACTGTATCGAATTACGTACCAGTCGACTACTCACAGACAATAAAAGTAATTAATATTTTGAATTTCTATTCATATTCAACTTTTTATATCGCCCAGAACCTTTATTAAGGATTAACTTACTTTTATTCATTTGTTCTGATAGGTTTTGTGACCTTGGCTATGCCTGACAACTATATTCCAAGATTAGGTGTGTGGAAAGTGAACGCTGTTCCCGAATTCCAGTCACATCTGTTGTGTCTTGTCCTTGATACTAAGGCCTTGTCAACTACAGACTGCAAATGCTTAACGTATTTCTTTAGGAAACAGAGCTGACGCACTGATATTAATATTTCCATAGGTGCCAAGCATCAAATAAAAGTGGGCACTACTCAATAGCTAGTGCATTAAATGTATTCGCAATTGAGAATAATGGCAACCATCAGCTGTAGAATGGAATGACGACAATGAAAATTCGTGCCGGACCGGGACTCGAACCCGGATTTCCCGCTTATCGTGAGCATGCATGAACGTCCAAAGGAACTTTGCATCGTAATCAGAATAACACAGGCGCTACAATATCGCAATGGCTAGTGACTGTACGGAAACTCTTTGAGGTCTGGCGGAGTTTTATTCAGTGAATTTCGGTATGTGAAACTGGAATGTCGTATGACATGGTTCGCTGGGATAGCCCACGAGGTGGGTTCAGCCGCCTGTCGGAAAGGGTGTTCTTCATCTGTGCGCCTTGGGCCATTTCCTTGTGGATATGCGAAAGATGTGTCGTATGTGTAACTGTAGAGTTCAGGTAAGCCTACGGGATGTGTGTATTGCTAAGCGTGGAAGCGCTGTAATAAATATGACTGAAGATAGTGCGCAGAATCGCAATTTGTGGAAGGGAGGGGGGGAGGCCTTGATGCTCGATATGTTTGAGCTAGGAACATGGACTCAACAGTGTTTGATTTATCCCCGCCCAGCGGTCATTTGTATAGCCATTACAACATCTGACTTACTTTAGCTATGTTAGAGTATATTAAGAAAAGTTTAGAACGTCGAATCGGAGCGGGCGACCAGGAAAATTGTGCGAATCGATTAATTCCTTTTGCAGAAGATTTTAATTGCGCTGAATTAATGCTCAGATAATGGCACCATTTGTATGTGCACCATTCGGATTACACAATGAAGTGCCAAAGAAACTAGCATAGGAATCCGTATTCAAATACAGAAATATGTAATCAGGCAGAATACGGCCCTGCGGTCAGCAACGTCTATATAAGACAACAGGTGTCTGGTGCATCTGTTACATCGCTTACTGCTGCTACAACGGCAGGTTATCAAGATTTAACTGAGTTTGAACGACGTGTTACGGCTGGCGCACGAACGATGGGACACAGCATCTCCGAGGTAGCGATGAAGTAGGGATTTTCCCGTACGACCATTTCACGAGTCTACCGCGAATATCAGGAATTCAGTGAAACAACAAATCTCCGACATCGCTGCGGCCGGAAAAAGATCCTGCAAGAACGGGACCAACGACAACTGAAGAGAATCATTCTAAGTGACATAAGTGCAACCCATCCGAAAATTGCTGCTGAATAAAATGCAGGGTGTGTAGGCCCCAGGATGCCGTAAAATTAAGATTTACGAAAAAAATTAAATACCGAACTACCAAAGAGCTGGCCAAGACGTTAATTTTGAATGCACGGTAAGGCGCAAATAAATTAAAGAAAAAACATTCAATTTCTGTACAGTTTTTTTGCTTATTACTCTTACACTCGCTCGTGGGTAGAAGGACGATGAAGATGTGCGATTTCAGATATGAAGTATTGGGAGCTCTATGTATCATATGTGTGTGTGAATAATATTATATTGAACAACAGTATCAAGTATTTCTTTATTTTTTTAAGTGAAGAGAAAATTATATAAGGAGGATTGTCTCGACTACGACAAGCGACGGTGTTTTCGGAGTCCGCCGCCTGCAGCTACAATTAAAATGTAAGCGAAGTCCGACGGCCAAAAGATACAAATAAGCATAGAAAATTTTAATAACGCAATCGCATTATATTCTACAAAAATGTGTCTTCATGCGCATAGTCAACAATATTTAAGTGTCAGCGTGCGAACTATTGAACAAAAAATAATTGATATGATGACTCACTTCATGAAATGCTGCATAGAGCTTTGGAGTTTAATCGAGGACTGGTGATCAGGAACTTTTCACCCCACACCCCACTCTCCCCCTTCCCTGTCAAATACTGGAACAAAAATTTCATCCACCACCAGGTTTCGAATCAGCTTATTTCCGAGTCGAAAGACAGCGGAGAGGAGTGCACCAGCGACCTTGGCTAAGGAAGTGGGTAATTGGCATAATCAACTGTGAGAGTGTACTGGTCCTCGATAGTCTGCCATTCTTCCCCTCCTGATAACACATGGGAGACCAAATAAAATCTTTTGTAACGCGTTAAATATCGTGAATATTTACTACCGATCATACGTTTGTAGCAGACATGTGCCACTCTCAGTAAATTCTCTGCTCTCTTCAGTATGAGCAATCTTAGTACGCCTCGAATCTGCTCGGAATCAAACACGCCTTCAATTTGCCGCAGAAATTTACTGTGAACATTGAGAGCGATTTGTCGGGAGAACTGGGAGGGTTCGTGCCTCGGTAGAAAATGTCGAATAAAGCTGCCATTAATGTTTGATATGCTTTAGTTTTAGAGAAACCGACATGCAACACAAAAAAAGACGAAAAAAAGAAGAGAGAGAGAGAGAGAGAGAGAGAGAGCAGGGGAGAGGGCGAGTAAAGTCATCGTATAATGTCGTCTTCCCTCTTTTTTTTACACTGTCGTTAGTTTTCATCTATTTTGCCAGCTTCGAGACGTGAGGTTTCAATCCTAACCATGTTACAGATTATGATGAAATTTATTTACAAGATTACAAGACTTTTTAATTTGTACGACGTAATCGTTGTAGCGTTTGATTTCACATGAGCGTAGTATGTATTCAGTATCGACACCTTAAAAACTCATGGCCGTGGCCAACGCGTAGCTTAAACCCACGACCCTTGCTTCATACGCAGGAATGCTGTTCTGAACCACGGAGACTAACTGAATGCAATCTCTACATTACATACTCCCGCACTAAGTAGCCTCCTCCACCACTCAGAAAGAACTTCGTACAAATGGACTTCTATAAACAAAATATCGCTTACGGTGTTATTTTCGGAAACCTACGTGAGCAACACAGTTAATAGGTGTCAACCTCCAGAAAAAAATATTAAGTAGTCGTATACCTTAGCAAACCCTGGTTATACGGACTCGTTAAACAAAGAAAGTAAGGGTGCCAACAGTTGTGCTTGGGAGGAACTGCTATTCTTGAACCGGCAGAAGTGTCTAGAACGTGATCCTGTTTTATCACTGCTCTGATATCGGCTCGTTATAGCTCAATGGCACTCCCGGTTTTCTAAAATTTTTCACGGAGCAGGAGGTGTCGGAGGGACGACGAGAACGATCAATACCTTCCATATGGGTGGGACGAGTCACAGCGCCTGGCCTCGGCCGGTGGGGTGAGCGTGGGTGGAAGGGGTGTCTGTCTCCATGGTTACGGCCGGAGCGGACGGCTACTGAGGGCGCGGCAGCCTGCGAAGGGGTGGAGTCCGCAGCCAGCAGCAGCCGCGGCCAGACGCCTTGCTCGCGCCGCTCTTCAGGTAAGCCACACCCGCAGCCCAGAAGTCTGCCCGACAGAACGCACTTCTCACATTCAATTCTAATTCATCTTTGCGTCGCTTCAGGTCGTTTATTTCGTGGAAATATAGTTGCTAAAGATTTTAGGTAGACTTTCTATTTGGTGCATAAAATTAGGCTGACTTCTAGCTTGCAGCAGAAAACCGTGATACGGTCTTTGTTTACCGTAGAAGCAAGAAGCAAATTCGACTGAACTTGTAGCACTTATGACTTGACAGACACTTTAGCAATGTATTGCAACTCTTTAAAGCTAAAAGAAAATTGTCAGCAAGGAAATCATATTGAATGGGTGATGTCTTCACTTTCGTTATACAAAAAGTACCTCAAAAATATTTTTGGGTAGTTTTTCTCTTCGAAGTCTTAATCGAACCGTCACAGCGGAAAAGTGACCAATTCGCTGATTTATTAAGGTCACGAAAGAGCTATTTATCTACACAGCTACATGATTTTTTGTAAATAATTCGCCATTTGCTTGACCGACGGTTTCCTAGTTGAGGAAAATGCTGTCTTTCTTATAACAAATAACATATATTTACAAACTGCGCTGTCTTATGACGTGAATGTCGTAGGTTGGAGTCTCTCCTTGCCCTAACTGTGAGTTTTTGGGGGTTTTAAAATTGCCACTACTGGATGAGTCATTCAGACTGACAGAAAGTAATCGCGGAAATGATTTGAGGTACATTTAAACAACGAATATGACATTATACAAGTAAATAATCAAGATTATAAGGTAATGAATACTGTTTATGATAAGTGTATCAAAAGGTGTGCTGTCTGCATGGCCAAGTTGCGAAAAGTTTAGAAGCTACTACGTGAAAATAAAAAAGAGAGCAGCCAAAGCCATTTGACTTGCCGTGTATCAAAATGTGTCATCTTAGAAAAATTTTTGAGTTTACGACTTGAAAACTTTGAGATTATATTTCTATTGAACGTTCCTCTTGTTTGTGCTGTTAAGTAATTTATGCAAAATGAGCTGTAACTTCTCAAAATTAATCATTTTCATTCATAGTGTAATGCGCTTCACACCAGGTACACAGTGTCAGGAGCTTCCTTGTCGCATAGGATAATGACTAGAGTGATATATAGAAAAATAAGGTCGCTGTTAGAGATTTTTTTCATTTCTTGTAAAAGTAACTCTCTTCCAGAAGAAATGCAAACAGTAAACACTTCATATAATAAATCCTTGTTTAAGGCAAAAAAAGAAAACAATATATCTGTTCTCACTCTGCTTCTTAACAATTGCAAACGGCTAACACTTCATATACTAATTACTGGCCGCGCGGTTTAGGACGCCATGTCGCGGATTGCGCGGCCCCTCCCGCCGGAATTTCGAATCCTCCCTCGGGCATGGGTGTTTATGTTCTTCTTAGCATAAGTTAGTTTAAGTAGTGTCTAAGTCTAGGGGCCGATGACCTCAGCAGTTTGCTCCCTTAGGAATTCACGCATATTTGAACATTGATTACTGATTTGAGTACAAAAAAAGTGATTTGTTACTTATGGGACTCACTGCTGAAGCCAGCGATAGTGAGAACGATTTCATCAATTAAACATTTTAATTACTGTGAATACTGAGTACAGGAAACAATTATTGTTGTTCATACTAGTTCGCATTCTGTGAGCTCAGTTTATATTCCATGGCAGCGTAACACATGATGCGTTAAAGTTTTTCCTAGTTACTATTAGGTGCTCACTAAAACCGAAATGGATTTTAGGGTGCATAACATATAGATATAGATTCACATAACAGATTGCTGTTGATATGGTGTAAAATGAACTTCCAAATAAACAAACAGGACGCAAGATAGATCGGAAGTTAAGGAGAACAATTTGTGAAATCTCAGACGCTGTAAGCTATCGTTAAGTCAACAGTTTGAAGATTCTTGTGTAGAATCAGCAAAGAACTTAGGTTTCATTCTATCTAATTTCGGGTATATCGAAGTTTTTCAGTTAAAGACTTGCAGATAAATGTTGCTGGTATAATCTATCTGATCTAAAGTATTATTTGTAAACGTGATGGAATGTGTCCGCCCATCGCTTTTGTAACAGCTTCAACTCTGCTGAGGACACTTTTCCGTGAAGCGATTGCAGGGAAAGGCAGCCTTTTCTTCCGCAAGGTCCAAAACTAGAGAAGGTAGTGATGCCGGGCAATGGGGCCTGGAGCAAAGTCAACGTTTTAACTCATTCCATTGGAGTTCATTGACTTCAAATCGGAACTCTGGGCAGCACAGTCCATTTCAGGAAGGTGGTTGTCCACAAACCATCGCCTCACAGATGCTGCTTTATGACAGGGTGGATTGTCACGCTGACACCAATAATCATCGTCTGGGAACGGTTCCAATACCATACGCAGTACGCATTGCTGTTAAATGTGCTCATATCCTTCCGCATTTACGGTTTTCTTAGGCCCAATTAGGAGACCAATCCCATAACCACGAAAAACATCCCCACACCGTAACACCACAATCTCCGTACTTCACTGATCGCACTACACATGCTGGCAGGTAACTTTCTGTGGACATTCGCGAACTCAAACCCTCTCATCGGATTGTCACATACAGCGTGATTCATGACATCAATTACTGATTTCCCGCCATACTCCCGCTGATTGCATGCGTTTTTTATAACTACCTTCCATAATGCTTAACGATCACTTGCGCCATTGCATTAGGTCTGCTTAACTTGGTTTAGTTGTGGTTGTTCCTTCACGTTTATACTTCACAGACAATCCACTTGGACAGGTTTAACAGGGATCAAATGTCCCTGATCGATTTGTTACTCAGGTGACATTCAATGAGTAGTCGATGTTCGAAGTCACTGAGCTCTCCAGACCAATCCTTTCTGCTGTCAGTGCTTTTCAACTGACAATAAAATACTCCCCGCCTCGTTTTACACTCTAAGACAAAAAACGACAGCCCATGAAGGAATTATCCGAGTGGGACGGGAATCAGCAGGGTTTGCCAAGTATGGAAGACCAGCAGAAGAAACTCTCGCCGTGTTAGCTTGCTGAAATGTAAGCCCAGGATCACTTGCCATGACGGGCATCTAAACGGGGCGTAGAAAACCGTCTAGATCCTGGGCATACTATTCAGCAAGCTAATGCCCACCCACAGACGGCGAGAGGTTCTGCTGCCTGTCTTCATGCTTGCCAAACCTTACCAATGCCAGCAAGGACGCCAGATCTCTACACAGTTAAGAAAGTTGGGGGCATAACGAGCAAGGCCTTCCAACCAGTTCGGAATTTTGGCGCTCTAACGCACCAATTGGACATAATATGAGACGATATCGCTCAGGAGGGCATCCAGCAATTCTGTCAGTTAATGCCAATACGAATAACTGCTTGCATAAGGCCCAGATGTGGACCAACACATTACTGATTTGCTCAGTTTCTGAAGTTCTTCCTCTTGAATAAATCGTCCAACTTTTTTGAAATAGTAATCATTTGTTTGTCTGTACGTGAGCTATCTTACTTCCAGCGATTTCCGTCCCATTTTCCATTAAGTCCTCCTCTCGTGGCATCTAGTGGTCAGTACCACATAACATAGGTGTCTCCGGATACTTTTGATCTGAAATGTGTAGTATGGAGCATTGACATGTTTAGCAGTGTATCCATACCGGCAGTTAGAGGAATGCCATTAATACGATTAACTGACGTTCAAGGCGTAAGCCTGTTGAAAAAATATAGTAAGACTATTCTGTTTCTATTTTATATATGAGTTTTCTGCTTTGAGTTCGTGTCACTAGTGGCGATCTCTGTGGTGTTATCTACTTCCTACAGACTTAATGATAAAAAGGGACAAGAATCAGCAGTGCACATGAACAGCAGCGACGCTACAGACTATACCGGCCGCGCGTGGTAGATTACGTCACTTCACCATTTCCTGTCTCTTGGCAGCTCAAGAAGATACTTACAATAAACTACACAATGACAGTTCTAAATCAACATAATTGTTTTCATAGCTTGTATTATTATTATTATTATTATTATTATTATTATTATTATTATTATTATTATTTTTTTTTTTTTTTTTGCAGAGGTAACTCTTTCTCAATGCTGTGTTTAGGAAACCACAATGTACAACCACCTGTGTTATTGAGGCAGAGGTAAGGTAGCTTTCTCAGTAGCTGGCCTCCACTCGTGAGAGGGGCAATGCGGCTTGTGAACACCGTTCGGTTTGTCAACGTGGCTCGAAGGATTACACAGCGCTTAAGTTCATGCGCTCATTGCCACTTCACGGAAGGCAGATGGTCATAAACTGCTGTTCATCGCATCTACGTCACTCTATAGTTAAACCACTGTCCTGAGGCTCAAAATATTAAAATTCTGCCTCTTAGTGATCACTGACGACCACTACATACAAATTACGATTTAAACAACACGAAATCGTCTCCACACAATCTGTTTTGCAATAAACGTCCTTTACGAGAAATAGTACAAGCACCCCAACACGAAGTAGTTCGCCAAGAGAACATCTCGAATGAAAACTGGAATAATGACGTAGAGTTCTATTGACCGACGAGTACGGTATTTGTCTGGCACCTGATGACCGTCAGTGAAGACTGTGGTGGTGGATAGGTGTCAATGTCTGTCCCTCAGGTTCAGCATTGAGGTGGCTCAGTCGTGTTCTGGGCGGTAAGATATACGGATGTAGGAAGCCACTCATCGCTATCGAGGGTAATTTGAGGGATACCATTTTAAACTTGCAGCGTGTCTTCGCAAGAAGCCTCATCTCGCTCTGAATAGTGTCATAAGAGTGTCTATGAATGGGACATGGTTGAGCAGTAACATCTATGCACGTTGTGGACAGTATTTCAAGGACGACATACTCATGTTGCATTGATTGGGGCGGATCAAAATGATACTGAAGTTTCACCCAGCAACAGACTGCTTTCACCGAAGTGCACTATCCAATGAACTTTTCGTAGTTTCAAAGGTCTTGTGTTTTCATTCCCTAATAAACAAATAAACCAGCTACAGGTGGCATACAGCCTGATTTTATGCCCGGTTTCGTCCGTCAAAAGCGAGCAGCTGTGGGAAACGATTGTCTGATGATGCTACAATCTGGCTGCCGAAATCGGTTATAAAACCAAATTTTAGGTGACTTGTAACAGTTTTATCTGTATGCCATTTATAACAGCAATGTGCGCCCGACAATCCATACGTGCATTTACTACATTTTGAATCTCTGTTTCCCTATAATCTAAGCACACAGACGCTTTCAGATATGAAAGGCAGTGCACACCACCCTTGGGGCAGTTCACCCGCCTGCAGTAAAAAGTTTTCAGATGAGCAGTACAAGCACTCATCAGTCATCCTCACGACATGTACTGATAGAAATGGAAACTGTTACAGCCTGAGGCATCAGTCAGATATTTCTCAGAGTAGCACTTGCAACCTACGTCCTCAGTTATTTGCTGGATGCCCGCATCTCGTGGTCGTGCGGTAGCGTTCTCGCTTCCCACGCCCGGGTTCCCGGGTTCGATTCCCGGCGGGGTCAGGGATTTTTACTGCCTCGTGATGGCTGGGTGTTGTGTGCTGTCCTTAGGTTAGTTAGGTTTAAGTAGTTCTAAGTTCTAGGGGACTGATGACCATAGATGTTAAGTCCCACAGTGCTCAGAGCCATTTATTTGCTGGATGTATTCCAATCTCTGTCTTCCTCTACAGTTCTTGTCCTCTACAGCTCCCTCTAGTACCATGGAAGTCACTCCTTGATGTCTTAACAGCTCTGCTATCATCCTGTCCCTTCTCCTTGTCAGTGTTTTCCACATATTCCTTTCCTCTCCGATTCTGTGCAGAACCTTCTCATTCCTTATCTTATTAGTCCACCGAATTTTCAACATTCGTATGTAGTACGACATCTCAAATGCTTCGATTCCATTCTGTTTTCCCACAGTCCAGTTTCCACTACCATACAACGCTGTGCTCCAGACGTACATTCTCAGAAATTCCTTAGTCAAATAAACGCCTATATTTGATACTAGTAGAATTCTCTTGGCCAGGAGTGCCTTTTTGCCAGTACTAGTGTGTTCTTGACGTAGTCCTTGCTGCGTACGTCATTGGTTATCTAGCGGCCTAGGATGTAGAATTCCTTAACTTCACCTACTTCGTGACCATCAATCCTGATGTTAAGTTTCTCGCTGTTCTCATTTCTGCTACTTCTCATTACTTCCGTCTTTCTTCGGTTTACTCTCAATCCATATTTTGTACTCATTAGACTGTTCATTCAGTCAGTAGATCATGTAATTCTTCTTCACTTTTACTCAGATAGTAATGTCATCAACGAATCGTATCATTGATATCCTTTCATCTTTAATTTTAATCCCACTCATGAATCTTTCTTTTCATTTCCATCATTGCTTCTTCGATGTACAGACTGAGCAGTAGGGACAAGAAACGACGTCCCTGTCTTGATCCGAGCACTTCGTTCTTGGTCTCGTTCTCTTGGCTCTTGTACATATTTTATATTACCCGTCTCTACCCTATTTTTCTCAAAATTTCTAACAGCTTGCACCATTTTACACGCCGAACGCTTTTTCCAGGTCGACAAATCGTTTGAACGTTTCTTGATTTTTCTTTAGTCTTGCTTCCATCATCAACCGCAACATGAGAATTGCTTCTCTGGTACCTTTACCGTTCCTAAAGCCAAACTGATCGTCATCTAACACATCTCCAATTTTCTTTTCCTTTCTTTTCCTCCTTTAACAGATCGTAAATTATCACCATTAGTATGAGGTGTGACCTCCGCGGACGCGAATACACTCTTGTATTCGTTGAGGCATGGAAGCAAACCTCTTCCGATTGTCATCGTGAGCAATTTCTTTCCATGCAAGAAACACATGCTGTGTCGATTCCTGAAGGTTGCTGTCTAGAGGCTAGTATGAGAGTACATTCCTTCCCATTGCATCCCATTCACTCTGCAAGAGCGACTTAACAGAAGACCACGCAGACCATTTGGGGATCCATACGTTTTTCGAGATATTTATCGAGCGAACTGCAATTTGGGGTATTGCATTATCCTGCTGGAATATGTCATATGGTACCCTGGTCATAAAGGGTATGCCAACTGGGTATACATTCTTGCCACCAACTGGCGAATTGTAACCTCCCTTCAATTATTACAAAATCAGTCCTGCTGTCATCCAATAGACATCCACACCCTGGTTTTAGGAGACTGCGGGGTATGGGTCTCGAGAATCGCCATCTCCTGTGGTCTCTCACCAGATCGTCTAAGAACACATTGGCGTCTTACTGACAGCCCACAGAAGTGAGAAGCGTCGCTGACCACCACAGAATTTCACTTTATGTCCCATTTGACTCTCGCTCTAGACTACATAAGTCTCGATTGTCTCTGATATGGTTGTCTGTCTGATTTCAGCTGTTGTTATTCGTCTATTCGTCAGAGCCGGCTATACAGTGCTACGATCTTGTCGTTATGTAGTCCGAAAGTAAGCTGAACGTGTCGTCCTGTATGCATGCTGTTGTGATCACTACCTGCAACGTTTCTGTAACGTTAGACACACCAAATAGACTTCTTGTACTCACAACATACTTCATCCGTAAAAAAGCTTTTTGTTCTACACAGAAATTAATGAAATTATGCTCTCATGAAGACAATATGAACTGACTTCAATCCTTAATTTGTCGACTGACAGCACTGCTGGTGAAACAGGGGAGGACGGCTGTTGCTAGCTGTGTAAAGTGGGCTAAGAACCCAGCGGACGAGTATCAACACTCAGTGCAGATGTCCGGGAGTGTGACGCTACTTTAGGCATTGTGTGGCGACAATCGGTAGTACACCGTCCGACCTCCCAGTAGTTCTGGTTTGAGTCCAGCGACTTGCAGGGTGGTGTGGGTGGGCAGCAGAAGACGGATAACGTCTTTATAGTGGCACAAGGAAACAGACGTGATGTTAGCGGTGAGTTGCGGTAGCTTTGGGCTTTGTAGCGACGATACAGAAACTTGTATGTCCGCTGAACTGGCCGACCGCAAGATCTGCAACGCCTGACATTCTCGCCACCTCGGTGGAGGGCGTTGGACCTTCTAGTCCAGTTGCCATCGGGGGTAAATCGTCTTCTGGAAATCAGAATTGGGTTATTTTTTGGTGTAGTTGCACGCTTATGACGATGTGAAAGTAAGAAGTCGTTCACCTGCGCGAAATAAGATGGACCGTTGGTCGTGGTGAGTATGAAGACATTAATAGTGTAAGAAACTCAATATGAAAGCGCGTCGACTCATTTTGAATGCAGCGTTAACCTAGCATCGAAATGTCCACTAAACGGATCTCTGAGGCTGAAGTCAGACCCAGAGCTCCACATTCTGTATACAATATTTCACACCATGAGCTGTCCACTCAGTCACTAGGAACTTAATACTAGCTTAAGTCTGGTGCGACTTCTCAATTATGGCTTTTAACTCAACAATGTTTTCTGTGATGTTTCTTGTCTAGTGGCACTGAGAGGGGGCATCATCGTCACCACCACCACCACTGTCATCACCATCACCACCATCATCACCACCATTATCATCACCATCACCACCGTCATCACCACTACACCATCACCATCACCACCACATGCATATCCACAATATGTTCTTCTTAACTGTCTGCTATTACATGACGATACTTTGAAATCTGTTACTATACATTGATAAGGAGTGCTAAGCTCCTCGACATGGTCGCATCTCGAAAAATCTCGTGCCCTTGGACGGCTTAGGACTCGGAAAGCTCAATTCTTTCACGAGACGTGGAGTGTAGCTGTCTTCTCCTGATCGGTTGCAGATTAATACGGTAACTATGCTGCAGGGCGCGTTGGTCAATGACAATGTGAGGAGGGACTTTTACCCTAAGACAGCGAGAATGCTCTGTGACGTCCATACGCAGAGACATAGGTCATAAATTAAACAGTATGCTCGAGGTGATAGAAATATGTGGAGCGCTGTCTGGTATACTTTGACGATTTATGTGTTTGAGAATTAACACTGAATGGATGTACTGAGCAGTCATCTATCCATGCTCGCACTGATACTCGCTAAGTGGAGAAGGGGTGGTTTAGCTATGATACTGAAATTAAGGAAACATGCTGTCACATCACTGGCCGGTGTTGAAGTTACTGTAAAACTTCTAAAATTATTCCCGCTATCAACTATGATATTTATTATTAGAGTACATCAATGGTGTCTTTTCCATCCCATCCATGCCTTGGTGTGCTGTTGGTTACCACATAATGATTGACTGACAACGATTGTTTGAGTTCGGGAATGAGTTTTGTTTATGGGTAACAACTTCTGGGGGTTGCTAGCAGCGAAAAAGTGATAGCGTACATGAGTGCAATATGAGGAATCATTTGAAAGCGAATGCAGAGTCGTCAGCTATTCTGTCAGTGTGAGAGACAAGTCTAAATGTAGAGCTGGTGAATCACCTTCGGACTATGGTTTGGAGACCTACGCCAACGCCATAAAACTCTTCCAGTTTGCTTATGTTGTAATTGTCTTTTATTTAAATTCAACGGATGTGTGGAGTGTTATGCTATCCACCATAAGAATATGGATTACACTGTTCAAAGTCAATTTTCCTGTGAAAGGCCATGGATCAGAACTTCGTAACGTTAGTTTAGAACCTGACAGAGGCGTTTAAGTCCTGGCAGAAAAAAAAGACATGTTTGGCATTGTACAAAAGCCTGTTAGAAAATAGTGTTTGAAACATCCAAACAGGACCAGAGAGAAACTTCCTGGCAGATTAAAACTGTGTGCCGGACCGAGACTGGAACTCTGGACCTTTGCCTTTCGCGGGAAGGTAGGAGACGAGGTACTGACAGAAGTAAAGCTGTGAGGACGGGGCGTGAGTCGTGATTGGGTAGCTCAGTTGGTAGAGCACTTGCCCGCGAAAGGCAAAGGTCCCGAGTTCGAGTCTCGGTCCGGCACACCGTTTTAATCTGCCTGGAAGTTTCATATCAGCGCACAGTCCGCTGTAGAGTGAAAATTTCATTCTAGGACCAGAGAGATTTAGTACAGTCTGCGGGATACGATCATTCACATAGAGTACATGTGATCAAACTTTAAGTGGCTTAGTGGCTTCTGCAGCCCCTGTATATTTAATAGGCGGCAGTAGCAGTAGCAGTTTGAGGTGTAAATTCTGTGAGGGTCTTGGTAAACCGTTAGGAAATCTTGGATGGCTGCACGCTGTGGTATTGTGGGAAGTATTGTGAAATCTCTTTCTCCACACTGGACCGCACCACAGCTGTGTGTCAGTGCGCCCGCATCGGTGCCTAGGTGACTTATAAATGGGATGAGCTTTTGTAGTTGGTAATTTTTCTCTGTTGGGGGGCGTAGAAAATAACGATGATAGCATGTTGGGCAGATTGATTTGAATTGACGCGGATCTGTAGTACTTATATCTAATTTGGGGACGTACCACACTGCGCGCATTTCCACCGAATGGTCAAAACACGCTCCTGTTGCACTACCTCAGGTCGTTCTGTTTCTACACAGGTTGCAGAAGGTGGTGAATATGTCTTTCTCTGACTTCTGCTCAGTTCCGACTTAAATTGGAATCACATGCGGAAAGCTGTAAAAATGGGACCAGTTGCAAGATGCGTAGGGGGTGACTAAAACCAAGTTGAAATTTTACTGTAGCAACTAGGCTCGGGAAAGATGACTCGTTTCGAGATATGGGAGTGCCAGAAATACACTCCTGGAAATGGAAAAAAGAACACATTGACACCGGTGTGTCAGACCCACCATACTTGCTCCGGACACTGCGAGAGGGCTGTACAAGCAATGATCACACGCACGGCACAGCGGACACACCAGGAACCGCGGTGTTGGCCGTCGAATGGCGCTAGCTGCGCAGCATTTGTGCACCGCCGCCGTCAGTGTCAGCCAGTTTGCCGTGGCATACGGAGCTCCATCGCAGTCTTTAACACTGGTAGCATGCCGCGACAGCGTGGACGTGAACCGTATGTGCAGTTGACGGACTTTGAGCGAGGGCGTATAGTGGGCATGCGGGAGGCCGGGTGGACGTACCGCCGAATTGCTCAACACGTGGGGCGTGAGGTCTCCACAGTACATCGATGTTGTCGCCAGTGGTCGGCGGAAGGTACACGTGCCCGTCGACCTGGGACCGGACCGCAGCGACGCACGGATGCACGCCAAGACCGTAGGATCCTACGCAGTGCCGTAGGGGACCGCACCGCCACTTCCCAGCAAATTAGGGACACTGTTGCTCCTGGGGTATCGGCGAGGACCATTCGCAACCGTCTCCATGAAGCTGGGCTACGGTCCCGCACACCGTTAGGCCGTCTTCCGCTCACGCCCCAACATCGTGCAGCCCGCCTCCAGTGGTGTCGCGACAGGCGTGAATGGAGGGACGAATGGAGACGTGTCGTCTTCAGCGATGAGAGTCGCTTCTGCCTTGGTGCCAATGATGGTCGTATGCGTGTTTGGCGCCGTGCAGGTGAGCGCCACAATCAGGACTGCATACGACCGAGGCACACAGGGCCAACACCCGGCATCATGGTGTGGGGAGCGATCTCCTACACTGGCCGTACACCACTGGTGATCGTCGAGGGCACACTGAATAGTGCGCGGTACATCCAAACCGTCTTCGAACCCATCGTTCTACCATTCCTAGACCGGCAAGGGAACTTGCTGTTCTAACAGGACAATGCACGTCCGCATGTATCCCGTGCCACCCAACGTGCTCTAGAAGGTGTAAGTCAACTACCCTGGCCAGCAAGATCTCCGGATCTGTCCCCCATTGAGCATGTTTGGGACTGGATGAAGCGTCGTCTCACGCGGTCTGCACGTCCGGCACGAACGCTGGTCCAACTGAGGCGGCAGGTGGAAATGGCATGGCAAGCCGTTCCACAGGACTACATCCAGCATCTCTACGATCGTCTCCATGGGAGAATAGCAGCCTGCATTGCTGCGAAAGGTGGATATACACTGTACTAGTGCCTACATTGTGCATGCTCTGTTGCCTGTGTCTATGTGCCTGTGGTTCTGTCAGTGTGATCATGTGATGTATCTGACCCCAGGAATGTGTCAATAAAGTTTCCCCTTCCTGGGACAATTAATTCACGGTGTTCTTATTTCAATTTCCAGGAGTGTATGACTGAGTAGCGGTTGTAATCATTAAATGAATTGTCAATAGGATCCCACGCATGTATGTGCTTGAATGGAAGTAGCCGATTCCAAATCATGGACATCATCTATAGCGCATAGCATAACACTAGAGATCTGAGAAGCTGGTGTACATTTTCCTACAACCTCAATCGACACATCATCTACAACTACTGTTTGTGCTCCTTCTCAACAGTCATCGCCTATAACTCAGTGGATATATTGCGGAACCTCTGATATGGCCTCAAGACAGAATGCGCTACAAATACTAAAGAATTATCTAGCTGGGGCGGTGTGATGGAGTCGCAAATACAGCTTACATACTATGTTCCTTAGCCGAATCACTTTCAAAGTTGAGTGGTTTTATAGCAAGGTTGCGTCGTGGGCTGATAATACACATCCCTACAATCACCGTCACAGTATTTGTCCGACAAAAAAAAAATCACCTCATTCAGAGATAATGTCGTACCTCAATTCCTAAAGGGGGTATAGCTTTTAACATGGATACTTGTGTGTACCTGTAGAACCAAGACAACTTGTGACAGTAATATGTAGTAGTTGTTGCGATCGAGGTTTTTTAACATCTGGTCCTCACACAGCTAATTTTGGGTCAATGTTATTTCGTGTCGTAGGCAATCAATTATTGACGAAGTATTATGCTTAGCAGTAGTGGTGGGTGCGTGATACGTTTGCATTTGAGCATCAGATTTATAAAGTATTTGTTTGTGCAAAGGAAATGACGATGTCCACTCTTAAGGAGGGTATAGATTTGACTTGGAGTACTGTGATAGCAAAGGGAAGAGTATGTCCAGTCATAAGGAAGGTGCAGATATTTCCAGAGCCACAGCCTTCAGCAGGGTTTATTTCCGATACTTCGCTCATTGTCGAATGCCGTTCAATTGAGCCCACGATCGTAACATTTAAATGTAAGTATAATTATAACTAATATATGTGACCGGTTTTACAGAATGATTCCGTGTATGGATGGCTTGTGGTGGTAATGATTCATGTTCCCTGTTAACGGCAGCAGCCGTCCGAATGCAGAGGTCTGTTGGAGTGTAGGAATGTATTTGAGTTAACTTTGACGTCGTCTAGACGACCGAACAGTTAACTAATACTTAGTATGTGTTGGGCGGCTTTCGTGATCAAGTGGAAATTTGAGGAGACTGTATATGGAGGTGTGTTTGCGATGGACTGTTATTCCTTCCCATGTAAATTGTTCTGTTGACTGCTTCTGCACATTTCGTGCTTTTATTTAGTTGAGGGAAAATCGAGTGTGGTGTGTGCATCTAGCATGTAGAAGACACGTTTGTCTTTTCTCTAGACGTTGGAAAGACCTAAGTTGCCTTGTAAATTATACGGAAGATTTGCAATTTGTTACATCACCGACTTCGGTATTCGAGAGTGCAAATATGAGTTTCTTCTATTTGTTTCTAGTTACTGAGTGGTTTACAGCATGCTGCACCTCAATAAAGTTTGGGGTTTGTAGAGAAATAATTTCCAGTCTATATCTTGGGAATTATGTTGCTCTAGCGATCGGTAGGGTGCTGCCTAGTTCTTGATATCGAGAAGTACCGCGAAAATGGTATAATATTATGAAGAACCATGTGAAAATAAGTGTGATCTTGTAATCACCGAGTCTGGAGATGGAGCAGGTTTGGAGCAGAAACAGTAACGCGTTTGTGCCGAGGGGAAAGGATCTCGAATTTGCAGCAGAGCTCTGACTTCGACTGTGGTCCGCTGAGGGTGCTCTGATGTAAAGGGGATGATTTTGTATGGCGCTGAATGTCACGTCTGTAGAAAGAAAGAAATGGACTGCGGAGCATCGTGACATATAGCCTGTGTGAGTGTAGGCATACCATAATTTTTTCGGGTGTTCTACAGATATAAAAGATAACTGCACTGTTTGTGTAAAATGTGTATATATTGTGTTGTAAAGTTACTGTGGCTTACATTGTGTAAAATGTATATATATATATATATTGCACCGTAAAGTTAGTATGGTTCATATTATGGCATGAGTAGAGAGGATGACTGTCTCCTATCGTAAGAGTTTTTCAGTATATGACGATAAGAATGGTAGTTTGTGTGATATAATTATCAGTGCAAAATGGCGATCTGTGTAAAGTAACCGCTGGAAGCCTCACCTGCAGAAGGAAAAAAGGCGGACATTTCTTCGATATCGGCAGTATCAGTAATTCGGCGGGTAAATTCGATAAGAAATAATCATAATGCTCGATTCATTGACGTCCTTTTGTGCTGGGATACAGGAGCCTCTACATAGCATTGAGAACGTTTGAGTATGTTGAAAGCAGGAAGGCTATCACGTGAGGTCAACGAGAAAGACTGCATTTGGCGTTACTTTCGTAAACAGGTTCTCTTAGGGTAAACATTTTCATGCATTCAAGCGGAGACATCAAGTAAGCGAGCGTTAACCATTTCTGGAACACTATACAATTCCCAAAGGGTCGACTTGTCTGTTATTTTTTACAAAACCATGTGACGTAAGAATAACATTGAGATCATTTTAGATGGCGAGTCGGCATGCGGGCGTTTCGCGACGGGGCGAGGTCTGAGCGATGCTGGGGGCAGGTAGGCATGACTGAACACGTCACGCATGGACCGTTACAAACGTTATGGGGGAAGCAGCCTGTGCTGTTCTGTCATCAGCGGTAAAGACAAGTGCTGCCTTGAGGTGTCTCGAGTATGAAACAGACGTGAACGCGCCTCAGAGCTCTGTGACGTTGGTATAACTGTGACTGTATACTCGGAAATAGAGACAACTTTCCCCTGCATCCGGCGGCGGGTCGCGGCTGTGACGGTGCGTGCGGTCCTGAACGCACGTCTGTGTGTGCTTTGATAGCTGACGGCCGCGTCACTTCGCGGGAGCTGTGGCATGCGTTGAATGCATGTCTGTTGCATTATTTTGGGAGCGGGCCTGGGGGCTGTGCTACGAGCTATTTGGACAGTTTAGGAGTTGATTTCGTGTCTGCACATTTGTGTACTGCATTTTGTAGGGGCAGTTTACAGGTCTGCACTGAAATTATTTCTTTAATTTAGGAGTTTTTTACGTGTCTGCAGACTGTGTATTGTGATCCCAAGCACATCAGGGCTAGTGTTTTGTGTCAGTGTGATAAAAATACTCATTCCCCAAATAAATTGTTTCAAAATAAATAGAGGGCACTCCTTCCTTACTCTATACAGCAGCCCAGCGCAGGCTGAGTCATTTTCGCACCATTTTCCCTATACAGACAACCATCTGGGATTTGGTCACAGCAGGGATGACAGTTCCCTCTGGTGGCAGTAACGTGTACTAGGTCAGCTGGAGTCTAGATCTCATGGTAGAGACACCGCCTGCAAAATAAAGACTTGTGCCCAGAGTCGTTTTCCCGCCATTTCCCTCCAACCATCTTGGATTACGTCACAAAACAGACGACAGCGCCCTCTGCTGGTGGTATTGAGTACCAGCTCCAGACCTTGTGGTGAACATCCTGTTTGACGCCATTTTGGATAACTGTACTTGCGTCGTGAACTGACTGCACAGTGGTGCTCTCGGGTGGCGATGAAACGTACTAGGTCTGTTGGGCTCTGGACCTCATGGTGAAGACACTGGCTGCCGCCATCTTGGATTGCGTCACAGATGAGAGCGCCCTCTGCTGGTGGCGATGTGTACTAAGGCAGCTGGTCTCTGGACCTCGTGGCAAGCCCATCTGCATGAAATTGGTTAAATAATAAAGACTAACCTCCAAGTCCTTTTTTCCCATGATACTTGGGAGGAGGTTGCAGTTGAGCGACTGAGGTTAGTACAAGTGTCCTTTCTTTCGCGCCATTTTCTTACCTTAGCAGCGAAACTCCAAGTGACCTTTGTTCACCACCAAAATTCAAACTCGGCCCCAGTTCATAGGAGGAGGTGGCAGTCGGGTGACTTAGGTTAGTGGAGGTAGGCCAAGTGAGCTATCTTCCTGCGAGTTTCTTTGCTTAGTAGAGATAACTGGGGGTGTGGTGCATTATCCTCTTGGAATATGAATTTCCCGCCATTTTTTCTGGGGGGGGGGGTGGTGTGGCGCTTTCCTGCCAAAATTCAAAGTTGCCACCAAAATCCGCCATCTTGAATGACGTCATCGCCGCCATCTTATATGACGTCGTCGCCGCCATATTAGATAACGGTACTTTGAGGTCGTACACAGGTCGTCCCACTACTCTCGTTACGCAAGGCCGTTTCAGCAAGGCCAGTTCTCCTACCGATTTCCACGGTGTACCTAATGTCTTGAGTGACAACACCCTCTATCTAGCATAACTGACTCCATTCTTGTATAGTTTCATGTTCTATCTTTATATCTGTTTGTCTCTTCATTGGCTTTTTTAACGGCCATTACCTTGATTTTTCAAGTGTTCATGTTTGCAACGCCGTCCGTCTGATGGTAATACTGGCCGTTGTTCAGAAAATCATAAGACGTAAGAGTGTGCCTAAATACAGGGTAGGGCAAATAAAACTGGGCAGGGCGAGTGGATACCATTGGACGTCAGTTTGTGGCAGCATTAACGGAGGAGGAAAATACTTGCAGTTACTTCCTAAACGATGGAGCAACTGCCCATAGTGCCGACCGAATCATGGAGCACATTTACACAATCTTTACTCTTGACAGAGTCGTTGGCAGATGTCAGTCTGGTCTTGGCCGTAGCTCGCCACTCACGTCACCTGATCTATCAGTATACGATTACTTTGTGTTGGGAGCTCTCAAGTCTAAAGAGTATCGCAACAACGGTCACAGCCTTCAAGAATTGAAACAGAACTTTTCGGACGAAATTGCAGCAATTTCAGCGTCCCGATTTCGATCTGCCTTCAGTAACTTTCTCACCAGGGCCCAAAACTGCCAAACAGGCGAATGATTTTCACTTTCAGCTTCTTGCTAAAGTCAGGTTAGTACTGTCTTTCCTTTCCTCTGCCGTGTTCCTTTGTACCGAAGAACTGTTCTCCGGGCCACTTTTATTTGCCCCACCCTGTAGCTCGACCACTTCACTTACAAAGCACTGGGATACTAGGTCAAACCAGTCTTTAACAGGCACATTCGTAAACAGCGACACCACATCAGTACTAACCATAATGTCACCCTCACTAAGTCGAAGACGGTTAATTCGTTTGCAGAAATCTGCTGAATCTTTCGTATGATGCTCGAATGTCCCATATGTGTGGCGAGATTGGCCAAATATTGCACCTGCTTGTATGTTATACATGAAATGTATTTCAACTTGTGAGTATGGATAACCATCAGCTATTTAGTGGAATGATCACTATGACAATTTGTGCCGGACCGTGATCTGAATCTGGACATCCCGCTTATCGCTAACAGTCGCCTTACCATTAGGCAATACGAGCACGACTCACAGCCAGACCCCAGTTTCCATATCTCGTCAGCCATATGTGTACAACCTGTACCTGTGCATTTATTATGTGTATTCCGGTACAGGGGAGACAGTTTACTTGAAAATCACCTGCCCGATGTCGTCCGATAAACACGATGTGGCAATTGCGAGTTACGATGCAATGTTACTTCGGACGCCGAGTCAACATATGCCCGTATATGGCGATGACGCGGGCTCCAGCGACGTCACAGCCGGCAGCTGGTGTATACAGGGTGTTACAGAAAGGTACGGCCAAACTTTCAGGAAACATTCCTCACACACAAAGAAAGAAAATATGTTATGTGGACATGTGTCCGGAAACTCTTACTTTCCATGTTAGAGCTCATTTTATTACTTCTCTTCAAATCGCATTAATCATCGAATGGAAACACATAGCAACAGAACGTACCAGCGTGACTTCAAACACTTTGTTACAGGAAATGTGCAAAATGTACGCCGTTATCGAGGATACATGCATCCACCCTCCGTCGCATGGAATCCCTGAAGCGCTGATGCAGCCCTGGAGAATGGCGTATTGTATCACAGCCGTCCATAATACAAGCACGAAGAGTCTCTGCATTTGGTACCGGCGTTGCGTAGACAAGAGCTTTCAAATGCCCCCATAAATGAAAGTCAAGAGGGTTGAGGTCAGGAGAGCGTGGAGACCATGGAATTGGTCCGCCTCTACCAATCCATCGGTCACCGAATCTATTGTTGAGAAGCGTACGAACACTTCGACTGAAATGGGAAGGAGCTCCATCGTGCATGAACCACATGTTGTGTCGTACTTGTAAAGGCACATGTTCTAGCAGCACAGGTAGAGTATCCCGTATGAAAACATGATAACGTGCTCCATTGAGCGTAGGTGGAAGAACATGGGGCCCAATCAAGACATCACCAACAATGCCTGCCCAAACGTTTACAAAAAATCTGTGTTGATAACGTGATTGCACAATGGCGTGCGGATTCTCGTCAGTCCACACATGTTGATTGTGAAAATCTACAATTTGGTCACGTTGGAATGAAGCCTCATCCGTCAAGAGAGCATTTGCACTGAAATGAGGATTGGCACATTGTTGGATGAACCATTCGCAGAAGTGTACCCGTGGAGGCCAATCAGCTGCTGATAGTGCCTGCACACGCTGTACATGGTACGGAAACAACTGCACCTCCCGTAGCACACTCCGTATAGTGACGAGGTCAACGTTACCTTGTAGAGCAGCAACTTCTCTGACGCTGACATTAGGGTTATCGTCAACTGCACGAAGAATTGCCTCGTCCATTGCAGGTGTCTTCGTCGTTCTAGGTCTTCCCCAGTCGCGAGTCATAGGCTGGAATGTTCCGTGCTCCCTAAGACGCCGATCAATTGCTTCGAACGTCTTCCTGTCGGGACACCTTCGTTCTGGAAATCTGTCTCGATACAAACGTACCGCGCCACGGCTATTGCCCCGTGCTAATCCATACATCAAATGGGCATCTGCCAACTCCGCATTTGTAAACATTGCACTGACTGCAAAACCACGTTCGTGATGAACACTAACCTGTTGATGCTACGTACTGATGTGCTTGATGCTAGTACTGTAGAGCAATGACACGCATGTCAACACAAGCACCGAAGTCAACATTAGCTTCCTTCAACTGGGCCAACTGGCGGTGAATCGAGGAAGTACAGTACATACTGACGAAACTAAAATGAACTCTAACATGGAAATTAAGCGTTTCCGGACACATGTCCACATAACATCTTTTCTTTATTTGTGTGTGAGGAATGTTTCCAGAAAGTTAGACCCTACCTTTTTGTAACATCCTGTATAAGGGTCGTACCAGCATCCCACAGGCAGTCATACCACTTGACAATTACCAAGAAGTGCTTGGCGGAAAGATCGTGTGATTTTAATTACTTGACGCGACTGGAAACCCGAGAAATTTTAATTCAATTTTCTTTTTTATCCTGTTCTTAATTACATTGAGCAATGTTTTTGATGAATGCGACAACAATATTAGTTTTCTATAGTCAGAACACTCTCTGACGTTTCCTTTCTTCGGTAGGTGACTCCTATTTTCAGCCGCTCGGGCTACCCTTGGGTCTGAGGCGTCTTGTGACGGTTCGCGCGACTTGCCCCCGTTGGAAGTTCGAGTCCTTCCTCGGGCATAGTTGTGTGGGTTGTCCTTAGCGTAAGTTAGTTTAAGTTAGATTAAGTAGTGCGTAGGCCTAGGGGCGGATGACCTCAGCGGTTTGGTCCCATAGTTCTTACGACAAATTTCCCAAATTTTTCCCTTTTTCAGCAAAAGTCTTCCGGAATTTATCCACTGTAATAGCTTCGTATAATGATGTTGTAAAGTTTTTGTTTCACTTTTTCTCCTATTCTCTTCAGAAGTGCTGTTGGGATGTCGTATGTTCCTGTTGCGTTCTTGCTCTTTAACTGCTGAAGCGCTGGATAAAATTCTTCTGGTATGATTATCGTTCTATTATTATCGTCTTCCACCATATGTTCAAGTTAGACATGGTTGTAATTTCCAACACTTCCGCATCATAGTACAAGTCTTCAAGATAGACCTTCCAGCGGTATGTCATATCTTCCCTGTCAATAAGTAATTGTCCATTCGTATCTTTTATCGTAGTACTTCCTTGTTTAAGTATGTACTGCAGTGGCTTTATCACGCTATTTGCTTTATCTGTTCTTCCTCCTCTACATCATGCTCTGTACTTCGCCCTACTTCCTTCATCCTTTCTTCTTTGTCCCGTTTACATTCTGTCACAATGACATTCAGTATTGTTCTGTATTGCATTTGGCTTTCTTTTGTACGTACCGTCTTACAGTGGTTTCTGCGATATAATAAATCTAGTATATCTTCAGTAATCCAAGGTTTTCTTTTACCCCCTGTCAGCTTGAAATTATATGTACATCAACTACTGGAAAAAATCGTACATCCACCTACGTATTTTAAAGCACTAACCAATGTATTACCCCAAACTTTAGGCAGTTATTACATGTAACAGATATAATCTTAAGACCCCTGCTTTGTAAAGTTTTCTCTCATACAATCGCTCCTTCCAGCCTCTCCCTCCCTCTCACTTTCTCTTCCTCTTCCTCTCCCTCTGCCACCAACCTAACTGTGAATCCCAACCAAAATTGTAATTTGTGTATAATTTTTCCACTGTAGTCAACTTAATTATTGTATTTAAAGTTTGTAACATGCCACCTGATGGAATAAACGAGTATGGAGTTTAAGCTGTATCAACTTGTCAAAATAGGATGTATATGCCACCAGAAATATTTATTCCAACGCATACATTCGACACCTCAAAACAAACATCTCCAAAAGCCTTTAAAAATTTATTCTGTAATAATGTCGTTACGATGTATATTCTATGTACTTTGTGATAATGTCTTCTGTTCTACGATATATATTCTTTGTACTTTGTGATAATGCTTTCTCTTTTGCAATACGACCCTTGCTCCTAATAGTTTCCAGACGATATATTTGTTTACAAAATATGACAGTATACATGTGATGTGTTATGATAGTGAAAGGAACCCGTGAACACTGTAGGTACTCTACTTTACTTATTTTATTTTTACCGTTAGATATACGATTAATTCTTTTCCGAAAGAAACCCAAAACCATGTTCTGAAATAGTGTTTTGTTTCTCCACTAGACAGTGCCACAAGTTCCTCCAAAAAATCGTAACACAACACACACACACACACAAGTTTCATACTAACCACCGGATGATGGAGGTTTAAACCTTTGAAACGCGTCGTGGAGATAAATAAACAGCGACTGGTAACAGTAAACTTGTTGTTTCATTTAATTTCAATAACAGTCACGGTAAAGCCTAGCCTAAAATGTTCACATTTAATGTCTGTTGTTTCTCATCCGCTGAACATGACCAATCCATCTCATTTGGTGACCAGTAACGGTGGCTTCTATTGTATACATCTTGGCCTCCTCGAGAACCATAGTGTCTGATTCTAAGTCATTTCATTTGGTGTTAATGATGTACCTAAGCGTCTGTTGGTTGTAGTGTTCTAGTTTCTTAAGATCACGACGATATAGTGTCCAGGTTTCGCAGCCATAGAGCAGGGCAGAAAGAACAACTGCTCGATACACCATCAGTTTTGTCGATAACGTAAGATCTTTATTCAGGAAGACCCGATGTAGGAGACGTCCAAAAGCAACATGTGCGGCATGCAGTCTGTTCTTCACGTCCTTTTCCGATGAGCAGTTAGTTGATAATATACTCCCTAGATAGAGGAAGTGCTCTGTTTGTTCCAAAGGTGTGCTGGAAATAGAGATACTGAAATCCGGAGAGGCCGTTCCAGGAGCTGGCTCTGCTAAATCTTTGTTTTCTGGATGCTGATGGTCAGGCAAAACCGTTGATATGCGGTACCGAAATAATTTATAGACAGTTGCGGCTCTGTGGGTTTGTGAGCTGGAGAAACATTGTCGTCAGCGTACTGCAGTTGAGTTGCTTGAGTGAAACTTGTGAACCTTTTAGAGTGCAGTCTGGACTGATTAAATAGCCCTGGGTCAAATCTGTATTTACGTTCTACTCCGCAGTTGTTTACATACGACGTATCGTAAAGCATAGCTCACACATGTCATCATGGAAAGCTTGGGTCATTTGACCAAAGTGTTCAGGGCAGCCGAAACGTTTTAAGACCTTCCACAATGCTTCTCTGGGCATTGTATCAAAGGCATTTTCTAGATCACAGACCACAAGTAGTAAAGATTTATGTTATGCCCTGCACATCTTCTGCAGCTGTCACGTAAGTTGATCCTCTGGAGAGGAGAAATCCGTACTGAGATCCAGGAAGTACTGTCTAAGAAAGAGTTTGGAGGTGATTCAACGAAATTAAGGAAATGTTGTACCAATTACGAAGACCAAGGATATGTCAGGGCAATTGTCACTTATGGTTCCGTCGACTATTTTGGAAATGGTGGCAATTGTGGAGTTTTCATGTCAGCTGCTACTTTACTGGTTTCTCACATTAGAAGAAACAGGGGGAATTGTCTGTATTTTAGAGGAAAGCCACCATTTTGAATGGTATCCAGGGGGTGCTGTCAGGTCTAGATGTATTTCTCGGTTTCATTCTATTTAGAGCCTTGTTGAGTTCATGAGATATCGGTGGGACTGCTATACAAGGTTGCACCGGATGTTGTGGAACATGTCCGAGAAAGTCGGCAGCAGCAGTAGAACTACGGTTTAAAAGTGCTTTGTTAAGCTCTTTCCAGCGGTTTAAGATGTCCTGTGATTGTCAGTGAGGATGGTCATGCTGTTGGCGACTTCCATGACTCCTGATAAGGAACGAACAGGCCCATATTTTTCTCTTATTCCAGCATAAAAACTCGGAAAGTCCCCGGCATCTGACAGGCTTTGAAGTTTCTTGGCTTTTTGTTGCCACCAGTGGTTCTTGATTGTTCTTATTTCACTTTGACGTTTCTGCTTGATCTCTTGAAAGTGTGTTTTATTTTCCAGGTAGGATGGATCTTGAGCAATAAATAGGAATATATCCCGTTCTTTACTTTTGAGGCTCTTAATCACTTCGTTGTTGCCATAAAATCAATCGTTTATCTACTTCGCATCAAAACCTTGATTACCACTGCAGACTTATTGATGTTTTTTTAAAGTGGACCATTCGTGTTCAACATCTGTTGTGTTAACTGGGCTATTGCTAAGTCGTTCCAAAAGTGTGTCTTGCAAGGGAAAACGAACCGTTTCATTCTGGAGGGTGTTGATGTTGCATTTCCTCCTGGAAGGATTTAAGAAGAAGGATCGTTGTTTACGATGGACAAGGATACTCATATGGCTAACCAGCAGTTTATGTTCGGTCCAGCAACCATCGATGTTTCGAGTTGTTTTTTGTGGTCAGGACGACTTTCTTGTCATGCTGACATAGTCACTGAGATGCCAGTGTTTGATGCGTGGATGAAACCATGTTGTCTTATAACGGTTAGGTAAGCGGAAGGCATATTGGTGATACAAAACTCATGCTGACCTCAGAGACCTAGAAGTAGCAGCCCATTTGCAGTGCAGTTTCCTACACTTTGATTACCCATTGTTACCCCAAAAACTCTAGAACTGAAGTCGCCTAGTAACAAGAGTTTATTTGCGGTTGGTATCTTGACGAGAACATTGCTCAGCCGATGGGAGAACTGATTCTTTGTATCCTTCTCTCCACCTAATGTGGGAGCGTAGGCAGAGACGAGGGTGACGAAGCTGTCTCCAGAAATGAGAATTCGAAGACTCACAACTATTTCATTGGCTCGAATAGGGGTTAATCGACGTTATTTCGATATTTCTGTTTTTACTGCAAATCCTACACCACGGGTACGTGGTTCTCTTGCATCCTTTCCTTTCCAAAATACGGTGTACCCTGAGCTCGCCTGACTAAGGTGTCTTCGCCTGATGGTCTGGTTTCATTTGAGGCAGCAACATCTACATCTAATCTAGCTAGCTCGTGGATGAGAAGAGCTGTTCTTCTTCCTAGTCTGTTTCCATTTAAATCTAGAAGAGTCCTGACATTCCATGTTCCAGTAGTCTTTATCATATTGTTCTTTCTTGGTTTTCGTCTGCAAATTAGGAGTAACCTCCTGGGTGCGGATTCCCAGCCTGGTACAAGTGAAACTACTTATGCTTAATCAGCCTTTCTTAGGGCCTTGCCCATTCAGGGAGGGCAGCGGTTATCCTAAATGGGCCTGCCCAGTCGCAGACGAGTGACCAGATCCCTGAGTAGTCACATGAGTTCTCAGGAAGGCGACCGTCACACACCTGCCGCTAGTATGCAGGTCCAGACTAGTAGCTTTCAGCCTTACTCACGCCTGCTACCACCGTCTTTATCTCATCGCCACTGGCCTTCAAGGAAGATGGGAGAAGAAACTGCCAATCGCGTGTCTTTGTTTAAGGTACATCTCAACTTATCTCAACTTACGAGGAAGTAACCCGCTCACTGTAATTCTGCAACAATTCATCGCGGCACGTACGTATGAGACATGTGATTTCAGACACCAGAACTGCAGCGAAGTACCGCGAGCTCTGGGACAGTGGAGCAGCGCCTTTGCAGCCAGTTCTTGTGGCATCATCTCTTCCACCTACGTGACCGTCGGGGAACTCAGGTGTGATATGTTCCTCTTTCATCCGCTTCGCTGTTGGGTCCAAGGATGTTAGGGGAAGGCGCTATGGAAAGGGACGAAGAAAGGGATGGGGCGTTGTGGGACACACTTTGTCTGGTTCATCCGCTGAGACCTGTCTGGCTTGAGAGACCCGGCCAGTAGCTACGCTACCGCCAGCATAGCCCTCAGCTTGACGTTAACACGCAAACCTCTGTGCCCACAAGGGCAGTGCTACGATAATTCGTTGTCCTATGGAAAAGGAACGCATATTGTGCTGATGACAGTCCCGCATCTTATCCAAAGTAAAAGAGGTTCACCACTTACTTAGTTACAGGTACGCGATAAACCGTAATTCCTCACCTGTTTCCTGAGTGTAAACTTTTATACCCACAATTAATAAAAAGCATTTTGCAACGAAGGAGAGTTGCTCTAATTCCAAATGGGATAACAACATTCCAATATCAAAGTAAAAACCTCTTGCAGGAAGTGAGTGATGAGTGGGTTCAAATGGTTCAAGTGGCTCTGAGCACTATGGGACTTAACTTCTGAGGTCATCAGTCCCCTATAACTTAGAACTACTTAAACCTAACTAGCCTAAGGACATCACACACATCCATGCCCGAGGCAGGATTCGAACCTGCGACCGTACGGTCGCGCGGTTCCAGACAGTAGCGCCTAGAACCGCTCGGCCACACAGGCCGGCTGATGAGTGGGATTAGGAAAAAGCATGCAGCATGATTATGTTTGATATGAACAACCTCTGGTGACATTAAAAGCAACGGTGGTAACATTAAGAGTGCAACGGGAATTCCACTGTTAAATGCAGAGGAGAGAGCAGATAGGTGGAAAGAATACGTTGAAAGCCTCTATGAGGGTGAAGATTTGTCTGATGTGATGGAAGAAGAAACAGGAGTCGATTTAGAAGAGATAGGGGATCCAGTATTAGAATCGGAATTTAAAAGAGCTTTGGAGGACTTGCGGTAAAATAAGGCAGAAGGGATAGATAACATTCCATCAGAATTTCTAAAATCATTGGGGGAAGTGGCAACAAAACGACTATTCACGTTGGTGTGTAGGATATATGAGTCTGCCGACATACCATCTGACTTTCGGAAAAGCATCATCCACACAATTCCGAAGACTGCAAGAGCTGACAAGTGCGAGAATCATCGCACAATTAGCTTAACAGCTCATGCATCGAAGCCGCTTACAAGAATAATATACAGAAGAATGGAAAAGGAAATGGAGAATGTGCTAGGTGACGATCAGTTTGGCTTTAAGAAAAGTAAAGGGACGAGAGAGCTAAAGAAAACTCAGGACACTTTCATAGGATTTGTCTACCTGGAAAAAGCGTTCGACAATATAAAATGGTGCAAGCTGTTCGAGATTCTGAAAAAATTTGGGGTAAGCTATAGGGAGAGATGGGTCATATACAATACGTACAACAACCAAGAGGGAATAATAAGAGTGGACGATTAAGAACGATGTGCTCGTATTAAGAAGGGTGTAAGACAAGGCTGTAGCCTTACGCCCCTACTCTTCAATCTGTACATCGAGGAAGCAATGATGGAAATAAAAGAAAGGTTCAGGAGTGGAATTAAAATACAAGGTGAAAGGACATCAAAGATACGATTCGCTGATGACATTGCTATCCTGAGTGAAAGTGAAGAAGAATTAAATGATCTGCTGAACGGAATGAACAGTCTAATTAGTACACAGTATGGTTTGAGAGTAAATCGGAGAAAGACGAAGGTAATGAGAAGTAGTAGAAATGAGAACAGCGAGAAACTTAACATCAGGATTGATGGTCACGGAGTCAATGAAGTTAAGGAATTCTGCTACCTAGGCAGTAAAATAACCAATGACGGACGGAGCAAGGAGGACATCAAAAGCAGACTCGCTATGGCAAAAAAGGCATTTCTGGCCAAGAGAAGTCTACTAATATCAAATACCGGCCTTAATTTGAGGAAGAAATTTCTGAGGATGTACGTCTGGAGTACAGCATTGTATGGTAGTGAAACATGGACTGTGAGAAAACCGGAACAGAAGAGAATCGAAGCATTTGAGATGTGGTGCTATAGACGAATGTTGAAAATTATGTGGACTGATAAGATACGGAATGAGGAGGTACTACGCAGAATCAGAGAGGAAAGGAATAGGTGGAAAACACTGAGAAGGAGAAGGGACAGGATGATAGGACATCTGCTAAGACATGAGGGAATGACTTCCATGGTACTAGAGGGAGCTGTAGAGAGCAAAAACTGTAGAGGAAGACAGAGATTGCAATACGTCAAGCAAATAATTGAGGACGTAGGTTGCAAGTGCTACTCTGAGATGAAGAGGTTAGCACAGGAAAGGAATTCGTGGCGGGCCGCATCAAACCAGTCAGTAGACTGATGACAAAAAAAATGAAAACAGGCGGCCACGTAATAATCTTCCAGTCTGCCTCCCTACATGTTCTGAAATGAAATATCAGAAAAGCGTTACTGCTAGCAAATGCATTTGGAAGATCGTAGTACTTTAACTGCAAAATTGTGACAGAAACTCTAAATTAGAGCACCAAACAATTTTCGAGAAAAGAACGTGACACCGTTGAGTAAATTTCACTTAAGAAGAACAGAACAGTTCGTTTACTACTAATATCCTGTTTCCGAACGTCATCGATGTAAAAGGAAGTAGCATGTTTAGTAGGATCAGTGCCACTTTATTATATCAGAACACGAGATACGGTATTATTTCCGCCAGAAAATGCACATAACTGATGCAGATGAGGTATTTAAGCCTATTTAGAACGGTAAGACAACACGGAAGAAGCTAAATTAAAGACTGGGAGCAAATTTGTAAAACAATAGTCTCAAAAAAATTGTTCAAATGGCTCTGAGCACTATGGGACTCAACTGCTGAGGTCATTAGTGACCATGACAGCAGTGAGCTACTTGAACATTACTGCGGACCACCTGCATCGCTTCATTCTTTTAAGTCTCCCCCTAGGCCGATGACATCTTCCAGCAGGATAACTCTCCATGATACACGGTCTAAATCGTGCTGCAGTGTGGTTTGACGAACATGATAGTGACATCACATTAATGTCTTAGCTAGAAAATGTACCTCACCTTTACCTGCTGGAACACATATCGGGCGCCAGGTGCGTGCCCACAAACCGTGGTTCCGTAATTTGCGAGAATTTAGAGACCTGCGAGTACCCATCTGATGCCACATGCTTCTGGAAACCTAGCAAGGACATGTAGAATATATCGCTGCTGCACTCTCGTATGTGTTTGAAAAATTCACAAACACTCTATTAAACAGGTAGTCATACTGTTTTGGTTCATCGGTGTAAATTGCAACTATTAAGGTATAACTCAGCCTAACAATTCATATTAACCAGTTGTTGTTGTTGTTGTTGATGTGGTCTGTAGTCCAGAGTCTGGTTTGATGCAGCTCTCCATATTACTCTATCCTGTGCAAGCTTCTTCATCTCAAAGTACCTACTGAAAGCTATATCCTTCTGAATCTGCTTAGTGTATTCATTCCTTGGTCTCCCTCTACGATATTTACCCTCCACGCTGCCCTCCAGTACTAAATTGGTGATCCCTTGATGCCGTATGGAGCCGAGCGACCGCTACGGTCGCAGGTTCGAATCCTGCCTCTGGCATGGATGTGTGTGATGTCCTTAGGTTAGTTAGGTTTAATTAGTTCTAAGTTCTAGGCGACTTATGACCTCAGAAGTTGAGTCGCATAGTGCTCAGAGCCATTTGAACCTTTTGAACCTTGATGCCTTAGAACACGTCTTACCAATCGATACCCTCCTCTAGTCAAGTGCCACATACACTCCTGGAAATTGAAATAAGAACACCGTGAATTCATTGTCCCAGGAAGGGGAAACTTTATTGACACATTCCTGGGGTCAGATACATCACATGATCACACTGACAGAACCACAGGCACATAGCCATAGGCAACAGAGCATGCACAATGTCGGCACTAGTACAGTGTATATCCACCTTTCGCAGCAATGCAGGCTGCTATTCTCCCATGGAGACGATCGTAGACATGCTGGATGTAGTCCTGTGGAACGGTTTGCCATGCCATTTCTACCTGGCGCCTCAGTTGGACCAGCGTTCGTGCTGGACGTGCAGACCGCGTGAGACGACGCTTCATCCAGTCCCAAACATGCTCAATGGGGGACAGATCCGGAGATCTTGCTGGCCAGGGTAGTTGACTTACACCTTCTAGAGCACGTTGGGTGGCACGGGATACATGCGGACGTGCATTGTCCTGTTGGAACAGCAAGTTCCCTTGCCGGTCTAGGAATGGTAGAACGATGGGTTCGATGACAGTTTGGATGTACCGTGCACTATTCAGTGTCCCCTCGACGATCACCAGTAGTGTACGGCCAGTGTAGGAGATCGCTCCCCACACCATGATGCCGGTTGTTGGCCCTGTGTGCCTCGGTCGTATGCAGTCCTGATTGTGGCGCTCACCTGCACGGCGCCAAACACGCATACGACCATCATTGGCACCAAGGCAGAAGCGACTCTCATCGCTGAAGACGAAACGTCTCCATTCGTCCCTCCATTCACGCCTGTCGCGACACCACTGGAGGCGGGCTGCACGATGTTGGGGCGTGAGCGGAAGACGGCCTAACGGTGTGCGGGACCGTAGCCCAGCTTCATGGAGACGGTTGCGAATGGTCCTCGCCGATACCCCAGGAGCAACAGTGTCCCTAATTTGCTGGGAAGTGGCGGTGCGGTCCCCTACGGCACTGCGTATGATCCTACGGTCTTGGCGTGCATCCGTGCGTCGCTGCGGTCCGGTCCCAGGTCGACGGGCACGTGCACCTTCCGCCGACCACTGGCGACAACATCGATGTACTGTGGAGACCTCACGCCCCACGTGTTGAGCAATTCGGCGGTACGTCCACCCGGCCTCCCGCATGCCCACTATACGCCCTCGCTCAAAGTCCGTCAACTGCACATACCGTTCACGTCCACGCTGTCGCGGCATGCTACCAGTGTTAAAGACTGCGATGGAGCTCCGTATGCCACGGCAAACTGGCTGACACTGACGGCGGCGGTGCACAAATGCTGCGCAGCTAGCGCCATTCGACGGCCAACACCGCGGTTCCTGGTGTGTCCGCTGTGCCGTGCGTGTGATCATTGCTTGTACAGCCCTCTCGCAGTGTCCGGAGCAAGTATGGTGGGTCTGACACACCGGTGTCAATGTGTTCTTTTTTCCATTTCCAGGAGTGTATTTCTCTTCTCCCCAATTCTGTTCGTTACCTTCTCCTTAGCTACGTGATCTACCCACCTAATGTTCAGCATTCTTCTGTAGCACCAAATTTCGAGAGCTTCTATTCTCTTCTTGTCTTAACTACTTATTGTCCACGTTTCAAATGGTTCAAATGGCTCTGAGCACTATGGGACTCAACTGCTGAGGTCATTAGTCCCCTAGAACTTAGAACTAGTTAAACCTAACTAACCTAAGGACATCACAAACATCCATGCCCGAGGCAGGATTCGAACCTGCGACCGTAGCGGTCTTGCGGTTCCAGACTGCAGCGCCTTTAACCGCACGGCCACTTCGGCCGGCTGCCACGTTTCACTTCCATACTTCCATACGAATACTTTCAGAACAGACTTCCTGACACATATATACACGATGTTAACAAATTTCTCTTCTTCAGAAACGCTTTCCTTGACATTGCTAGTCTGCATTTTATATACTCTCTACTTCGATCATCATTAGTTATTTTGCTCCCCAAATAGCAAATCTCGTGACTTATTAGCAGTTTTTCCATTCCTCTGCAAAGAATTCGTGTTAGTATTTAGCAGCCGTGACTTATTAATTTTCACGCCTGTCAACACCTGCTTTCTTTGGGATTGGAATTATTATATTCTTCTTGAAGTCTGAGGGTATTTCGCCTACCTCATACATTTTGCTCACCAGATGGTAGAGTTTCGTCAAGGCTGGCACTCCCAAGGCTATCAGTAGTTCTAATGGGATACTGTGTACTCTTTTTTTCGACTTGGGACTTTCAGTGCTCCGCCAAACTCTTCACACAGTATCATATCTCCCATTTCATCTTCGTCTACGTCCTCTTCCATCTCCATAATATTGCCCTCAAGTACATCGCCCTTGTATAGAGCCTGTACATATTCCTTCCACCTGTCTGCTTTCCCTTCTTTGCTTGGGACTGGTTTTCCGTCTGCGCTCTTGATATTCATACAAGTGGTTCTCTTTTCTCCAAAAGTCTCTTTAATTTTCCTGTAGGCAGTATCTATCTTACCCCCTAATGATATATGCCTCTACATTCTTACATTTATCCTCTAGACATTCCCGCTTAGACATTCTGCACTTCCTCTCGATCTCATTTATGAGGCGTTTGTATTTCTTTTTGGTTGCTTCATTTTCTGCATTTTTATATTTTCTCCTTTCATCAATTAAATTCGATATCTCTTCTGTTACCCAAGGATTTCAAGTAGCTCTCGTCATTTTACCTACTTAATCCTCTGCTGCCTTCATTATTTCATTCCTCAAAGCTACTCATTCTTCTTCTACTGTATTTCTTTCCCCCGTCCTGTCAATCGTTCCCTAATGCTCTCTCTGAAACTCTCTATAACCTCTGGTTCTTTCAGCTTATCCAGGTCCCATCGCCTTAAATTGCCGAATGTTTGCAGTTTCTTCAGTTTTAATCTACATTTCATAAACAACAGATCGTGGTCAGAGTCCACATCTATCCCTGAAAATGTCTTACAATTTAAAACCTGGTTCCCAAATCTCTGTCTTTCCATTATATAACCTATCTGAACCTTTCCAGTGTCTCCAGGCTTCTTCCATGTATACAACCGTCTTTCACGATTAGTAAACGAAGTGTTAGATGTTATGCTCTGTGCAAAATTCTACCAGGCGGCTTCCTCTTTCATTCCTTACCCCCATTCCATATTCACCTGCTACTTTTCCTTCTCTTCCTTTTCCTACTATCGAATTCCAGTCCCTCGTCTCTCTTCACAACCGGAATAATTTCTTTTATCTCATCATACATTCTTCAATCACTTCGTCATCTGCGGACCTAGTTGGCATATATACTTGTACTACTGTGGTAGGCGTGGGCTTCGTGTCTATCTAGGCTACAGTAATGCGTTCACTATGCTGTTCGTAGCAGCTTACCCGCGCTACTATTTTTAGTCATTATTAAACCTACTCCTGGATTACCCCACTTGATTTTGTATTTATAGCCCTGTACTCGCCTGACCGGGAGTTTTGTCCCTCCTGCCACCGAACTTCACTAATTCCCACTATATCTAACTTTAATCTATCAATTTTCTAACTTACCTGCCCGATTAAGGGATATGATATTCCACGCTCCGATCCACAGACCGCCAGTTTTGTTTCTCCTGACAACGACGTCCTCCTGATTAGTCCCTGCCCGGAGATCCGAATGGGGAAGTATTTTACCTCCGGAATATTTTACCCAAGAGGACGCCATCATCATTTAACCATACAGTAAAGCTGCATGCCCACGGGAAAAATTACGGGTGTAGTTTACCCTTGCTTTCAGCTGTTCGCATTGCCAGTAAAACAATGCCGTTTTTGTTAATATTGCAAGATCAGATCAGTCAACCATCCAGACTGTTGCCCCTGCAGCTACTGAAGAGGCTGTTGCACCTCTTCAGGTATCACACGTTTGTCTGGCCTCTCAACAGATATCCCTCAGTTGAGGTTACATCTACGGTACGGTTATCTGTATCGCTGAGGCATCCAAGCCCCCGCACCAACGGCAAGCTCCATGGTTCATGGAGAGAGGGGGGGATTAACCAGTAAGGAGCACAAATTTATAACGAATAATTCTCAGAACTGTGTCGTTGTCTTACAAATTGAACCACCGACTTCCAGAAAAAAGAAGCACATTGACAAAGGCTGCTATTTAACAACAAAATTACAGAATGAATGCGATTCAGCTGACTTGTACTGAATCTTGAAACGATTCACCATTTTATCGTCTTTGAGAAGGCACAGGAGTATTTGCCTGAGTTATGACAATACAATTCACGCATTTCCCCTCGAGCGGGCCTCATGTTTTGATGAGGCAGATAAGATTTAAATACGCGAGCTAAAGAAGATAGAAATCAAATACAAGACGATGAAGCACCAGCAGCTGTGCAAATGGGAGGCGCAGACACTCATCCACGGAGAGTTAAATTAACTTAAGATTGCAAAATCATGTGTGAAAAGAATTTACTCACATGGACAGTTGAAGAAGAGGATAATGTCAGAATTACAACAATAGAAACTTCATGTTAACTGAATTTTCGTCTGTTCTTGGTAGAACAACATTATAATAAATGAAAAGCAATAGAGGCATAACTGTACATAGTTAAGCTACTTGAGCCAAAGACAGGTATTTTGAGAGGATCTATCGTGTGATCCAAAGAGACAATGGACGCTTTCCATTCAGCTGCCACATCTCTGTTTCAGAGATACCACATTCTTTGAAAGTAGTTTGATAAAAACAAATACATATTAAAAGAAAAAAGTTAAACATTTTAATATTCAGCTTAATGATTAAAAATGTTTTAATGATGTTGCAAAGGTATATCTGTCTGCGAATAGAAATTGATATTACAGAGGTGACTGAAATCAGACGTGAGCGTGGGCTTTCGGACGAAACAAAACCTTCAAAATGCTAACGCAGTCACTCATGTTATTGAACAATGGTGCAACCATGTCAACTATGGGAAATAGATATCAATTACTATGAAATTCCGCACTAGATTGGAAGCCTGCAGCAAAACACGAAAAATGCGAGCATGAGGTACAATGACAGGGAAAGAAAAAATGGTAGTATGACAGAGAAAGAAAAGAGGTTTTTCATTTAAGTCAATTTACTGTCGTAGAACATATTGCAGCTAACTGTGATAAATGGTACACGTAGATAACATGACGCACTTTTTTTCAGCCGTAGCAATCGAAAATTCCAAATGACTGCTTTAAGCATAATCTGAGACACCAGCGAAAGAGTAGCCAATGAAAAGGAACATCAGCGAAAAGAGTTTCCAATGAAGAGAGAAACTTCAAGCTAAGAGATAACAATGTACCGGGTGATCAAAAAGTGAGTATAAATTTGAAAACTTAATAAACCACGGAATAATGTAGATAGAGAGGTAAAAATTGACACACATGCTTGGAATAACATGGGGTTTTATTAGAACCACCCCATATTGCTAGACGCGTGAAAGACCTCTTGCGCGCGTCGCTTGGTGATGTTTGTGATGTCCTTAGGTTAGTTAGGTTTAAGTAGTTCTGAGTTCTAGGGGACTGATGACCTTAGAAGTTAAGTCCCATAGTGCTCAGAGCCATTTGAACCATTTGAACTTGGTGATGATCGTGTGCTCAGCCGCCACTTTCGTCATACTTGGCCTGCCAGGTCCAAAGACCTCAGTCCGTGCGATTATTAGCTTTGGGGTTACCTGAAGTCGCAAGTGTATCGTGATCGACCGACATCTCTAGGGATGCTGAAAGACAACATCCGACGCCAATGCCTCACCATAACTCCCGTCATGCTTTACAGTGCTGTTCACAACATTATTCCTTTACTTCTTGTTGCTATTTCTCGTTACAGTTCCTACATTTTTTGCGAAACATCCGCGAATAACTTTTGCCAGAGTGTCTTCCGTATTTAAGAAATAAAGGTTTCATCTATCTTCTCTATCTTGAGACCATGAAAATCGTGGAAGCGGGTCGTAGGCGGTCTCTAGCATGACTAAGGTCTTCAGAAACAAGTTCCAATACCGAAGCTACATCGTAATGCCATGAAGTGAAAGAGCTTCTTGCGATGTTGTTTCATCTTCTAGAAAGAAATGTTCGAGTTCCTTGCTACGATAGGTGTACAATTTCTTAAGAAACAGTTAGTGATCAGTATCCCTCAACGTAAGAAGGAAGCAATGGGTTCGATACATGTAAGATACCGTATGCCACATTATCTGTAGTCTGTCAGCTAACCGAGGGAGCTGGTGCATCGATCAAGATACCTGCCTGCGCGCTTATAAGCAGCTGATGAATGAACTACGCACCCACCAGAAGCGTTATGAAGGTTTGTTGCTCTTCTTGTTACCCTGCCATTCCCCGTGTCGCAACGGCGCATCACTGGTGGAGTTGCTTCATGGACGGCGCCACCGCAACTTAGTCCATTTGCTGCGCCCACCGCGGTGGCCGATGCCTACTCCTCTCCCTCATGCTACGAATCAAACTAATAGCCTAGTTTTTTTTCAGGTCAAGTAGCGATCGGAAGTGCTGGGAACGCGGCTTCGTTATAAGGTTGCTTGGTAATTGTATATTTTTTATACAGGGTCAAGGCAGATTGCAGCGACGGCACCTGAATCAAATTGGCACCTTTAAATTGCATTATCCTGCTACTGACTCTTTGTTCACAGATTCATTGCCTGACCGGGTGATGCAGCCGGTATCTTCTCTGGCTACCTGGGGTCGTGCGTCGCCAGCACCTGGCCATGAACGTATGGTCCTGGACCCTACAGGTAATCCGGCGTGTAGCGGACAGCTGACGTCCACAGGCGTTGGTCCTCTCCACTTCACGGCCGACCAGGGGTTCGACGCACCAATTCGAGACACCGTATCGGTTCGACCACCAGGAGACCTCGCACCATTGCTGGATGCAGAGACGCACATTCCGTCTGGTTTCTCGGCTGGCGTTCCAGGACGGCCTCAAAGCGAATGCCGGGGCGAATACAGGAGCTCGGCACCAGCCACAGCTTCGGCTCCTGCCTCCTCGTCTCTTCCTGCATCCATGCCTCCAGCCCCGCTGTTGTTGCAGTTGTCGTCACTACACGACAATGGAGAGGAGGTTAGAGTGGAGGAGTGTAGTGTCGCCGCTTATCGATACTGGCAGAGCTGGCGTCTCCATGAAAATTCCTTCGGGCACTGCGAGCGGCGCTTTGAATATTGTCACCAATAGGGTGACCTGACCAATGAAGAACATCCAGGCCGCCGACTAATGACCACTACCAGGACGGTGTTACAAGCGGCGGCCACCTCGGCAGCAATCATCTAGTTCGAGTTTAGTTCCGTGTTACTACATGGTGCCGAACATTAGATCGAGCTGTTGATAGCTAGCTCTACGGGCAAACATTCGGTGTACATAGACACACGCATCACTTTGCTTCTCTCGGCGCCTATTTTTCTTAGCGCTTTCTGGATATTTTTATTGAACTTTTACCATTAGTGCTTTCCGATATATCTGCTTCAGATCCGTGCATGCCATTTTCTCTTATTTTACTTGTTCGTGCCGCCACATATTGATTCAGCTTTAGCATTGTTTGCTTTGCCATGGCTATCGCATCGCCCCAAGCCCCAAGCTAGCCCGTCTCGTAGTTAGTGGCGCCACAATTGCAAGCGCCTTTGGCACCAACGCTCGATCTAACACAGCTTCTTCAGATAGAGAGGCCACAAATGACGCAGATTACTGAGCTTATGAAGGGCTTAATTCGGATGCAGACGGAAGCCAATGAGAATCACCTTCAGGCGCCACCAATTACGGCAGCGCCACAGCTTACACAGCCATCCTTAGCGCTTCAGTTTCGCCCATTTCAAGAGGAGTGGGTTCAGTAACTGGACCAGTTTGAAGCTCATCTATCTGCACACCAATGCCAAGTACCGTTAAACAGTCTCTCTTTCAACAACGGCTTTTGTGTCAGTTAATAGGATGTATTGCACATTGTTGCCCATTTCGGGGCCACAACTTGTGATCTATGAAGAATTAATCCACGCTTAGAATAGATATTATGAGAAGAAATTCCTTTTGGCGGATGCCAGGTTTAAATATGTCACACTAAATATGTGACAGACTTACAAGAGTTTACGTAAGATTAAATGTGGCTGTGGCAAGTATTATAGTGACCTTATGATACGTGGCGCTGTTACTCAGAACGTGGCTGATAATAGAAGAAGGAAACTTGCGGTCAAGAGTCCCTATTTTTCCTAGCCACGGCTGCCACAAACTGTTAACAGTGTAGCACTTCTTCAGTGGCCACTTGAGTAAAATATGTATATTTATAGTGCGCTTGTGTCAACTAATCTTTAGCTAGCCTGTCCAGATTCCTGCGGCGACATATCTCTTTGGCCACCATCTTCACAAAATTTCCATTCTTTTGTCCAAAATCTGATCATTTTCAGTAACAATTCTTTTTTAAGGATAGTTTTGACGAAAGAGATAAGACGCATGTTTTTATCAAGAGCCAGAATTGGAAACACAGAAAAATGACTTAAAACGCATCAAAAGATAATGTATTTCAATTCGATAAGTTATCTGTGCTGAAGAAAAAAATTTTTTCTGCAGTATCGTCTCAAAATGTGCAAGTTATGTAAGCTGAATGTGATGTGGATCTCATGTATCTAAAAGTGATGTATGTATCCTGACGAATTTGTTTGATTTTATAAAAGTCATATATTTTACCAAAAACAACTATTATTGTATCACAACGAATGGTATAACAGACTGCTTCGTAAGAACAACTGAAGAAAACCAGACTACTGAACAGGTATAAGAAGGAAGGTATGAAGAAATGAAGTCGATAAGAAGAATATGGAAGATACAGCACGAAGTAATTCAGCTTTTACATTCGTTTAGCTTACAAATATCAAAGAATACTTCCACAGGAATTTAATAATGCAACAGAAAGAGTTATCTGAATAAATTCCAAATCGGAATACAAGAAAGTTTTGATTCATTGTAATATGCTGGATGGACTTTTTACTTGACCACCAAATCCCGAGAGACAGTGACAGAAAGGATGAAATGGTTGTAAGAAATGCGTGTCACGTTACACTCTGCTGCCTGATCTGTGTGTGTTGGAAGTTCCCAAGGATTGTGTGTAATAATCTCAGCTGATCTACGTGTGTTGCAGAATCCAAGCGTACTATGTGAAAATATTTCAAGTGATAACATACATTTACATTTCTTAACAGGACTGCAACACTTTAAATAGTTTTAAATGCTCTAAAAAAGAAATATTAGTTCTCGGATAAAAATGAAGATTGTTAAAGAGGGCAGCAGACAAATCAGTGCGGATCTGCCGTCCTCTACTGTCTTAAAACTACAACGAAAAATTTTATGGATGTGCATTCATTGTATTAACTGGAAAATAAAAGAGACCAATTCACAACAAATTAGAGCATTTAAAATTTGGTAGAAGATTACTTTCAAATGAAAAAACGGATAACTGATTTTACTTTTTAAGAAGAAGAAGGTCGCGCACCTGTCTTGCCTCTGCAAATCCACCTCAGAGATACAACACGGACAGTGCTGTACAATGATATAGTCGGCTGCTGCAAGCACGATGTGAGTGTCGAGTCTGCTGACTCTGACACTACTGCCGAGGAGCGATCAGCAAGCATGGCCCACCACAGGGCACTCAAAGAGCCTGTGGTCGCCTAAATGTCGAGGCACCAGCAAAGGAAACAAAGCCGCCGCTAAATGAGTGTGGGAAGACGACCAAGTCTTCCCTATCAAGGTGGAAGCTTTCCCTCCGGTCGTGGACCCTAAACCACATTAATTCAGCTGCCGGGGAGAGGGCCGAGTGGCAAAGTACTGCCGCATCACACCGAGATGCGTCAGAAGCTCAGGCTACCATCACAGCCCCGCCAGCAGGCGACACATGGACGACGCGGGTGCTTGCTGCGCCATGCACCGTATCGTCAACTACCGTTGCTGCCCGGCCATCTCTAGCGGCAGCCAAGCCGATGGCGAAATGAGGCCCCAGACTCAGCGCACGCAGATGCAGGAGAAGACGACGTCGCCAGTCGTAAGCAACCGCTGAAACCCCCCCCCCTTTTTTTCCCTGAGTGGCTGGGATATCCCACCAATTGTGAGGAGAATCGGCCGCCAGTAGGGAGGTGGGAACAGCAGCCACGATCTGGAAAGACACAGCAGCAGCAGAAGACCGTCCAAATGCTCGCCACAATGCGTTTTAACGTCTGAGGAACGGCTACAGCCACCCAAGCCGTCATGGTACAGAGAGGACTGCGTTCTTAGCCACACAGAAAGACTGCGTCGAGAGTTTGCTAGAGACTTTCTAGCAGGCAGAGGGCTACCTGGCCCTGCCACTGCCCCAGCAAAGTCATAGGAGAACGTAGCCGCCAGGCAGACATCTACTGCTCAGGCAATGCCCCAAGCTACTGGGACTGCCCCTGACGAACAGTCTACAGTATTCAAACTATGAGATGAAATGGAAATGAGTGTGTGATATCGTTGGCCGGGAAGCCCCATTCAGGGAAGATCGGCCACCAAAGGCAAGCCTTATTTCATTTGACACCACACTGGGCAACTGGCGAGCCGGTGATGGGGATGAAATGATGAGGCCAACACAACACCCAGTACACGAGCAGAGAAAATCTCCATTTCGGCCAGGAATCGAACATGGACCCACTTATATGGGATGCAGGAAAAGAGAAGACGGCGCCAGCCATCAACAACCGCTGCCTACCCCCCCGCCCCCCTTCCTCTGAGTGGCTGGAATGTCCCACCAGTTGTGGGGAGGACCGGCCGCCAGTGGGAGGGCGGGAACTGCAGCCAGCATCTGGAAATTCACAGCAGCTGCGGAAGACCGTACACATGCTCGCCACAATGCGCATTAACATATGAGGAACGACTACGGCCATCGAAGCCATCATGGCACAGAGAGGACTGTGTTCTTAGCCACCCTGGCTACACACAAGGACTGCATCCAGAGTTTGCTAGCGAATTTCGAGCAGGCAGAATGGTATGTGCCCCTGCCCCAGCAGCGTCGTAGGAGAAGGTCGCCTCCAGGCAGACATCCACTCCTCAGACAATGCCCCAAGCCACTAGCACTGCCCCTGACGAACCGTCAGCAGTATTCAAAGTATGAGATGAAATGGAAATGAATGTGTGATATCGTTGGCCAGGAGGCCCCATTCAGGGAAGTTTGGCCACCAAGTGCAAGTCTCATTTCATTCGACGCCACAACGGGCGACATGCGCGCTGGTGATGAGGATGAAATGATGAGGACGATACCCAGTCCACGAGCAGAGGAAATTTCCAATTCGGCCAGGAATCGAAAATGGGCGAACTTATATGGGAGACAGGAGAAGACGACGACGACGCCAGTTGTCAGCAACAGCTGCTATCCCCCCCCCCCCCCCCACTTTCGCGTGAGTGGCTGTGATATCCCATCAATTGTGGGGAGGACCAGCCGCCATTTGGGGGCGGGAACAGCAGCCGCGATCTGGAAAGACACAGCAGCAGCAGAAGACCGTCCACATGCTCGCCACAATGCGCACTAACGTCTGAGGAACGACTGTGGCCTTGCAAGTCGTCATGGTACAGAGAGGACTGCGTTCTTAGCCACAAAAAAGGACTGCGTCCAGAGTTTGCTAGCGACTTTCTAGCAGGCAGAGGGGTACCTGCCCCTGCCACTGCCCCAGCATAGCCATAGGAGAAAGTTGCCGCCAGGCAGACATCTACTGCTCAGGCAATGCCCCAAGCTACTGGGACTGCCCCTGCTGAACAGTCACCAGCGTTCAAAGTATGAGATGAAATGGAAATGAGTGTGTGATATCGTTGGCCAGGAGGCCCCATTTAGGGAAATTCGGACACCAAGTGCAAGTCTTATTTCATTCGACACCACACTAGGCAACTGGCGCGTCGATGATGAGGATGAAATGATGAGGACAACACAACACCCAGTCCACAAGGAGAGAAAATCTCCATTTCGGCCAGGAATCGATCACTGACCCACTTACATGGGAGGCAGGAGAAGACAACGACGCCAGCTGTCAGCAACCGCTGCCTGCCCCCCCTACCACTGAGTGGCTGGAATGTCCCACCAGTTGTGGGGAGGACCGGCCGCCAGTGGGAGGGCGGGAACAGCAGCTGGGTTCTAGAAAAACACAACAGCAGCAGAAGACCCAGCTAAGCAGGCAGACTATGAGATGAGGAACTAACTCGACGGCAAGTGTTTATCAAAGACAAGGGTAGCATCAGGAGTGGCCCAGGGATTTGTGATAGGACTGCTGCTGTTCTCTATGTACATAAATGATTTGTCAGACATTGTGGGCAGCAATCTTCGATTGTTTGCTGTAATGTACGGTAAGGTTTCAAAGTTGAGTGACTGTAGGAAGATACAAGATGACTTAGACAAAATTTCTAGTACCTGTGATGAATGGCAGCTAGCTCTAAATGTGGGAATATGTAAGTTTGTTGTGTCGATTCCCTAAGGCCTCGACACAATGAGTGGCTAGGTGCACGCGAAACTAACGCAGACGGGCGTAAATTCTGAAACAGGAGACTGGATGAAAAACTATAAAGAAAAGAAGAGAGATTGTCATCTACTTAACTTTTAATGATGTTCTTCTTGTTGAAATACATCTCTTGCATAGTAGTAAGCAATTAGCAATGATACACATGGCGCCTTGCTAGGAAGTAGCGATGGACTAGCTGAAGGCTATTTAATCTGTCTCTCGGCAAATGAGAGGAATACTTGGTAGGTCTAGTCGCAAGCTATGTCGTCCGTACAACTGGGGCGAGGTCAAGTCCGTGTCTTGTGACCTGCCCTGTGGTGGCGCTACGTTTGCGAATACACAGTGGCGACACGCGGGTCCGACATGTACTACAGGACCGCGGCCGATTTAAGTTACCACCTAGCAAGTGTGGTGTCTAGCGGTGACACCACATTCCTCCCCCGCAAATCGGCGAACGGTCGTGAGATAAGGCTTCCGCCCGCCGTGGGGAGGACCCCATGTTGACGTATGCGATGAGGTGGGGAGCCTAACAACAGGCGAGGCTGTGCCACCCGCACCCGGCCATTCGGTCCGAGGGGAGCTAGGAAACGCCTGCAAACCTAGTCCAGGGTGCACGTCAACATGAGGTGTATGCGCACGTAATGAGAGAGGGTCCGCAGGGTCGACCTCCATGTGGTCGGAGCACCCGACGGGCGAAGACGACATCTGGTCCGGAGCGGGCAAGAGGTCCATGGCGGAGGACGGCTGGTCACGGGAAGCGAGCGGCGGCGCGTGACCCAGGGAGGCGCGAGGCGGCTGCAGCGAAGCGGCCGCTGCTGGCGGCGCCGGCGGCGGCTGCGGCGGCGCGACGCCATGAGGCAAAATGGAAGGCATCGTCGGTAACACCTGGGGATGAGGCGAGCCAGTAGATGGGTCCCCAGGGCGCTGACCTGACGGCTCCGTCGCTGAAAGCAGACGGGGAGCGGCAGAACCCAGGCGACGACAGAGGCGCAGCTGATTGAGATGCCGACGCACCTCACCAGAGGCCCCCAAAACCAAATACATCGCGCGGCCGAGGCAGCGAAGAATGCGCCCTGCGAGCCAACGCTGTGAACCGCGATAGTTGCGATAATAGACAACGTCGCCAGGAGCAAAAGCAGGAGTCTGCCGCTGCACAGGAACCTGATGTGGCGGATGCAACAAAGACATCAGAGTTCGATGAGATCGACCATGGAGCAATTCAGCCGGCGAGCGACCATCGCGGGGCTGAGAGCGATACGAAGACAAAAAGAGCAACAAAGCGTCCTCCCGAGAATGCGACTCTTTCAATTTCAACATCTGGGACTTGAAAGTCCGGACCAATCGTTCCGCGGCACCGTTTGACTGAGGCGAAAACGGCGCGGATGTCAGATGTTGAATACCATTGGCCGTGCAGAATGACTGAAATTCTGCGGACATGAATTGTGGGCCATTGTCGGAAACAAGAGTCTGCGGAAGACCTTCAATGCAAAAGATAGCAGACAAGGCTTGGATGGTGGCAGAAGACGTCGTGGAAGACATCCGGACAACAAAAGGAAAATTACTGAAAGCATCGACCACAACCAACCATCGAGCATTCCAGAATGGACCAGCAAAATCGATGTGCAAGCGTTGCCAAGGGGAAGTGGCTTTCGGCCATGCAAAGAATTTCCGCGGCGGTGCGGATTGTTGTTCGGCACACGCCACGCAAGAGGAGCACATATTCGCAATCGCAGCATCGATTCCGAACCAAGTACAGTGCTGTCGAGCAAGTTGTTTCGTTCGCACTATACCCCAATGTCCTTGGTGAAGAAGCCGTAAGACAGAGGACTGTAACGAACGTGGGACCACAACGCGGGATTGATCATTATCGGAACGCAACAACAAAACACCACGTCGGACAAAAAGTCTCTCCTTGTGGGCAAAAAAACGGCGAACCAAAGGATCCGCGATCCGTGACTTTGACCAGGGCCATTGCGTAGCAACAAAACGCAAAACGGAAGCAAGGACAGGGTCAGCAGCTGTGGCAGTAGCTACACGACGAAAATCAATCGGAAACGATGCGACCACGTCATCGGCTTCCGAATCAATGAACATGCAAGCAAGTTCGGAAGAATCGAATGCTTTATCCTCAGCAACAGGCAAACGGGACAACGCATCAGCGTTGCCGTGCTTAGCAGTGGACCGATACAAGATATCGTAGCGGTACTGCGAGAGAAAAAGTGACCAGCGAATGAATTTCTGCGCTGTACGTGGAGGTACAGGCTTGTTCGGATGAAAAAGTGATGTCAACGGTTTGTGGTCCGTGATGATGGTAAAGTGACGACCATACAAGAAGTCATGGAACTTGGTAACACCAAACACGAGAGCTAAAGCTTCTTTCTCCATTTGTGAATAATTTCTTTGCGCAGATGAGAGCAATTTGGACGCAAAGGCAATAGGGCGATCATGCGAGCCATCCTTGTGCGCAAGCACAGCACCGATCCCGAAATCCGATGCATCTACCATCAACAAAAGGGGTTTTCGGGGATCGAATGGCGTAAGGCAAGTATTTGAAAGTAACGCCGATTTCAACTGGCGAAAGGCGCGTTCGCATTCCGTCGTCCAGACGAACGGAACACCTTTACGGCGTAAGCGATGAAGCGGAGCTGAAATGGAAGAAGCATTGCGCACAAATCGATGATAATAATTTACCTTACCCAGCACACTCTGTAGCTGTTTTAAGTTCTGCGGTGACGGCAAGTCCTGAATGGCACGAAGGTGCTCTGGACTCGGATGTATTCCTTGGGCATTTATGACATGCCCCAGGTACGGTAAGTCACGAGCAAAAAACACACATTTGTCCTTCCTCAAGCGAAGACCATTCTGACGCAATACCTGAAATAATGTTCGGAGATTTTGCAAATGTTCTGCTTCTGTCTTTCCTGAGATTACAATATCGTCCAGATAGTTCGCAGCCGTAGGGACCGACGCACAAATAGTTTGTAAATATTGCTGAAATAAAGCAGGGGCGGATGCACACCCGAATGGCAGTCTTTTGAAGCGATACAAGCCAAGATGCGTGTTTACCACCAAGACGCGCTGGGATTCTTCGTCCACAGGTATTTGCAAGTACGCATCTGCTAGGTCCAATTTTGAAAAATATTTTCCCGGGCACAGTTTGTCAAAAAGATCTTCCGGGCGGGGCAAAGGAAAAGTAGCAGTCACCAGTTGTGGATTCACAGTTGCCTTGAAGTCCACGCAAAGTCTCAGTTTTCCGGAAGGTTTTGGCAAAATTACTAAGGGTGAGGCCCAGAGAGAAGCCTGCACACGTTCAATTACACCTTGAGATTCTAATTCGGCTAATGTTCTTGCGACCTCATCACGCAATGCGTGGGGAACATTGCGCGCTCTGAAAAATTTCGGTTGCGCGTTGTCTTTCAGTTCCAAATGCGCTTCATAGTTCTTAGCGCAACCAAGGCCCGGTGCAAAAATGTCTGCAAATTCTTCACAAAGACTAGAAACACTGGCGGAAGGCACAGTCTGATTCACTGATAGGACCTGATTCACTATAGACAAATTAAACAATTGAAACAAATCTAAACCAAACAAGTTCACGGCACTAGAGGAACGAAGAACATAAAATGACACAAGTTTTGTCTGTCCCTTGTATGTTGCAATAAGGCTGCACTGTCCTAACACAGGTATGTGCTGTCCTGAGTAACTAGTTAACGTAACATTTGCGGCACGCAATGGCGGGGCGCCCAGTTGTTTGTACGTGTCGTGATTGAGCAATGAAACTGCAGCTCCGGTATCGAGCTGGAATGGGATCACTTTTCCTGCAAAGTCTAAGTCCACAAAAAGTTTATTGTCTTGTTGACGACAAGAGCGACTGTCTCGTGCAATTTGAACGGAGACAGGTACAGAAGCACTTGCGACTTTACGGGATTTCCGGCGACGTCGACGCACACTTTGGGTGGGACGAACACAGTCACTGTTAGCTAAAGTGTCACTGGACGGGTGGGAATGAACGACATGAATGTCCATGGGCGAAGGTCCACGAGCCTGATTGTCCTGGGTTCGATTCCGGCGCGAAGCAAAAGGCCTGGAATTATTGCGATTGTCTGATCTTAACTTTTTCCGGCAAACACTTTGTACATGTCCTTTCTTGTGACAGTAAAAGCAAATAGCTTGGCGTGACGGGCAATTTTCACGCGAATGTCTAGTTGCACACCGCGGGCAAGATTTCACTGCATGTGCTTGCTTACGCGGCGCACGTGGTTGCAAGCGAGGCGGCCGCTGCGAAGTCGGGCGCGAGGGCTGCTTAGCGTCCCGCGCAGCGGGCCCGGCGGGCCGATTAACGTGACACACTGCCGGCGAAGGTTCAAATGATGCCTGAGCAAAGTCAAGTGTGTCTTGCCTGTCCAATATGTCTATCACTTGTTGCAGGGAGGGATTAACTAGTTTCAAAATCTGTTCCCTTATGCGAACATCAGAAACGTTCTGTGCAATTGCATCACGCACCATAGTATCTGAATATGGGAGGCCACATTCACAGGCAAACGCGCAGTCTCTAGTAAGTCCTTGCAAAGTTGCTACCCACTCCCTGTTAGTCTGACCGGCGGTACGTTTTGTACGAAAAAACGTATACCGTTTGGCAACTACATTTACTGTTTCTTTGAAATAGGCATCTAAAGCAGACAAAATTTCTTCGTAGGACAGAGTTGCGACGTCGCGTCGGGGAAACAATTTCACTATCACCCGGTAGGTAGACACACCGACACAAGAAAGCAAAAACGGCTGCCGCTCTTTACCTTGAATTCCATAAGCAGTGAGGTGGAACCGGAACTGATCGGCCCACTCAGTCCAGCTCTCGTTATGGGCCTCAAAGGGCCTAAATGGCGGTGCGACAGCGTTGTGTGGCTGCGGTAGCGAAGAAGCGGCTGCCGCCGCATCGGTTTGCAGCGCACGTTGACCCTGGACGAGCTGTCCAAGGGCTTCCAATAACGCCTGCGTCTGCTGATTCTGCAAGCGAAAAAATTCGGACAGTACATCTGGAGAATGCGGCGAAGCCATGACACAAACAAATTAGAGCAAGTATAACACAAAGACTGCAACGTGGGCGCGGCACCACTCCTCGGCGCCAAAATATTGTTGTGTCGATTCCCTAAGGCCTCGACACAATGAGTGGCTAGGTGCACGCGAAACTAACGCAGACGGGCGTAAATTCTGAAACAGGAGACTGGATGAAAAACTATAAAGAAAAGAAGAGAGATTGTCATCTACTTAACTTTTAATGATGTTCTTCTTGTTGAAATACATCTCTTGCATAGTAGTAAGCAATTAGCAATGATACACATGGCGCCTTGCTAGGAAGTAGCGATGGACTAGCTGAAGGCTATTTAATCTGTCTCTCGGCAAATGAGAGGAATACTTGGTAGGTCTAGTCGCAAGCTATGTCGTCCGTACAACTGGGGCGAGGTCAAGTCCGTGTCGTGTGACCTGCCCTGTGGTGGCGCTACGTTTGCGAATACACAGTGGCGACACGCGGGTCCGACATGTACTACAGGACCGCGGCCGATTTAAGTTACCACCTAGCAAGTGTGGTGTCTAGCGGTGACACCACAAAGTTAATACAGATAAGTAGGAAGATCAAACCTGTAATCTTCAGATACAGTATTAATATTGTCCCGCTTGACACAGTCAAGTTGTTTAAATATCTGGGAGTAATGCTGCAAAGCGGTATGAACTGCAACGAGCATGTATATATGTATCTGTATGTGTATTTAATTTGTACTTGTATCTATGTTAGTATTTCAATGTTTCAGTTGACTGAATTAGAGTAATTCTTGAGAACAGGAAAAAAAGGAACCTATGTTAATCCTTGAACACTTATGATGGCATCATGCCACAACCAAGTTTGTTAATGATCAAGTAACTGTGAGTAGCTTTGACGACTTAGTGTGAAACGTATATAATTCTATGTGCCTTATGTTATGTTTGTTTTGCTCCCTACAAGGAGAGATCCTTAAATAGTTCATTCACTAAGTACGTGACTCCAATAATATTACGACTGCGCGTGAGTCGTAACGATCTTTCAGACTCATTACTCCTCACGCGGGAAGCGATGTAATATTATTGGTATTTCCGTCCTATGAAAGCTTTGAGTACCCTTGGAAAGGCATTCACCTATCTTTATTTTAAATGATCAACGTATGAGATGAGACCTATTCTTTGAAAGACATTTGTTTTATATAATTTACGAACTGTAAAGTTGCGCATCTAGCGCGGACGCTAATACATCGATTGCGCAGTCAAAGAAACATTTTAACAGAAGCTGAACTGACGTTCCGGTTCGATCTGAATAAAAGATGACAGTAAAAAACGTTTGTAGATCTTCAGATTTTAATGTACTTCTGCTTGTAATGTGGAAACGTAAAGGAGGTCGACTTTAAGTTAAAAAAGTGAGCGGTCTTGCTAGCGTGCAGACAACATTATTAATTAATAAAATTAAAGTAATTCATGTTCGAAACTGTAAATCAGCAAGTTATTGTTATCGGAGGTGTTGAACAGTGCAAGAATTGTCTTTAACGAAAGGAGAAAAGTAATGACTGTAATTTGTGACAAAAACGTGAACCAAGGAGACAGCACAGGACAGGCTGAAATCTCATCGCACCATACTGTTAAAAAAGTACTTATTTAAGTTATATTGTTTATAAATAAGCCCTAATTTGCTAGTGAGAATTGTTTGAATATATTTAGTGTTTACCAGACTTCTTATTCTGTTCTTTTCCTTTATACTTTTTTATCCTCCATGCCATATTGTTTTTATAAATGTCAAACAGCCTTTACTACAGCAGAGAATACTGCGGCATCCTTGTCGTAGACAGAAGGCCGCTCCTTGTCTTCTATACAACTCATAGCTACCCCATTAATTAATGATTTCATTTGCAAATGCAATTTTTTTTTACTATTCATTGTTAAAGGTCCCTAAGGTAATTATAAAATTCATACTGATTACGTAAAGAAATCCGGGTTGTTCTTTTCCAAATAATAGAAGTCTTTGCGTAATCAAAAACTAGCCTCCTTCTGACAATGATCAGGAGCCGACCAGAAGACGGACGTCTTCGACCGCTTTCGTGTGTCCTGTGACAAAGCTGTGCCAAACTGGGAACACGGCATTCTAGTATGAAATACAGATTTAAATTGAAAGAAATGAGATATATTTAATAGTAATATTTTTTTTTATCATACTAGAAGCCGCGCGACTGCTACGGTCGCAGGTTCGAATCATGCCTCGGGCATGGATGTGTGATGTCCTTAGGTTAGTTAGGTTTAAGTAGTTCTAAGTTTTAGGGGACTGATGACCATAGATGTTAAGTCCCATAGTGCTCAGAGCCATTTCGAGCCATACTCTCGTGCATTCTTCTTTTCCTTGACGCATGCCTTGGTACTTTTTCCCTCCGCCCTTAAAACCACTCTTCTTTCAGACGAATTTCGACCACTTTCTATCACGCTATGGGCCCGTGTTGACGGGTAATCTTACCTAGATGGACGGACATCACAGACCCTGCTTCTGTGAACTACTCGATGTAATTCCTAACAAATGCAGAGGCGGCAGTAGATCTTTTCAGATGCTCCTTGGTGACGAAACCATTAGAGAACTGCTGTCTGAATGTCTTGATCGTTGAAAATCTCTTTCCCCCTGATGTTCTCCCTCGATACCTGGACATTGTCGTCTATGGTCGATGTCTATGGCCTTTCTTCCCGACGAGAATAACACACATCAGAGGGACCTGGGTCACATTGTTGACACCATTTCTCATTTGGTCCAAATGCCGCCATAATATCACAGTGAATCTGTGCAATTGAGACATTTTGCTCACAAGAATCGTACGGTCCAGCGTACTTCAACTTGGGAGTGTGTTTCCAATTGCCGCACCATTACACTCCCCCCACCACCCATGTTGTCCGTACTGCAGGAGGGCTCTGTGTACAGTCCTTTGATTTGCTCCATTAATGCTTCAACCAAATGAGCCATTTGTTCTTCATATATTTAGACCTTAACTTCATCTTTCTTTTCGCCATTCTGTGTCCCACTTGTGGTAAAGACGACGGACTTATGTTCATGTGCCCATAAGAACAACTTTCTTTGGGGACGAAATTTAAAATAAGAATGGCCACGAGACCAATGGAGAATTAATCGTGCCTTAGCAGTCCAATCGGCTCCGAGGATATAATTGGCAGCTGAATATTCTATCGCCTTCATACCCATCTTCCAGACAAATTCCCAACACTGATTTTAATTTAACACAGCCATTTACTCTTAAATTTGTTTTATTTGCCGTTCAGTACTCTCCTAACTCTCGCCTTAACCTTCCCCATGTGCATATATGTTTATATTTGACAAAACAGTCTTAATTTCCATTAAATGACAATGCGTAAGTTAAGGGCTGCACATAAACAGTAACCGCGAACCCGTCTTTTCGCGAATCGCACTCATAATCTTTCCCTGACTTAATTTTCAAAGTACTTGCTGCGCCCTTTGCGTCTCTGCGCACTCATTCTTTGCGTGTCCCTGCTTACCACAACCCCAGCAGACCCAATTACGCACTCATTAACACAATTCTTGAGCGTGGTCAGCGATTCCGTGCGCTACCATAGCGCTTCGTTTCACACGCCTGTTCTGATTCACACTCTTTGTTCCGTGTCTACCCCGTGAGCCTGTGCCTCCCTTTGGGTGTCGATAAATTCGATGGACTGTACTTGTTTTAACATCTCTTCTAATTAAGTCAACCTTTTCGGAATCACACAAAATACAGCTCGTTGCATAGTTTCGGGGTTTAGTCCCCCTAACATCTGCGTTCCCATCTGCTCCTCCATATACTGGAGAGCAAAGGCTACCGCACTCTTTCTAACGAGTTCCACATGTTCTGCTAATGATTCACCAGGGTCTTGTTCACATTCGGCTGCGAGACTTACCTTCTTGGGATCCGAAATCTTACATGCGGTGGTAATGGTATTTTGACGTAGTGTTTCCATCAGTTCCCGAACAGTACCTTCCGCTTGAATATTCCTTATTTGCAACTCACAGATCAGCTCACCCCGCTGCAAACAAGTCCCATCCCCGGACATACTGAAATCACAACGGTCGATCTTCTTTCTACAAGCAACAGTACGAGGAATAATTAGAATAGTTACACCTCAGTCAGTCAACCACACTCTGCTACTAAAGTGTTTTGGAAGCATGAAGTTGTGGCTCTAAATAATTACTCGTGGAGTCGAATGATTGAGTATACAATACAAGGTCAAATATTTTCGTCAGATTACACGATAGTGATCTCAAGTATAAATAGCATACTTAATACAACGTAACAAATGCTAGTTAATATAAGGATGACCAACAGGATGAAGCTACTAAGAAATGAATTGCTCCAGCAAAATCTTGTCAAAAAACCCTTTCGAACCTTTACCTTCCGTAATACATTGTATAGTTTCTGATAATCAAAGACAACAAGATGTTAAGATCAGAGTTTTTAAAAACAGCAAACACAAAATCCAAAATTATTATTTTAATGAAACCACCGAACATCCATCTAGATTTTTCCCTGAACAAATCATAATCATGGAATCCTCGAGTTTTTCGATCCAGGTTAGAACCCAGTAGCTGAACACGCTTTTCAGAAGTACAGAAATCTATAGTGAATACAAACTGAGGCTTCCCTTCTGTTGCAGCACGCCAGTAGAGCTGCCACTATCCTGTCCAGTAATTCAGCAGCATAGGACGTGTATATAGCGTTTTTTCCTTTTACAGAAGCAACATCACATGGAGTTCATTGGCACAGACCGTGCCCTCATATACGTAGTACTTAAACACTGGTTTCATTAACCTTAATACAAACGTCAGCTTCGTACGTTCTTACATCAGCACAAAAATTCAGCTGTCACGTTTTCCGATCAAGCAGTGATACTTCTGCAATAACACTGTCTGAGCATGGCTCCAGGTACACCACTGTCCCCGGTCAGTTCCCCCGGCCTACCAGCCACGCTTCCGGCTTGCCCCACTCCAGTTGACAACCACCTCTCTCGCCGCCGACCATCGTGCCAGACAGCCTCCCACAGCCTCCCAGCCCGAAGATAGATCATTGCTCTGTGATGCGACAATCGATAAGTGCCGAAGAGAGAAGTTAAAATAAGTGTAAGACCAAATGCCTTGTTAATAACTTCGTAGTTTTAAATGCTGTCGTTCCATTTTGCATTTCACATGTCGATAGTATCGCTTATTTGCGATTCATCGGCCTTAGAGAGACATTCCGACCTAGTATAAAATACTGTACTGCAGATATCTCCATGCTTCCCGGTTCTTTTATTATCAGACTGGGAGGCACAGAAAGATATTCACACTTCACCCAAAATGGGTTAAAAACTTCTCCTTCATCGAGTTTCTGTTTGTAGATTCAGTTGTTTTATAGCCAGAAATTGCTGGTGTCCTCAACATGTATTTGCTCACTTTAGTTAGAGTTTGGCATTTGGTCGCCAGTAAACTGCGAACGGTCCAAAGAGCATACGTCTCTACACATGCTTTGAGCATAAGGTAGGAACGTGGGCTCTTGGATTTTGGGCGGCTTACTGGTCCCCCCCTATGAACCCCAGACCTTGCCGAGGTGGGGGGGCTTAACTGTTCCGTCCTCAATAAACCTGACAGTCTCTTAAGGACTGTAAAGGCCTGGGGACGGACCAGGACCAACGAGGGGTTCATAAAAACTCTGTATAGGGAAAGTGTCGCCACCTTTCCGGCTGCTGCTGTTTTGGGACTATCGTGCTGCTGGTCATGCATTAACCACTACAGTATATTTAGATGTTTCTATTGATGAAGCGTGCTCTACTAGCGCACATGTTGCTAAGGTAGAGCAACAGCTTGAAACTGAACGTTTTGAATCTTCGGCAATAGAAATGTGAGCAAAATGTTTCGAAAAATATCTTCTGTGACGACGATAATCCCTAATTTTCACGCAACTAGCATTTGGTGAGTGGAAATTGAAAACGTTCTAAGTGCCAAATCGTATCCAAAAATTTGAGAATGTATTCTGATTGTGCTTAATTGTACTGTTCAACGCATCAGCGCAAGAAGGAGACAATTATATGTGCCAACAAGTTGATTCTTGCAAAGCAGAAAACAGCAAGAACTGTTTACACAAGTAGCGTTGTTACCGGTTTGGAACCGACGGGTTCATCTTCACACGCCTGTTCACGATTATATTAAATTTAGTGTTGTTTGCACTAGTTTTTTTTCAACAGCTAATGTAAACAACATAAAGTGTAGTATAAAACTGGGCAGCCGTCGGAAGGTGAACCTGTCGATTCGAAAAGAATACAGCGCTATTTGCCTACATAAACAGAAATATGAAAAGTCCCTGGTTACTATTTTGTTCACTGCATGAATCAACTTGTATTCTGATCAAAGGCACAGTCTCAATAACCTCATTTTTCGACAAAATAGACGGAAGATAGTATTTGTTCAAGTGACGTTAATACTAATGCACTACGTTTTATTTCTGATAATACAAATGCAGATACACAGCATTACGTTTTTTACATTTTGAAATTCCAGAGAGAAGGTCAGCTTGTCACAAAGACCTTGCGCCATCTACTAAAGCATTTTTGAAAGACTGTCGCCGTGGTTTGGCACCAGGATCAAGTCTAGACACACGCAGAGTGCTGCGAACACAGTACCACAGAAAAAGGGTTTTGTGATATAATGGCAAGTAGAATGTTTTCCATTTCCACTCCTCTGTTATTAACGTCGGCATGGATTGATTTCACAGTTCCTGTTACGACAGCTAGCTCAAATAATTACTGGTAAGTGAGTAACTTAAAACTGATCATCTCGAATCTTCATTAACAGCAGCAGGAAAAGGTAAGTAACCGCTTTTACGTTCAGAATGTTGTTTCTACAAGGAAAAATCAAAGTTGTGGGACAAACTCCAGAGTTCTGAAACAATTTTCGTTACATAAATTAACATAGCTAAAACTAACTATTTACTGCCCACCTGGCTAGCCGGTCTAACGTGCTGCTTCCCGAGCGGGAAGGCGTGCCGATCCCTGGCACGAATACGCACGGCGGATAAGTGTCGTCGAGTTCCGGTGTGCCGGCCCGCCTGAGCATGGTTTTTAAGACGGTTTTCCATCCACCTCGGCGAACGCGGGCTGGTTCCTCTTATTCTGCCACATTTACACTGTGTCGGCGATTGCTGCGGAAACACCGTTTCCACGTACGCGTACACCGTAATTACTCTACCACGCAAACATTTCGGATTACACTCGTCTGTTATAAGTGACTCCCGCAGGAGGGGGGGGGGGGGGGGCAGTAGGGGCCGAACGCCACAACAACTCTGGGTTCGGTGGGGGGCGGTGGTTGGGTGGCGGTGGGTAGGGTGGACTGCTGTGGGGTTGTGAACCACTGAGGGCTACAGTGGGACGAAGCCTCTCCGTCGTTTCTAGGTCCCTGGTTTAATACAATACAATACAACCATTTACTAGTAAAGAAACCATGCTTCCCGACGACTAGATTTATTTAAAGACATCTGATTAAAAGTTTTTCTTCTGCAAGGTTTTATATTACACCTTTTGGTAAGCTCTCATTAGCAACCAGACTGAATCAGAGTATATTACACACCGTGCATGTAGTAATATTATTGTATCTTAGTCGAGGAATTTTGAATGAAGCAAAACCTAAACGCAGTAGGGATAATGGGTAAAAAAACACAGTATCCACCATATAGATTTATAACCCAAATATGAAGCAATCTGAAACGAGCTTTGAAGTTCACAGAAGACACAGGGATATCTCGACTACAATGCGACTTATACATGTCATGCACAGATAACTTTATTCTCTCAACGTACTATAGAAATTAATGTAGCCTACACATTAAATACGAGGGTAGAATTTAAAACCGGCCGCGGTGGTCTAGCGGTTCTAGGCGCTGAGTCCGGAACCGCGCGACTGCTACGGTCGCAGGTTCGAATCCTGCCTCGGGCATGGATGTGTGTGATGTCCTTAGGTTAGTTAGGTTTAAGTAGTTCTAAGTTCTGGGGGACTGATGACCTCAGAAGTTAAGTCCCATAGTGCTCAGAGCCATTTGAACCATTTTTTTGAAGATTAGAGTGTAACGTCCCGTCGACAATGAAGTCATTAAAGACGAGGCACAAGCTCGCTTAAGGATGGAGAAAGAAATCAGAGACACCCATTTCAAAGGAACCACATAGACATTTTCCTTAAGCGATTTAGGGAAATCACGGAAGCCTAAATCTGGATGGCCGTACTGAGATTACGACCGGCGTCCTCCCGAATACGATTCAAACGTGTTAATCACTGTGTCACATCGCTTGCCCACGTCGTTATCAGAGGAACAGGCAGGTTCGTCAGCTACGGAATCCCATGTTAAACAATGTGCGCTGAATAGTGTGCTCCGAAACACTCGTACCTGCACGAGCATTGTACTCTGTCGTCAGATGTGCCACAGACCGCCGCCTATCCTGCGTTATAGAATGGACAAGCCCCTGATGTCCAAGTTCTGTGATGCGGTATGGAAATCCAGCACGTTGTCGCCTACTGTGGTTGCCGCGTCTTAGATTCATTTTCCATAGATGCCCGCGACAATAGCATGCAGAAATGCAATAGGCTTCGCCGATTCCGAGTTGCTCAATCCCAGCTGCTGGACCGTAAAAAATTGGTCTTTGTCAAAGTCACTTGTGTCAGTGGATTTCCCCGTTTGCAGCCCTTATCACAGTACTAGTGATCCCCTTTCATCTCTTCTTTAGTTCGAAATTGCTTAGAGTTACATAAAAATCTGTCCATACAGGGTAGTCAATTGATCGTGGCCGGGCCCAATATCTCACGAAATAAGCGTCAAACGAAAAAACTACAACGAACGAAACTTGTCTAGCTTGAAGGGGAAACCAGATGGCGCTATGGTTGGCCCGCTAGATGACGCTGCCATAGGTCAAACAGTTATCAACTGCATTTTTTAACATAGGAACCCCCATTTTTTATTACATATTCGTGTAGTACGTAAAGAAATATGAATGTTTTAGTCGGACCACTTTTTTCGCTTTGTGACAGATGGCACTGTAATAGTCACAAACATGTGGCTCACAATTTTAGACGAACAATTGGTAAAAGGTAGGTTTTTAAAAGTAAATTACAGAACGTAGGTACGTTTGAACATTTTATTTCGGTTGATCGAATGTGATACATGTACCTTTGTGAACTTATCATTTATGAGAACGCATGCTGTTACAGCGTGATTACCTGTAAATACCACATTAATGCAATAAATGCTCAAAATAATGTTCGTCAGCCTCACTGCATTTGGCTATACGTGTAACGACATTCCTCTCAACAGCGAGTAGTTCGCCTTCCGTAATGTTCGCACATGCCATTGACAATGCGCTGACGCATGTTGTCAGGCGTTGTTGGTGGATCACGATAGCAAAAATCCTTTAACTTTCCCCACAGAAAGAAATCCGAGGACGTCAGATCCGGTGAACGTGCGGCTCATGGTATGGTGCTTTGACGTCCTATCCACCTGTCATGAAATATGCAATTCAGTACCGTTTCAACCGCACGTGAGCTATGTGCCGGACATCCATCATGTTGGAAGTACATAGCCATTCTGTCATGCAGTGAAACATCTTGTAGTAACATCGGTAGAACGTTACGTAGGAAATCAGCATACATTGCACCATTTAGATTGCCATCGATAAAATGGAGGCCAATTATCCTTCCTCCCATAATGCCGCACCATACATTAACCCGCCAAGGTCGCTGATGTTCCACTTGTCGCAGCCATCGTGGATTTTTCGCTGCCCAATAGTGCATATTATGCTAGTTTACGTTACCGCTGACGGTGAATGACGTTTCGTCGCTAAACAGAACGCGTGCAAAAAATCTGTCATCGTCCCGTAATTTCTCTTGTGACCAGTGGCAGAACTGTACACAACGTTCAAAGTCGTCGCCATGCAATTCCTGGTGCATAGAAATATGGTACGGGTGCAATCGATGTTGATGTAGCATTCTCAACCCCGATGTTTTTGAGATTTCCGATTCTCGCGCAATTTGTCTGCTACTGATGTGCGGATTAGCCGCGACAGCAGCTAAAACACGTACTTGGGCATCATCATTTATTGCAGGTCGTGGTTGACGTTTCATATGTGGCTGAACACTTCCTGTTTCCTTAAATAACGTAACTATCCGGCGAACGGTCCGGACACTTGGATGATGTCGTCCAGGATACCCAGCAGCATACATAGCACACGCCCGCTGGGTATTTTGATCACGATAGCCATACATCAACACTATATCGACCTTTTCCGCAATTGGTAAATTGTCCATTTTAACACGGGTGATGTATCACGAAGCAAATACCGTCCGCATTGGCGGAATGTTACGTTATACCACGTACTTCAACGTTTGTGAGTATTACAGCGCCGTCTATCACAAAACGAAAAAAGTGCTCCAACTAAAACATTCATATTTCTTTGCGTACTACACGAATATGTAATAGAAATGTGGGTTGCAGTTTAAAAAAAACGCAGTTGATATCCGTTTGACCTATGGCAGCGCCATCTAGCGGGCCACCCATAGCGCCATCTGGTTTCCCCCTTCAAGCTAGACGAGTTTCGTTCTTTGTAGTTTTTTCGTTTGATGCTTATTTCGTGAGATATTTGGCCCGGTCACTATCAATGGACCACCCTGTATATTGTCTCTCACAGAAAAAAGGTAAATTGAGGAAGAAAAAAGTATTTCAAAAATTAGTTCAATTAGTTTTTAATAGTAAAAGGGAATATAATCTTAGCAATATTTTCTCTGCTGTATCAGTATTACAAACGTCTCTGTATTCTTATACCATCGTCCGCAGTAAATACTGCAAACTACACAATCTAAATGTTATCGACGTACGAAAACAAACAGTTTTCTGTATGAAAATTTGTTGACTAGCAAGACCTCCTTCCCACGTTCAGAATAAAACCATTGACAACTACACACATCAGAAAATAGCTTCGCATCATCCCCGTTCCCAGAATCTTGAAGATAGACGTTGACTGTGAATATTGTATTACAGACACAGTCCCTTTGACTGTTTAGAGATGTCACTAAACCCGCCCAAAGATGTAAACAACCATGCATGGGCAGCGTCTATTACACGGAGGGGGTCTTACAGCCCATCTGTTCCAGTCATTCCACCAGGAAGGAGGAACACGTCTCGTGTTGTCTGTACTTCCGCCATGCCTAGACAGTTGATACCGCGGTGCGATCGCGTCCGCATTGTTACTTTGTGCCAGAAAGGGCTCTCAACCGTCTCGTAGTGAACCAAAGCGATCTTGTTCAGACATGGAGGAGATACATAGAGACAGAAACTGTCGACGACATGCCTCGCTCACATCGCCCAAGGGCTACTATTGCAATGGATGACCGCACCCTACGGATCATGGCTCGGAGGAACCGTGACAGCAACGCCACAGTGTTGAATAATGCTTTTCGTGCAGCTCCAGGACGTCGTGTTACGACTCAAACTGTGCGCAGTAGGCTGCATGATGCGCAACTTCACTCCCGACGTCCATGGCGAGGTCTGTCTTTGCAACCACGACACCATGCAGCGCGGTACATATGGGTCCAACAACATGCCGAATGGCCCGCTCAGGACTGGCATCACGTTCTCTTCATCGATGAGTGTCACACATGCTTTCAACCAGGCAATCGTCGGAGACGTGTTTGGAGGCAACCCGATCAGGCTGAACGCCCTAGACACACTGTCCAGCGAGTGCAGCAAGGTGGAGGTTTCCTGCTGATTTGGTGTGGCATTATGTGGGGCCGACGTACGCCGCTAGTGGTCATGGAAGGCGCCGTAATGGCTGTACGATACGTGAATTCCATCCTTCGACCGATAGTGCAACCATATCTGCAGCATATTTTCGAGGCATTCGTCTTCATGGACGACAATTCGCGCACCAATCGTGCACATCTTCTGAATGGCTTCCTTCAGGATAACGACATCGCTCGACTAGAGTGGTCAACATGTTCTCCAGACATGAACCCTATTGAACATGCCAGGGATAGATTGAAAAGTGCTGTTTATGGACGACGTGACCCACCAACCACTCTCAGGGATCTACCCTGAATCACCGTTTAGGAGTGGGACAATCTGGACCAACAGAGCCTTGATGAACTTGTGGATAGTATGCCAAGACGAATACAGAGGACGTGCTACTGAGTATTAGAGGTACCGTTGTGTGCAGCAATCTGGACCACCACCTCAGAAGGTCTCGCTGTATGGTGGTACAACATGCAATGTGTGGTTTTCATGAGCAACAAAAAGGGCGGAAATGATATTTATGTTGATCTTTATTCCGATTTTGTGTACAAGTACTGGAATTCTCGGAACCGAGGTGATGCTAAACTTTTTTTTGATGTGTAAGTTTCGTCCAGTACAGAATACATAATGTTAATTTAAAAGTAATTCATTAGTATGCATTCTACGTTTAGTATGAACTGCTAGTAAAGTACATGTGGTTCGTGAACTAAATTTTTCTCTTAATTAAAATATTTTTTCCTATCTTATGTGAATGAAGAATTGCTTATTTTAGGAAACTCAATGTTTCGTGCCCCTTCGTTTTTGTATTATTGTCAAGCCACATAACCGTTGTTGACTCACTGCAAAATGTAAGCAGTATTTGATTTTTGAAAAAGAATGCTGAGATTTTGCAACAGTCAAAGGTACTGTTAGGTACATTAGGACTTTGGAGTATATGTCCTGTTAATTCAGTATCAGTGGGCTAAGATTTACTAATGATATCTCTGCTAACTAGTATAGAGTTAAGATATTCGTGTTTTAAACTGACTTGTTATGAACATTAGCTGTGCTGAAAACAGAGGACAAACGCCATCAGCAAATGTCACTGTAAACTTAAACGTTTCATTTTAAGACCTTCGTCAGACATGGATATGAACGAAGGTTGTAATCCTCTCTGACACTGTCTTCGTGATTTATAATTATATCCTATTTTCATAGCAGTATATAGAAATGGTTTACGCTGGTCAAGGTCATTCTCCAATCGTCCGAACCGTGGATATACAGTGCTCTCAGAAACAGTCTGAAAAGCGTCTAAGGGTGTTGCAGGATACGTTGTTCTGAGGAATAATTTTTAAGCAAAATTTCGGTGGGTTGCGCCCTTTGCGAGTTAGTTAACATTGAAGTTAGCCATTCAGGTCGTAGCCCAAGCAAATTCAAGCAGCCCGCCAGACACAGCGTCGTCGGACGTCTACTTCGTTTGGTTTCCTAAATCCGAACAAGACAGCGATACAAAAATTGAACTTGACACGGTAGTAATGGTCGAACTAGAGCCAAAGACTGAACAGTCCCGTGCTCTGTCATCTACGCTATAAGAAAACTGACACTATTTCTCTCTAGCAAACTGCTTCAATTTGCATTCGCAGGAACCTGATTGAGTAATTCAGTGCTAAATAACTCGGAAAAGGCTTAATGTATCGAATTTTTTGCTACAGTTATATCTCAGGACAATCTCCCTACCAACACCCGCAAAAGCTTATCAAACTGTTTGTGACCACCCTGTGTAGACTACAAAGTAACTGTGAATAGATGTACATAGATTGCACGAAGAAAGTAGTGAAAACGAACAGAGGGGCATAAAATTAACGTTCAGTGGAATTAAATGGACACATTAGCTCCACTGGAGCCGGCCGGAGTGGCCGAGCGGTTCTAGGCGCTTCCGTCTGGAACCGCGCGACCGCTACGGTCGCAGGTTCGAATCTTGCCTCGGGCGTGGATGTGTGTGATGTCATTAGGTTAGTTAGGTTTAAGTAGTTCTAAGTTCTAGGGGACTGATGACCTCAGATGTTAAGTCACATAGTGCTCAGAGCCATTTTTTTAGCTGCACTGGCACACGTTTTGCAAAGAGGAAGCCGTAAGACTCTCTTTGAAAAAACCTTCGTTCTCTTGACCACGAACGGATACTATCGCCGACTGTGCACAGAGGCGACAAAGGTTACAACGCACGCCAATAATTTTGACCATAAAGAGGAAAGATACTAATACTTCGTTATGGAGGTTAAGTGCTTCAGGGATCATTCTTATAATGTTGGTTGGTATCAGCAGTGTTGACAACGACCGATAATGACGAAATGATACACATCAAGTGATGTCACGTCTGTGTGCAAAAAATTCCCAAACGTGGTATATTCATTTACTACAACAAAATATTTAAAAACTTACATTTGAGATAGGATGTCATGTAGACAACAAATTTAGAAAAATCTTAGAACTCATGACACAGCCACCGAGAAATAAAGAAAATCAGAGCGCTAACAAGCAACAGCTCACATCCCACGTTTACTGTATGTGCAGTTCAATTTGGCACGGTATACTGGTGGCGATCTTGAGAGATTTTGCCTATGTTATCGCATACAACATCATCAGAGTGAGGTGGGAAGTCGCTTTGAGCGTATAGTACTGACCACTGGGAGGAAAAAAGCGCATAAAACTTCGAGGTTCTGAGTTTCATAAGTCTGCCCCATCTTCCAGAACAATCGTGTTGTTGCAGGTAACATGATATCCAGCCTTAACGAATGACTGTGTTACAAATCATAAGGTAAAGCTGTCAATCAACCGCAGGTAATAATCTTGCAGCGTGATGATGTTGTCTTATAAGGTAACAAAACGTTGTCTTGTCTGAAACTGGTGCATCTGAGGCTACGGAAAGAGACGCATTTCGTCAGCTGTGTGGCTGTTCCTTGCATCTTGTTGGCTGGGGGAAAAGAACAGAAGCTTGCGTTCATTTGAAGAAACACAAAAGATGAGATCATAATTGGCGATGGATGGGGTATGGACGAATCAGGAGCGGTCGCACAACTGCGAACAAGGCAGATAAATGTTTACTATGTTTTAATAGTACGGTACAATTCATTTTGTGGGCCTGTCAAATTTGTAAGAAGTAAGTGACCACGGCATTGTGAATACTTTCTTTAACTATCAAGTCGAACTCAGTACAAAATGTCTTGACATCCTAAATGAGTAGTTGAATCATTGTCAGTTGTGATGTAGTACCCTTGTAACATTTAAATCTTTTTGTAGTATTATTAGTACTGTCATAGGTAAAAGCCACGTGTAACAATAAAACGTCCTGTCACAGAGACGCAAGTACAACACTATCCATGTGTAACATTCTCTTCTGAATGTGGCCTCCTGTCGGTATCAACGAATCAGCACCTACTCTAACAATTCATAATAAAAGCTATCCTAAAAGCAGATTCTAAATCACATTCCCTGAGTTAACGTTGCCCCTTTTACAGGAATTTTAGAAGTTTGTTTGACCATGTAGTGTATGTGTATTAGATGCAATTGTCAGACTATTATTTGGAATATGATGCGATTCCAGTTTGGAGCAAGACATTAGGCAATCAGAAATCGAACCAGTAATCTTTTAGTTCCAGGTGTTTTATGTGGTCAAGACTATTTATGAACCGTCGCCAGTCTAATTAGGCACGAAATTGCCTTTATTGGATTATTCTAAAGCGAAATTGTGATTTCCTGTTTCGTATACATCTTACTGTGCTTAGGAAAGCAGAACCAGTTTCTCATGAGCGGCAGAACAGCTAACTTTCATTCTTACTTTGTCAACTCCAGACTAACTATGCTACAGCCCCCAGATATATTGAAACTTTATTCAAGTGCAAACAAAGAAAAATCGGCCATAAGGGGTCTTTACAAATACGATTTGGTGAACCAGTTATTATTCTAAGTTAGTTAAGAGGAATTGCTGCGTTATGTTACTAACACGGTATTAAGACATACTTTGAATTTATCATTCTTTCATTTATGCATCATTTCAGCAGTTAATCAAATGGTGGCCCTTAAATTGTATTTAGTCTGAGAACGCTAAAAACTTTATAAACTCTTGTGAACTCTACACTAAACACTGTTCGAAAAATAAGACAGAACTACCTGATTAATTTCTGTGTTGATTATAGCACTAGATTCAGCAGTTTAATCTTTTATACAACAGTACAGTATATTTTACAATAACCATTTCAGTACACTACTTTACTTTATATGATCAGTGTTGTTACACTCAAAGTTATTTATCAAAATCGCAAGATAATTTGTTTTTGTTCGAAAAATAAGACAGAACTACCTGATTAATTTCTGTGTTGATTATAGCACTAGATTCAGCAGTTTAATCTTTTATACAACAGTACAGTGTATTTTACAATAACCATTTCAGTACACTACTTTACTTTATATGATCAGTGTTGTTACACTCAAAGTTATTTATCAAAATCGCAAGATGATTTTTTTTAAGTAAACAATTTTCTTTAGTATTTTTGTTTTAGGAGGTCTTAAGGAGGTCTTTCACGTTATAATTAAACTTAGGTTAGAGAGTCTCAGGGAACCACAGAAAGGGGGACGTCTAAAAGGGGGCTGGTACAACACAGTAAGGTAGTTGTAGAAACGATCGGTATTGTAGTCTTTAATTGTCGTAGCTGTTTTGGGAAAGAACCAGAGCTCCAAGCCCTAATAGAAAACATTGAAGCTCAAATAGTTATAGGTATAGAAAGCTGGCTAAAGCCCGAAATAAGTTCATCCGAAATTTTTTCAAACTAACAGAGTTCAGAAAGGATAGTTAAATACAGTTGGTGGTGGAGTATTTATTGCTGTTAGAAGTAGTTTACCTGGTAGTGAAATTGAAGTAGATAGTTCCTGCGAAATAGTATGGGTAGATGGTATACTTGACAGTCGGACTAAACTATTAATTGGATCATTTTACCGACCACCCGACTCAGAAGATATAGTTGCTGAACAGTTCAACGAAAACTTAAGTCTAATTTCAAATAGGTACTCCAATCATACAACTATAGTCGGTGGTGACTTCAGTCTACCCTCGATATGCAGGAAAAATTATATCTTTAAAGCCGTCGGCAGGTATAAAACGTCATCCGAAATTATACTTAATGATTTCTCATAAAATTATTTTGAACAATTAGCTCATGAGCCCACTCGAAGCGTAAATGGTTGCGAAAGCATACTTAACCTTTTAGCAACAAATAATCCAGGACAAATAGTGAGTATCTAGACAACAAGGCAGTTGCTGCTAGACTGAATTCCGTAACATCCACAACGATAAAAAAGAAATGCAAAGTACATATATTTTTAAAAAAGCTGATAAAATGCTCTTAAGACCTTTTTAAGAGACAGTCGTCACGCCTTCCGATCTGATCATGTAAGCGTAGAAAAGATGTGGAATGATTTCAGACAGATAGTATCGATGGAAATCGAGATATATATATATCACATAAAATAGTAAGTGATGGTACTGATCCCCTATGGTACACAAAACGGGTCAGATCGCTGTTGCAGAAGCAACGGGAAAAGCATGCTAAATGTAAGAGAACGCAAAATCCCCAAGATTGGTAAAGTTTTTCGGAAGTTCGAAATACGGCGCGTACTTCAATGCGAGATGCTTTTAATAACTTCCACAACGAAACTGTGTCTCGGAATCTGGCAGAAAACGCGAAGAGATTCTCGTCATACATGAAGCACACCAGTGGCAAGACCCAATCAATATCTTCACTGCGCGATAACAACTGATGACAGACCCACTAAAGCAGAGTTATTAAAAACGGTTTTCCGAAACTAATTCACCAAAGAAGACGAAGTAAATATTCCTGAATTCCAGTGAAGAATAACTGCCAAGATGAGAAACATAGAAGAAGATACCCTCGGTGTAGCAAAGCAGCTTAAATCACTTTAAAAAAGGCAAGGCCTCTGGTCCACATCGTACACGAGTCAGGTTGCTTTCAGAGAATGCTGATACAATAACTCCGTATTTAGCAGTTATATACAACCGCTCGCTCACAGAAAGATCCGTACCTGAAGACTGGAAAATTGGTCAAGTGTAGTGGTTAATAAAAAAATAAATGGGAGAAGAGAGACCGTGAAAAAGGGGAAAAATGAAAAGCAAATCGGACTTTGTATTACAGAAAAGCTATCGGACTTCGTTATTCGGAAACGCTATTATTGGGGTGGTCCTTGTGGCGTTTTTGAGCAAAGGTTAAACCAATTTCCACTACAAAAATTTTGAAAAAGAACAGAGAACAACAAAATGTAACTGACAGGGGGAAATGGCGTAGCTTTCAGTTCATTCTTTACCAGGTTAACATGTCTTCTTTCGTGCGGCGTCCAGGTCTTCAAAAATCTCCTTCAATTCTGCGTGAAAAGTCTGCTCCGAAATCTTGCAATCGTCCAGGAATCACTAATTTATACCAATTAAAATCATCTTGATACTGTATGCAATTTAATTTACTTCGCTACTTCCATCCTCCGAATTTCTTAACAACTTCCACAATATGTCTACACATTAAAATCAGATCAAGACTAGCTAATAAGTTTTTTTAACGTCTTCATCAGATCACGTCTGCCTTAAGCTTCGGCTATCAAGAGACAAACAAGAAACGAATAGAAAAACAAACAAAAGGAGTTACAATTTTAGTATTTTCTCTGCCGTCGAGCGCTCATACCGCTGCGACGGGATATTTTTTATCTGAGGGAACGAGTGTAGCGCGGCGAAATTCAAAGTCCCGCTACACAAGTCACACCAATACCCAAAAAGGGAAGTAGGAGTAATCCGCTGATTTACAGGCCCATATCACTAACGTGATTTGCAGTAGGGTTTTGGAACATATTCTATGTTAGAACATCATGAAGAACCTGGAAGAAGTCCGCCCAGTTAGCCGTGTGGTCTCACGCACTGCTTTCCAGGCGGGAAGGCGCGCTGGACCCCAGCACGAATCCTCCCGCGGATTAGTGTCGAGGTCCGGTGTGCCAGTCATTTTGTGGATGGTTTTTAAGGGGGTTTTCCATCTGTCTCGGCGAATGCGGGCTGGTTCCTCCTATTCCGCCTCAGTTACACTACGTCGGCGATTGCTGCTCAAACACAATCTCCACGTACGCGTACATAGTAATTACTCTACTACGCAAACATTTGGAGTTATCGTCTGGTGTGTGACGTGGAGGGGGGGGGGGGCGTATCTACTGGGGGCCGAACCGCACAATAACCCTGGGTCCGGCGTGGGGCGGCGGTGGGATGAGTGGACTGCTGTAGCCTGTTGTGGGGTTGTGAACCACTGAGGGCTACGGCTGGGATGCAGCCTCTCCGTTATTTCTAGGTCCCCAGTTCAATATAATACAGTACAATGCCTGGAAGAAAACGATTTATTGACACAAAGTCAGCACGAATTCAGAAAATATCGTTCTCGTGAAACACAACTAGAGCTTTATACTCATGACGTAATGAGTGCTATCGACAGGGGATGTCAAATTGATTCCATATTTTTAGATTTCCAGAAGGCTTTCGACACCGTTCCCCACAAGCGTCTTCTAATCAAACTGCGTGCCTGTGAAATATCGCCTCAGTTGTGCGACTGGATTCGTGGTATCCTGTCAGAAAGGTCACTGTTCGTAGAAATAGACGCAATGTCATCGAGTAAAACAGAAGTAATATCCGGCGTTCCCCAAGGAAGTGTTATAGGCCCTCTGTTGTTCCTGATCTATATTAATGGCATAGGAGACAATCTGAGTAGCCATCTTAGATTGTTTGCAGATGATGCTGTAATTTACTGTCTTGTAAAGTTATCAGATTACCAAAACGAATTGCAAAATGATTTAGATAAGATATCTCTATGGTGTGAAAAGTGGTAATTGACCTTGAATAGTGAAAAGTGTGAAGTTATTTACATGAGTACTAAAATAAATCCACTAAATTCCGATCAAGCGATAAGTCACACAAATCTGAAGGCTGTAAATTCAACTATATACTGAGGGATTACAGTTATAAAGAACCTAAATTGGAATGTTCGCATAGATAATGTTATGAGTACAGCAAACCAAAGACTGCTATTCATTGGCAGAACATTTAGAAAGTGCTGCAGGTCTACTAAAGAGACTGCTTACACCACGCTTATCCGCCCTACTCTGGACTATAGGTGTGCGGTGTATGATGTGCATCAGGAGGACTGACGGATGACATCGAAAATGTTTAAAGAATGGCAGCTCGTTTTGTATTATCGCGAAATAGGGGAGATAGTGCCACAGGCATGATATGTGATTTGGAATGGCAATCATTAAAGGAAAGGCGTTTTTCGTTGCGACCATGACATTTCAATCACAAGTTTTCCCCAACGATTGCGAAAACATTCTTTTGGCCCCACTTACATAGGGAGTAATGATCATCACGATAAAATAAATACAATCAGGAGTTCGCACAGAAAAAATTAAGTGCTCGTTTTTCCCGCGCGCCCTTCGAGAGTGGAACGGTAGAGAGACAGCTTGAAGGTGGTTCATTGAATCCTCTGCCAGGCACTTTATTGTGAATAGTAGGGTAGTCATGTAGATGTAGATGTAGAAGATCAGAAAAACTGTAATTTCCAGAAAACTATAAATTTAATTCTCCACAAATAACATTTAGAGTTTATGCAAAATAATTTTCAAAATATTTTACTTGATTAAGTGTACAAAATTAAGATTCTTTATAAGTTTAGAATACTGAGATCCATTTTCACTCGGAGAGGACCATGTCTAGGAATAAGTCTTCGGAAAATGAACTTCCTTGAATCAGTATATAGTAGGAACAAATTATTATTTCTAAATGCACACACAAAAATTTACAGTTTCACCCTGTTACAACAGTTCGAAATGAACTTGTTAACCATGTGCTGTAGGTGATGTGTGTGGTGATGGGAGTGGTGACTACAAAACCTATGTACTAGAAGTCATGGATCTTTGAGTTTTTGGGCTTAATAAATTCATAACGGCGTCGATTTATGTATATAATATAGCCCAATTGTAAATTCAGTGCTACTGTAAAATAGCAGTCACCATCTAAAGCTATTTGGGCACTCTTCTTTGTTCCACTTAACAACAGTGCGCCAAGTCCTTTCACCTTTTCGCCTTGCTTCCTTTCATTGCGGTTTGAGATGGGAATTACTACCCCTTTTACTTTTCAACTTTGTAAATTTAATGCCCTCAGCATGAACCTGTTTTTATGTCGACAATATTTCTTTTAAAACATTTATCTGATTCAGCCCTAAATTGTTTTCAAACATTGTTATACAAAAATCTTTTACAAATTCATCTTATTACTCTGTAGACACCAATGTTCTTACAGCACCTTTGTTTAAAGCTATTGACTTTCACAGAAAAGCAATAAAACTTACAATGGAGTATTATAAGCTGGTTGTAAGGAAATGTTTTTTATTTAGAAAGTTACAAATCCATCAGGGCAGTTGTGTTGCATATGCTCCTGTTTCCATGACGTTTCTCAATAGGTAATCATCATTAAAACACTAACAGGAAACTACAGCTCTGTAATCGTTAATCACAAATCTCTTTCATAATAACATTTTTATGCATCACACATAGCATTTATCAACCTAGTTTGAAAAACACTTGAAATTTACTCAGAAAATTCACTAAAACTTTTCATTTCTTTTATACTAAAATCATCATATTTACTTATTTTCTTATAAATTTTATTTTGAAATGACTGAAAAATGTAATTTTAATAAATAAACTTATTTACATACAGCACACATATTTTACATTAAAACAGAAGTTTATGTTCCGCTACATACATGTATGATGACAGTCAGTTTTCTATTTTGGGATATAAAAACCAATATTTTCGTTGCATGGCACTTTTCGGCCTCTTGACAAGAGTTTGGCAGTCCATTTGTCGTATGTCTTTCTTATCACATTTCACATACTCGCTGCTGCCCCTTATATAAACAAATTAGGCAGTCCATTCTTTGCCATGTGATTTCATCTTCCATTTCATACTACCTTGGCTGCAAAAAACATTGCTTTGCAGACCACTATCTGACACTAAGGGCTTCTTTGCATATTCCATGTACATACGTATTTTGGAATCTGAAACTTTTGTAAATGTTGGAATTTTGCTTTATAACATAACACAATAATTATATAATAATAATCATCATCATCATCATTAAGTAATACTCACTTCTGTGCAGTTCTAGTTCCATATTTTTTCAGGTCAACTATATTTCTGACCCCCAATGGGTTTTATTTCTTGTGTGTTTTAATTAGAACTAATTCGCCTATAGTGACTTTTACTGCTTTTAATTTTTCATTATGTCTTTTAGCTCCAGATTCTGCTTTCCTTTTTATCAGTTCCTTTACCAGTTCCTTTTATCTGTCCAGACTTATTTCATTGTTGGTTGGAAATTTAAGTATTTCTTCGATTAAGCTTTTACTTATTTAGCCTCACATTATTTCTACAGTTGTGAAACCAGTGGATTCCTGTTTCAATGTATTCGTGATTACTTCAAAATATGAGATAAATTTGCCCTAAGTTCTATGACTTATGTGACAGTAAGTTCTACATAATTTTGCCAATTCTCTCAAATAACGTCCTATAGGATTGCTACACAGGTAGTATACCGATCTGTATGATACTTGTACCCACATTTTCTCAATGCCATCTAACCATATTTTAGCAATAAATCGACGTTCATTGTCCGACAGTACTGTTTTTGATGTTCTTATTTCGTTAAAATATTCTAACATTTTTCTAAACACTGCTTTCGCTATAGTTATTCTAATAAAATTCTATTAATACCCACATAATCCGAGGAAAGCTTTTAATTGTGTCCATCTTTCGGGGGACGACATTTTTCAATGGCTTTGAACTGCTCAGGTTCCTTTTCTATTCCAGAAGTCATAATGACATGGCCTAAGAATTTTCTTTCCTCACTAATTCAAACTTTTTAAATTTCAAAGTCATAACCACGTTTTGTAGAGCAATGAATACTTGTTCTAATAATTCACAATGTTCTTTCCATTGCTGCGTAGCTGTTAATGAAACGTCTACGTAAATTTTGAGTTTTTTACTTAAGACTCTTCCGAACACCCAATGTAACGCACGTATAAACACAGTAACCTACATGTTTAAACCGACAGTTATCAATTTGTAATTATAACAACTGCCAGCAAAGAGAAAAGCGGTAAATTTTCTAGAGTGAGCATCAAGGATGATTTGGCAGAACCCTACTGTCAGATTCAGACTGGTTGAATATCTAACATTATACAATCTTCGCAACATTTCGTCCAACGATTCTGGCCGATCTGTTTCCCTTTTCACAATTTTGTTCACTGTCCTGGTGTCAATGATTATTCTCACTCCTCTATCGTTTTTGCTGATAATAATCAATGGATTATTGTATTCACTGTTACTACATTCTACGATTCCCCATTCAATCACTCTGTCAATTCCTTCTTGAACGGCTCGTTTTTTCGCTAACGGTGCTGAATATGGGCAAAGAATAGAAGACTCATGAAGTAGGATTTTCATATGTTTTTAGAAATTCTTTACCCTTCCAGGTTTATCCGAAAAGACTGTAAAGTTTTGTTCGAGAATTTGTAACAGTTAGTCTCTTTGAACTGGATATAAATCAGTTATTTCACTGAGAAGTCTCCTAAATTCTTATAGCATTTGGAATCCTTCGAATACTTCAGATAATCCATCATTTTCAGTACCGGTACCTGTTTCTAACATCATGGAGGTAAGTTACTGTTCCACCATTAGGCAGTTATAGGTTATGATGTTCATTTCTATATTTTCTTCATCATGTGACTTCTTTCTTCTTTTGATTGCGAATTATTTCACGATAGCCATTCGTTGCTGATTACTGAAATTTTCATCCGCTGTTTTTTTTTCTTTACATCCATAATGTATTTTGGATCCTGGATAAAAATAAGGTCTACTTTCATCTTTCATAATCTGGTGGTGTTACATTTCCTTTATAAATGTACTCTTCTTGTTTCATGTTTAGATTTGGCAGATTTTCACACGGAGTAAGTGCTTCCTTTTGTACTAACATTTCTGTAGAACTGAGTTTTTCGTAAATTTCTTCTTCTCCTATTTTTGCAGCACGTATCTCGTCGCGCTCTTCACCTTCATGTGAGTCAGACTCTTCAAAGTCGCTTTCTGGTTTCAACATAAAAACTGTTTCTAATGTTGCCGTAAACTCCATATCAGCGCTGGTTTCGCAATTCATGCATAGTTGAATGCATTCTATTGTAATTAGATCTTCCTTTTATTCTGGAGCAGTAACATTTTTTCGTTTATGAACAGTTTTTTATCCGAACTGTCTTCTCTATCTTATCTTATGACGCCACCTCGTTCTTCAGATTGATTGTAATCCTTACGGATTTCTATTCCTCGCATATATTCATTCTTAACAACTTCTTCAGCATCTTATTTTCTTCAGAATGATTATTCTGCAATACTCATTATTTCATCTTCTGCTCAACGCTTGTCCAAGGCTTTGTTATTTTCCCTAACCACTGCAGTTCGCGATCTTTGCACGGCGTGGTTTAATTGGCTACTAAACCTTTGCCCTTTGTCGGTAGCACACGAACTCCGCGCGGCACATTTTAATAATCTCTCACTTTCCATTTCACCTATTGCTTCCCCAAAATTTTCGGTCGTTTCAACGCCATATTTTTCGCCATTACGTTGCCTTAAATTGTTATAGGGATAATCCATCTCTAAATGCCATTCGTCAATTCCGAATAACTCTTCTTTTGATTCATTTAATATTTGTTTAGTATCATTACTGTCGTTAGTTTTAATTTCCTTTACTACGAGTGAAAAATTTCCCACTCGCCCCTGTGACGTCACACACAGCGTGCACAGCAACTGACACTGGTGTTTCCGCTTTTGATCGCTGCTGGCGGTTTTCACTTGCTGGCGAAGAGCTCTTGTTTTTAGCCGACCATGATCCATGCTTCTGACCATCTGTTGCGGCGGTCGCATTGTCTCGCACCTTATTAGCACGGTACTGGTGTGCTTTAAAATTTCTGTCTGTTCTCAGCATTATTCCTAAGTCCGTCAGGCCCCTAACATTCGTGGATCTTAGTTTTCTGCTTCACATTTGTAGAATCATTACGCCATACATTTCCCTTAGTGCGATTATTTGACGTAAGCCTGCCTCTGTCTCTTCCCTTTTGAAGCATTTATACTCTGTACTTGTTATTATCATGTTCGTGATTGTTGTGTCTGTGGTTCCTATTGTATTCGTTCTGCCGGAAATTATAATTTTCACGCCACTAGCCTTCGTCGATCATTCTTTCTAAGAGCGATGAAAAGGATTTGTGGTTGCTACCCACATAACTTTTTGAATCTTCCGGTAACTTTTTCCAAACTTCTCAAATTATTTCGGAACACGACCTTCGATTCAATAAATAAGTAAGTTTCCTATACCATGCCTCACAGAAGTGTTTCATGGTCATTTAACCTTTTCCTTCCAACATCTTCACGATAATAAATTCTCTCCAAGGACAGTTCCGTATTTGTTCGGACCATTATTAATAGTAAAACTTGTGTCTAAACTTACCGAATGACGTTTCTTCAGTGCTTAGCTTGATCCCCCATCGTTTAGTAGCGCTATTAACAGTATTTACTTTTTCCTGATCCGTGAGATTATTAGGAAACAGTTTTTCAGAGATTTTTATAAAATCTCCTGATTATAACCCACAGTTTTTTCGGTATGGATCGAATTTTTCTTCGACCGCTAAAACTTTATCGTAGGCAATCCTGTCTACTACGTATGTAGTTGCAGTGTTGGTTTTCTTTTCAAGATAACGGAATTTTCCGTGAATACCCGAATTTTGTCTGTTACGCTTTTCATAACATTCTTTCATTTAATAATTTCTCAGATTCGTGAGCAATAGTTCTCATTTGCCTCATTTGCCATTCTTAAACCCGAAATTTTGTCCTGGACTTTAGTTACTACATAGGATGACATTATTTTTTAATTTTCTATATTTCCACATCGAATTTTTCTTTAATATTATTGATTTTTTTCCTGCATGCTATTAAATTTTTATTTAGGTAGTCAGTCTCTATTTTCGTGTTTTTCATTTCATTAGTTATGATACCTGATTTGTAGTATACATTTTCGAGGTTCTGGTTAATTTTATCTCCTTGTTCGTTCGTATGTTTATCTTGTGGTTTAAATTGGTCATTTACATTACCAGTTTGTTTTTTTAAGCTGCTCATTCATAGTACTTCCGTGTGCTTGATGTTGGCTATTCATATCACTAGTTTGTGCTACTAAACTTTGCAGTACTCCATACATGTCTATGTATATGTGTGTGTTTTGTTCTGGACTGTTTTCTTCAATTGATTCTGCTTCCTCCTAATTTGAAGTTTCTTTCATGATCTGTGACGAGTTCAGGATATCAAAATATTTACTCCGATATTCAGAATGTCGTCCTTACGCTTGCGCCTGTAAAATGGATTTCTCTGTCTACCTGTTAACATACCTACTTTCTGATGATGCTTCTGCCCCCGTTTCTTGTTCTTGTAACCCCCTGTTCTGTTCTGAATGTTTTGCCTGCCTTTTCTTTTCCATATTTAAATACTGTTGGAACCACACGTACTAATTTAATCTCCTGCTCTATTTTCTTCCTAATTACTGTATTAGGTTTGTGTCACTGGACACTTTCTATCACTACTATGTTGCACTGTGGTCAGTATCTTCTTATTAAATGTGCCATGTAATGATAGTTATCATTGATGAATGCTTTGAATAAATATATAGAAAATACCCACTAAAACCCACTGTCAAGGGACAAATATAGCATTTAACTCTTTTAGAGTATTCTGAGAACCGTCACAGAAAACACTCATGTGTAACATTAAAGCGTCGTCTAAATGTGAGCTCCTGCTGGAGTATTTGGATCAGTACCTTCTCTAAGAATTCCTATAAAGCATATTACCAAAGTAAATTCTAGATCTTAGGCTTCATAAGTTAACGTTACCCATAATGGATACAAGTATCAGACTACTACTTCCCGTCCTGAAGGGATTCCAGTATAGGGCAATATCAGGAATCGAACCAGTAATCTTTTAGTTACAGACCTTTTATGTGGTCAACACTATATGTGGACGGTCAGCAGCCTAATTAGGCAAGAAGTTACCTTCACTGGGTTATTCTAAAGTGTAATTGTGAGTTTCTATTTTGCATATACTGTGCCTTAATGTACTTAGGAAAGTAGAATCTGTTTCTCATGTGCAGGACAAGTACTAACCTTTACTGTGACTATGTCAGATCCAGAGGAATTATACTACAGCACCCAGGTACATTAACACTTCCTCTGTTCTTTGTGTAAATAATATTATTCAAGTGCAGCAAAACAAATCTCTACAACTCGGATTTGACCAACAAGTTATTATTATTAGATAGTTAAGGCAAATTTACATTATTATCGTACTAACACAATATTAACTCACACTTAGAATTTATTATTCTCAGTAATTAATCTAATGGTGGCCCTTAAACTGTACTTCATTAAACACTGTTCCAAAAATAAGAAAAATCTAACTGATTAATTTCGATTTTCATTATAGTACCGAATTTAAGCAGTTTAATCTTTTATACAACAGTATAGCATATTTTACTGTAACTATTTCAGTATACTATTGTTCTTTATATTATCAGAATATGCTACACTCAAAGTTATTTATCAAACTAGCAAGATCATTTACTTATAAATAATTTTCTTTGCTAATTTTGTCTCACTAAGCAGTCTTTCCTTCATTTCATAACTAACGTGTGGACTTCGGCAACAGTGTAACTTCCATAAAATTACAAATTAAATTCAACAATCTTTTTGTGATTATACAAAAAATTTCAAGATATTTTACTAGATTAAGTTTGCAGAATTATAGTTCTGCATCATTTCAGAATACTAAGAAGCATTTTCACTATGATAGCCACACTGGGTAGCCACTCGGTCTGGGGCGCTTTGTCACTGGTTCGCGCGGCTCTCACCCGTCGGAGGTTCGAGTCCTCCCTCGGGCATGGTTATGTGTTTGACCAAGCGAGGTGGCCTAGCGGTTAGCATACTGAACTCCCATTGGGGAGGAAGACGGTTAAATACCGCGTCCGGCCATCATGATTTAGGTTTACCGTGATTTCCCTAAATCGCTTCGGGCAAATATCCGGATGGTTCTTTTGAAAGGGCATGGCTGACTTCCTTCCCCATCCTTCCATAATCCAATGAGAATGATGACCTCGCAGTTTGGTCTCCTCCCCAAAACAACCCAACCCTTAGTAGGATAAGACCCTTTCTAGGTATATATCAAGGGAAAATGATCCAAGATACTACTCCAGGCGGGTGTAAAATGAAAGTGCGCAATGGCGAATACTGAACGCGAAAATGAAGATTTGGCTGTGCCTGACCACCTCCTGAAGAAGATCTTAGGATCTCTTAATAGTAATATTATTTCCTCCTTCTTATTCTTTAACATAAAAATTACAACATAAACATAAATGAATGATTAAGGGAACTGGTAACTACAAAATGATAAATGTCGTTTCAGCTTATACATTCACTGTAGATTAAAAAACCATTTATACATCACAAATGTTTATATACCAATGTCCAATGGACATAAAGAGACACAAATGAATTTCCTAACTAGTATTACTGATAAATTGTCCAAATCTGACCTTTTTATTGATATGCGATCTTATATAAATAACATGAGATCACTGACATCAGTTAGGTACAAATACTAGAAGACACTACTTTCAAAGATGATCTACAGTAGTGTGCAACCTCAGTGGAAATAAAGTTACGTGGTCACAGCTGTTTAGATTTATAGCCCTAATAAGCCGAAGCGATTAGCAATATCACGGTTTGTACTGCGTCCAGTGCATCGGAGTGATGATTCTCGTACACGTCTGTAACGACGGAAGAACTCCAGCCATAAAATATTTTAAAAAACTCATTCAGACACTATGACGGCAGAAGGCGGTCCTCTGACCGTCAGTCTTGGGCTACTTCCTGTGTTATGCAGTCGGGATGCCACATCGGCCATTTCCTGTCACTCAGCTTGTGTTAAGCTGGACCAACACACCTGTGGGGCCTTTTGCACCCAGGGCATGAGTTATGCCTGCCGTTTCGTTTCCACTGGCGTTCCGATCTTTGCTAGTATAAGCAATCATTCATTACGCCATTTTGATAATAAAGACAGTCCATCACCTTTCATGCAATATGCGTTAACAGCTATTAAAAGGTATACGTGACAATGACAGTCATCTTTAAATATTCATATATACCATGCACTGCCTATCAAATGATACCTAATTCGATTGTAAATCACGCAAAGTAAGAAGATGAGTCCTTGTAAGTTGCGAAATTATAGCCACCTTTCAATGAACTTCTTTGAACCAGCGTATGGTAGCAACAAATTATTATTTCTAAAAACACAAAAAAAATTACTGGTTCAAGCTGTTATTACAGTGCGCCTGAATAGCATATCCCGTGTGAACAGTAAAACCATCACAGCCAGTCGTACTCTCACTTCCTTGCAAATAATGTCATATCTAATAATTGTTTGGAACTGTTAAATGGTTCAAATGGCTCTAAGCACTATGGGACTTAACATCTGTGGTCATCATTCCCCTAGACTTAGGACCACTTAAACCTAACTAACCTAAGGACATCACACACATCCATGCCCGAGGCAGGATTCGAACCTGCGACCGTAGCAGCAGCGCGGTTCCGGACTGAAGCGCGTAGATCCGCTCGGCCACAGCGGCTGCCTTGGAACTGTCCATTGCTGCCTTGATAAGCTAGTTCAGTCACAAACAGTTCTTCAACTGTATGCTTTTTCTCATTTACAACGTTGTCCACTCATCATCATCACGCATATTTGACTCGAAAATACTAATTCGAGCAGTTTTCAACAAAAAGGTTAGTATCGTAGGCTTGAGATGTCAAGTGTAGCGACTGAATGCATCCTGTTGCTTGTAAGCGTTATAGCATTATGGTTGTAAGTCAAAGAAGAAATGAATTCTGACCTATTTTTTTTCTCTCTCTCTCTCTGTCTCTTTCTCAGCAATATTCTATGTTATTTTTTCCATTCATTCCCAGATCACTTGTATGGCGACACAACAGACAGGCTCATGGGTGTAAGAATAGCATCACATATAGCAGCTGCCTGGTGCCAGACGACACACAATGTCACGTAGATGAGAAATTTATAAAATGAATACGAATAAAAACTACAGATACGCCACCAACTTGATATAAATTCGCAGCCACGCTGTTAATTGGTTAGTAAGCTAGATTTTCCATAGTTTATTTCCACTAGTCTTTGTACAAATGAAGTGGAATGAATCAGTGTACAGGCTATGCATACATAATTTATTTGTATGACTACTTGCTGACCACTTACAGATTACTACCCAGGACAGTAGCAGAAATTGACATGAATCGACATATTGCTCTCAAATACTACTTATTTAACGAGTGATAAACTAAAATTTAGTTATTTTAAACTGCACTTTCTGGCAGATTGTAACTAAACCAATTATCTATAAAAATAATTTTATTTTGGATAAAAAAATTTGCTTTTTCAGGCATGTTGTGTTATTGAGCAAACAATTAATGACTTTTGTGGCTGAATACTGGACTCCTTTCTAAGAAAGTGACAACTGTAGTAACAACTAATAAAGGTCTTTTGTTCTTCTAGTGACGAAACTGTGGACTTCACTATTCTTGCTCAAATTGTAAGGAACTCTTTAAGACGAATTTAATTGGTGAAATTCCTTCTTGTGACGGAGATTTTAAAATTCCTAACTCTATGAAGAAAGGTGTATAAGATTATTGTTGGTGAACACTTATTATTCTCACAGCTAACTCCTGTGTAATCGACACCTTTTTCAGGTGATGAGCAACCACGGAAAATTATTTTACCCGACTCAGGACATAAGTAAAATGTGTTGTAAGCAAACCCTGTTACGACGGGGTTCTGTGCAACACGGAGAGTGAGGTCTAGGATACTGCCTGCCGCTGCCTGAGAGGTCAGCCACGTGTTAGTCGCGCCCACGCGCCGAGGGGCAGCAGGGAGGAGGCTGGGTCAGCAGCGCTACACGTGGCGGGTCAAGTCCGTCTAGCACCCCTAGCTACACCCCCACTACCGGAATATAACAGGTTCGCTCGCGGATGCAAATATGACACACGAGTGAAGTTTAATTCGCACACTGCACACATAGTTTACACTGTATGCGAATCGTAATCGTATGGACACACACTTAAAGACAGACTGCCGGTACCTCTGGTGCATTCACGCTAGCGGTCCGTAAGGCGTGCGGATTGCGCTCTTGCTCCTTGGTGTGTGGGCTGTGACAGCACTGAGCGGTCACTGCTATCAGATGCGTCCTGCAGTGACGTGTATGTCGTCAAATACGTCATGCTACGCAGAAGTTCTTTCTATCGCCGATAGCGGTTATAACCCTACAACTATAAATAACAGAAAATCCTGTTTATGTTTCCACGTATAGCTCTTACGAAATTTATTTTAGTTTCCAAATAATGTACAGTATGGGAGGATAGTCCCGTTAACAGGAAAAGCTAATAACTGAGTTATTCTTTTTACAGGATTTGACCGTGTGTTGTGTCTAACGAATAAGTAAATCAGACTATTCAATTCTTTTCCTAAGATCTTTCCCAGCGGTTAGAAAGAAACGCAGTATGAATAGTACTATATTGAAGCTAGGACAACTTAGTTCCAAGTCCATTCAATGGTTTAACATATGTACAGACGATCGCCAGCCTATTCCGGCAATGAAACAGTTAAGTATAGGAAAAGCAAAAGTATGAGTTTTGCCTACTTTCATGCTACTGTTTAAGTTGCTTCTTCAAATAAATGGTACTCCACTTAAACAATGTTGGACTACGTCCTTAGACATTACGTTCTTAAAAGAGCAAAAGGACAGTGGATAACATCGATGAAGCTAAAAAAAATTTTGCCATGGGGGGGGGGGGGGGACCTTTAGAAAAGCATTTTCCGTAATCAACAGACTTAAATACTAAAATACCTAGATACTAAAGCACACTTTTATAGAGAACATTTCACGTCAAGTGAACCTCTTTCTTACTGTAATTTACTTTCAAAAGCTATTTCTCTTTGAACTAAACGTTTATATTCTTTTAATAGATTCTAGTAACTTTGCTTCACTCTGACTGAATTTTGCGTAAGCAAACTTTTACTATAACATTTCGCAATAGTTAAGAAAACTTTCTCATTATTTACACGAAAACAATTTAAATGGCGCCTCTGTAGATTAACTTGGCACTTCATAGGTCTGTAAAACAGGATACTCAGATTAATCAAACGCCAGGAAGGAACCCTGTGTAGGTGAATGGTTGGGATGAAAGAACAGCTGAACCACTTTCTTTTAAGTTCAAGAATGATTATTAAAACACAGTTTAAGTTAATGGTTAACGCTGTATTAAAGTAGAACACACAAAAATCTTACCTGGTGGCTGTAGGTTTGGGTCTGGCGAACAATTATGACGGCTACACTACCCACAGTTCGGCATGCAAATATCTTACTGTATGGGCTCAATTTCTCTTCTTGGCGTCGTTCAATTTTTTATACAGTAGCCCAAGAACTCGCAGCTATGCCGTAAGCCGTTTGCAGTCTTCATCCGAGGCATTTTTGTGCAAATTTTAAGGCAAAACTTCTCCTGCTCCAAAAGGGTGTTGCCTCAATCGCTGCTGCCTACAGACTGTATGACTTACTTCCAGCACTTGCTCTAGGTAGCGCGCCAATCCGTCCTTGCCACCTTTTCCACTCCTCAGAGCCACTTTCGTTTCAAACAAAAGCACATTGGCTTTTACGTAACATCTATTTCATACATTGTTCCTAAGCGTGACCATTTCTTACAATTGTCAAATTTACATGAACATGAACAGTTTATACACACCAATATTTTAAATACAAAATGTCATCAGAAAATTATTTAACGTAATAAACAATTTACATAGTATTTTACATACATTACTCACATACAATTCAAAGAACTTCTAACTCCAATACAGCACACTTTACTTTGCCGGCCGCGGTGGCCGAACGGTTCTAGGCCCTTCAGTCCAGAACCGCGCGACTGCTACGGTCGCAGGTTAGAATCCTGCCTAGGGTATCGATGTGAATGATGTCCTTAGGTTAGTTAGGTTTAAGTAGTTCTAGGTTCTAGGGGACTGATGACCTCAGATGTTAAGTCCCATAGCGCTCAGAGCCATTTGTTTTGAACACTTTACTTTACATATACAGAAAATATAGCATCAATATGGGAACATTATTAAGCAAAATATTACAAAACTATAGATGAACCACAAACAAATTGTGTTATACGGTGTTGTGAATTGGTGGATTCTGTTGCAGTCTGATGTGTAAAAAAAAGTAATATTTCAGGTGTCCAGTTCAAGACGCTGAAAATAATTACTTTCATGTCCTGCTGTGTGCGCAGACTAATGTCAGTAGCTGCTGTAGGGATTTTGATCCGGTTTTCACTAATAATTGCACTGATTCATGAGGATGGTTTTTGTATGTTAGCTATAAATATTTTGTTTGAATTGTCTGAAATTTGATGAATTATATTTTTGTTGTGAAAGCGACGTCACTGCCACCCAGCGAGCAGCTGCCAAAATTCGAGAAAGACACAGTTCCTTAAGAGAGGGCATTACGTAACACAATTAACGTATGATGTGGTTGTCTAGCGCTAGTTCAGCCTTGCGCATCGAGCGAGTTTGTGTTTGTGTGTCGCATTGTTCTTGCTTAACGCAGGTTATTGCTGGTGTGCTCTCTGGCGACAGACCTCTACGCCCTTGCATAGATCAGTCTGCCGAATCTCACAAAAATATTCTTTGTCGGTGTACCGTTTATTTCAGTTATGACAAGAATGTTCGTCCTGTTCATCCAGGCTGTATAAAATTCACGATTAGTTGGTCGATATGATTCGCGTTACACCTGATCAGGTAGATACTGCTGATATCAATTCTGATCTATATGTATTTTTTGGGAAGTGTCAAGGTATTTCGCATGTGGACCTGCTTCTCTCTCGAGCTGGTTCTCAAGTAATGTTTACACATCGTGATGGTTCCATTAGTCCAGTCGTTCTTGCAAATCCATCGATCGAGTATATTCCAGTTAGAGGTCACGCTCTTCCACCCGAAGTGGACGACTTATTTCTTACGCCTGCGTTGCTTCTTTTTGGAGGTGTTCAACGTATCCGGCTGGAACATTGGTCAGTACAGCGTCGTTTGCAATTTTTGTAATATTTTTGGCTTTACAGCCATCATATTCGGCTACAAGAAGGTCATCTTATGAAGTTGAGAAGGCAGCTGTGGCAAGATGACGTAATTTGGTGTGAGCTACCGATGACAGACGGTTTGTTCCATCGTGATTGTCCGCGATTGGCTGTTGCATTCGAAAGTTGCGCGCCAAAATGATAACCTTCTGTTATTAATATTAGAAAAACTAAACAGTGTATTTACTTGCATTTCATGTAAAAGCATCTCTCAATAGTAGGATATCCTTCAGTTACTTGAGAAGTGTTAATTACCAACAGAATAGTAAACAATTGATAAACGAAAAGGCAGACGAAGCACTTCGGAGACTTTCGGATCGCGCCTAACTTGGTTGGGTTGTTTTTGGAGGAGACCAGACAGCGAGGTCATCGGTCTCATCGGTTAGTGAAGGAAGTCGGCTGTACCCTTTGAAAGGAACCATCCCTGCATTTGCCTGGAGCGATTTCGCAAATACGCAGTTTGTTGTTTTGTTTTTATTAAAGTGTTAAGATTGGAGATTATTTGTGATTCATACAATGGAATATAGTTTTGTAGCTTCTCGTATTCTGCTAATAAAAAATGAGTGGCATCCAGTATAAAGAAGCTAACTGAATTTTTTTTATCTACCCAATATCAGTTCCTCGCTAAGACCTCAAGTGTTCTGCCATCTTAGTACAATTGAGATCAATGGCACGTCATCTGTGGTAACACAGGGAGAGGTACGAAAGAGAGAAATTTTCGAGAAATGTGTTTATCATTCACACGAATATGTCACCCTCTCCCTCCCTCTCTTTTTCAACACGCCGTATGTTGCAGTGGTATCCGAACCGCAGAAAAATGTGTTCAACCGATTCATGTTACATACGTAGGGCGAGAAGGAACCTCCTTCCTTTGTAAAGAGGCAACCATCGTATATCCAACTGCCCGCGTCGTGTTACGGTTTTAAAGTCGTCCTGTGGAAAACATCTTCCGTTGACATTAGCTCAGTCAGTGTCTCCGCAGTCTGCTGTCAATAATTCTCCAGCTTTAGATGACGCTGTGGAGACATTACACCCCACTCAGAGCGACTGTCCGCCGTCACCGGTACGTTCAGATGCGGCCCCTGCTGCCGTTAAGGCGACGACACCGGAAGCAAAATTTAAAATCCAGCTGACTTAGGATGGTGAAGGTCTTGATGTCATCCTCCCCAATCTTGCCTCTCCGAGAAGGTGATGGTGGAAGGTGTTTCTTCCCGTGAAGATGCTTGAATACTGACGTTAACTGCGGTTCTTGTTCGGCAGAGATGATGTGGCTGGTTCTCCAGATTTTGAAATGAGTTTCACATCTGCGTCCTCTCCTCCATCCGTAAAAACATCTGTTCCTGTGAGATCCGGTCATTTAACGGAGACATCGTTTGCTGTTTTGATCTTACAGTGTTCTAATGCAATACAATCCTTTTCTCGTTCTGATACGGTGCAGCAACAGGTTACTTCGGATTCTCTTCCGGTTAGCTTGATGATGCAATGCCTGTCTCTCCATTATCTGATGATGATGATGATCGCTCCCGTTTCTTTCTCGCATTCCGTTGAGTCGATTAGGGATAGCTCCCCAATTCCCCCCCCCCTCTCCTCCACCCCCGCAGACCTCAATGAGCCCTCTACCCTTCCGCGTCAAGAAGTTATTTAGTCAAGGAGTGGTGTAAAACTACGACTTCAACCTGCAAAATATTACGCTAGGAGCCCTCACGCAAACTGCCTAAAATGAAATAGATTTGGAACCTGGAGCACAGAATATTTAAACTGTTAGAATTACAGATGTAATTCTAAAGGAATTACATTCACATACAAGACGAGAAAACAATAATTTGGACGGTACGAAACGGCTGCTGCTAGTGTAGTAGCTCTTCCAAACAGCATCTCATACAAGCAATCCAGTCGCCTCTTTACCTGCTATTACTCGTACTTGAGGTACTTGGGCCATGCGCGGCTTTGTTTAAAAAGGATAGCTCGATTTAGTCATAGGGGTGAGCTGCAGACGTCTGTTTTCATACCACACAGCTAATTCGCTGCAAACAATAACCTGTAGCTGTGATCCTACAGTCAAGTAGTCTTGGCATTGGGCGAGAAATGCGAGTTAATAAAATACATAGAAATATAAACTAAAAATTAAATGAACTGTTTAATAACAACGGTTCTACTCGATCCTCTGTAGCTGATGTAGGCGACAGAGGATCATGATGAATAATGTTTATTCAAGAAAGATCATCTCAAATAAACGGGAAATGGTTCTATGATATTCAATTAAAATGCAGGCAGAAAACACCCATATCAAATTCAGTGAATTTACGTTTACACATTAACGCACAAAAGATGACGAATAGTGTCCATCGTTATTGATGTATTTTCTGAAATCGACATCTTGTAACATGATGTTCTGATGTGATGTGGTGTGGTGTGAAACGACGCTACGGTGATGTGAATAGGCTTGAAGAAGCGCCTGTAAGCCCCTAACCAGACGTCTGGAGGGTGGATCCTCTATCTCCTCCACGTTATGGAAGCCAAACGATTTAACGGCACACAACCCGTCATGCAGATACAAAAGCAGCAGCCCCAGAGCTGGAGCAGTGATAAAATCCAGAAAGAACGTTCGAGAGGCAGCGTTCTCAAATCCCATTCTATTTGGTTTGGTTTCAAATTTCCTCGGTAAACCTAAATTCTGAACAAACATAAATTCTCTACAGAGCCGGTATTGTTCCTCAATATATGTAAAAATAATTAAGTGATGTTCCCAGCTGATAATGACCACAGTTTCCTCTGGTATTACAAGTAAATTTGTAAAATGGTGTGTACCTGCGAAGTGTGTGTGTGACAGAGAGAGACAGGGAGGGAGGGAGGGTGGGAGGGAGGGAGGGGAGAGAGAGAGAGAGAGACTAAACTTTAAATCATATGTAAATTCCGAAGAAACCGTAAAAAAAGGACAAAACATGTTAGCCGCTGCATCTTCGTACCTGACGAGCTTTCTTCAGTATGATCTTTGGTATACTTATGCATAATGTACATGGAATACAAACCCCTAGACATCTAAATATTGCCTTCAGCTTGGTGCAGTACGACTTTCATGTAATATATCTTCTTCATTCTTTATTATTTTTTAAAAATAAGTTATAGTCCAAACACCAAGAGCTGCTAACGAATAATTACTTATATTTACCGGATTCAATTTTCAGATTACCTTCCGGTATTATAAAGCTATTTACAACAATGTACATGGATACATTATTACTGCTGGAGTTAAATAAAATAAAAGCGACTCTGCAACACCTTGCACACTGGTACCTTCCGTCAATAGTAACAAACATTATACAGTCGGCAGATAAATGTACTAACACAGTTAAGCACATTTTGTATGTTGATGTTACTATGCTACACATTTCCTGTAGAGGCACACTACAGTACACTGAGAGATTGCAGGGTAGTCTCACTTCAGATTCGGTGTCATGCCACCTAATGTTCTTAGGGAAGATGATCTTTATTACAATCTGACTACATACATCATGATGAAATGGTGGGCAGTAGTTAAACCTCTCGCATCTCGTGGTCGTGCGGTAGCGTTCTCGCTTCCCACGCCCGGGTTCCCGGGTTCGATTCCCGGCGGGGTCAGGGATTTTCTCTGCCTCGTGATGGCTGGGTGTTGTGTGCTGTCCTTAGGTTAGTTAGGTTTAAGTAGTTCTAAGTTCTAGGGGACTGATGACCATAGCTGTTAAGTCCCATAGTGCTCAGAGCCAAGCAAGTTAAACCTCTTGCTTGTGTGCTCTGGTGAAGGAATAGCAGTAAGCTTCACCTGCTTTTAAAGGAATAGGGAGCCAATTTAAACAACTGCAGTAAAAGCGTATAGCGAATACGGGCCGAGGGGAGCGCGTTTTTTTCTGCGGAACCTGGGCGGAAACATTTCCGACTGCCCAGTTCCGCGGTCTCATTGTGCAGACACGTTTGGATGGCGCTGGTCGGTCGGCAGCCGCGTCCAGGTATGCTGACTAGCGCCAAGGAGACGCCGCTGCAATGGCCAAAGCATTGAAGACCGGCAATAAAGCAGAGGATGGGCCCTTGTTAGGCAGGAAGTCGATGAGACGACTGTGAGCAATCTGCGAATTTCCGTGGGACAGATCACTCCCGCCCAGACGTCCAGACTCTGTTATAAAAACATATTTGTGAAAATACCGGGCTTTTAGCAAGTTTATGGCTGTTATTTGGAAACTTCGAAATGGACACAACTGGGGAGATAACAGTCATTTAATGGAGGGCTGTGGTTCCATCCTGGTCATGTTGTTAGCCAAATACACGGCGTAAACGCTTGAGAATGAGGCTGCAAAGCTGAATCTGTTTTTTCTTTTCTCCCAATTAACTTTAAAGTCTATGATTGATCGAATCAGTGTATGCAGAGCAAGGAGCAGTCTCCATCTTCGAATACGGTGCTCCAGCTCGTGATTGGCTTGTGCTAAAGTGGGAGTAGTCTAAGATGTAAATGTGCTTTGCTACCGAGCTGGTGAGGAAAGCAGAGAGAAGGAGAAGAAATTACTCTTGTACTGGCACTTCGTTAGTAATGAACTGCAGGTCTGTACCTAAACGGTGAGACTTGTGTCCTTTGTTAGTGTGCCGCTTACAGCCTGTACCAGTCACCTTCTGAACCATCAGAGGTACAGCTTCCAGCATCACGCACACAACGAGTGATGCGTGGGTGTACTTATTTGCCTTGAGTCGGCCGTCTAAAAATTTGACATATTTCGTCACGCATAGTCGTGGGACAGAGTCAAATTGGTTTGGCAGACCAGCAAACGGGTCCACCTGCACATTGGAATCCACCGGGGTTTCAGAGGCTCATAGGGAATTACATGCATTCCGAATTATCTGAACATGAGACCGCATACTTGCATTTTTGGAGGCACGCCGTTAATAAGAGATTGCTGCCATCGATGACTTCAGTCGCCAAATGCATCGTGGTGTGCCGTCTGACCAGAAGAGGAGTAAAGTATTCGCTGCTACGGCGTAGGCCTCCAATATATCGTTCTCAGCACCCTGTTCTTTCGAAACATATTTTTATTTTTTTGTAATAGTAGAGTATAGATGCTTGACTGTGGGGTAGTTTTGTGCCATATCCTGGATTCACGTGTACGAAGTCAGATAGAGCGATTATTGTTCTGGTTAGTGTCGTGTGTCGATGCCCAGCTGATAATTTTGTCCACCATAGAGCCCATATTAGTGTAAGCGTTTGCCAAATGAAAAATGTTTGTGTGACGTTTCTTTAGTCTTTTTATGTCTTGTGATATTCAGAATGAAGAAATCTATTGTGGTTTATATCACAACTTCTCCCTGTATTCTGATTAACATTACCTTTGCCATTTTTATTTAAGTCCCGATTATAACAGAAAGTAGCAAGGTTGCAACTTGGAGGGCCATTAATTGTGTTAGTACAAGGGCGTGCTGGAAAGAAGGGCCACCGAATTTTAATGGAAATGTTTTTAAATAAAACTAACGTTTTTAACATTCTACATATTTATTCTTTATGTCTACAGTTTTCTGCAGGTAGAGGGCTCGGAATTGTGTGTGGCATGTAACATGGCGGTGTGTAACGTAACTATTGAGGTTCCTGCTGTAATCTAATTTCGAACTCAAAGAGTTCGTCCACACATGGAGCACCCTCTGCGTCAACATAAAAATGTCAGTCCACAAACGAGCCTTGCGATATCTGCAACAATCCGATGCCTTGGGCTCATTGTCATCGATCATCCTCCACACAGTCCAGACTTGGCCCATCCGATTTTCATCTGATTAAAAAACTTGCCTTCGAGGACGTCATTTTGATAGCGCCGAAGAGCTGCAGGCAGAGCTGAGGTCATGGCCCGGCAACAAAGTCAAACATTCTATAGTGACAGTATCTACAAACTGGTCTCTCATTGGGGAAATGTGTTCGTTGTATGGGTGATTATGCTGAGAAATAAACACAGAGACATGTGGAATAAAGATGTAGGATGTTAATAAAGTTTGTTTTGTTTAAAAAGCCTTAACAGTTTTCATGGAGGCATTACTATTCAGCCCGCTTTTTATAGATGCATTTACAACTGAAACTAAAACAGTTACGTTATTGGTTTCAGTATATAATAATTACCTTCTTGCACAGATGGGAAACAGGAAAAGTTTGTAGACTTATTTCTGTAATGTACGTTTATAAATCACATAGGATAAAATAATCTTCACTAGATTATATTCGTATTCTCAGTTAGTCAAACGAATTATATCACATGCCTAATAGATGGGACACAAGAAACTATAAGAAACTATATACATTCTTCAAGTAGATATAAACCTGACCCGGTATTCACACTTAAACAGGTCACGAGGTTACAGGTCTTGTATCCAGGCCTCGCGCGACGAAATCAGACGTACTAGCACACATGAAATTACATGGGCTGTTAAGCCCCTGCCCCAGATGCCATTCAGAACCGCGTCTTCCAGAAATTCACGAGCAAAGCGATAGAAAACCTAACACAAATTATGAAAGAAAATGACTAGTATTGGTACAGGATAGGCTACCCTACGCCAGTTACCGTGCGGTGGCTTGCGGAGTATCTGTGTGGATGTGGATGTCGAATACTATCGTAAGAGTACCAGCCTGAAGGGGATCTCGCGTCGGCCACCCTGTGGGTGGTTTTTAAGCCGGTTTCACATCTGTCCCAGTGAATGCGGGCTGGTTTACCTTATTCCATCTCAGTTACACTATGTCGGCGATTGCTGCGCAAACACTGTCTCCACGTACACGTACACCTTAATTACTCTACCGGGCAAATATTTGGGATTACACTCGTCTGGTATTAGACGTTCCCGTGGGGGGGGGAGGTGGCACAAGGGGGGGGGGGCACAGGGTGCCGAACTGCGCAATAACCCTGGGTTCGGTATGACGTGGCGGCGGCGGTGGGGTGGGTGGACTGCTGTGGCCTGTTGTGGGGTTGTGAACCACTGAGGGCTACTGTGGGACGAAGCCTCTCCGTTGTTTCTAGGTCTCTCGTTCAATACACACACACACTCACCATCCAAAGACACCAACAACACTTCCTCGCGTCGTGGAAGCCACCCAAAGTCCTGATTTTCAGGGAGACAGAGAACGACCACTCCAACCCACAAAATTACCGACTCAACAGCTTTCTGAGCTCCCTGAGAGAGATTGTCGAGAAGGGAGTCCTAAAACGACTCACTAGGTACTGCATAAGCAACAACACTCTGAGACCGGAGCAATTCGGCTTCAGGAATTACCACTCCAGAACAGAACAACGCCTTCGCGTCGTTGAACACCTAACAGACCGCTACAGTACCAACAAAACAACAGGGGCTGTGTTCATAGACAACGAAAAGGCTTTCCGTCGTCTATGGCACGACGCAATCCCCCGGAGCTGCGATATTTCCGAACCGGGGCAGAAACTTGTTAGGGTGCCCTCCATCCAACTCCCACCACCTCCTGATAATCCCATTCGAGCGTTTCAGATAGGACGCCAAAAATTGAAAATAATCGATTTTTCGAAAATATTTTAATTTTTTAGCGCAAGTCTTTCTGGAGGGTTTGATATATAAAACATATACATTCAAGAAAAGCAATACGTTATTTGGTCTTAAGTGTGCCAAACTGCAACGCCATGCCTCTTCACACAGCATTATGCTATCGCACGTCACTGTATATCGCTCTGCGGAATTCAAACGTGTATATTTTGTAATGGAAGGCATCAAACCTACATTCAGGACAGTGGGAATTAAAATGTCCTGTGGTGCCTCTCCTATTTCCAGTCGACTGGTTTCACATCCTACCCCCTTATAAAATCTCACAATTAAATGATGTTGGTATTATTTGTGACCGGGAGAATAAGAACTCTTCCGAAAATTTGCACTCTTTATTAACTATTAACTAATAACTTTCTCTTTTCTGTGACATAAAATTAAATATAGAACACATAAAACCAGCGAAGACAAGAGACTAGCAAGACAGTACACATTTCTTCAATCCTTAGGTACCAGCATTTTTCTCTCTAACCTTGCGACAGCTTTACACGGCGTGTTTTCCTTTCTGCTAAAGAATCTAGTACCTCATCAAAGTGTCAAACGTTTTGCTACATGAAAAATCGAATTGTTATTGTCTAATACTGAAAACACTGTTACCACAAATACTACCCAAGATTAGTGTGGTTTCTCGACATGATCACGTCTATTTTGTCACTATCTGCTAGAATAAGCGAGACTTTTCTGACACAAATCGTCATTTTTATGTACCTCATTTACATAAACAACACGACAGAATATAATTCACGAAGTACCCATCTCAAATGCCTATTAGAATTATTACAAGCAAAAAGTTTTATATTAAGAAATAGTTTCACATTTCATTCAGATGCTTCGGTTTCTGAAGCATGAGATCTAAAAGTAGTAGTAGTAGTACGAAATTTCTATAGAAATTTGAAATCATCATATTCTTCCATATAATTTGTGTGATGTCTCCGTTTCTTCTCCTTCCTCATTCTAACAACCAATCTTGTCGTCACTAATTCACTGTCAAAATTAATTCTCCGGTTAACTTCACTAACCCTGCCAGACTCACCGGTTTAGTTATCCCGTATTTATTCTCCAGGTAGGCATTATGGCGTGTTCCTTATAACGCGTTTTCTGCTCTATTCCGAGAAAAGAACTTAAGCGGCTGCGAACTGAGGACTGTACAACTGGCCCTTAGCAGAGTAGCGATCTGACCAAATGTTTTGTGTCAAAATTTCATTTCCTTGGATACACCCAGAAGCTAATATGTAATCCTTCTTCCTTGTTATTCCTGTTAGTCGTTTATTTCTACTCTGATAGTCTTAATCTATGAATTTCGCCAGTAATTATATCATTCGCACAACCAATCAACTACATAAACAAACAGCGATTGGTATTCACCCTTTCAGGTTTGTTCGGCTCAGCTCATATAGCCTCGTCCCCTTTTGTCTGCGGAAATGTTTTTCTTAATTTTTTTATTTCTTGATGCAATGGAGATTCCCCTGACAGAGGCATCTCGTATACTATGCATGCATTCAAAATTCAACTTATTATTCGTTCAGAAATCAATTGAGAATGTGTTAAAGAGTGTTCAAGAACCAACAGGGATGCGTTTCAAAATCACATGTATAATCGATAGACCAACGTGAGCTGAATGCTAGGCTCTATCTGAAACAAGATTTTTTTCTTCAAGAATATGAATTTTTCGCGTCCTGAAATTGCCGTCCGGGCAGATACCTCGGTTTGTCCCCCAGTCCCCAGATCCGGGCCTGGCAGAACGACCTCATTCGCAGGCCCACAAGAAACAACCTCTAGGTGTCTGTAGAAGGAAAACTCATTTGATACCCACAGAAAATATATGAAACACAGATACACTTCAACAACGAATAAAGACACGAAAGTATAACTGAGAAGCATCTACAAACCTTGGAGTGAAACCAAAGAAATTACCAGTTAGCTTAGCGAATGAAACAATGTTCGTTAAGATGCGGCTACCAACGAGATGCAATGAAAATAACTGGCTCCTTCGTTTCACTCATCCCTAACTGCTTTCGTTCCATTCTTTACCAACTAAAAGCCAGTTATCTGTGAATTCAGAATTACGTACTCTAAAAGACACACATTTACGATTTGAAACAACAGAAGCAGTAGACTCACAAATGTACACTATGTGCTGAAAAGTACACGGACACCCCCGAAAACATGCGTTTTTCATATTACATGCATTGTGCTGCCACCTACTGCCAGGTACTCCAGAATTCAGAATTACGTACTCTAAAAGACACACATTTACGATTTGAAACAACAGAAACAGTAGACTCACAAATGTACACTATGTGCTGAAAAGTATACGGACACCCCCAAGAACATGCGTTTTTCATATTACATGCATTGTGCTGCCACCTACTGCCAGGTACTCCATATCAGCGACCTCAGCAGTCATTAGACATCGCGAGAGAGCAGAATGGTGCGCTTCGCGGAACTCACGGACTTCGAAGAATGTCAGGTGATTGAGTATTACTTATGTCATACGTCTGTAAGCGAGATTTTCACACTCCTAAACATCCCTAGGTCCACTGTTTCCAATGCGATCGTGAAGTGGAAGCGTGATGGACAAGTACAGCACAAAAGCGTACAGGCAGACATCGTCTGTTGACTGACAGAGACCGCCGACAGTTGAAGAGGGTCGTGATGTGTAACAGACAGACATCTATCCAGACCATCACACAGGAATTCGAAACTGCATCAGGATGCACTGCAGTTACTACACTCCTGGAAATTGAAATAAGAACACCGTGAATTCATTGTCCCAGGAAGGGGAAACTTTATTGACACATTCCTGGGGTCAGATACATCACATGATCACACTGACAGAACCACAGGCACATAGACACAGGCAACAGAGCATGCACAATGTCGGCACTAGTACAGTGTATATCCACCTTTCGCAGCAATGCAGGGTGCTATTCTCCCATGGAAACGATCGTAGAGATGCTGGATGTAGTCCTGTGGAACGGCTTGCCATGCCATTTCCACCTGGTGCCTCAGTTGGACCAGCGTTCGTGCTGGACGTGCAGACCGCGTGAGACGACGCTTCATCCAGTCCCAAACATGCTCAATGGGGGACAGATCCGGAGATCTTGCTGGCCAGGGTAGTTGACTTACACCTTCTAGAGCACGTTGGGTGGCACGGGATACATGCGGACGTGCATTGTCCTGTTGGAACAGCAAGTTCCCTTGCCGGTCTAGGAATGGTAGAACGATGGGTCCGATGACGGTTTGGATGTACCGTGCACTATTCAGTGTCCCCTCGACGATTACCAGTGGTGTACGGCCAGTGTAGGAGATCGCTCCCCACACCATGATGCCGGGTGTTGGCCCTGTGTGCCTCGGTCGTAAGCAGTCCTGATTGTGGCGCTCACCTGCACGGCGCCAAACACGCATACGACCATCATTGGCACCAAGGCAGAAGCGACTCTCATCGCTGAAGACGACGCGTCTCCATTCGTCCCTCCATTCACGCCTGTCGCGACACCACTGGAGGCGGGCTGCACGATGTTGGGGCGTGAGCGGAAGACGGCCTAACGGTGTGCGGGACCGTAGCCCAGCTTCATGGAGACGGTTGCGAATGGTCCTCGCCGATACCCCAGGAGCAACAGTGTCCCTAATTTGCTGGGAAGTGGCGGTGCGGTCCCCTACGGCACTGCGTAGGATCCTACGGTCTTGGCGTGCATCCGTGCGTCGCTGCGGTCCGGTCCCAGGTCGACGGGCACGTGCACCTTCCGCCGACCACTGGCGACAACATCGATGTACTGTGGAGACCTCACGCCCCACGTGTTGAGCAATTCGGCGGTACGTCCACCCGGCCTCCCGCATGCCCACTATACGCCCTCGCTCAAAGTCCGTCAACTGCACATACGGTTCACGTCCATGCTGTCGCGGCATGCTACCAGTGTTAAAGACTGCGATGGAGCTCCGTATGCCACGGCAAACTGGCTGACACTGACGGCGGCGGTACACAAATGCTGCGCAGCTAGCGCCATTCGACGGCCAACACCGCGGTTCCTGGTGTGTCCGCTGTGCCGTGCGTGTGATCATTGCTTGTACAGCCCTCTCGCAGTGTCCGGAGCAAGTATGGTGGGTCTGACACACCGGTGTCAATGTGTTCTTTTTTCCATTTCCAGGAGTGTATGACAGTTAGGCGGGAGGTGAGAAAACTTTGATTTCGTGGTCGAGCGGCTGCTCATAAGCCACACATCACGCCAGTAAATGTCAAACGACGCCTCGCTTGGTGTAAGGAGCGTAAATGTTGAACGATTGAACAGTGGATAAACGTTGTGTGCCCGGTGAACGTCATCTGTCAGCGTGTGTAGTGCCAATAGTAAAATTCTAAGGCGGCGATGTTATGGTGTGGTTGTGTTTTTCATGTAGGGGGCTTGCACCCCTTGTTGTTTTGCGTGGCACTATGACACCACAGGCCAACATTGATGTTTTAAGCACCTTCTTGCTTCCCATTGTTGAAGAGCAATTCGTAGATGGCGACTGCATCTTTCAACAGGATCGATCACCTGTTCATAATGCACGACCTGTGGCGGAGTGGTTACAAGACAGTAACATCTCTGTAATGGACAGGCCTGTACAGAGTCCTGACCTAAGTCCTGGGATGTTTGGGAACGCCGATTTCGTGCCAGGCCACACCGACCGACATCGATACCTTTCCTCAGTGTAGCACTCCGTGAAGAATGGGCTGCCATTTCCCAAGAAACCTTCCAGCACCTGATTGAACGGATGCCTGCGAGAGTGGAAGCTGTCATCAGGGCTAAGGTTGGGCCAACACCATATTGAATTCCAACATTACCGATGGAGCGCGCCACGAACTTGTAATTCATTTTCAGCCATGTGTCTCGATACTTCTGATCACATAGTGTAGCAGCAGCACTCTGACTATTTCTTCAAAATCATCTGGCAAGGTTCTTAAACAGTGGAATTGAATTCAATAATTTCTCATGCGTGAGTCTTGCAAAAACTTTTCTTCACAAATAATGGCACTAAGCACTATGGGGCTTAACATCTGAGGTCATCAGTTCCCTAAACTTAGAACTACTTAAACCTAACTAACCTAAGGGCATCACACACATCCGTACCCGAGGCAGGATTCGAACCTGCGACCGTAGCGGTCGCGTGGTTCCAGACTGAAGCGCCTAGAACCGCTCGGCCACAGCAGCCGGCTTTCTTCACACATTCCTGTGTCTTGCGAGATTTATTCTTCTGTGCAGTAGTTTGATTGTGAGTTTTTTATGTAACTGATTTCATGTGTTCAATCTTCACCACGTTTCTTCACTTCGCTAACCCCGGTATTCGTGTCTGATGAACATGACTGTGTCCATAAGCTGGAGGAAAGAGATAGGGATTACTTCCCTGTCATTAATTCAGACTACCAGTGTGTGAAAACAGAGGGACAAAACGTCGAATTTGTGTGTCTATATTTCCATATTAGGATTTCGTAACTCACTTGGTAATAAGGTAACACTTACAGGATCACTACATGTTTATTTGTCCGTCTATCCGTCTGACTGTTTAAAACTCTTTTTCTCGGGCTCAGAAACACGTAGATTTATCAGGTTGAGATTTATGTCGTATACTAAGGTCTATAGTGCCTTGGCATTGTAATAAATGTGATTTTCAAAGGCAGTGAAGTCAAAAGATACGGCCATTTATGTCACATAAATTGATACTTGCACCATCACTCATCACAACCTATAGAGTACTTCTCGTTGCCCTAGAATCATGAAATCTGGTAAGAAGCGAGGTATCGCGGCGCAAGTAAAGGAAAAAAATTGTAAATTGAAAGTCTGTAATTATATCACACGAAAAAATAGTTTTTTGTCATTTGTTTTTCGACTGCCTGGTTGTCCTTCTATTAAGATCCCTTTTTCTCAGGAGTGGGTAGACGTATATCTTGCCTGTATCGATATCGACAAAAGCCAAAAATTGTCGAGATTCTCGATGGTGGATGAACTATCTATATACATAATGAAGTTGGTACGGAGCCCTCCGTGCATGAGTCCTCTCTTAACTTACCCGGATTTTAATTAAATAATTACAATAACCTAGTAACACAACGTTCGTGAGATAATCTGAATCAGATGAGTATACACAGAATATTAGAGGATTTTATAGCTGTTCACTTTAGTAACTGGCAAATTATTGGTCTTTGTAAGTGAATATTTGACGTACACTATGCGATATGATGCATCTAGCCAGCCCCAAAAACATGCGGTTTTCGTATTAGGTGCATTGTACTGCCACATACTGCCAGGCACTCCACATCAGCGACCTCAGTAGTCATTAGATATCGTGAGAGAGAAGAATGGGGGCCCTCCGCGGAACTAACGATCTTCGAACGTGGTCAGGTAATTGGATGTCACTTGTGTCATACGTCTGTGCACCAGACTTCGTCACTGCTAAACATCCCAAGGTCCACTGTTTTCGATGTGATAGTGAAGTCGAAACGTGAAGGGACACGTACAGCGGAAAAGCGTATAGGCCGACTTCATCTGTTTGACAGAGACCGCCAACAGTTGAAGAGGGTCGTAATGTGTAATAGACAGACATCTATCCAGACGACCACACAGGAATTCCAGACTCTACCAGGATCCACTACAAGTGCAATGAAAGTTAGGCGAAAAGTGAGAAAACTTCGATTTCGTGGCCTAGCGGCTGCTCTTATGCCACAAATCACGCCGGTAAATGCCAAACGACGCCTCGCTTGGTGTAAGGACGAACATTGGACGATTGAACGTCATCTACCAACGTGTGTAGTGCCAACAAAAAAATTATGAGGCGGTGGTGTTATGGTGTGGTCGAATTTACATGGAGGGTACTTGCACCCCTTGTTGTTTTGCACTATCACAGCACAACTCTACATAGATGTTTTAAGCACCTTCTTGCTTCCCACTGTTGAAGAGCAATTCGGGGATTGCGATTGCATCTTTCAACACGATCGAGCACCTGTTCATAATGCACGACCTGTGGCGGAGTGGTTACAAGACAGTAACATCTCTGTAATGGACAGGCCTGTACAGAGTCCTGACCTGAATCCTATAGAACACATTTGGGATGTTTTGAAACTCCGACTTTGTGCCAGCCCTCACCGACCGACATCGATAGTTCTCCTCAGTGCAGTTAAGAATGAGCTGCCATTCCCCAGGAAACCTTCCAGCACCTAATTGGACGAATGCCTGCGAGAGTGGAAGCTGTCATTAAGGCTAAGGTTGGGCCAGCACCATATTGAATGCCAGCATTACCGATGGAGGGAGCCACGAACTTGTCATTCTCAGCCAGGGGTTCGGATACTTTTGATCACATAGTGTATCATGAAACTACAGAAATTTCGGATAGAAGAGAACAGTGTCTCCGCGAGTGACAAAACAAGAACAGCGGGAAACTTAGAACGTCGTTTGGCGCAACATCACTTTTTCATTAAAAATTGGTGCATAATGTGTACTCAGGAATCATTCTGCGAAACGTTCACTTTGCTGGCCCGTGGACTGGATTATGTTTGCTTTGAATAATTATTCATGTACCATGGAACATGGAGCGATCTGAACGTATACGCCGTTTCATTCTATAAAAAAAATGTTTCTTATTCTCATTCTAGGCATAACGAGGGAATCGGACTGTGCTGCCTCAATTTTAAAATATTGTCAGCCAACTGACTGCAAAATGCGTGGTAGATAATTCCACTTATATCGTGAGAAACTCGACTAACGTTTGAATTACATAGTGTCGCAGCTACAAGTTCTCAAGGTTAAACCCTGGCTGGAAATTTAATGGCTGTATCGATATTTCTATACGAAATCAGATGTATAGCCGGATATAAAATAAGCATTAAGTGAAATATCCGTAACTCTTAGGCCAAATAGTTTATTTTCTAGTAAATACTGTGTCTTAATTGATTAATACTGTAAATAATTAAGAGTAAAGATCGATCAATATATTTGGATTAACGAAGTGTCTTGTCTCTTTTAAAATGCACCAAGAATCAGTCAGGTGAAACACCAACTATACCCAGGTGTGGCAGAATGCATAGAATTAATAATGCAAGTATAACACCGTCTCCTTTGACGAAAGCTCAAATGTTTGGACAACACGTACCCAAATGGTGGATAAACGATTTTAGTTACATGACGAAAAATAAAAGCTTGTAGTCTATTGTAACTCAGTAGATCCCTCAAATGTTCAAATGTATGTGAAATCTTATGGGAATTAACTGCTAGGGTCATCAGACCCTAAGCTTACACACTACGTAACTTAAATAATCCTAAGGACAAACACACACACCCATGCCCGAGGGAGGACTCGAACCTCCACCGGGACCAGCCGCACAGTCCATGACTGCATCGCGTTAGACCGATTAGCTTCCTCGCCTTCAACCTTTAGAGCTGTTGTTGAGATCAACTACATAACAACATTAGAGTGTTTACATCAAGTATTGCTCTTGGTAGCAAATGTAGTGATTCAGAAGGTCCTATGTGGATGAAGTAAGAGTCTCGCAGTGAACATGAAAAGAGTGACACAATAATACCTCTATTTGGCATTGACTTATGCCTGATAATGGATACAGACCAAAATACAGTACAAAATTAATTAGAACGAAACTAACCTCCTCCAGAACAGGCCATGAAGGCCAAACGGTACCGACCGGCAGCCGTGTCATCCTCAACCACAAGCATCACTGGATGAGGATATGGAAGGGCATGTGGTGAGCACACCGCTCTTCCGACCGTATGTCAGTTTCTAGGACCGGAGCTATTCAGCTTGCTCACAAGGGTTGAGTGCACTCCGCTTGCCAACAGCGCTCGGCAGACCGGATGGTCACCCATCCAAGTGGTAAGTGGTCGTAGGTTGTGTTCCAAAAGTGAACAGCATAGAGAAAGAAGTGCAGACACTTTCTGCAAGACCTGACCATCATTTTGCAGGACAATGCTCAAGCATGTACAATCCAATCTGTTACTGATTTGCTTGACTGATGGGGGTGCTAAGTGCTATACCACCTACTGCACTCGCCTGACCTAGGCCCTAATGAGTTCAACACAGTTTCTAAACTGAAGGAAACACTTCCCTGCATTCGCTTCAAACCTACTAAATTCGGCGGGCAATAGACCGCGCCGCTCGAACTGTCAACAAAACTGGCACCGTTAAGAGTATCCTACGTTTTCCACATCGCTGATAACAGGTTGCACACAATGCTGGTGACTACTCTGAAGGTTAGTAAAACTTGGAAACACGTGTCTATTTTTTACGAGCTACAAATAAATAGTTGCCACTATTAAAGTTCCAACCCTCGTACCTACGGGAAGAGGTGGAAGGACAGTGAATCTACCACTAGATGCTAAATGGTTGGACATCAACGACTATTCGCGGAACGTGGGATACGGAGGATTGTCTGCTCTGTAAAGTAGGATAGACGGTAATCTGATCTGGTTTGGTTCAAATGGCTCTGAGCACTATGGGACTCAACTGCTGAGGTCATTAGTCCCCTAGAACTTAGAACTAGTTAAACCTAACTAACCTAAGGACATCACAAACATCCATGCCCGAGGCAGGATTCGAACCTGCGACCGTAGCGGTCTTGCGGTTTCAGACTGCAGCGCCTTTAACCGCACGGCCACTTCGGCCGGCCTAATCTGATCTGTGGCATCTCCGCCGAAAGAGCACAGTGCTGGTGCACACATAAGTGCTTCGGAGCACACCGTTCATCGTACATTGTTGAACATGGAGTTCCGCAGCAGATTACCTCTATGTGTTCACATATTGACCTAACGACTTCAGCCGGCCGGTGTGCCCGAGCGGTTCTAGGCGCTTCAGTCTGGAACCGCGTGACCGCTACGATCGCAGGTTCGAATCCTTCCTCGGGCATGGATGTGTGTGACGTCCTTAGGTTACTTAGGTTTAAGTAGAACTCTGATGTGAAGTCCCATAGCGCTCAGAGCCATTTTGAACCCAACGACTTCGGCAATTACGAATGCAGTTGGCTCGGGACCATCAGGACTCGATTATCGATCGACAGAGACGTGTCGACTCTTCAGGTGAATCACGTTTTTGCTACACTATGTCGATGGTCTTGTCCACATCGAGGTCAACGATGACTCGAAACGTGTGGCGCGCCAAGGATGCGGGCTGGTGGGACCAGTATTATGCCATGGGAGACATTCTCCTGTGCTTGTTACCTATGGTAGTAATCGATGACACGCTGACAGCTGCGAACCTCCTGCATCCCGTCATGCTTGATGTCTTCCCCGACGGTGACGTCATCTTTCAGCAATACAATTGTCAGTCTCTCGGAGCCAGAACTATGCCACTGTGCTTTGAAGACCATTATAGTGAGCTCACGTTCATGTCTTGGTGAGCAAATTCACCCGATGTAAATCCAGTAGAACCCGTGTGGGTCGCTATTAGGCACCATCACCGTGTGCACAAATCAGCGGCTCGTTTTTCCCCTAATTACATAACCTGTGCGTAGACATCTAATGCCATATATCTCCACAGACCTACCCACAAACCGTAGGATCCCTGATACGCAGAACCAACGATGTATTTAGTTCTAAAGACGGACGAACAAGCTGTTAAGCAGGTGGCTATAATGTCTAGGCTCATCACTGCACATAGCCCCAAAAGGAAAATATTTTAGTACACGATATCTCGAACATGTCGATACTCCTCATTTAAAAAGTCTGAACAAACCGACTTTTGCCTTCCACGTTGCTGTAGACGGACATCAACTGACAGAAATCCTGCGCCTGGTCATCAAAGGCAAGAGAATGAATCTGCTTCGATGACAGAAATTTGTTCCCACAAGTGCAGATCTCAAATGGCATACTAATGGCTCAAACTCAGAAACCCATAAACATAGTGGTAAAATATTTTCATAAATGACTCGTAAAATCTACTCATCAAATACAGTCCTCGCAAAAACACATAATAAAAATGCCATAATTTTCTGTTCTTCTTCCTAAAGTTGTTGTAGCTGTTGTCGTCATGAGTCCGAAGACTGCTCTGATGCTGCTCTCCACACTACGCTATACAAGCGTCTTCATCTCCGAATAGCTAATAGAACCTACACAAAGTTCCCTTCGTCACAGTTCTACTCAGTACCACCTCATTGGTTACATGATTAACACGTCTTGTATTCTTAATTCTGAAGTTTTCAAATGGTTCAAATGGCTTTGAGCATTATGGGACTTAACTTCTGAGGTTATCAGTCCCCTAGAACTTAGAAATACCTAAACCTAACTAACCTAAGGACATCAAACACAACCATGCCCGAGGCAGGATTCGAACCTGCGACCGTAACGGTCGCGCGGTTCCAGACTACAGCGCCTAGAAACCGCTCGGCCACCCCGGCCAGCCTCTGAAGTTTTTTCCAATATGTCAGTCCAATAATTGCACTCAGATTGTATGATATTATTTGTTGTGTGTAAAATTTCCGTATCACTTTCTAAACGTTCAGTCAAATTTATATGTCATTCTGTTAATGACAGGCATTCTATGCTAAACTACGGAGTGTTCAAATGGTCTGTCCGCAGTGCCGTATGATTGTTAGCCGCGCGTGCCGTATGCCGCAGTGAACATAGCGAAATGAAACTCAGTGAAATACAGGTTATTAATTTATTGAATATTCATTTTTACTTACAAATTTTCGCATTAGATGTTGAAAGTGCCCCCACTGCTGTTGTTTACCCAATCCAGTTTGTTTAATCATGTTTCCAAACTCAAGCTGTAACATTTCTTATGTAGCAGAAGCAGTGAAAATGGATATTGCAGTTTTCAATTCATCGATGGATTTTTGACGGTGTTTATAGACAGTTGCTTTCGCTGCACCCCAGAAGGAAAAGTCAGGTGGTGTTAGGTCAGGCGATCGTGGAGGCCAAAGTCCCTGTAAAATTATACAGTCACCAAAAACATCAGCAAGCAGTGACATTGACATGTCATTTTGTATGGTAAAAGTTCTAATTTTTTGCTTACAGCTGTGTGGGCCGTTCCGGCACTAACATCGATTTCCTGGGCTAGTTTTCTTACTGACTTGTTGGGACTCATGGACATTTTATCGGAAATACCGAGTAGTTTATCCTCAGACAAAACGCTAGGACGACCACTTCTCGGTGCATTTGTCACTGAACCCGTACTTCGAAATTAGTTAATCAAATCTCACACAGTATCACGCTGTGGGAAAACTGAATTAAATGTTTGACGAACTGAAACTGTGTATTTACCGCCAGCTTTGAACACTTGTTCCACTAAAAACACACGTTCATCAGTGGTTAGCATTTTAACAGTGACAAAGAGAAACAAACAAACAAAGGAACTAAACTTAAAAGTTCACGTCAACACATAATGACACACACCAACGATACTACTGACACTGGCTAAGATAAACGAAACAGTGGAATGTTGAGAGAGTCCACTTGAAGGGAAGTAACCCAAGCTGGGGAATATTCATAGGGCACGCGCTGCTAACAATCATACCTCACTGCGGAGAAACGTTTTGAACACCCCGTAGTTAGATAACAATCCGTGTAAAATGCTGGTGTAGTCATTGTACATCATTAATGTGAAAAATTAAAAACTAACTGTAAATAGCGTAGCACTGCTCAATAAAGTATATAAATTATGTTTATGCAAGTAATATGACACAATGTCGTTTTTTAGTCATTTAGAGGCATGTATGAAGTTTTAAGGTCGGCAGTATTAATTCGATACGCACAAGTGACTTTAGAAATACTTCCAGAAAGTATAAGAAAGTTGTAACTTGATGTTAGGTGTAATTTCTAATATAATCAAATACATAAGTCGCCCACATGGGGAATACTGCACACCATCCGTAAATCTAAAAGTATGTGCTATACAAGGAAATACGGAAATGACTCCTACTTAACGAATAAAATTAAGGCCATCAAATTATTAATTAAGCACAATTATCCAGCTAAATACTTAGGAATTACAGGTACAAACAAATGAAATTTCAACATATCCATTACGCCAACAGTTGATAGGGAAAAGCATGAAATGCGTCTTAGTTGAATCAACTGAATATGAAAAGTGTCTGGTTGCTGAATTCCTAGAAGTAACACAGTTTGGATTGCTGAAAGAGTGACCTACTTTTCTTAAAAAGAGTCTACTCCCTTAATGAAATAGCAGACTCATCACATGAGTGCAGTTTTTACAATTAACCTGATTTTTATTGAGATTTTATAGTTTCTCTCTTGGAGAATGGGTGATCCTCCGAGACAACTATCAGAACTGTTATATGTAAAGTGTCAGTTGTGTGCAGTGGTTCAAGAAAGGCCGTCATCTTAGTTCTGGAGGTTACTGGTGTAAAGAATGGGCCGCCGCATAAGGCGATCAGCCTTTCCTGGCCACACTGCGACCGCTACAGAAACTGAAACAAATATTGTTCGTAGAGTGACAGTTGAGAAGCGTGCCACTCACGAAAGCCTTCTTCCACACACCTTGACCAGGAAATTTATTGCTGTCGTGGCGACATTTGGCTCTTGTTCAGAAAGAAAGCGTTTGAAACCGTTTTCCGACCTTTTGATTTATATTTTCTCCCACTGTCTCTAGAGTAGATTCCATCATACGTTTTACAGCGCCAGGATCGATTCCTTTCCCAACGCTTGGTGAGCTGAGCTACGTCTTGAAGCATGGGAGCTTTATTGTAAAGAAATTCGATTCACATCTCTACCCTCCTCGGTACTTTGACTTTTCTGTGGTTAACATGAAACCTTATTTCGATGCGACTAATTGCAATTACTTTCCACATATTTCTCCAGTTCAGCACATACACTGAAGCGCGAAAGAAACTGGTATAGACACGCGTATTCAAATACAGACATTTGTAAACTGGCAGAATACGGCGCTGCGGTCAGCAACGCCTTGCATAAGACAAAAAGTGTCTGGCGCAGTTGTTAGATCGTTTACTGCTGGTACAATGGCAGGTTATCAAGATTTAAATGAGTTTGAACGTGGTGTTGTAGTTGGCGCACGAGCGATGGGACACAGCATCTCAGAGGTAGCGATGAAGTGGGGATTTTCGCGTACGAACACTTCTCGAGTGTACCGTGAATATCAGGAATCCGGTAAAACATCAAATCTCCGACATCGCGGCAGGAAAGAGATCTTGTAAGAACGGGACCAACGACGACTGAAGAGAATCGTTGGTGACAGAAGGGCAACCCTTCCGAGAATTGCTGCAGATTTCAACGATCGGCCATCAATAAGTGTCAGCATACGAACTATTGAAAGACATACATCGATATGGGCTGTCGGAGCCGAAGGTCCTCTCGTGTACCCTTGATGACCGCACGGCACAAAGCTTTACGCCTCGCCTGGGCCGGTCAACACCGACATTGGGCTGTTGATGACTGGAAACATATTGCCTGGTCGGATGAGTCTCGTTTCAAACTGTATCGAGCGTATGGACGTGTACATGTATGAATACAACCTCATGAATTCATGGACCCCGCATGTCAGCAGGGGACTTTTCAAACTGGTGGAGGCTCTGTAATGGAGTGATATGGGACCCCTGATACATACGTCTCTGACAGGTGACACGTACGTAAGCATCCTGTCTGATCACCTGCATCCACTCAAGTCCATTGTGCGTTCCCATTGACTTGGGCAATTCCAGCAGGACAATTCGATACCCCACACGCCCAGAATTGCTACAGAGTGGCTCCAGGAACACTCGCCTGAGTTTAAATACTTCCGCTGGCCACCAAACTCTCCAGACATGAACATTATTGAGATCTCCACCCCCTTACACTCGTACAGATTTATGAACAGCCCTGCAGGATTCATGGTGTCAGTTCCCTCCATCACTACTTCGGACATTAGTCGAGGCCATACCACGTCGTTTTGCGGCAGTTCTGAGTGCCCGCGGGGGACCGTGCAGGATATTAGGCAGGTGTATCAGTTTCTTTGGCTCTTGAGTGTATAATAGCCCTAATAACCCCGCTGACAACGAGACGCTAATAACTAGCATTTCCTCCTCTCTGAAACCACGGCACGTGTTACTGTGTAGTCTGCAAGAAATGCATTATAGCGCAGATGAGACCTTGTACAGAGCAAGATGATAGAGCTTTTAAGTTTAATATGAAAAGTGAAGGATCTGCTATAGCACTGCAAAAGTAAGAGTAACTGAAATGCAAGTGATCTGGCAGAATGTTGACGAAACGCTTCGTGGTAACAGATTTTAGAAAAAGTGACTGAGGTGGTAAGAATTATTCCATAAATTAGAACATATTTGCCGAGCCAAGCAATAGGTGTGCCAATCAGAAGTCACAGTATACGTCGGATGCTGCTCGTTTATCAACGCAAGGATAACCGCCTATCGAGCATGTATCTGCAAGGTTCATTTCACTCTCGAATTTTGCTTCCTCATCTGAAACGCAACAGGATTTATGTCTGGTGCCTGATCAGACACTGATACTAAGAAACTTAAGATGAGCAGATTGCTAGGTTTCACCTGTTGATTTAGCGGACCAACAGTGGAAGAATGGGGTACCTGAGTGTTCGACAAACCAGAAGCATATGCGTGGAGCTCTGCTAACACGACAGTTTTAATCTCGGAACATGGAATTGTCCGCAAAGTATTCATCACAAAGTTGTAGAGCAAAAGGAAACACTTTATCTTCGAGAATGTTGAAATAAACGTCTTGTATCAGTGGGCCCAAATTACGGTACGAGAAGTATGCCAAAACATCATAGAACCATTCCCTTCGCTGAACTATACCATCAATGTACTGGGAGCTTAACGTCCCATTAGGCCGTCGGTGTAAGTGATGTCTTGCATCACTTGAAAGCAGGCAACATCGCCACTTGCTGGACCACGGTACTCGCCTCCAGTCGTCTACTGCCCTGTTTCTATGTTGATTGGTGCTTTGGAGACGTGGTGCTTTATATGGCTCTGTGAGCAATGACCTTATACGAGGTACCCGCCTCCTGTTATCCATTACATGTGGTTCCCTTTGGCTGCGACAGGTACATCGGTCCTTGCGGACCCGTTGGTCTATCTCTGCAAACCAGGTAACTTCTATCGCGGTGTGGCCATGAACACGTTCTATTACGATAGCTCCGTTCTTTGATTGTGTGACGTCTCCACGTCGACCATCCTATTACATTGATTCCAATACAACCGACTGGCACATTCACACCACATCATTGCCATGACTAACATCACCGGTACAGGGCCACATGACTGCCTGGTACTAGTTCTAAACGACTTACAGCTTTCCAATGCCACGGTGTGCTCCTTTGAGGGCTGAGTAATAATTTGCCCATTGAGCTTATATTTAAATACTTTTTGATTTGTACAGTTCTATTTTAGGACTTTTCCAACAGTCTCATTATGAACTATTAAATCCAGTGGTTTTTCCAGTGATTGGTGTTGATCGTCTTTGTTTTCCTCGCAAATTGTATCACATCCAAGATTTTGGAAATATTGTCCTACATGTAGCACCTTTTGCGTTTAAAAGACTGACACCCACAATAAACAAACACGTAGATTCAGTGATTCAAAGTCAAGTTGTTAATTCTGTTATGCTAAGCAATATCGTCCACCCCCCTAGCGTAAAGTTGGAAGAAATGGCTAGTAAATAAATGATTCTGTATTTATCTGACGCTAACGTATTTAACGAAAACTTTTTAAAAAATTCTGGTCTTACAAATTATCTTGTCTGAATAACGGAAAAGCAAATATAGCAAATCAGCAACTATTAGAACGAATCCGGCAAGTCAAGGAAAAGCACCTGTGTTGAATGCAGTTTCCTTAACACTGCGTCGCACATGAATTAATGCAGAAGGCCCTGTTCTGCTAAAAAATTCAAAATATATTCGTACAAACGATTTCTTTGTAGCTACTTCGTTTGACATTATTAATACTACTGTTACCATAGTTATCACTGTTTTCTGCCTTAGCAGTCAGAAAGAAGAAAAAGAAAATTCGGGTTTGACGATGTATGGATGATGACGCAATTACGGCCGGAAAGAAGCTCTGATTGGTCAGTCATACGGGAGGAAATCGATCATGGCCTTTCTACACAAATCATTAACGAATCTGCCTTAATCTGTTTAGGTAAAACCTAAATCTAGATAGCCGGAGCGAGATCAAAATCCTTGTCTTCCCGAATGTGTGTCCAGTGACTTAACCACTGCCATAGGTCTCTCGGACTAGCGCACAGAACTTATTTCCTTGCTGTTACGGGAATTGTAGGTGTGGTTAAAATTGGGAAAAGACCGCCCTTAAGAAAATGCACTTGATTGGGTCCTTACAGCAGAATGTTGATCCATCATGTGCAATTATGGAATTGCACGCGAATACAAATTTTTCTTACCCTGTACACTATCTAATGAAAAGTACCCGGACATTAATATAGGGCGTGTCTACCCTTCGACTTAATGACGGCTTTAACTCTGTTGTGGACACTTTCAGCGAGGAGACAGAATGTGACAATGGTTTTTTGCAATATGTCATTCTATTAACTGCATGCAAAGTATGTCATATTACTTGTTGTGTGTACAATTCCAATGTTACTTTCGAAACATTCAATCTAATTTATTTGTCATTTTGTTAATGATAGTAATTCTCTACTACACTAGTTAGGTAACCGTTCGTGTCAAATGCTAGTGTAGTCATTGTACATAATTCATGTGAAAAAATTAGAAAGTAAGTGTAAATAACACAGCACTGCTCCATTCAGTATATACAGGGTGTTACAAAAAGGTACGGCCAAACATTCAGGAAACATTCCTCACACACAAAGAAAGAAAATATGTTATGTGGACATGTGTCTGGAAACGCTTACTTTCCATGTTAGAGCTCATTTTATTACTTCTCTTCAAATCATATTAATCATGGAATGGAAACACACAGCAACAGAACGTACCAGCGTGACTTCAAACACTTTGTTACAGGAAATGTTCAAAATGTCCTCCGTTAGCGAGGATACATGCATCCACCTTCCGTCGCATGGAATCCCTGACGCGCTGATGCAGCCCTGGAGAATGGCGTATTGTATCACAGCCGTGCACAATACGAGCATGAAGAGTCTCTACATTTGGTATCGGGGTTGCGTAGACAAGAGCTTTCAAATGCCCCCATAAATGAAAGTCAAGAGGGTTGTGGTCAGGAGAGCGTGGAGGCCATGGAATTGGTCCGCCTCTACCAATCCATCGGTCACCGAATCTGTTGAGAAGCGTACGAACACTTGGACTCAAATGTGCAGGAGCTCCATCGTGCGTGAACCACATGTTGTGTCGTACTTGTAAAGGCACGTGTTCTAGCAGCGCAGGTAGAGTATCCCGTATGAAATCATGATAACGTGCTCCATTGATCCTAAGTGGAAGAACATGGGGCCCAATCAAGACGTCACCAACAATGCCTCCCCAAACGTTCACAGAAAATCTGTGTTGATGACGTGATTGCACAACTGCGTGCGGATTATCGTCAGCCCACACATGTTGATTGTGAAAATTTACAATTTGATCACGTAGGAATGAAGCCTCTTCCGTAAAGAGAACATTTGCACTGAAATGAGGATTGACACATTGTTGGATGAACCATTCGCAGAAGTGTACCCGTGGAGGCCATTCAGCTGCTGGTAGTGCCTGCACACGCTGTACATGGTACGGAAACAACTGGTTCTCCCGTAGCACTCTCCATACAGTGACGTGGTCAACGTTACCTTGTACAGCAGTAACTTCTCTGACGCTGACATTAGGGTTATCGTCAACTGCACGTACAATTGCCTCGTCCATTGCAGGTGTCCTCGTCGTTCTAGGTCTTCCCCAGTCGCGAGTCATAGGCTTGAATGTTCCGTGCTCCCTGAGACGCCGATCAATTGCTTCGAACGTCTTCCTGTCGGGACACCTTCGTTCTGGAAATCTGTCTCGATGCAAACGTACCGCGCCACGGCTATTGCCCCGTGCTAATCCATACATCAAATGGGCATCTGCCAACTCCGCATTTGTAAACATTGCACTGACTGCAAAACCACGTTCGTGATGAACACTAACCTGTTGATGCTACGTACTTATGTACTTGATGTCAGTACTGTAGAGCAATGAGTCGCATGTCAACAGAAGCACCGAAGTCAACATTACCTTCCTTCAATTGGGCCAACTGGCGGTGAATCGAGGAAGTACAGTACATACTGACGAAACTAAAATGAACTCTAACATGGAAATTAAGCGTTTCCGGACACATGTCCACATAATATCTTTTCTTTATTTGTGTGTGAGGAATGTTTCCTGAAAGTTTGGCCTTACCTTTTTGTAACACCCTGTATATTAAACAATAAAATGACACAACAGCGTTTTTTAGTCATTCAGAGGCATGTATGAAGCTTTAAGGTCGGCAGTATTAAGTCGATAAGCACACCTGACTTCCAAAGTAATTCCGGAATGTATACGAGAGTTGTAACTTGAGTTGAGGTGTAATTTCCAATATAGACAAACTCATAAGTCGCCCACATGGTGAACGTTGCACACCATCAGTGACTCTAAAATTTGCATACAAATTGGAAAAAATGACTCCTTATTACAGAAAAAGTTAAGTGCACTAATTAATTAAGCGTAATTATTCAACTAAATACCTAAGAATTACAGTTACGAACATTTTAAACTGCAAAATATGTATTACCCAGAACTAGATAGCGAAAAACCTGAGAGGTGTCAAATGAATACAAAAATAATTTCTGGTTGCTGACTGTCTTCAAGTAACGCAGTTTGACTTACTGTAAGAATGGTCTTTTTTTAAACATTTTACTGGCTTAAGGAACTGCAGACTCATCATATGAGTGCATTATGCTCAGAACTGAATTTTGACGGGATTTTACAGTTTATCTGTTGGAGAATCCGTGCTCCTCCCAAACAACTACCAGAACTGTCATGTGTAAAGTGTCAGCTGCGTGCCAGTGGCACAAAAAGATACATCGCCCTCGTTCCGTACACCACAGGTGTACAAAATGTGCTTCTGCATCAGGTGATCAGCCTTTACTATCCACACTACTACCGCGACATACACAGAGCGACAGCTGAGAAGCGTGTCACAGGCAAAAGCTTTCTAAGCTTTGTGCTAAGCGATTTTAGTAAAAAATGAGTGAAGTTTTAGAAACTATTTTGTAAGTTTATAAAGTATGTGCCGTGCCAGGTGGCAGGAGTGCGAGTCAGAAATCGCGATACACATTGCATGCCGCGCGGACGATCAATACTAAGGCAATCCGCCAGCTGAGGATGCGCCTGCGCGTCTCTCGTCTTTCACTTCCTCTTCTGATACGCCACACGATTCATCTCTAGTGCCCGTTCAAAGACTGAAACGAAGAAGGTAAATACATTGACGTTGAGGCCAAGGAAGGCAGCAACACACCGGACAAATGTCACCGCGATAGCCATCACGCTAATACGAGGAGCGTTCAACAAGTCATTCAAGGAATTTTTTTTCTCATCCAGTTTAGGTTGAAAGAAAGCGAAATTTTGTGTGGGACATCGAGTAATATTCTCGCTTCAGCCCTTATAGTTTCACAAAGTTCCGAAACATGGCGGCGCTATACGTAGCATTCTAAACGTTGCCTGTAACGGAGGTGCGTTCCAAGCAGAGAGATGCCGTTGAGTTTCTTTTGGGGGAAAACCAATGCATCGCAGATATTCGTGGGCACTTGCAGAATGTCAGAGCTCGCAATGAACAAAAGCACGGTGAGTCGTTGAGTGAGGCGTCTGTCATGACTGCAAACCTTCCTCACCCACCCTAGAGCCCGGATCTCGCAGCCTCGGACTTCCATCTGTCTGCCCCAATGAAGGATGTACTCTGCGGAAAGCAATACGTGGATGATGGGGAGTTTATTGATTCAGAAAGATGTATTTGTCGGGGCAGACAATATCTAGTTAAAATACATAATACGTTATAAGGTTCGTAGTCATATACTGTAACGAAATTAGAATCTTAACTAATCTTAAAGTTAAGGAACAAGTTTTTACTTTTATTTTTAGCTGTTTATTTATTTATTGCAAACTAGACCTCCCGCTGGTTACTTTGTCCATTTCTCACTGCTTATGTGGTTAAGGAAGTTCTAATACAAATACATTGTGTAATTTTTCCCCATATCACTAATTACCTTTTTATTAGTTACCCAGCCGGCCGGTGTGGCCGTGCGGTTAAAGGCGCTTCAGTCTGGAACCGCGTGACCGCTACGGTCGCAGGTTCGAATCCTGACTCGGGCATGGATGTGTGTGATGTCCTTAGGTTAGTTAGGCTTAATTAGTTCTAAGTTCTAGGCGACTGATGACCTCAGAAGTTAAGTCGCATAGTGCTCAGAGCCATTTGAACCATTTGAACCATTAGTTACCCTGATTGCTTTCAAAAATTACATCTCTCATTGAAAAACTACACCTCACACCGATCAGACTGACCCGTTTTTCCATATCCTTCTGAGAGGATATTGAGACTAGACTCTATTGCCAGTGGCTGATTAGGGGAAAAGGACAGACACACAATTAAGGTACCTAAAATTTATTTTTAATGACTATAAAAAATTTTATTGTTCCTTCGGAATTCAACAACGCTTGCTGAATTTTCCATATTCCTTTTACCATATTACATTAACAATACATCTTGCTACCAGAAATTCGCCAGAATTAAATTTTAAAACTCAAGGAACTGGGCCTTCGGCTGCGAAAGTCCATATCGACCATGTTTCGCTGAATGGTTTGCACACTGATAATTGTTGGTGACCCATCATTGAAGTCTGCAACAATTTGCCAAAGGGTAGCGCTTCTGTCACGTTGAACGATTCTCTTTAGTCGTCGATGGTTCCATTCCTGCAGGATCTTTCTCCGGCTGCAGCGATGTCGGAGATTCGGTGTTTTAGAGGATTCCTGATATTCACGGTACACTCTGTAATATTTCTGGCTATTCCCAGGGCAGTGGAGATGTAAGAAGCATAGAGATGACGCAATGTGGGATGAGGTACCGGTGACAGATATCAGATTCGGTACAATTCCCGTGAGAAATACTGCCTGCATGATGCTGCTGCTCTGTGATTGGCTGCTGTGTTCGGCGGCAGGGCGCCAGAACGTTAAACTTTAGTTGCTATTATTAATGAAACCTGTCATCCAAATTACTTTATTTAAAAAAAAAAGATGTCTCAGCAGCCAGCTGTCAATCAGTCATTTCAAAATTATTAAAATCAAAGTATTACTAAAACAAAAGACTGACGATATTACTGCCGATGACCTTTGGTGGCGTTCGGGTCACGCGTTACTGGATTGGCGGGCGAAGTGTCTCGGGCAGTCCGGATCTCCAGTTCTGACCGTTCCAGTAGACAGACATGTTGTCTGTTATAGCAGTATTTGTTTCATGCAATTTTATTTACTACAGTTCCGACCGTCGCTAGGTACAGACATGTTGTCTGTAATAGTAGTATTTGATTTGTTGTTGTTGTGGTCTTCAGTCCTGAGACTGGTTTGATGCAGCTCTCCATGCTACTCTATCCTGTGCAAGCTTCTTCATCTCCCAGTACCTACTGCAACCTACATCCTTCTGAATCTGCTTAGTGTATTGATCTCTTGGTCTCCCTCTACGATTTTTACCCTCCACGCTGCCCTCCAATGCTAAACTTGTGATCCCTTGATGCCTCAAAACATGTCCTACCAACCGATCCCTTTTTCTAGTCAAGTTGTGCCACAAACTTCTCATCTCCCCAATCCTATTCAATACCTCATCATTAGTTACGTGATCTACCCACCTTATCTTCAGCATTCTTCTGTAGCACCACATTTCGAAAGCTTCTATTCTCTTCTTGTCCAAACTGGTTATCGTCCATGTTCACTTCCATACATGGCTACACTCCATACAAATACTTTCAGAAATGACTTCCTGATACTTAAATCTATACTCGATGTTAACAAATTTCTCTTCTTCAGAAACGATTTCCTTGCCATTGCCAGTCTACATTTTATATCCTCTCTACTTCGACCATCATCAGTTATTTTACTCCCTAAATAGCAAAACTCCTTTACTACTTTAAGTGTCTCATTTCCTAATCTAATCCCCTCAGCATCACCCGACTTAATTAGACTACATTCCATTATCCTCGTTTTGATTTTGTTGATGTTCATCTTATATCCTCCTTTCAAGACACTGTCCATTCCGTTCAACTGCTCTTCCAAGTCCTTTGCTGTCTCTGACAGAATTACAATGTCATCGGCGAACCTCAAAGTTTTTACTTCTTCTCCATGAATTTTAATACCTACTCCGAATTTTTCTTTTGTTTCCTTTACTGCTTGCTCAATATACAGATCGAATAACATCGGGGAGAGGCTACAAACCTGTCTCACTCCCTTCCCAACCGCTGAGTCCCTTTCATGCCCCTCGACCCTTATAACTGCCATCTGGTTTCTGTACAAATTGTAAATAGCCTTTCGCTCCCTGTATTTTACCCCTGCCACCTTCAGAATTTGAAAGAGAGTATTCCAGTTAACGTTGTCGAAAGCTTTCTCTAAGTCTACAAATGTTAGAAACGTAGGTTTGCCTTTTCTTAATCTTTCTTCTAAGATAAGTCGTAAGGTTAGTATTGCCTCACGTGTTCCAACATTTCTACGGAATCCAAACTGATCTTCCCCGAGGTCCGCTTCTACCAGTTTTTCCATTCGTCTGTAAAGAATTCGGGTTAGTATTTTGCAGCTGTGACTTATTAAACTGATAGTTCGGTAATTTTCACATCTGTCAACACCTGCTTTCTTTGGGATTGGAATTATTATATTCTTCTTGAAGTCTGTGGGTATTTCGCCTGTCTCATACATCTTGCTCACCAGATGGTAGAGTTTTGTCAGGACTGGCTCTCCCAAGGCCATCAGTAGTTCTAATGGAATGTTGTCTACTCCAGGGGCCTTGTTTCGACTCAGGTCTTTCAGTGCTCTGTCAAACTCTTCACGCAGTATCTTATCTCCCATTTCATCTTCATCTACATCCTCTTCCATTTCCATAATACTGTCCTCAAGTACATCGCCATTGTATAAACCCTCTATATACTCCTTCCACCTTTCTGCCTTCCCTTCTTTGCTTAGAACTGGGTTGCCATCTGAGCTCTTGATATTCATACAAGTGGTTCTCTTCTCTCCAAAGGTCTCTTTAATTTTCCTGTAGGCAGTATCTATCTTACCCCTAGTGAGACATGCCTCTACATCCTTACATTTGTCCTCTAGCCATCCCTGCTTAGCCATTTTGCACTTTCTGTCGATCTCATTTTTGAGACGTTTGTATTCCCTTTTGCCTGCTTCATTTACTGCATTTTTATATTTTCTCCTTTCATCAATTAAATTCAATATTTCTTCTGTTACCCAAGGATTTCTATTAGCCCTCGTCTTTTTACCTACTTGATCCTCTGCTGCCTTCACTACTTCATCCCTCAGAGCTACCCATTCTTCTTCTACTGTATTTCTTTCCCCCATTCCTGTCAATTGTTCCCTTATGCTCTCCCTGAAACTGTCTACAACCTCTGGTTCTTTCAGTTTATCCAGGTCCCATCTCCTTATATTCCCACCTTTTTGCAGTTTCTTCAGTTTCAATCTGCAGTTCATAACCAATAGATTGTGGTCAGAGTCCACATCTGCCCCTGGAAATGTCTTACAATTTAAAACCTGGTTCCTAAATCTCTGTCTTACCATTATATAATCTATCTGATACCTATTAGTATCTCCAGGATTCTTCCAGGTATACAACCTTCTTTTATGATTCTTGAACCAAGTGTTAGCTATGATTAAGTTATGCTCTGTGCAAAATTCTACAAGGCGGCTTCCTCTTTCATTTCTTCCCCCCAATCCATATTCACCTACTATGTTTCCTTCTCTCCCTTTTCCTACTGACGAATTCCAGTCACCCATGACTATTAAATTTTCGCCTCCCTTCACTACCTGAATAATTTCTTTCATCTCGTCATACATTTCATCAATTTCTTCATCATCTGCAGAGCTAGTTGGCATATAAACTTGTACTACTGTAGTAGGCAAGGGCTTTGTGTCTATCTTGGCCACAATAATGCGTTCACTATGCTGTTTGTAGTAGCTAACCCGCACTCCTATTTTTTTATTCATTATTGAACCTACTCCTGCATTACCCCTATTTGATTTTGTATTTATAACCCTGTAATCACCTGACCAAAAGTCTTGTTCCTCCTGCCACCGAACTTCACTAACTCCCACTATATCTAACTTTAACCTATCCATTTCCCTTTTTAAATTTTCTAACCTACCTGCCCGATTAAGGGATCTGACATTCCACGCTCCGATCCGTAGAACGCCAGTTTTCTTTCTCCTGATAACGACGTCCTCCTGAGTAGTCCCCGCCCGGAGATCCGAATGGGGGACTATTTTACCTCCGGAATATTTTACCCAAGAGGACGCCATCATCATTTAATCATACAGTAAAGCTGCATGTCCTCGGGAAAAATTACGGCTGTAGTTTCCCCTTGCTTTCAGCCGTTCGCAGTACCAGCACAGCAAGGCCGTTTTGGTTAATGTTACAAGGCCAGATCAGTCAATCATCCAGACTGTTGCCCCTGCAACTACTGAAAAGGCCGCTGCCCCTCTTCAGGAATCACATGTTTGTCTGGCCTCTCAACAGATACCCCTCCGTTGTGGTTGCACCTATGGTACGGCTATCTGTATCGCTGAGGCACGCAAGCCTCCCCACCAACGGCAAGGTCCATGGTTCATGGGGGAAGAGTATTTGATTTATGTAATTTTAATGTCCAGTTCTGACGGTTTCAGTAGACAGACATGTTGTCTGTGGCAGGATGTATTTCATGTAATTTTAGCCAGATATTATGACTGTGGAAATATATGTTCAATACGTTTTAAATTATATTAAGTGTAAAATGTCTGACAAAACTGAAAAAAGATATCCTCTTAGAAGTAGGGAAAGGGATCAAGTAGATATTGATGGTAATGATCCTTCAGATCAGCCACAAAACTTGAAAATAGATAACATCGTTGATGATCTAGCAGATAATTTGCAAAGTTTAGATAATGAAACTGAAAATGTTTCGGAAAATGCTGATTCTGTGTTAAATGATCGTACTGAAAATGTAGACACTGTCGCTCCTGACCACAACGACGTAGTAGGTTTGGATGATGACGTCAGACACACTGAATCTGACGTCAACATTGCAAATGAGCCAACAGTGGAGTCACACAGATTAAGTGATGGCACTGCTTCAGCGGAAACATTGCCAACAGTAGATAATGGGGAGATAGAAATCAGCAAGGAGCAAAATACGTTATCTATGTTATTATTACTTTTAAAAGAAACTAACGAAAACATAGATAAAATAGATAACGGGCAAAATGACACTACAGAAGAGATAAAAGCCGAGTTAAGAGAAACAAAAGGTGATGTCAGGAAAGCATATGCAGTAATGACTCAAATCCATAGCAATTTTAAGGCCTTAGAACAAAAGGTATCAAAACTTGAAGCTAAAACTGAGGCTTGTTCCAGAAAAATAGATCGAGAAACAAAAGAATGGGGTAAGAAATTAGAATTATGTAAGCTTGAGATAAATCAGAAGTTTGATTGTAGAATTAAAAAGCTGAATGATGATATGGGGGCTCAGGGTTGTGTAATATCAACAATAAGTAGTAATGTTAGCCAAGTAATAAACGAGCAAAGCAAGGCTGCTAAAGAATGTAATGATAAACATGAACAGCAGTTAAGTGAGTTAGAAAACATCAACGATGAGCAGCAGGTACTTAGTCGTAAGGTTTTACAAATAGGTGCTCATTGTAGAGGTACCACAGATGCGATTCAAGATAAATTGAAGGAATTTGAGCAAGCAATTAACCAATTTCCTGACAAAAGTAAGAATAGAGTGTGTGTACATGCTAGTGATGTAACAAATCCCACTATTGTTTACCATCCTTTCTCTAGTAGAGGTAACATACATCCAGCTGATTTTATTAAACAGTTCGAGGGTACACTTCCTGAAAATGTAACAGAACAACAAAAAATAAAAGCTGTGGCAAGTAGATTTCAGGGAGACGTAATATCATGGGGAACCGGGGTCAGTAACACATACAAGGAATTTGTACAAGCATTTTTAATTCAATACTGGTCTACTAGCACACAAAATAGCGTCAGGAGTCAAATTTTTGAGGGTAGGAGATTCGCTAGTAGTGGTTGTAACAGTTACAAAGAGTTTTCTCAACACTATTGGGAAAATAATCAACACTTAACTGAACCTTTAAGAGAATCATACCTCATAGAAATAATCATACTTAAATTTCCAGTTTCTGTACAAGAGAAGTTAATCAATGTAAACAAAAGCGATGTCAATAACCTACTGCACGTCCTCGAGCAGTTACATGCGTTGTCAGGCAACAAGCAAGTGCAGGAAGGCTGGAGACGGAACAGGTGGCGTGCAGACCGCCAAAATGACCGTGAGTCAAGTTGAAGCAGAGGCACAAACAGAAGCGACGAGCGTCGGGACCGAGAGGAAAATAGGCCACCTCGTTACAGTCACAGTCCTTCAAGAAGAGGGAGAGGTGCTTATCAAATTGTCGAATTAGCATTGATCAAGGCAAGAAACAGGTCTTCTAAGATAAATTCAGAAATTAAGAAGTTTCATGAATTGTATGAAGGCCATACAATATAATAAGGATACCACACCCCAATGCTGTGGAAGTAGCTAACATAAAAATGGGAGTAAGCAAAGGACTCTACAATATCGTAGACATCAAAAACTACTACGAATATTAGTAACCCTCAGGGGGTAATAGCGTTCTTTGCATTGCTAGGTAGATGACGACTACCAGGTACCCGAGTTAACTGACAGCATTACTTCATTTTCTTACACGCTGTTCGTTCTTCCTCTTCTTTCATTCTGAGTTACATTCTGTCTTCTTTACATTCTTGTCTATCCATGGCTATGACAATTTTTTACCCGATTTGTGACAACAAACATAATTAGTGATAGCATTGTAACTTAGCAGTATAAACATCTGCATTGCACGGGTGAAAAACATGAACTGATGGAAAATATGTGAACAGCGAGTTTTATAACACCAAAGTATAGCATCACAGGTACACAAGCTACAGAACACAGTATTACGTTGCCTTAAGAAACATCAGTTTAAGCTTTTAATGACATTACATCTATCACAAAGTATACAGTGGAACGATTTAATTTTGAATTTCAAGAACTAGTAAGTACTGCACTTCACACATTATGTTTGAAAAATTAGGAAAAAGTAGCAGATAAGTGAAATATGGGCTCTTATTACAGTCCTAAGCTAGCAGTTGTTGAAGAAGAGGACGACGCTAAACCAGGTAAGTGAACATGACGAAAGAATGAGATTTGGTGGCAGAAAATGATGTCAGAAGATTATTAGTGCAAAAGTTGTGTCACGTTTTACGGAAATAAATATATTATATTCTTAAGTATCAATTGCCAGCGACGCAATTTCCGCTGAGGCAAGAGGGTATGTACACTCCTGGAAATTGAAATAAGAACACCGTGAATTCATTGTCCCAGGAAGGGGAAACTTTATTGACACATTCCTGGGGTCAGATACATCACATGATCACACTGACAGAACCACAGGCACACAGACACAGGCAACAGAGCAGGCACAATGTCGGCACTAGTACAGTGTATATCCACCTTTCGCAGCAATGCAGGCTGCTATTCTCCCATGGAGACGATCGTAGAGATGCTGGATGTAGTCCTGTGGAACGGCTTGCCATGCCATTTCCACCTGGCGCCTCAGTTGGACCAGCGTTCGTGCTGGACGTGTAGACCGCGTGAGACGACGCTTCATCCAGTCACAAACATGCTCAATGGGGGACAGATCCGGAGATCTTGCTAGCCAGGGTAGTTGACTTACACCTTCTAGAGCACGTTGGGTGGCACGGGATACATGCGGACGTGCATTGTCCTGTTGGAACAGCAAGTTCCCTTGCCGGTCTAGGAATGGTAGAACGATGGGTTCGATGACGGTTTGGATGTACCGTGCACTATTCAGTGTCCCCTCGACGATCACCAGTGGTGTACGGCCAGTGTAGGAGATCGCTCCCCACACCATGATGCCGGGTGTTGGCCCTGTGTGCCTCGGTCGTATGCAGTCCTGATTGTGGCGCTCACCTGCACGGCGCCAAACACGCATACGAACATCATTGGCACCAAGGCAGAAGCGACTCTCATCGCTGAAGACGACACGTCTCCATTCGTCCCTCCATTCACGCCTGTCGCGACACCACTGGAGGCGGGCTGCACGATGTTGGGGCGTGAGCGGAAGACGGCCTAACGGTGTGCGGGACCGTAGCCCAGCTTCATGGAGACGGTTGCGAATGGTCCTCGCCGATACCCCAGGAGCAAGAGTGTCCCTAATTTGCTGGGAAGTGGCGGTGCGGTCCCCTACGGCACTGCGTAGGATCCTACGGTCTTGGCGTGCACCCGTGCGTTGCTGCGGTCCGGTCCCAGGTCGACGGGCACGTGCACCTTCCGCCGACCACTGGCGACAACATCGATGTACTGTGGAGACCTCACGCCCCACGTGTTGAGCAATTCGGCGGTACGTCTACCAGGCCTCCCGCATGCCCACTATACGCCCTCGCTCAAAGTTCGTCAACTGCACATACGGTTCACGTCCACGCTGTCGCGGCATGCTACCAGTGTTAAAGACTGCGGTGGAGCTCCGTATGCCACGGCAAACTGGCTGACACTGACGGCGGCGGTGCACAAATGCTGCGCAGCTAGCGCCATTCGACGGCCAACACCGCGGTTCCTGGTGTGTCCGCTGTGCCGTGCGTGTGATCATTGCTTGTACAGCCCTCTCGCAGTGTCCGGAGCGAGTATGGTGGGTCTGACACACCGGTGTCAATGTGTTCTTTTTTCCATTTCCAAGAGTGTATTTATAGGCAAGGGATGGTCTTGCCAAAGAGGTTTATGTTGTGGAGAAATATTATTAGGCGACAGGTAAGTCGGCCAATTGTAAATGAAGAAGCGAGGAGATGAGAATTATTCGGCGACGTGTAAGTCTGCCCATTATTTATGAAGTATGAGGAAGTGTAGGTACAAGGCAACGTGTGAGTCGACCCATTATTAAGGAGGTATTTATTGGCGAAGTGGTTCCGCCAACTGGTTATGAATTACGAGAGAATAGACGTATTGTTATTGACGTGAGCAAGACACAACACCAGCACTAATATCTCAAGGGACACAGACACAATGCAATTACGATTTAAAGATAAGGCCACATTATATAAGATATGGAGAATAGCTCACTCGTTTATAATAAGAAGTATTAAAACTACAATGCGAGCAATGAATAGTTCAGACAACCCCTGCACGAAGTCACCTTAATACATACATACGACTTTTGACACAGGAATGATTACGGAAGTGTACACATATGAACACATTAATACAGTTCCACTGGTTATAGAAATAGTAACAACGTTTAAACGAGAAGAGAAAGGTATGGTAACTTTTACTGTTGAGTGACGCAACGTTTCTAACAGCCAAAAATTTTCATTAAGAGATTTATTCTGAAGTGTTCTCTCAATATCTGTGAATCGCAACTGTGTGCCTATTAATGATTAAGAAAACTTTTTACGTAAATCTAAAATGATACTGTATTGAAAAATGTAGAAATAACGTAGGAGAATGAGTTGGAGGTGCAGTCATATAAGTCTGCGTAATGAAACAGTTATACGGCGCAGAGATGTCTGTCAGAGTTAAAGCGTACGGCAACAGCTGGCTTCTGTATGAATCAGTCACAGCGCTAGTACTGGACGTCACATGTTGTGAATGGACATCGACCCATCATATGCTGAAGGCAACGCCCTAGCCATATGATAGCAGTCAATGTTTATAAACAGTGGCACTGCATTCTAACAAAAAAATGGTTAAAATGGCTCTGAGCACTATGGGACTCAACTGCTGAGGTCATTAGTCCCCTAGAACTTAGAACTAGTTAAACCTAACTAACCTAAGGACATCACAAATATCCATGCCCGAGGCAGGATTCGAACCTGCGACCGTAGCGGCCTTGAGGTTCCAGACTGCAGCGCCTTTAACCGCACGGCCACTTCGGCCGGCGCATTCTAACAGAATGATGTTTACTTTTTAGGTCTATTCATGTACATATTCATTGTATTGTGTAACCAAAAGTTTATTTCAGGGATTAGTTAAGTTTTATTAGAAATCTAATATAAGGCATTTTCTATTGTTACATGAAATGTACCTGTCCTGTATGCTGGAGTTGGAGAGCTTCTGTAAAGTTTGGAAGGTAGGAGACGAGGTACTGGCAGAAGTAAAGCTGTGAGTACCGGGCCTGAGTCGTGCTTCGGTAGCTCAGTTGATCAGTCAGCTTTCGGCTGCGGTGGGGCGAGGACGTCCGCTGCGCCCCGCCGTGCGCGACGGTGAGCGCTTGCTTGTGTTTACCTTCTCGCGGCGCGAGTTGTATTTGTTCCAAGTTCAGTGCGACTATGGCACACACATGGCGCCACGATACGATCAAAATTACTTTCCAACCGGATCACGCGCGTCCTCGAGCCTATGAAGTAGAACAGTTCATACGCGACGATCTACGTTTAGATCCGGCGACTGTCGTCGGAATACATTTTTCTATAACGGCGAGCGTGGTTTATGTTAAAATGACCAGTGCAGAGGTCTGCGCGACAGTGGTTTCTAAATACTCGAACTCTCTCCGATTCAAACATTCTGACGGGCATATCGGTGCAGTGACGGTGGATCATGCAGGCATGGGCCTAAGGACTGTAAGGGTTTTTGAGCTCCCCTTTGAGGTCCCAGAGGAAGTTGTCAAGGACGCCTTCCGACCATATGGCAATGTTATCAGCCACGTTGCAGAAAAATGGCAAACTTTCTCGACGTATAAGGTCTACAATGGTGTGCGCCAAATTAAACTTGAGCTCAAGAAACATGTGCCGTCCTATTTGAACATCGGTGGCTGTCGTGCAATCATCATGTACGACGGTCAACCGCGTACCTGTTCCGGATGTGGGCAGGAAGGCCATATTCGATCGAGCTGCTTACAACGTAGAATTACGCAGATACCAGTGGGAGACTCCGTTTCCCCGACGGGGACGACAATCCTGCCCCTCACCTACGCTCAGACGACGATGGGCACCATAGCTGAGGATGAAACGGGCGATCAGACACATCCATCGACGCCAGAAGTACCAAGGGAGGAAGAGGAAGGACCCTCGGTGCCAACCCATATGTCGCCCCCTCCACAGCAACAACAGCAGCAACAGTCCCACGGACTCCAGACGCAACATAACATTCAGAACGCGATGGACGTGGACGCGAACATTGTCCCGACCGCGGCTTTCCTCGCGGAAGGTGATACGACGCTGGATTGCCTCCCACATTCGGATACGGATGTCCACGTTCGAAAGCAACGTTCGCCTCGACGACGCAAGCGACGTCGGCGGACCCCTTCTGACGATTGCCTCCTACACACGGCCGGTCAAGAAGGTGACATCTCATCAGACAGCATGGATGCTGCGCCTGCTGAGGATCTAAGTGGTGTAGACGGTTCACTTGCCCATACTACGAGTGCCAAGTTACTTCTTGCATCACAAACGCGGCAGGTCGCGTCGATGGATGGCGCTCCGTCTACCTCTACCAGAGACGACGTACGTGAGAGAGATTTAGGTGCCAATCAGCTACACAGCATCGTGTTGCACCCACTGTGGTCGGACGATGTTGAGGAACTTCCTGAAGAGGGCACAGGTGACAGGGGAGGGGGCGGCATTGGGGATGCCACTCATAGCGTGAAAGGCTCATAATTTGTAACGGGTTTGGTGGGTCCGGCATCTCTTGCGGTTAGCTTTGATTGCCATGGCGTCTACCCTAAGTGAAGAGGCTAGGCAGCACACCTTTCGCCTTGCCACAATCAATATCAACGCGATAAGGGCACCACACACACTAACAATGCTACAACGCATGCTTGATGCGGCGGACATCGACGTGGCCCTCTTACAGGAAGTATGTGTCGCTAGTTTCCCTGACTTCTACGGATATAACGCCCACATCTCCCACGCCTCTTCTACCGATTGTGGTGTGGCTGTTCTGCTACGGGACGGTTTGGCAGCTACGGACGTACTGTACTTACCGAGTGGAAGAGCCATGGCAGTAACTGTCAACGGTGTACGACTCATCAATGTATATGCCCCTTCAGGATCAGGGAGACGGAGAGATCGGGCCCGCTTTTTTTCGGAAGATATTACGCGTCTATTCATGGGCTGCATAGACGATATGGTGATCGGAGGAGATTTTAACTGTACATTATCTCCATCTGATCAGCAGCCACATCACGTCCCGTGTGCAGAATTGGAAATGCTAGTGCGTGACCTCCACCTGATTGACACGTGGCGCCACATCCATGGCCCAGTTCCTGGTTACACCCATTATACAAGCCATTCATCAAGTCGGTTGGACAGGATTTACGTCACAAGCACCCTTTCGACGGCGACGAGAGGAGCAGAGCTCTGGCCCACTGCATTCACCGACCACACAGCCTATATTTGTACCATTGCCCTCCAACCTGCACGTGTGTGGCGCAGTAGGCCCCCCTGGAAACTGAACGTCGCCCATCTGGACGAGCCGGCATGTAAAGGTGCTGTCGAAGAGTCGTGGAACGCGTCCTTACTGCGTCGTGGTCGTTACCGATCGACCCTCAGTTGGTGGATTGAATGTGCGAAGCCTGCTCTTAGGCGCACCTTCATGGCTTACGGCCGGGAAGCAGCGGCATGGAGGAGGAGCACGGAAAACTTTTATTACACCGTCCTACGGGAATGTCTTGCTATGGAGCCCTCACCTGACAGGCAGATCACAGTCAATCGCGCGAAAGCGCAGATCGTCTCCTTAGCACGCCATCATTTACAAGGCGCTGTTATACGGTCGCGTGCTCCAGACATGATACAATCAGAAAGGCCATCTATGCACCACGTGCTCATGGAACGCAGGAGGCGCCGTAGGGCACTGGTAACCGACATGATAACCGACGACGGTCGACACGTGGTAGAACAAGCAGATATAGCAGAAGCCTTCTATGGGCATTACGCTCAACTTTATTCAACAGTGCTCCATGATATGGCGACGGTAGACACCGTTTCAGCACATGTCCACGGTACAGTTCCACCAGACATGGTACCGACTTTACTGGGAGAAGTGACAGAAGAGGAAGTGCTCGACGCCATTGGTAAAGGTGCTCCCCATAAATCACCAGGAATCGATGGGTTACCATTAGAGTTCTATCGAGCCTTTAAACAACTGTTGCTACCGTGTTTGATTGAAATTTGCCAGGAATTGATGTCCCCGGGTATAACATTGCCTGCACCATTCTTGGAAGGTCTGATTGTCCCCATCCATAAGCCGAAGGGACGGAATCATGTCCGCGACTATCGTCCCTTAACGTTATTGAACAGCGACTTCAAGATCTTTTCGAGGCTGCTATCAGAACGTATTCGCGGCACACTATGGCACGTCTTGTCCGACGATCAGACGTCCTTGGGGGGACCCAACAACATCAGAACAGCGTTATGTCGTTACAGAGATCTCATCTCCCTTGCACAGGTGAGACGTTTGCCGGCAGCCCTCGCGTCTATCGACTTTAGCCAGGCTTTTGACAGTGTGGGCCACACTTTCCTCACGGCCGTTCTACGGCGCATGGAATACCCCGACCCCTTTATCACAGTGTTGACACGCCTACTACATGGTGCAACTTCTCGAGTTCTCGTTAATGGAAGACTGACGGCACCCATGCCGATCCGCCGATCAGTACGACAGGGATGTCCATTATCAACATTGTTATTTGCATTGGCCTTAGAACCTTTGTTGTGTGGTCTCCGAGACAGGCTCACTGGGATACAGTTCGGCGGCTCCATCTATCGTTGCACCGCATATGCGGATGATTTGATGATCGTCATACGTGGAGCTGACGACATGGCCGCGGCTTTGGACTGGATTGCAACCTACGGTACAGCTTCTGGTAGCCAAATCAACGTTGACAAGTCCATCGCCTTGAGCATCGGGATTGGGCTACCGCAGGAACGCATTGCCCCCTTACGCTTCAGTGGAACTGTACGCTGCTTGGGCTTAGATTTCATGAACGACATGCGACGCGCGACGACGCTCAATTATCGACGCCTTCTTAACCAAATTAGGGCCGGAATTGCAAATCAGCGCTTGCGATCCCTCAACATCGTTCAGCGGGCGTATTATGCCAATGTATACCTTGCGTCCCGCATACCGCATGTCGCCCAAACACTACCCATTCCGAAGCCCTTGGCTCGTAGCATTATGGCAGCGCTGGGATACTTCGTCACCGCTGGTATGTTACTGAAGATCAGATACGTATCTCTTACCCTCCCCAAGGAAAAAGGTGGTCTCGGCCTAGTTAACGTCCATGATAGGGCCATTGCCCTCTATGTTAGCTCCCATTTATGTCTGCTGCGCCGTTGTCCTACGAGCCTCACGAGTCTGCTTCTGACGGCGCTACGACCTGCTTCACTAAGAGCGCCGGTGCCACTACAGGACATCCCAGCGCCCCTCTTTTACATAGGACGTTTCTATTTAGAATAAAGTTATTGCAGTGTCGCGCTCACGACACCACAAATGGCCACAACTCGACGCCTATATCATGACATGCTGCAACGCCGCCCCCTAAATGTGGTCGAACTAAAATATCATGACGTACGGTGGCGCGTGGTGTGGAAGACTGTACTCGATGCCATGCTTGATTCCGATGTTGTTTCTCAATGGTACGTAGTCGTTAATGGGAAGCTCATGACGCAAGAACGTCTCTACAATATTCACATGGCAGAATCTCCCAATTGTGTGGGTTGTAATATGGTAGATTCTGGCGAGCACCGCCTCAGCTGTGGAGAGGCGGAACCGGTTTGGCACCTAGTGCGGCAGATGCTGGCTTATCTCTTGCGAGTTAGGGCGGAGCATATATCTGCACGCACGTTATTGTTTCCGGATGAGACATTTTACCCCAAAACTCGAACCAACTCTGTCACCTGGATACGTGGACATGCAGTCCATTACCTCTGTCGTGACGGACACAAGAATTTCCTCGACTTCTGGCTCTATTTGCAAGAAAGACATCATGCTATTTCTGGGCATACCAGATATCGACAGTGCTTCGCAAACTACCTATGGAGTGCCTTTCACAGCCCGCCGTGTACCTGGAATGTTCCAGGCAGTGGCAGATGAGGTCAGAACGAACTGCAAACGAGCATATAATAAACAATCTTTATCAGTGGGCGCAGTCGCTGGAAAGCCTCACTACGACGTGGTAGCTTTCTTTTCATGTTATTTATGTTTCATATCTTCGATGGCGTCTTCATTCTGTTTTAGTTTTCCAGGCTTGATTAACTATGACTGTTCGCACATTGATATCTATATAAATAAAAAAAAAGATTAAAAAAAAGTGGGCAGGAGACCTGCGTTCGAATCCAAATAAATGCACAAGAACAAAATGAACAACAAATAATATATAATAAAGTATTATACCCTTTTCTTTCTCCTTTTATTTTATTTTTTCATACAAAGTTCAGAGGCATATTTAATTTTCGTTAGTTGGTGGAACCTGAAGTGGTGGCGAACGGCCGCCCTAGTTAGCTTTAGGATGAAAGTGGCGGTGGCACTAGCTTTGTTTTTGTTTTTAGGCTAGATAGGTTTTTGGGGGTAGTATGGGTGATAGGGGCCAACGCCTGAAGTGGAAGAGGTAATTTTCTTTCTTTATTAAAAAAAAGGGGTAGCGTAAAACAAAAAAAAATAAAAAAGTAAAAAAAAGGCGTTGCGCTAGAAAGCGAAAGGTAAAGAGTTCAAACCTTGTGCGATGCTAAATATTTTTTTTATTAAAAAAAAAAGGTCGCCGGATCGAATCTCGCGCCATGCAACCCTTTTTTTTCTTTTTAGTATTTGTTTTTTGTAATTCATATGTATATATATATATATACATATATATATAATTCCCGGCAATCAGTTAAAAAAAAGAGAAAAAGGAAAAAAAAGTTGGTAGAGCACTTGCCCGCGAAAGGCAAAGGTCCCGAGTTCGAGTCTCGGTCGGGCACACAGTTTTAATCTGCCAGGAAGTTTCATATCAGCGCACACTCCGCTGCAGAGTGAAAATCTCATTCTGGAGCTATAAGCTGATTTTTTCTTGTATTTGAGATAACTATGTGATTTACTTTAAAAATTCGTTTATTTCTCACGTGCTTTGTGTAATCACATGATGATATACTATTTGTAAAATGTTTACTTATTCTTCATACTATTGTGTTGGGAGCTGAAGATGTAATTTTAAGTTGACAATGTTTGTGGTGTAGCGTGTTACTGTTTTGGAATTTATGGCAGGCATCACATCATTTCCTTCTTCTCAGGTTTTGGAATTTTAATGTTGATTTTAGGGTAGATTGGTTAAAGCAAGATTCTTGTATACAGGTTGATTTTTTAAATTAGGGACAGTAGATAGCTTGGCTCTTGAGAGATTACCTATTGATTCACAGTTTTATCAACATTTGGTTCTATTTTTTCATATATATCCAAAATTGAGTGTTGTCTTCGAGAACACCACAATTTTTGGAAATCTCAGAAGGAAGGGGATGTGTAATATTTCTGGCTTATGCAGTCATCATATTAGGCTCCAGGAAGCTATTCCCACGGCAGTGGAGATGTAAGAAGCATAGAGATGACGCAATGTGGGATGAGGTACCGGTAACAGATGTTAGATTCGGTACCATTCCGGTGAGAAAGACCGCCTGCATGATGCTGCTGCTCTGTGATTCGCTGCTGTGTTCGGCAGTAGGGTGCCAGAACGTTAAACTTTAGTTGCTATTATTAATTAAACCTGTCATCCAAATTACTTCACTTTTAGATAAACATCAATCAACAGCCAGCTATTAATCAGTCATTTCAAAATTATTGAAATCAAAGTATTACTAAAACAAAAGACTGACGATACTACTGCCGTTGCACTTCGGTGGCGTTCGGTTCACGCCTTGCTGGATTGGCAGGCGAAGTGTCTCGCTCAGTCCGGCTCAGTAGTTCTGCCCGCTCCAGTAGACAGACATGTTGTCTGTTATAGCAGTATTTGTTTCATACAATTTTATTTACTACAGTTCCGACCGTCGCTAGGTACAGACATGTTGTCTGTAATAGTAGTATTTGATTCATGTAATTTTATTCTCCAGTGCTGACGGTTCCAGTAGACAGACATGTTTTCTGTGGCAGGATGTATTTCATGTAATTTTAGCCAGATATAATGACTGAAAAAAGATATGTTCAATACGTTGTGATCAAGAATAGTTTCTCGTGTCTATATGAATAAAAACGCGACTGGCATTCCAAATGAGTTATAGTTTATTCGTAGCAGCAGTTCCTTGCGAAGTTAATTTCAGTCACAAGAAAAAGAATCCACGACCTGCGTGCTGTTTTCTGCGCTGGGGACATCATGATCACGAAGACAGCAGGTGAGTGAAGTGTACACGAACTTATGTATTCCACACAGTGTTTTGGATGGCGGGAGAGCCAACACCTTTTTACTAGAGGAAGCCGAAAGGCACGCGTTTTAGCTCACGCAGGCTGGCGGGAGGTCTGGAACAGGACAAGGAAATTAGAATTTAGAAAAACGGATGTAGCTGGTGGAATACTTAACTTTAATCCGTTAATGAAGAACGTCGGTCTTGACGGTACACGAGTCAATATCAATAGTAACTGGTAATGGCGCCTTGCTAGGTCGTAGCAAATGACGTAGCTGAAGGCTATGCTAAACTATCGTCTCGGCAAATGAGAGCGTATTTTGTCAGTGAACCATCGCTAGCAAAGTCGGTTGTACAACTGGGGCGAGTGCTAGGAAGGCTCTCTAGACCTGCCGTGTGGCGGCGCTCGGTCTTCAATCACTGATAGTGGCGACACGCGGGTCCGACGTATACTAACGGACCGCGTCCGATTTAAAGGCTACCACCTAGCAAGTGTGGTGTCTGGCGGTGACACCACATTCCTCCCCCGCAAATCGGCGTTCCATGTCTGAAGACAACTGGTCACGGGAAGCGATCGGCAGCGCGTGACCCAGGGAGGCGCCCGGCGGTTGCAGTGACGCGTCCACTGCGGGCGTCGCCGGCGAGAGAACAGGCGGCGGCGGCGGTGGCGGCGGCGGCGCCATGGGGCAAAATGGAAGGCAGCGTCGGTAACACCTGGGGATGAGTCGAGCCAGTAGATGGGTCCCCAGGGCGCTGACCGGAAGGCACCGTCGCTGAAAGCAGATGGCGAGCGGCAGATCCCATGTGACGACAGAGGCGCAGCTGGTTGAGATGCCGGCGCACCGCACCAGAGGCCCCCAAAACCAGATACATAGCGCGTCCGAGGCAGCGAAGAATGCGCCCTTCGAGCCAACGCCGTGTACCGCGGTAGTGACGATAGTAGACAACGTCGCCTGGAGCAAAAGCAGGTGTCTGCCGCTGCACAGGAACCTGATGCGGCGGATGTAGCAAAGACGTCAAGGTTCTATGATGACGACCGTGCAGCAACTCAGCCGGCGAGCGACCTTCTCGGGGCTGAGAGCGATACGAGGACAAAAAGAGCAATAACGCGTCCTCCCGAGAATGCGACTCTTTTAACTTCAACATCTGGGACTTGAAAGTCGTGACCAATCGTTCTGCGGCACCGTTTGACTATGGCGAAAACGGCGCGGACGTCAGTTGTTGACTACTATTGGCCCTGCAGAATGACTGAAATTCTGCGGACATGAATTGTGGGCCATTGTAGGAAACAATGGTCTGTGGAAGACCTTCAATGCTGAAGATAGCAGATAACGCTTGGATGGTGGCAGATGAAGTCGTGGAAGACATCCGGACAACAAAAGGAAAAATACTGAATGAATCTACCACAACCAACCATCGAGAATTCCAGAATGGACCAGCAACATCGATGTGTATGCGTCGCCAAGGGGAAGTGGCTTTTGGCCATGCAAAGAATTTCCGCGGTGGTGCTGATTGTTGTTCGGCACACACCATGCAAGAAGAGCACAGATTCGTAATCGCGGCATCGATTCCGAACCAAGTACAGTGCTGACGAGCAAGTTGTTTCGTTCTCACTATACCCCAATGTCCTTGGTGGAGAAGCTGTAAGACAAAGGACTGCAACGAACGTGGGACCACGACCCTGGACTGATCATTATCAGAACGCAACAGCAAAACACCACGTTGAACAAAAAGTCTCTCCTTGTGAGCATAAAATCGGCGAACCAACCGATCCCCGATCCGTGACTTTGACAAGGGCCATTGCGTAGCAACAAATCGCAGAACGGTTGCAAGGACAGGGTCGGCAGCTGTGGCAGTAGCTACACGACGAAAATCAATCGGAAAGGATTCGACCACGTCATCGGTTGCCGAATCAATGAACATGCAAGCAAGTTCGGAGGAATCGAATGCTCTATCCTCAGCAACAGGCAAACGGGACAACGCATCGGCGTTTCCGTGCTTAGCAGTGGACCGATACAAGATATCGTAGCGGTACTGCGAGAGGAAAATAGACCAGCGAATGAATTTCTGCGCTGTACGTGGAGGTACAGGCTTGTTCGGATGAAAAAGCGATGTCAAAGGTTTGTGGTCTGTGATTATGGTAAAGTGACGACCATACAAGAAATCATGAAACTTTGTAACACCAAATACGATAGCCAATGCTTCTTTCTCGATCTGTGAATAATTTCTTTGCGCAGACGAGAGCAATTTGGACGCAATGGCAATAGGGTGATCGTGCGATCCATGTTTTTGCGCAATCACAGCACCGATCCTGAAATCCGATCCATCCACCATCAACAAAAGGGGCTTCTGGGGATCGAATGGCGTAAGGCAAGTATTGGATAGCAACGCCGATTTCAACCGGCGAAAGGCGAGTTCGCATTCCGTCGTCGAGACGAACGGAACACCTTGGCGGCGTAAGCGATGAAGCGGAGCTGAAATGGAAGAGGCATGCGGCACATAATTATGATAATAGTTGATTTTTCCCAGCACACTCTGTAGCTGCTTCAAATTCTGTGGCGAAGGCAAGTGTTGTATGGCACGGAGGTGCTCGGGACTGGGATGTATGCCTTGGGCATTGAGTACATGTCCCAGGTAGGGCAAATCACGGGCTAAAAACACACATTTGTCCTTCCGCAAGCGAAGACCATTTTGTCTCAAGACCTGAAATAATGTTCAGAGATTGGCTAAATGTTCTTCTTCCGTCTTTCCAGGGATCACAATATCGTCCAGATAGTTTGCTGCAGTAGGGACGAACGCACAAACAGTTTGTAGATATTACTGAAACAATGCAGGGGCGGATGCACACCTGAATGGTAGTCGTTTGAATCGATACAAACCAAGATGTGTGTTAACCACCAAAACGTGCTGGGAGTCTTCGTCCACCGGTATTTGCAAGTACGCATCTGCTAGGTCTAACTTCGAAAAATATGTACCCGGGCACAGTTTGTCAAAAAGATCTTCTGGGCGGGGTAAAGGAAAAGTTACAATCACTAGTTGCGGATTCACTGTTGCCTTGAAGTCCACAGAAAGTCTCAATTTTGCGGAAGGTTTTGGCAATATTACTAAGGGTGATGCCCAGAGAGAAGCCTGCACACGTTCAATTACACCTTGCGATTCCAAATCGTGTAATGTTTTTGCGACCTCATCACGCAATGTGTGGCGAACATTGCACGCTCTGAAAAATTTTTGTTGCGCGTTTAATTTCAGTTCCAAATGTGCTTTATAGTTCTTAGCCCAACCAAGGCCCGGTGCAAAAATGTCTGCAAATTCTTCACATAGACGAGAAACACTGTCTGAAGGTACAGCCTGGTTCACTGATAGGACCTGATTTACTATAGACAAGTTAAACAACTGAAATAAATCGAAATCAAACAAGTTCACTGCAGAAGAAGAACAAAGGACGTAAAATGATACAAGTTTTGTTTGTCCTTTGTACGTTGCAAGAAGGCTGCACTGTCCTAATACAGGGATCTTTTGACCTGAATAGCTAGTTAGCTTAACATTTGCAGCACGCAACGGAGGTGTGCCCAGCTGTTTGTACGTGTCTTGATAAATCAGTGAAACTGCAGCTCCGGTATCGAGCTGGAATGGTATCACTTTGCCATTAATGTCCAAGTCTACAAAAAGTTTATTGTCCTGCTGACGACAAGAGCGACTGTCTCGTGCAATGTAAAATGACACTGGTACATAATCACTTGGGACTTGACGGGATTTCCGGTGATGTCGACGCACACTATTTGTGGGACGAACACAGTCACTGTTAGAGAGAGTGGCACTGAGCGGAGTGGAATGAACTACATGAATTTCCATGGGCGAAGTTTCACAAGCCTGAGTATCCTTGGTTCGAATTCAGCGTGAAGCAAAGGGCCTGGAATGGTTGTGAGTTTCTGATCTGAGCTTTTTCTGGCAAAGACTCTGAACATGTCCTTTTTTATTACAGAAAAAGCAAACAGCCTGGCGTGACGGGCAGTTCTCATGCGAATGTCTAGTAGCACATCGTGGGCATGATTTTAGCACTGCATTTGCTTGCCTGCGCGGCTCACGTGGCTGAGAGCCTGGCGGCAGCGGCGCGGCCGGGCACGAGGGCTGTTTACTGCTCCATGCAGCGCGCCCGGCGGGCCGGTTAACCTGACACACGGCTGGTGAAGTTTCAAATGATTCCTGAGTAAAGTCAAGTGTGTCCTGCCGATCCAATATGTCCCTCACTTGTTGAAGGGAGGGATTGACTAGATTCAATATCTGTTCCCTTATACGGATATCAGAAACGTTCTGTGCAATTGCATCACGTACCATAGTATCTTAATAAGGGATTCCACACTGACACTCAAAAGCACAATCCCTAGTAAGTCCTTGCAAGGTTGCAACCCACTCCTGATTAGTCTGACCTGCCGTACGTTTTGTACGAACGAAGGTATACCTTTTCGCAACTACATTGACTGATTCTTTGTAATATGCATCTAATGCAGACAAAATGTCGTCGCAGGACAAAGTTGCTACGTCGCGTTGGGGAAATAATTTGATTATCACACGGTACGTTTGGACGCCGACCGATGATAACAAATAAGGCTGCTGCTCGTTACCTTGAATTCTGTAGGCGGCGAGATGGAATCCAAATTGGCGTGACCACCCCGTCCAGCTTTCCAGTGCAGCATCAAAAGGTCGAAAAGTTGGTGCAAAGCGTGTTGTGGCTGCGTTAGCGGTGGAGCGGCGGCTGCCGCATCGTTTTGCATTGCCCGTTGACCCTGGACGAGCTGTCCAAAGGCATCCAGTAAGGCCTGTGTCTACTGATTCTGTAGGCGATAAAATTCGGACAGTACATCTGGAGATTGTGGCGAAGCCATTACACAAGTAAATGAGGGCAATATCGATAAGAACGCGGTATTGCCTCGTCGCCGATGTTTTGGTTGGCAGGAGAGCCAACACCTTGTTACTAGAGGAGGCCGAAAGGCACGCGTTTTAGCTCACGCAGGCTGGCGTGAGGTCTGGAACAGGACAAGGAAATTAGAATTTAGAAAAACGGACGTAGCTGGTGGAATACATAACTTTAATCCGTTAATGATGAACGTCAGTCTTGACAGTACATGAGTCAATATCAATAGTAACTGGTAATGGCGCCTTGCTAGGTTGTAGCAAATGACGTAGCTGAAGGCTATGCTAAACTATCGTCTCGGCAAATGAGAGCGTATTTTGTCAGTGAACCATCGCTGGCAAAGTCGGTTGTAAAACTGGGGCGAGTGCTAGGAAGGCTCTCTAGACCTGCCGTGTGGCGGCGCTCGGTCTGCAATCACTGATAGTGGCGACACGCGGGTCCGACGTATACTAACGGACCGCGGCCGATTTAAAGGATACCACCTAGAAAGTGTGGTGTCTGGCGGTGGCACCACACACAGGGCAGTGCAAACAACTAGGCACCTCACGTGTACAGCATGCACAGTACAAATGTGCTCAGTGACATGTCATCTGCAGTAATGCAGAGGAGGTAAATAAGGATGAAAGTATTACCACTATCTCACTTTTATTCCTTTTTTCTTTGCCGTACAAGATATCCCTGGTGGGAAAATCTTCGATATTTGAGTGATTTGGAGATATGAGGCTTGATTATTACCGAGGATTGAGAACTGTGAAAAATTCTTGGACAAATCCATAGCACCTAAAGTGACTGTTCTGCTACTACGTGACAATAGAAATGTGTAGGAACTGTTTCAAAAGATTTTTGAACTGTGTTTGAACTGTTTTGAACTTTAGTTGAACTTCGATTTTTTATGCCACAGACAAGTTTTTTTATTCACGAGAACATAACGTCCGTGTATAGTAGATGCTGAAAGTGTTGAAGTGCAAGTGACAGAAAATCAAATATGTGTGCGCGGTCCATGGGATTACGTTTAATTTTCATCGAGATTTCCACGTGCTACGAGGCGACGCAACGCAGCAGGGGAGGCAGAGCCAGCGGCCGCAGTTCTCCGCGTCAGGTGCGAGGTTCGGCAGCCAGCAGCGGGCGAGATCAGTAGCAGCCGCTGAACAGGGTGTTCCAGCAGTACTTACAGCAATACGACACTTCAGCTTCAGCAGCCAGAGCAGAGACGGAGCTTCTCGACGGCAGGACGCAGAATAGCATCGAAGAGTAAGTGTTTTCTGGCGCAAATAGCAAATCTCAGTAACGGACAGTAAAATAATGTTGTATCTTCAAAGTATAAAATCGATGCCTTTAAACATATTTGGCTAAAATTTGTAAATTATATTAAGTGTAAAATGTCTGACACAACTGAAAAAAGATATCCTCTTAGAAGTAGGGAAAGGGATCAAGTAGATATTGATGGCAATGATCCTTCAGATCAGCCACAAAACTTGCAAATAGATAACATTGTTGATGATCTATCAGATAATTTGCAAAGTTTAGGTAATGAAACTGAAAATGTTTCGGAAAATGCTGATTCTGTGTTAAATGATCGTACTGAAAATGTAGACACTGTCGCTCCTGACCACAACGACGTAGTAGGTTTGGATGATGACGTCAGACACACTGAATCTGACGTCAACATTGCAAATGAGCCAACAGTGGAGTCACACAGATTAAGTCATGGCACTGCTTCAGCTGAAACATTGCCAACAGTAGATAATGGGGAGATAGAAATCAGCAAGGAGAAAAATACGTTATCTATGTTATTATTACTTTTAAAAGAAACTAACGAAAACATAGATAAAATAGATAACGGGCAAAATGACACTACAGAAGAGATAAAAGCCGAGTTAAGAGAAACAAAAGGTGATGTCAGGAAAGCATATGCAGTAATGACTCAAATCCATAGCAATTTTAAGGCCTTAGAACAAAAGGTATCAAAACTTGAAGCTAAAACTGAGGCTTGTTCCAGAAAAATAGATCGAGAAACAAAAGAATGGGGTAAGAAATTAGAATTATGTAAGCTTGAGATAAATCAGAAGTTTGATTGTAGAATTAAAAAGCTGAATGATGATATGGGGGCTCAGGGTTGTGTAATATCAACAATAAGTAGTAATGTTAGCCAAGTAATAAACGAGCAAAGCAAGGCTGCTAAAGAATGTAATGATAAACATGAACAGCAGTTACGTGAGTTAGAAAACATCAACGATGAGCAGCAGGTACTTAGTAATTAAACCTGTCATCCAAATTACTTCATTTTTTAAATAAACATCTCTCAACAGCCAGCTATTAATCAGTTCTGACCGTTCCAGTAGACACACATGTTGTCTGTTATAGCAGTATTTGTTTCATACAATTTTATTTACTATAATTCCGACCGTCGCTAGGTACAGATATGTTGTCTGTAATAGTAGTATTTGATTCATGTAATTTTATTCTCCAGTTCTGACGGTTCCAGTAGACAGACATGTTGTCTGTGGCAGGATGTATTTCATGTAATTTTAGCCGGATATAATGACTGTTTAAATATATGTTCAATACGTTGAGATCAAGAATAGTTTCTCGTACCTATATCAATAGAAACGCGAGTGGCATCCCAAATGAGTTATAGTTTATTCGTAGCAGCAGTTCCTTGCGAAGTTAATTTCAGTCTCAAGAAAAAGAATCCACGACCTGCGTGCTGTTTTCTGCACTGCGGACATCATCATCATGAAGACAGCAGGTTAGTGAAGTGTACAAGAACTTATGCGTTCCACACAGGGCAGTGGAAACAACTAGGCACCTCACGTGTACTGCATGCAGAGTACAAATGTTCTCAGTGACACATCATCTGCAGTAATGCTGAGGAGGTAAAGAAGGATGAAAGTATGAACGCTATCTTACTTTTATTCCTTTTTCCTTGTCGTAACTCGTGAAATGGTCATACGTGAAACTCCCCACTTCATCGCTACCTCGGACACGCTGTGTCCCTCGGCTCGTGCTGCGACTAAAATACCACGCTCAAACTAACTTACCTCTTGATAAACCGCCATTGTAGGAGCAGTAAGCGGTCTAATGGCGTCAGACACATTTTGTCTTATATAGGCGTATTCTGACTGTTTACATATCTCTGTATTTGAATACGCAGCCTACACCAGTTTCTTTGCGGCTTCAGTGTAATGAACTTAAGACAACAGTTTCAAATTACTCTAATTCGTCTGATTTATCTTTATCGGTGGCTGCAAACGGAACTAATGTCGGGAGCTGTTAAGGTAAGGTAGGGCGATTGAAGTACTAAGAGCAATAAGTAAAGACAGTCCAGCCAGTATGACACATCACATCTACTGTTTGCTACACAGTTACTCATTTAAGGAGAAAGAAACACAAGGTTTTAATGTTATTGAGGTTACGTATTTAAAAACTTGCTCAGATTGGACAAATATGTCAAAAGAGATCGGTCGTCTCATTTTCGGAGGAATTATATGGGCATTTCCCTTAAGTAATTAAGGGAAATTACGGACAACCTAAATCCAGATAGATGCAAGAGGATACATTCTCCTCTTCTGACAGAATGCGATTCCTATGTGTCAATCACTGGGCCACCTCACTCGCCAGAATGTAAAATTCAGTGTATTCAGTTAGAAGAATTGTTTGTAAATCACACATTCCCGGCAGTGATAGGAAAAAATTAAATTTTCCCTCATAACTCAGCAAGACCAAACAATGTTACAAATTGTAGATCCAGTTTCCACTCACTGCACATTCGCATCGTTTTTGAACATTCTGCATGGTATCTGTTTGTTCTATATCGTGTCTCCCTACCACTTTCGCACAACGACGCTCTGAACGTGTTTTTTAGGGAATTGACTGGTTTGAACCTGGGACCTGTTGCTGGTAAGGAGACGTCAGACCACACATGACATGTAGAGTTCAGAAGAGTTCAGTGAGACTAGCGATGATATAACCAAATACTTAATGATTTCAACGTCAGCTCCACTGCACTTCCTGTAAAAGAATCTTAATACTAACTAAATTTAGTGGAAGGGGTTCAAGGCTTTCCTATTTTTAGTTAACTGGTAAAATAACGTCGAAAAAGCAGTTAGGTTTACCATTGGAAATTTTATTCTACTCACAAAACATTGTTTATAAATTGCACTATTGAAAAGAGGAAATGTTTTAATATAGGATGGTAAAAACCCCTGCGTTCAACAAAAATGTGAAGGAATATTCCCTGAATGGGTTTCCAAGTTCTACAATGGATCGAAGAATGACCTGTGCCAAATCACATCTATACTCTAGGTTTAAATTAAGTTTCACAAGAGAGAAAACTGTCAATGGTCAACAGTGACCCTCAATTATCTTTAATTACTTATCTAACTTGTCGTAAATTACAGTGGCTTCTCATTAACTATATAACAGAAAAATCATCGCGTTTTAGATTTTTACTTCAAGTGGTAAATGTGAACACCATGAGCTTTAATTGACGATCGACACTAGTATTCCGCAAAAAGAGGGTGTAACAGATGAGACTTCTGCAGTTCTGAGTGAAGCTTTATGCGCTGTTATGAGGCATCGCGTGCTTTCATTACCTTGTCGGTGTTCATCAGGGGGCTCACCTCGTCGTCTCGGAAGCAACTCTCTCCTAACTTCTCCTTACTACAATTTACCGAAGTTGGTTTAAAAAAACTATCTGGCTGTGTTTTCATCTGACCAATCAGGGTCTCAATGTTAACCTTAAGCTCTGCCTATAAAAATTCTGTCTATCCAATGAGAAACGTTATACTTTTCGTGGTGGCTCAATGTTTTTAAAGTTTGCAACGTAACAGAGACGCGAAAAAGTCTCACGCTAAAACTTGCAGATGGTGTGGTCCTTTAAGTGTTATCGTAAGATCTATACTGTTCTTCTGGAGGGCTCTAGATTTTAACATGGGCTGGGGGGTGGTCCTAGAGGTTAGCTGGCGACGTGGGTGTCCGTCCGTTATCGTAGGGCCTTCTAGCTTAACACGGTTCTGCTCTCGGCTTCTGTTCTCTTTTCTCCCCTCGGAACTGCGTCTGTCTCACGGTGGGAAGGTATGACATGCATTTAGGCATTCTTGTGTTAGTCTGTGGTATTACATTTGCTCACTCGTTACTCGTATTACTTTGGTTAATTTAATGTCACGATTTATTCGGAGCTATGTGACATACTACTGGATTTGCTTATCATGTCAGGGTTTTCATGGAAGGTGTTGGATTTGCCTGACACCTTACAGTTTCTATGTCGACAAACACAAGTGCGTTCTCTCTCCCTGGTCAGACTTCTTTCCATAGTGCTAGAAAAAGGCAGCGCAATGGTTAAGACACTAGACTCATATTATGGATTGGTGGGAATAGAATCTCTGTGCAGTCATCCTGCATTGTAGTTTACTTGGTTCCCCCATTGTCACTTAAGGTGTATGTTGAAATGAGTCCTTGAATAATGCTACGCCAGATTTCCTTCCCCATTCTTGTTCAAACACGCATATGCTTCATCGCTAATGATAACGCTATCAGAAAAGAGGAAAAGTTTCTTTTTTTCTGGTTTTGCAATAAGTTGCAAGAGACACTCTGAAAGAAGAAGTGAGTAACGAATTGTTTTCACTCTTGTTCTTTTCTTCTTGCTAAGTGTGTAAGTTACTATACAGAATGACACAACTCATGATGAATAAACAAAAAATGAAGTCTGAATTGTGTCCACTGTCAATGGTGGTAACTTTGGTGCATTAGATATCGTGTAAACATGAGGTTCTGATGTGATATGATGTGACGTGATGTGATGTGCTGTGACGTCGAACTTACTGACCGCGCTAATGAACTTGAAGAGCAGCTTGTGAGCCTATAGGAAGCCGGCCGACTGTTCGATACTCTTTCTCCTCCATATGATGTAACCCAAATGATTTATGGGCATACAAGGACACACAATCCCACCACCCTGCTATAAAAGTACTAGTTCCACAGGTGGCGCAGTAGCCTCTACAAATATTATTCTGGCTTGTGTGATTTAGAATTTCCTTTGTAGACCTGAATTTCGAATAGAAATAGATTCTCTACACGGACTTGTTGCGTCATCAAGAGGTGCTGGAATAATAAAACAAAGTAATGGTCTCAGCTCGTAATGATCTCAGTTTCGTCTGATATTACATGTAAACATGTTAACTGGTCTGTGGATGTACGTGCGAAAGAGAGGGGGAGAGAGAGACAGAGAGGAAGAGGGAGAGAGAGAGATTTCTTACTTGCCGAACTTTCTTCTGTATGATATTTGGCGGATCTCTGTATAATATACATGTAATGCAAACTGTCTGACATCTCGATATTGCCTTTGGCGTGGAGCACTACGACATACATGTAATACTGGCTGAGTATCCGGCATTACCCGGGTATGTATTTATTCTAATCATCTATTATCCCATCTCCTCTATCCCCATCTCTCTGTCCACCTCCGCCACCCCCTTTCCCTGTACACTACTGTGCCTATCTCCTCCTTACTCGCTCTCTATCTCTCCTCTCCCCTACTTCTGTCAATCTGCTCCGTCCCCCTCTGTCCATCTGCTCGTTTTGCCTCTATCTCCTCCTCTACATATACATCTACATACATACTCCGTAATCCACCATACGGTGCGTGGCGGAGGGTACCTCGTACCGCAACTAGCACCTATGTCCCTGTTCCGCTCCCAAACAGAACGAGGCAAAAATGACCGCCTATATGCCTCTGTACGAGCCCTAAGCTCTCTTATCTTATCTTTGTGGTCTTTTCGCGAAATCTAAGTTGGCGGCAGTAAAATTGTACTGCAGTCAGCCTCAAATGCTGGTTCTCTAAATTTCCTCAGTAGCGATTCACGAAAAGAACGCCTCCTTTCCTTTAGAGACACCCACCCGAGTTCCTGAAGCATTTCCGTAACACTCGCGTGATGATCAAACATACCAGTAACAAATGTAGCAGCCCAGGTCTGAATTGCTTCTATGTCCTCCCTCAATCCTACCTGATAGGGATACCAAACGCTCGAGCAGTACTCAATAACAGGTCGTATTAGTGTTTTACAATGAACCGAAGACGACTGTCCGCCTTCCCCACAACTGCCATACATGCTTGTCCCACTTCATATCGCTCTGCAATGTTACGCCCAAATATTTAATCGACGTGACTGTGTCAAGCGCTACACTACTAATGGAGTATTGAAACAATACAGGATTCTTTTTCCTATTCATCTCCGTTAATTTACGCTTATCTATATTTAGAGTTAGCTGTCATTCTCTACGCCAATCACAAATCCTGTCCAAGTCATCTTGTATCCTCCTACAGTCACTCAACGACGACACCTTCCCGTACACCACAGCATCATCAGCAAACAGCCGCACAACAGCGGACCTACCACACTACCCTGGGGCACTCCAGATGATACCCTCACCTCCGATGAACACTCATAATCGAGGACAACGTACTGGATTCTATTACTTAAGAAGTCTTCGAGCCACTCACGTACTTGGGAACCAATCCCATATGCTCGTACCTTAATTAGGAGTCTGCAGTGGGGCACCGAGTCAAACGCTTTCCGGAAGTCAAGGAATATGGCATCCGTCTGATACGCTTCATCCATGGTTCGCAAGATATCATGTAAAAAAGGGCGAGTTGCGTTTCGCAGGAGCGATGCTTTCTAAAGCCGTGCTGATGCATGGACAGCAACTTCTCTGTCTCAAGGAAATTCATTATATTCGAACTGAGAATATGTTCGAGAATCCTGCAACAAACCGATGTTAAGGATATTGGTGTGTAATTTTGAGGATCCGTCCTTCTTCCCTTCTTATCTACAGGCGTCACCTGCGCTTTTACCATTCGCTCTGGACTTTACGTTGGGGAAGCGATTCGCGATAAATGCAAGCTAAGTAAGGAGCCAATGCAGTAGAGAACTCTCTGTAAAATCGAATTGGAGTCCCATCAGGACCTGACCGTCTACTCCTGCCCTTCTCTCTCTCAATGTCCTCGTCCCCCTCTCTCTGTTCCCTCCCTCATCTGCTAATCACCACTTTCTCTTTCCATCTCTTCGTCTCCCCTCTCTCTATGTGTATCACCTCCCCTTCCCTTTCTGTGACATTCTGACCCTCTTCCCTCTCTCTTTCCATTTCCTTCTCTTCCCTACCTCTGACGATTTCCTCTTCCCCCTCTACCTGTTCATCTCCTCTTCCCCCATCTCTCTGCCTGTCTCTTCGTCCTCATGCCTCTGTCCATTATCTGCACTTTCCTTTCTATGACCATCTACTCGTCTCGCCTCTTTCTGTCCTGCCCTATCTATGCCCATTTCCTCTTCCTCTTCTATGTACCTATCTCTTGCTTCCACCTTGCCATCTCTCCATTCCTCGTCCTCTCTTCTCTCCCCACGTTATCACACTCACCACAACAGGAAGCTGGTGGGCCGGCTGCGGTGGCCAAGCGGTTCTAGGCGCTTCAGTCCGGAACCACGCGACTGCTACGGTCGCAGGTTCGAATCCTGCCTCGGGCATGGATGTGTGTGATGTCCTTAGGTTAGTTAGGTTTAAGTCCTATAGTGCTCAGAGCCATTTGAACCACTAGAATTTTTGAAGCTGGTGGTTCTAACCCCAACAGTATCTCTTTCCAGATTGCAAGTAGTACATGTGGCAAATTTCTTTCAATTCGTTCCAGGAGTTTAGAATCAGTTTTCTACCCATGACTTTTCCGTCATACACACATGTCAAATACAGTTCACGCATGTTTAACATATTTCATAAGTATTTGTACACGTATTTTACCTGTATGTCTAGCGAATTTTGTTCAGAGACGCTACTCTCCCCCACCCCAGATAGCCATTCAATACAATACATAGCTTGTATGGACCTCAAGACACGTCCACTAAAAGAAAATACAGAAGAAAAGTTCCAAGAGAACTAGATGCATATCATCCCAAACTATACAAAATTATATTTATATCTGATGAAGAACTTCAGTTTGAAATATTGAAATTTATTCCTGTAATTGAACTTAACTGTAGTAGGTACAGGCGTAATGTCTAAAGTGATATTTGAATATTTGTGCCGGAACAGTACCCGAACTCACATTTCTCGTCTTTAGCGAGCAGTCGCCTTACCGCTGAGCCAATCGAGCGCGCTCCCCAGATCGACCTAAACTGCAATATGTCACACACCTATCTATTTCTTCTCATATAGTTTTGATTCATTTACACACCCTCACACATCTCGTGATACCCTTGTAGATTTTTAGAATCAAAAGAACGAAAAGTCATACATAACTATTGTTATTTTCGTTACAGGCCCGTCTTCGCCTTATATATAGGGTGAGTCACTAACTATTGCCACCAACAATAACTCCGAAAGTATGATAGGAGCTGAAACATTTGTGGGACAAAAGTTGCATGGGAAAACGGGGACCATAATACGACGTTAGTTTTTGTTGTTAGGTGGGGTCGCTTCAGAGATATGAAGGTCAACTTTACTTTTTTTAATGGGATGCTGTAGTTTGCTACTTATTTTCTGATAGCGGCTATCGAGACGAATCCAATGATGTGTAACAGTAACGTCTTTGAAGGTCAACGAAGGTCACGAAGGTGGCGTGAACGTCCATTTACAGAAGGTGTTCGAAGTGATGACCATTGGTATCAATGCAGTGCTGCAATCTTCTTATCATGGATTGAGTGGTATTCCTTATCACATCGACACTTATCGAAGCATATGCTCTGACAATTCTCTCTCGTATATCGTGCAGATAGTAAATATTCGCCGAATACTGCGTATCCATCTAACGTATCATTGACATGTAAACACCATTCGACGGTTTCGCAATACAACACTAATAGTAACGGTAAGAGTAGTATACTAGAGTCAAGCGAATGTGAATGATGTATTGCTTCGAAGAACAAGTCGACATGCTTCTCATTTACGGAGAATGCCAACGAAATTCAGTGACAGCTAGAGACTTATTCACTGAAAGATATCCTCAATGTATTCACCCTACAAGTCGTGCATTTAAATATGTGTATGATAAATTGAGAACAACTGGATCTTTAACGCATCGGAAACATATCCGGCAAAGGAGGGTTACTAGCGAGGAAACGGAAATTGGTACTCTTGCCACAGTGGTTCGAGATCCTTGTGTTAGTTCGTGTCAAATCGCAAGGGAATCTAGCATGAGCCAGAGTAGAGTTGTTCGTGCTCTGCATCGCCATAAATATCATCCTTACCATATCATACTTCACCAAGTATTAACTGGTACGGATTGCGTGCGTCGCATTGAATTCTGCCGATGGGCCCAGCTTCAGATTCAGAGGGATGACACATTTATTCATATGATTTTATTTATTGACGAGGCTACATTCACGAACCGTGGAAATGTTAATTTTCATAACATGCATTATTGGGCAATTGAAAATCCATGTTGGTTGCGGTAGGTTGCTCACCAAAAACCGTGATGGTGAATGTATTGTGTGGGATCACCGAGGACAGAATTATAGGCCCCTATTTCATCGAAGGAAATTTGAATGGTAGGAAGTACACCAAATTCCTGTAAGAAACATTAGGCCTGTTATTGGAAGAAATACCTATTGGAACAAGGAATAGAAAGTGGTATCATAGCAATGGGCGTCCGGCACATTTTTCGCTGATGGCTATAAATGAGTAGCAGAGACAATTCCCAAATCGTTGGATTGGACTCGGAGGAGATGTGTGGTGGCCGGCTAGTTCTCCAGACTTGAGCCTCTGGATTTTTTCGTGTGGGGATTCGAAATGACATTGTTTATAAAGACGTTCAACTACACCTGAAGATATGCGAGAGAGAACTGTCAGAGTATGTGCTTCGGTAAGTGTCGATGTGATAAGGAATACCACTCAATCCATGATAACATTGCAGCACTGCATTGAAGCCAATAGTCATCAGTTCGAACACTTTCTGTAAATGGACACTGACGTCACCTTTGTAACCTTCGTTGACCTTCAAAGACCATATTGCTTCACATCATTGGATTCGTGTCGATAGCCGCTATCAGAAAAAAAGTACCAAACTATAGCATCCTATTTAAAAAAACAAAGTTGACCTTCATGTCTCTGAAGCTACCCCACCTAGCAACAATAAACCAACGTCATTTTATGGCTCCCTTTGTCGTATGCAACTTTTCTCCTAGAAACTTTTCAGCTCCTGTCATATTTTCGGAGTTATTCTTGGTGGCAATAGTTAGTGAATCACCCTGTACATTTATATTTGATGACGAACTACAGTTCCAAATATTGAGATTTAGATCTAAAATTCAGGTTCGGTCGTAGGTGTAGATGTAATAACTAAAGTGTTTTCGGTACTACATCTACACCTATTACAGTTAAGATGAATTTCAGGAATAAATTTGAATTCCGTATTACCTGACTTTTCAAGTTTATTTGAGAATTTGTCTATGAATAGTTTTTGAGCTGCGAGTCTCACAATTGCGTAGTTTTATCAAATTTCAATAACTCTGAAGCTTAAAAGACTCGGTAGCAGTTGTTTATGAAAGGTGCGATTTTGAGGTAGGTATTTACTTAACTTCCACTTTATATAACAGAAAATTGAGCCCCACGAACAATGCTAGGTTTCCTGCTTTCCGATCTGAATTGTAACAGCCCACATAGTATACGCAACCCAAAGGCCGCTCGTGTGATGGTAGACAATGTTTCCTTCCTGATCACTCGACAGAGTGGCACGCACAGGACGCACCAGAGCAGTTCGGTGGGTGTTCAAAATGGGTCGATGACGTGTCGGAATTGAACGGTCACAGATAAAAGTGAATGGAGATGACAGCACTGCAGCAGAAAAATTCGGAAGCTTGTTGACGTTGACGTTAATCGGGACCGTCGCATGTTATGCGACAGTCCTGTTGTGGCTAGGAATCCCGCCTACTGGGTTCGCTAGACAAACAATCAAACAAGTTGTATTAATGAGTTTTATTACAAAGACAATTAGAGATACTTTACTTTGACAATTAACAAAAGTGCCGCAAGCAAAGAGCGACATACGAAATAATCAATCTTAGCAGTGCCTGCTGATCTCTGGCTCTGAGCACTATGGGACTTAACATCTATGGTCATCAGTCTGCTGATCTCTAACTGACAAAAGTCTTTCCTGAACTGCTGCTGTCACGTTGTCGTCCTGGAAAGGAGGTCGGTCAGCGTGCGATTGGCTGATCTCATCTCACAGCCTTCTCTGCTTTGTCGTTTCCCACTGGCTTGCCGGCGCTTGATTTTACGCCATAACAAGTTCATTTCAATTGCCTTCTCTCTCAGCACAGGACACTGGAATTGCATACAGCAGGACGACGGTTCAAACTCGTGTCTGGCCAACCAGATTTAGGTTTTCTCTAAATCGCTTAAGGCAAACGCCGAGATGGTTCCACCGAAAGGGCATGGCCGATTTCCTTCTCCGTCCTTCCCTTATCCAAGTTTGTGCTCCGTCTCTAATGACCTCACTGTTGACAGAACTTTCGACACTAATGTCCTCCTCCTCAGCATAGTTGATCAGGAAACGAGGCACTTTAAAAAAACATGGCACGCCTTGAATAAAGTGATAATTCAGTAGTCAGCCTGAGGACTGATGTTTCTGGATCATGTCTTAGGACTAAATATAAGAAACATCGTGCAAAATATTGATGACATCCATACCAAACGTATAATTCTACAGATGAATAACGACTTAAAATAATCGAAAGTAAAACAAAGGTAACAGCAAATAATAAACAACGACCCTCTAATGACATATCCAGTTCCTTCTTTCTCTTTGCGATTTGTCTACCACCTCCAATTGTATAATAGGTACTTAACGATGAATGGCTAATCAATTTAGTCTTCTCTGAAAGGATAAAATACAATTATCAACTTAGTTCAACTGATACAGCGGCATACATTATTTATTTTTCTAGCTTACGAATAATAATAAGTGATAATCTACTTATTGATATATGACTTAATTTGAGACAGCAAATTTCAAAACATATCTGTCCTGTTTAATTCCACAGGTATATCTTGATTCTTGCCAAACCTGTGGATGACCTCTTTGCTGTGGCTTTAGTTACAGGAAGCTATGGACACGGTCCTCAGGTGTATGCTTACAGGTAATACAGTTTAATACAGTTATTAAACACCTCCCTGTTCAGCAGCAGCATCTCATCAAATGAACACACTGCTAGACCGTTCCAGCATAAACATTTATCTGCATGAGTCGTGAAATGCAACTCCAATCTATCCCACTGCATCACCATTGCTTGCTGAAAAATATTCATCTTCTTATGCTCCTTCATTGTCAGTGCTTTCGAAACCTCATGTAGGGAGCATGGACACAGTCCTTGGCTGCATACTTACGAATAACATAGTTATTAATTTCATCCAGCGCCATCTGGTGAGGGTATCATGAACTAGATCGTAACGGATGTCATTACACACCAACAGCTCAACATGCACTGAATGTTTACTGGCAATTTCTGGGATGTGGAAGGATGGGGAGCGGGTGGTAGAAAGTGGGGGTGGTTGTAAGACTGTTTAGTGCGTCCTCTGGTGGCAGTATTGGCGATTAGGAAAGTCCATCTTAAAACTTCAAGGCAAACATACACAAGCATGAACAGAAAAGGGGGGGGGGGGCAAAGGACGGCTGGAAGTTAGGAGGAATAGAGGACTGTGGAGGACAATCCACCAGCAGAATAACACTCCAAGAACACATTTACTACCAAACTAAATAAATAAATAACTGACATCCTTCCCCTGCTGCAGCTCAGACTAAGGTTTTTCCTGCCAATTTACAAGTGGGCGGAGGGCGGTGGCTTGTGTCATAGGAGCGGAAGGAAGAGCGAAGGGAGTCAGTTAAGTGGAGGTAGCCCAATTGACCTACCTTCCACAAAAATAGTTCCCACCATTTGCGCTGGATGGACAGGTGTGTGACACCACCGGAGTGGAGGTAACACAGTGCCATTTTGAATAAATTATTTATGCCAGAAATTGTGTTGTCTCACTACTTACATCCTCTTCCAAGACAAAGAGGGCGGCTTGTCTGTGGAGCACCACAGTCAACTCTACTAGCTGCAAACATGCTACTTTCTGTCAGCGAGTGTTCAAGTCAGATGAATATGGTACATAGGGCCATATTAGTCATACGAATATGGTACGTAGGGCCGTGTTTAGGATGTGTGACACACGTGTGCAGTTATGTATTTACTATCGTCCCCACCCCTCCCCCGACCCTAAGGATCAGCATTGCTATTTATTTACAGACTATCAACAATTATGTGTAATAACTTCATTTCTAAATTACTGAAGTTTTAAGTAATATATAAAACAAAGCAGATGTACAAGTTAAAAAATTAAAAATAAGAAAATAACTACTACATTCAATAGCCCATTTTACTGAAAATTACCATAGGAACATCAAACCTGGACACAACGTGTGGTAAAAATACAAAAATGGCTCTGAGCACTATGGGACTCAACTGCTGTGGTCATAAGTCCCCTAGAACTTAGAACTACTTAAACCTAACTAACCTAAGGACAGCACACAACACCCAGCCATCACGAGGCAGAGAAAATCCCTGACCCCGCCGGGAATCGAACCCGGGAACCCGGGCGTGGGAAGCGAGAACGCTACCGCACGACCACGAGATGCGGGCGGTAAAAATACAAAGAAAACCATTACAGATTAATACCCCATATCAAAATTATTTCACTTAATGTGAAATTTAGTCACTCCCAAATACGTGATACAATACCATTTAATTGACCTTTTCCAAAATGTAGCGAACTTAAAGAAATGACTTCCTTCTCACTTCTGTATTTGCGAATTTGTTTATCACTTTCTGAAAATCTGGACTGTCATGCCTAATTCTGTTGTTAGTATGCCAAGACTTATGATTTATTTATTTTGACTATCTGTTGTCCATGGGCAGTTCTTAGTCCGTTCTAAAACAGGAAAGGACCTTTCAGCTGAACAGTTTGTTGCTGGTGTACAGCTGTAATTCTTGAGTGCTCGGTACACATTTCGACAGACATCACCAATTTTTATTTATTTATCTTTTTGAAACCATCATTGTATGAGAAATGGAAGGAAGGACATCTTGTCACCAGCTTCTATCTTCATAGACAACTGATAGCTTTTAAAATGTATACATTCTTCACCAATTTTGTTCTCTGTGTCAGAACTATAGATGGCTCTAAGTTTCTCTGCAGCATCACAAATCTGAACAGCTTGTAATTCGTGATATTTGGAGAACTGAAAATCTTAAGTTATATTCTTTTTCGATATTAAATTCCTTCTGTAACTCATTCCGAAAAATTTGCACAGTCTTAGAACACAACATTTTCATTCTTCTCCAGATCTCAAAACAATCTGATAGTGCTTGTTCTTCAGGGCATTTGCGTTCGCCTTGTGAGTCAGATGATTCATCCAAGAATTTCTTGCAGTTAACTTGATGTTTCCTTTCTTGATTGTCAGCAGCTGAAGGAGATGGATATGATTCCGAATTCCTGATCTTAAGTTTATTTTCAGCTGAATTCTCGTGAATTGAAAAAGATGTGTAAAGCTCACTTAAAACCATTGAAAAAGAGTCATACATTTCAACAGTGTTTTCATTGCTTCATTAAACTGTTGCAGAATACAATCCCACACTGATATTATGAAAGCTACCTCAGTACTGCTACATTTTCTAAGAAGACCTACAGCTTCACGTTTACCACTATCGTTTTCTGAAATTATTCTTAATGCAGAAAACACAAATATCCACTCTGCATTCAAACTCCTACAAGCATACTCAAGTGCACACCATCGTGTTGTCCACAATGACTTGAGTGCCATACTTGCAGAATCACAAAATGTTTCCAAGATGTTCCATCTGCCTGTAGAATCTGCAAAGTAACTGTACAAACCTTGAATTAACTCAAAAAATCGTATTGCAGCTGTGCAGCGTTGTGCAGGCGTGAGCCAACTAGATTCAGCGAGTGATCCGAACACGGAATGAGAAAAATTAAAAGAGTTTCGCTCTTGAGTCTTGCTTCAAGCTTGAATATGCACCAGACATTACTGCGTTATCGTATGACTGAAAGCTAAAATTTTCAAATTTCGGTCCATGTTCTTCTCAAGAATTAAAACTGCCCCAGAAAGCTTCTCTCCAGTGTGACCTGCATTTTCTATGAAATAAAGGAATCTTCCAGTTGAGAGCTGGTACTCATTTACGTATGTAATTATTATACTTGAGTAGTCTTTATGGGATATATCTGGTGTAAGACAGAAAAATATTTACAAGAAATAACTTCATTACATATTTTTTGGGTTATTGACCTCCCCATAAGTCGTATTATATCTTCATAAGTTGCTGGTGACACTTATGAAGTAAATCCTTTTCCAGGGCTAACAAGCCTTGCTATATGGTCAGCCAAAAAGAACCATACTTCGCAATTAATTCCTGGCACATCATGAAATTTCCATTTTTCGTAGAACCAAATACCTCTTTGTCTCCACGAAATGCTAAACCGTTAAGATACTAGCTTCTTAACTAAAGAAGCAACTCATTTTAGCACATTACTCCAATTCATTCTCATGCTGAATGGACAACTGTTTGTCATGTTCTATTCATCTTGTTTCCTCGGTCTTTCAATTTTATCAGGCAGTCTTTGTGGGACGTAAAATTTCCATGTTCAGCTATTCGTATTTCAGCATGGCTCCAATCACTGAAACCAGATGTTGCCAATGGCGATTCACCACCAAATAATTTACAACATGTACCGAACAACGATACTTGGCTTGGAAAATATACAGGATATTCACGGTTGATAATTTTCTCATTCATCAAAACCCTCTGAAATAATTTTTTGTTGCAGGATCGCTGAGATTCTTCGACGTTTCATTATGAGGATAAAAAAATAAGCATTTTTGTTTTGATTAACACCATTTTAAACAAATAATCTAGCGTCTGGTCATTGTTTTCCCAGTATAAATGTGTCAATACTGAAAACCGGGAAATTCTCTGCTTTAGGTTGTGAGAATTCTTGCATTTCTTCCGGAGCTCCGAAAGTTAGAGCTTCTGCATTCTGTTTGCCCTTTAGAACTCTAATTTCGCCTACAGTTAGAGAGCTACACTCTTCATTGTCACTGTCTTGAACTGCAGCTTCACCTAAAAGTTCATAGGCACGCAGATCACTTTCACTTTTACCACTGAAATATGATTCCAGTCGCGGATTTTATGTAAATGTTTACTATCCCACTGTGTTTTTACTTCATCTTTATTTCGATACGCAGCATCGTTTAATCTAGATCGTCTGTGCTTACCACTATCTTGAACTGAAGAAACAAATATGCGATGTAGAGTGTTAAAACTGAACATACAGTAGACTCCCGACTATCCGGTCTAATGTGGCGGAAGTTCAAGCTGGACAACAAAAAAACCGGAATGGCCGGAGTTTTATGAATTCTCTCTTTCGACTCCAGCAGTACCATTAAAAACTCCCTTTTCTTACCAAGACCCAATTTTATTATCATTTTCCGACTTCTATAATCATTACATTTTTTTCTTTCATTATCCATTTTGGGCTCTTTAACTGAAACAAAAATGAGCGCAAAAAACAACAATTTAACAACTCCCGCACTTGGGCTGTCTGATATGCAGCTGAAGAAACAAAAAACACAGGTTTATCAGGAAAGCTGATCTCTGCGTGTGTTCATTATTGTTTGTGAGCTCTTCTAAGTTTGGTTTTTGGAGAGCGGCTCCCGAAATTTATTCAGTGTTATAATTGTGACCCCAGATGTGTTAGAAGCATAAGAGGTGAATAAAACATTTTGAAAGACCAGACAGCATTGTAGCCGGCGCCTGATTGCTAAAGCTTTGGAAAAGTACAGTATGCCCATTAAATATTATAATATTACGGAGAAGTATTATTGCGATATTAATTTAGTAGCACGGATAGTCCAAAGGGTGGATAGTCACGAGCTGGATAGTCGAGAGTCCACTGTACACCGAGTGAGGTGGAGCCGCAGTTAGCACTCTCGACTCGCATTCTGGTGGACGACGGTTCAAAACCTACGTCTGGCCATCCTGATTTAGGTTTTCCGTGATTTCCCTAAATTGATCCAGGCAAATGTCGAGATGGTTCCATTGAAAGGGCGCAGCCCAATTCGTTCTCCATCCTTCTCTAATCCATTGGACCGATGACCTCGTTGTATTGTCCCCTCCTCCGAATCAACCAACTACTGTACTTTGATTATATCAAATACAACAGAAAGAACTTCACTATGACCAGTTAGTACTCGAATGAATTAGCTTAGTTTTAAGTTTAGAGGCAGGACAGTCTTGCATTGGCGCTCCGTCAAATGTGACAGCAGGGTATCATGTTGTTTTACTCACAGTACTCGCTACCTATCGTTACGCGGTCTGCAGTCAGCTGTGTGGTTCGACTCCTGTTGAGGCTACTTTACTTTTCGTTGTGTTTCTGTGCCTTATTATACAGTACTGTCAACCCTGGGTACGTATTATGGTGTTTTACCGTCTTCCAAACACGAATTCACTTATGCGTTTAGTGTTTTGCGCTGTTTGTACTTAAAATGGTGTAGTACATTTACATTTTCTCTCTTCCAGCACTTGTTACCAATGGAAGCCTACAACTCGACAAGTGAAATGGCGGATATGATATTCTGCTACGGTTTAGCAAATTGACTTAGCCTGAGAGCCCGTGTCCTCTACTTCTTGAACGATTGCTGTGCCCATTTATCTACAGGACGTTCAGGCCATAAGGCCACAGGATCATCATTTCAGACGGCGGTTCTGTCAGTGGCTGTTGGAGAAGTGTATAGCAGATCCACTTTTCACATTCAAGATTTTATTTACCAATGAGGCAGGTTCCCAAGGCATGATGTGAATTTTCATAGCATGTATGGGTACATGTAAATCCCAAGCAATTCAGGAAACAGGGCATCAACACCGCTCTCAATCAACGAGTGGGTACGCGTACTTGGTGATACATTAATAGGGAAATAGGTCCCACCACAAAGGTTAACTTTCTCATTAATGTGTTGCCTACCTTGCTGGAGGCTGTGCCATTGCAGCAAAGCATACATATGTAGTTCATGCATGATGGCGCTCCAGCACACTTTCGTCATAGTGTGCGCGAAGATCTGACCCCAGACGTATCAGGCCTGCTGGATTGGTCGAGAAGGAGGGGGGCGTGAAGGAGGGGCGGGGGGGGGGGGGAAGAGGGGAAGCACACCTGGGCCTGCTCATTCCCAAGCCCCAACCCCCTACACTTACGGTTATGAGGACACTTGCAGGATTTGGTCTACATCACGCCACTCGACCACAAGCGGACAGCACACGGTCGCGTCTTCAATGTGTGCCGGTAAGTACAACACCACCCGGGTATACTTCAAAGGATACGTCATTCCTTACGTAGAAGGGCTGAGGAGTCCATTGTCATGAATGGACACCACATTGAACACCTCCTGCACACACGTGTTTATCACATAAAGTATGCATTTCTGTATCCATGTTTACTGGAATTATCTTAGGAAGTATGCATTTTCAGAGCTATTTTCATTGGAATTAGTTTTCTTGCTTCGATAAGTACTTCCACCTCTAAAAGTACTCGACACTTTCTTCTAAACACCCTGTATATATGCAAGCAAAATTTAATTTTTTATGTTCCTGCCGCCATAATGGCACACTTGCCTGCAGTTAACTTTATAGAAAATCACAAGCTACTAGCTGCAGGCAACGGCGGTGTAGCGCGGGCGCCTCCTGTTTGACAGGGATGATGTCATAGCAGCCTTAATGCACCCGTACGTGGGAGATGTTATACATGTGGACTAGTAGCAGTAGTAAAATACGAGTTTAATGAAAGATACAAATATTTGTCAATACTTTGCCAATAAATTATTGAATGGCTGAATTCTGATACAATGCACCCAAAAAAACTGAACTAAACTCCGTCCGAACAGGCCTTGGAAGTCCCAACGGTTCCGACCGGCCACCGTGTCATCCTCAGCCCACATGCGTCACTGCAGATATGGAGGGGCGCGTAGTCAGCACACCGCTCTCCTGGTCGTATGTCAGTTTACGAGACCAGAGCCGCTACTTCTCAATCAAGTAGCTCATCAGTTTGCCTGACAAGGGCTAAGTGCACCCCGCTTCTCAACAGCACTTGGCGGACCGAATGGCCATGCATCCAAGTGCTAGCCCAGCCTGACAGCTGTGTTACCACTGACACCAAAACTGCACTTAAATTATTTTTTTCCGGTGCAAAGTTTTACCGCCCCAGTAATTTGTCGCCCTGTGCACCTGCACAGGTTCCACCTGCCTAAATATGGCACTCTCAATAACTACCTGTGAAACATCCCCTTAGAAAAATTTTTTAAATGACAGTGCTGGAAAACCTCTACGTTATTTGATTTTCAAACATCTACGCAGAACTGAACGTACTCAGACATTTCTCTCTTTACTTATTCTGATCAACACTAAACTGACACACAATATTTATAGCGCAATGCAATCTGACCTTCAACAATCCCTACAAAAGAATGGCTCTGACTAACAATAACCTATAACTTTCATGAATCACTTACCTCACAAAAATCTTCGTTACTCGAACTACTTTAATACAGTGAGCGCCAATACTGCCAGCTAAATAAAGGATTCTAACTACTGAGGGCACTAACTAGTGATAGGCATAGTTAGCAAATGAAAGATTTTGATAGAGAGCAAACAATGTATTTACCTTAATAATATTCAAAAGTCGTCATATATATATATATATATATATATATATATATATATATATATATATATATATATATATATATATATCAGTTCATGATATCCAATATTACAAATTTACTCTTTCTGATGGACACACGTCCAGATCGTCCGCTCTCAAAATTCTGCCATCTCTCTCCCCACATCCACCACTGCTGGTGGCTCACCTCCAACTGCAGAATGCTACATGCTTTTCACATCCAACTGCCCAACACTAGCATATCGAATATTCCAACAGTGCCAACCAGCCACAGACTGCACACAGCACAGCCAGTGATTTTCATACAGAGTGCTACGTGACGTTACCAACATAAAAACCTAAACAGCCTACTTAGATAGCCCCCATGCTCCCCACAAAAAATCTTACAAATTCTTTTGGGCATTGGCTAATACATATTTGTTAAATAAATTATATTAACGCTAACAAATATATCAAATGCAAACACTTATCGATACAATGTTGGTCAAAAGCTAAAATTTTCTCACAGTCCATAAAAACATTCCTGATCATTCACACAGCATTAATTGCAGTTTTTTTTCCTCGAAGTCTGAGCAGTAAAAGAAGATGCACACGTAAGTAGTGGATTTACATGCAGTCTTGAAGAAGTAGTGTTATCCTTCCAACGGAAAAACAATGCTGACTCTTGACATGCAGAATGGTAATGGGCCACAACAGAGCAAACCCACAGCAGAGTCACATGAAGTTTTGAAGAATATTGGTAGGTAGGTCATCACAGAGCAGACCCACAGTAGTCCTGGTAGAGAGTATGGTATTGGTGGGCCATCAAAGGTGCTGACACACTGCAATCCTTGTAGAGAGTGCCAGCAGCCATCTGTTGCGACTGTGCAGGTGCACAATCACCATCGAAGAGTTTTGCGGACAATATAGCAAGTCCATAAACCACCACTTGTACACTCACAAAGCTTTTGGAATTGTCCTTAGAACCAGCAATGCTGTTAACCAGTCGCTTGCTGAATAATTAACACACGTGCAAACAGTAACAGTCCCAACTTCTCACATATTGTGCATATACTATGACCAACAGAGACGTGTGCATTGAAATGAAACTTAATTTGAAGAACTGGTGTCTATACAAATATAAAATTACAACATAAAAATACAATTACAAAGGTACAAAATACATAATTAAATAACATAATAATACAGATAACGTTTGTAGTAATACAGGCTTTAGAAAAGAATAGAAATAAGCATATACATCAATGTTACAGGAATTATGACATAAGTAAATAAATTAAAAAATGAGAGTAGTTTTCAAAACACTAATTTCACACATGAGCATTGAAACAGAACAGAATTAATAATGTCTAAGCATCTTTACAAAGTAAATAATATAGTATTAGAAAAATTCTACAACATAACTCTTATCAGACAGGAAGAACAAAAATACACAAGGGTTCACAAACACATAGCAGAATAACACAAAAGGAAAGGACATCTCCCTGAGTTCATCATTATTCCCAAAAAGTCCTATCTATACCTGTTGTCCCTAAACCCTACTGTTTGGTTCATATCCTCTTTTAAAATAATTATTTATCATTGTACAACACTCATTTTGGCCCAACTCTTTTTCATATAACTTCTCAATGCATTTCTTCCATTTCATCACAACTCATTCTCTTATAAAGCCTACCCCATCTTAGGCTAACTTAAATCTACTGAGCTCAGATATATATACTAAGGGATGAGGCAATGCAGCAGCACATAACAAACAGCAATGACAAAAAAAAATGCAGATTGGCAAAGCGAGCAGCAGCATATCTAAATTAGCAAAGCAAATGCAACATTGCAACTAGTATGAGCCAACGTTCAGCAACAAGAAATATAAATCAGTAATAAAACTGGCTTAACAGAGTAATATAAAGTGAAGTTCAGTAGCACTATGCCTGGCAAACAGCAGCATCAAATGGAGTAACTTATACCTAAATATGACAGAGCTCAAGCAAAAAAAAAATAGTACACTAAAGACAACATTGGAGATAAGGGAAATGTCTATTTACATCTTCATGTCTATGTCATTAATGTGGTGCACCACAGCAACTTATTCTACAAAAGAAAATTACCAAGTACTTGAAAAGAAAATTATCTGTGCAGTTACTGTTATTAGTCCCTTCTTATTGTTCTTTCCTTTCCAAGTGCTCTTTTTCGAAGAATGTGGATCATAAAATTATTATTTAATAGATCTGTTGACAGAAAGTGTTCAAATTAGCAAATGCATTTAATTTTATTTTATAAAACCAATGCTGCAACACTTCTGGAACCCAGATATCAAATGAAATAAGTAATTATGTACATCAGGTGTGCAGATGTAAGAATATTTCCCATCAATTCATAAGCATTTTAGTAAGTAGCACAAAGTATGAGCTCCACAGTATAATCATATGTTTCCAAGTAAAAGTGTGTCATATTTGCGATGCTTCCTACAAAGGAATGTCAATAGCCAGGTTAATGGCCACTTTTTTTGTTGTGCCTCTGAAAGGCTCCACTTTTCTCCAGGTGACTGTCGCATAGCTGGGCGCTTCCAGTGCATTACGTCAAGGTCACTTAGCTTTCTTACCGAAATATTTACATTAGATTCTGCTACAGTGACATCTCACATAAAAAAAATTTCACAGGTCGAAGAATTACAGTAGAAATGCGTAGAAACGAAATCTCATGAATAGCAGTGTTGTGATACATTCATGCATGGACAAACATGTCATAACTCTTAAAGTATTATTCTTGGTTTCCAACATCGTTTTTCACAAACCAGAGTACCTAACTTCTACTCATCATTTATATAATATACACATGTAATCACATTCCTCATATAGCATCAGCTTATTGATCATAAACATACCTCAACAGCATAATACACATCATCATCATCATCATAATAACATCATAACACCTCAGTCAAATCTCAAAACGTCTTAGCTTTCTGCAATAATTTCAAATCCTACAAAAAATTCTCTGCTGATTTCAATAGTGTCATCTACCTGAAACATACTTTAAAAATCATGATCCCATACCAAATACACCATTCCAAGCTCTCATAGTATCACAATGGTTCCGAAAAAATATGAACAGTTCACAAAGTAAAGGCAAAATACAATTTTATAAATGTGAAGTTATCCAACTGTGTCACCGAGATAGTAAAAAAAAGTTTCTCTCTCTCAGTTAAATGATCAGATAGCTGTGTAATTCTGTGTTAGAGAAATATGGTACCGATGTGTAAAGTTGTATAAGCAAATACCATATTAGCTAGGGCTCCTAGCGCTTGCCGCACACTTAGTGCACAAAGTAGGAGTGTACCCCCTGAGGATTAATGTAATTATACCCTCAGGTGTTACAGATTACAGCAATGGAATGAAATGTATCACAGAAAACCTTTGTATCTTTGTAATTCAAAAATCTTTAAAAAATAGATGTTTTAAGTAGAAAATTAATCACTCAAATACGTGTACTGTAGCGCTAAACGGTGTCTCTTGTTGTAAGATAATCTCTGTCATTACTTAAGGGTAAAAAATGTGCCATGTGTCGTAATTATCGTCGTCCATAAGTGAAGTTATGTAGAAGTCAATGTACTCTCCTCATAATAAACAAAAGTGAAATGCTATGCATATAGATATCGTAGTTATTACGTACATTACCGTGATCAAGAAAGTACTATATTTTAGCGTATTGTTGTGCTATGGAATAGGCTGTCTCATTGTAGCTATACCACAAAAGTTACTAAAACGTGTTTTACTTTCCAGAAGAATTCAGATAAACTGTGCTGATATGAAACAGATACAGCGCAGAAGCAATCATATAAATTGTGTCACTCATTAGTAGTGTCGTGATATAATCGTCAAATAAACTAACCACTGTGTTATCTGGTATCTCTCAGAACGTACTTTAAATCCAGATTGTATTTTCAAGTAAACCAAAATGTTGCAGTAAAATCTCATTAGCAGTACCAGTACATGTCCTAAGTATGTAAGCCTTATAGTCGTTACGTAATCGTGCAACGAACAAGGAAGAATGTACACACAATAACACCGTGTCGTCTGTTCACTACAAAAATGCATTCGTAATTACTGGCTAAATAAGTTCCCTAGGTTCTTGACTGGGTAGTTAACTTTAAAACATAGTTGCATGTTAACCGTTTCTATGTGTGACAAAGCGTACTAGTAACGTGAAGTGAAAGATTTTATGGCAAAGACTAAGTTAGAAAGCAGATTATCTCTCAATAAACGGTTCTACATGTGAAATGTTGTGCAATCCTTTACTTTTCCTAGTGCGCAGAGTTTCAACTTCAATGCAATTATCATGTGGTATACATCGTTAAAGAATGCTCAAATTTTTCTCAAGGTTAGTGTCTATGTTATTTTTCTCTGAGCCAGCTGGCGCACGTGGTTGCCTGCGTTGCGAGTCATTGTCTGTTACCCTTGTTGTCGCGCGTCATTACTGGGATTTGGAGGTCTAACTTCTACAAATTCACATTGTCGAGAGGGCCCTGCCCTGTTTGAAACCCGCCAGTTCTGAGTAAATTCTGGTCTGTTGTTAAGATTATATCGACTGTCGTCATGTCGGTAGTTTCTGCAATTTTTTTCTTGTCGGTCACGTAGTGGAGAATTTCTCCGTGAGTCGTAACTGCGTGGTGGCCCATTGCGTCTGAAGTTATTCTGTCTCCCTTAATGATAATTATGTTGTTTCCCATATTGCCTGTTTCTCTGAGTGTCTCTGCCATAGTAATTACCGCGGAGAGATGATCTTTCCCTGTAATTATTGCTACTCTGCCAATGGTTGTCATACGGGTGGTGTCTGATTTCGTCACGATTTGCGTTGTAAGGATAGCCTTGTCGCATCCAGTTATTATTTCTGTTATCGCGGAATTGCGACGGATGTGACCTGTAATTGTTGTGTTCCAGTTTTCGTGTCCAGCGATTGTCAGCGTCAATTTCCAATTCTTGTAATAGTCCCTGAAAAGCTTCGATGTCATCTTTGCAACGTCCTGCCAAATTAATATGTCGGATATGTTCAGGCAATTTGATTAAGCAAATGCGAATAAGTTCTGAGGGGCTGTATGGGTTTGACAGATACTGATTCTTGTGCACAATGTCTTCAAAATATTTCACGAGACTGGAAAATTCAGATTGTTCGAAATGTTTCATCATTATGATGCTATGTTTTACGTGATCCTGAATAGCTTGATCCCAATATGCTGAGAGGAAGGCATGATAAAATTCTCCTTCACTGTGACAATCGTGAATGACCGATTGCATTCTTAGAGCTGGCTCATTCTCTAAGTAGCCACACAAAAATTCTGACCTGTGCTCTAATGACCAGTTGGGAGGAAACAATGAGAGAATTGACGAAGCCATGCTTGTGGATGAATGTCGTTGCCAGAATTCTTAAATGATTTGAATTTACGTGTAGTAATGAACAGCTTACAGTCAAAATCATCATGTCGGCGAGTCGCATATCGGTCACTGTTACTTCGGTTCGGCGGTTCCATCTCAAATTTCGGTGCACTTTGCCAATTTCTTTCATAATTTCCGAAGTGCCCTGTGTTATTATTTTGTGGCTGTTCCGTATTTCCATGTCCCTCTTCCCTTATTGGAGCGCGAGTGTCCTTTGAAATATGTAATTCTTGTATTACCTGTGTCAACTGATCTTGTACTTCCCGGATTTCTCTTTTGTACTGTGTATTGATTTGATTTTGATTTTCTTTGAATTTTTTAATTTGTTCATACTCTTCTGTGTCAGTGAAGGCAACCGGTCTTGTGTCATTCAGGTCATCATCTACCTTTGTAGATAAGTTAGTGAACTGATCCGAAAGTTCGGCTATTTTCTCCGATAGTGAACTGATTTCCTCAGTGTGTTTTTCTGAACCAAGTTTCAGAGTGCCCATTTGTGTTGAAAGCGCATCTACCATGTCCTTTATGTTTCTTTGAGTTTTTCAAGTTGCGTAACCGAATCGGTAGATGCAACTGAGTCAGTTTTATATTACAAGGTGTCGTGATTTTAATGAACAATAGTTTGCAGTTCTTTTATGGCTGCTTCGTGATTCTGTAATGCATATCCATGACGCGAAAAAATAGGTTAGAAATGCTCACAAATATGTGTTTTTAAGTCATTACAGACTTATTGACATTTCTATTGGATTTTAAGTAACTCAGCACTGAAACATACTCGTGTTTGTGCAAGCGTGGTGTCTAACTTTTGAAGATTTTGTTCCAATGTGTCTAACTTTTGAAGGTTTTGTTCCATTGTGTCTAACTTTTGAAGCTTTACTTGCATTTGTTGCATTATTTGTAATAACAATGCACTGGTGTCTGAAACATGTTCCTCAATGCTCTTCGGCAGTGCATTTGAACCGGCAATATTCGCATTTTGAAAAGCAGAAAATGTGTCTTGATTTATTTGAGAAAACTGTGAGGACGCAAAACCTGAATTTACAGTATTTGCAAGATTGTGTCCTGTCATTTCCGATTCCTGAGGCGAGCTATTGCCGACCGATCGATCGATAATGCTTCCCTGTTCACTAATAGTTTCACTGTCTACACCATTATTTGCCGCCTGGTCCATTTCCCTATACACAGTTATCAAATTACTATGTTGAACATTAGTTACTTCATTACACGGTGGCGCTAACACACTTTCTTCGTCTTCACTGTCATTTCTCACTTTACTTTGGAGCCTAGTATTACGTTTTCACATGCGATAATTATCACAATATTTCACACGATAACACAGAAAAGCACAATTTGAAGAGTAAAATAAGAGAACACATTAACATAGCACTGATAATAATATCTAGTTAATTGCAAGCGCAGATGCGAAATACTCGATGCAAATCTACAAGCACGCCACAACTGTTTTACAGTACAACAGTGCAAAACTACAACTACAAAGAAGATTCTCTGTACAATTACGCGCAATAAACAATACCTACACTAATTACATAAACTACAAGAGAAAATCAGAAGATTCCAGTGAGGTATCCTCGGCTAAGGGACGACAAATGAAACATCCCCTTAGAAAATTTTTATAAATGACAGTGTTGGAAAACGTCTACGTTATTTTATTTCAAACAGCTGGGCAGAACTGAACGTACTCAAACATTTCTCTCTTTACTTATTCTGACGAGCACTAAACCGGCACGCAATACCTTTAGCGCAACGCAATCTGACTTTCAATAATCCCTACAAAAGAATGGCCCTGACTAACAATAACGTATACCTTTCATGAATCAGTTACCTCACAAAAATCTTCGTTACTCGAACTACTTTAATACAGCGAGCGCCAATACTGCCAGCTAAATGAAAGATTCTAACTACTGAAGGCACTAACTACTGATAGGCATAGTTAGCAAATGAAAGATTTTGATAGAGAACAAACAATGTATTTACCTTAATAATATTCAAAAGTCATCATATATATATATCTCAGTTCATGATATCCAATATTACAAATTTACATTTTCTGATGGACACACGTCCAGATCGTCCGCTCTCAAAATTCTGCCATCGCTCTCCCCACATCCACCACTGCTGACGGCTCACCTCCAACTGCACAACGTTACGCGCTGTTCACATCCAACTGCCCAACACTACAATAGTGAATATTCCAACAATGCCAACAGGCCACAGACTGCACACAGCACAGCCAGTGATTTTCATATAGAGCGCTACGTGACGTTACCAACATAAAAACCTAAACAGCCTACTTACACCAGCCATCACCTGAAGTCATACCCGAAGCTCCCGTACACCATAACGCCTTAAGTAACACAGATGTGCTTCTCCAAAACATTAGAAGAATGGTAAATCTTTCCGGTCGCCACAGAACTCGCCGATGACTGTCATACGCGATTCGTGGTTGAAGACATGCGACACCATTCATCAGTAGTCCTTGCTTCCCAGTCACGGTACCACTTCATGCGTCGTCGTTTGTGTTGAGATGTTAAAGATAGCAGGGATCCAATAGTCCAGTTGCTTTCAGTCTCCGACTAGTGATGCAGGATGACACAGAATATTGCAGAGAATCCATAACCTGATCTCGAATGGCAGAAGTGGATGCGCCGGGTCTACGACGTTCTTAATGCACAATTCGGATATTCTCCCTCGTGGCGGTCAGACTTCGTCGGCTGGAATCTTGACGACGAGGATGCTTGCCCTCACATTCCTGTGCGGTCCAACATCGGACCACTGTCGCACCCGAATGCCCCACAAATCTGGATTCTGTACTGTTCGACCAGCCAGCCAAACGGATACCCATAACGATGCTACTTTCAAATTCTGACAGCTGCTGTAACACTCTCTTACACGAATAAACGGCATCTCCGTGTCCTTCATAGTAATATCTCAAAACATGATACAGTTCACGCTCCTTATACAGGGTGATTCACGGAGATAAGTAAATATTTTAAAACATTACTCTACAAGTAAAACTAAACAGAAAAGTTCATAAAAACATAGGTCCGCAAATGTTTAGTTACGGAATTACGGCTAATAAAAGGTTTTAACTGAATCTAATAAAACATGTCCCAGACGTGTAACTGCAGTTGTTTTCCAGAACATCCAGAGAAGCAAAGATTATTATACACTAGGTGATCAAAAATATCCGGACACCTGGGAGAATATGACTTCCAAATTCGTGGCACCCTCCATCGGTAATGCTGGAATTCAATATGGTGTTGGTCCCTCCTTAGCCGTGATGACAGCTTGCACTCTCGCAGTCATACGTTACATCAGGTGCCGGAAGGTTTCTTCGGGAAGACAGCCCATTCTTCTTGAGTGCTGCACTGAGTAAAGGTACCGATGGCGGTCGGTGAGGCCTCGCACGAAGTCGGTGTTCCAAAACAGCCCAAAGGTGTTCTATAGGATTTAGGTCAGGACTCTGTGCAGGCCTGTCCATTACAGAGATGTTACCGTCGTGTAACCACTCCGCCACAGGCCGTGCATTACGAACAGGTGCTCGATCGTGTTGAAAGATGCAACTGCCATGAAGGAATTGCTCTTCAACAGTGTGAAGGAAGAAGGTGCTTAAAACATCAGTGTAAGCCTGTGCTGTGATAGTGCCACGCAAAACAGCAAGGGGTTCAAGCCTCCTCCACGAAAAACACGACCATACCGTAACACCACCGCCTCCGAATATTACTGTTGGCACTACACACGCTGGATGGTGACTTACACCGGGTATTCGTCATACCCACACACTGCCATCGGATCGCCACATTGTGTACCGTGATTCGTCACTAAACACAACATTTTTCCACCGTCACACTCCTTACACCAAGCGAGGAGTCGTTTGGCATTTACCAGCGTGATATGTGGCTTATGAGCAGCTGCTCGACCATGAAATCCATTTCCTTTTCACCTCCTGCTTAACTGTCATAGTGCTTGCAGTGGATCCTGATGCAGTTTCGAATTCCTGTGTGAATGTCTGGATAGATGTCTGCCTATTACACATTACGACACTCTTGAACTGTCGGCGGTCTCTGTCAGTCAAAAGACGAGGTCGGCCTGTACGCTTTCTGTCTGCACGTGCCCCTTCACGTTTCTACTTCACTATCACATCGGAAACAGTAGACCTACAGATGTTTAGGAATATGGAAATCTTGCGTACGGACGTATGACACAAGTGACACCCAATCACCGGACCACGTTCGAAGTCCGTGATTCCGCGGAGCGTCCAGTTCTGCTCTCCCACGATGTCTAATGACTACTGAGGTCGCTGATACGGAGTACCTAGCAGCAGATGGCAGCACAATCCACCTAATATGAAAAACGTATGTTTTTAGACGTGTCCGAATACTTATGATCACGTAGTGTACGCCATGACCTAGCGCTCTTTCCTGACGCACCTTGTAGTGGATGTGATACAGCATTGCACACAATCGTTCCGTATTCGAATCGACAACCTGCGGAAAGGGAAATGGCAACGGATGGCGAGCAGCGAGGTTGTACCAGGAGACTAATCCCCGCTGACAACAACCACAGCATTCAATGTTTGCTAGAGTCTTTCGCCGTTTCTCGGAGACAGGGTCGTTTCAGGAAGCAGGAAACCATGAAGGACATACCCAAAATGTTCGGACACCAGACTTGGAGGAAAAGGTGATTAACACCAAGGAATGCGACTGCCGAGTCAGTAGCAGGCAGTTGCCCCGTCAGTACAGAATAAGCCAGACGACAGTGTGGAACATTCTCCATGACAATTGTTGCTACCTTATCGCCTACAGTGTGTGTAGGGCTTACTAGCGACAGACTTACCACATCTGAAGCAGTTTTGTCACTGGGTTCTTCGCTAGGTAACCATGATTCCGCGATTTGTGTCATCCATTCTATTCACAGAGGCCAAATTTACGCGGAGTGGTATCTTTGACTGTCATAACAGGCATTTGTGGAATAGTATGCAGAACTGCCATGGTATGGTGACAGCGAATCATCAGCATAGGTGCAGCCGGAGTGTGTGGACCGAGATACTTGGCGACCGTATTTTGGGACCAGTCTCCCATCCACGTCACCTAACAGGCCGGAGCCGGCCGATGTTGTCGAGCGGTTCTAGGTGCTTCAGTCCGGAACCTCGCCGCTGCTACGGTCGCAGGAACGAATCCTGCCTCGGGCATGGATGTGTGTGATGTTCTTAGGTTAGTTAGGTTTAATTAGTTCTAAGTCTAGGGGACTGATGACCTCAGATGTTAAGTGCCATAGTGCTTAGAGCCATTTGAACCATTTTGAACAGGCGCGAACTATGGGCTTTCTTGCGTGTGACTTTGCCTCCCCTGCTGGAAGAAGTACCATTGATGATTTGAAGGGTTATGTGGGTGCTACATGATGGTTCTCCAGCCCACCTCGCCGTTAACGTCCGGACGCATATTAATCTTGTCTTCCCTGGTCGATGGATCGGACGAGGGATTCCAGTTACACAGCCTGCCCGTTCAGCTGCTCTCAACCCGTGCGATTTCTGGTTATGGGGCCGTCTGAAAAGTATCGCGTTTGCAGAGACTGTTGGAGATATGGAGACACTGAAGCCGCGTATTCACGCTGCCTTTGAAACTGTTCGGATGTAGCCTGGACGATGTGAACGTGTGAGACAGAACTTGCTTCGGCGCGTACACGTATGCATTGAGGCACATGGAAACCATTTTCAGCACATGCTGAAACTGTGGCTGCATGGAAGAGCGTATATTAGACCGCAGTCTCTGTAATAATGTATGATTAAATATATTGTCTCTAGCATGGAAACGATGCATTTCTGGACGTAAGTTCACTAGACCTTTTTTGCTCCGTGTCCTCTCATGGATCAATCCCTAGAGTTAGTACACTGTGGAAAAAAACACACTGTAGAAACGTAGCGCAGGGCGTCTCAGACGACAGCAGGGGGGCTGGTGCAGACCGCGCGTGGCACCATCCAGCTGAGCGGGGCTGACGTAAAGATCGTGTGAAGGTAATTGGCGAGGAAGGAGTGGTATCGCAATCGGTGCTCCATTTCATTGTTGGGCGGTTCGTAAGTACTGCCAGAGGTCAACGCGTGATTTATCGCCATCATTATGCAGGTACGTGATAGTCCATCCCTTGACCCATACAATAGCGTGAGTTTTGCTGGCGCGGAAATACGTGTCCTCAGGATGGATGAAAGCCCATGGGTCAATCGAGTTCGACGGAATGCGGAGTTGGCAGGCACCGAACTGTCGACCCAGTTTACAGACGTCATTGGCGGCAGCACAACTGAGGTGGCAATCATCATCGTCCACGAGGTGGTACCCGACAATCCGATTGCGTGAAGACATTGATTTGTGGCGCATTTTGTACATACAACATGATAACATGTTTGAGGCAAGTAAAGGCTGGTTGACATGGCGCCAAACCTTGGACCACCGCGTCGATGGATGTGTGAGTTCTACGTTGTTGAGGGATGTACACCACAGTAGTGGAGTGTGGAAACCTTTGGTTTGAGGAAGGTGCGTCTTAACTAAGTGACTGAAGACAGTGATGAAATGAGAAATATGTGCCATATGGGGCGTGATGTGTCCTGCTGATACCGGTGGTGATATGGTTGTGGGCATAAGGATGTCCACTAAGCTGCACGTAAGGGAGGCGCCCCGCACAAACCTTGTGCATGATGGTCATGTACATAGACGCCTCTCGGAGTGGCACTTTGGGAAGACCGAGGCTCCCAGCTCTCATGGGGGAGGGTGAGCGTCTCGTAACGAACCTTAAAGAGGGTACCGGGTGTAAGAAAGTAGCCGAACGCGACCTGGATGCTGCGTCCAATATCTGATGGCAGTGGGACGTGGACCATCTTCGACGCCATATGTTGATTGAGATATTCCATACTTGATAATGAATTGGGTCGGCGGAGGACACTTTGTCGCACTGCCATGCAGATAAATTAAAAACTACGCTGAAAATTAGTGGCAACGGAGCGGCACACGGTGGGGATGAAAATAATACCAAAGTATCGTAGGTTCTGCACGCACTGGAGCGGTGCTAAGTCGTCGTGTGAGAGGCCGCGTTCAATGGACATCGCCGAGGCTTTAGCGACATGCCTGGCACTGCTTGCTGCTGCTACGTACACTACTATCAAATCGGCTACTATTTGTGTTTTGATCGGCGAGCGGACTAAGAGGAGAAGCACGTCCTCATAAGCAGGACAGCAAAAATTCTGCTATCGCAACGTGAGACCAGATAGGTACTTCAGCTAAGGAGATGGGTAATCGCTCTATTCCCGCTGAGAGAGTACTTGCGCTCGGTATTCTGCATTATTTTCCCATCCTTATAGCACATGCCGATCAAATAAGGTCTTCTGTAACAGTTTAAATTTCGTGTAGATTTTTGACCTGTTACAAGTTTGTAGCACACATCTGATTCTCTCAGTAAATGCTCTGGTCTCTTCAGCATGAGCAACTCTTACACTCTTCGAATCTACACGGAACCTCACTCACCCCTCAAATAGTAAGAGAGAGTTGCTGGGAATAGTGAGTGGATGTCATAGGGACATACAACAATCAATACTTCCAGTATGGCTGATACGTAGCACTTCACCTGGCCTCGGCCGGAGGGTTGAGCTTGGGTGGAGCACCTGGCTGTTTCCATGGTTACGGCCGGCGCGGACAGCTATTGAGCGAGCGGCAGCGCCGGCGGGGGGAAATGCTGTCTTTCATATAATGAGTAACTTAACCGTTTACGAACTGCGCTGGCTTGCAACGTGGATGTCCTAGTCTGGAGTCCCTACCTGAACTAAGTTTGTGTTTTAAAATTCACTTTACTGAGTGAATAATTCAGACTGACAGAAAGCATTCACGGAAATGGTTGCAGATATATTTCAGTAACGAATATAAGATTATGCAAGTACATAATCAGGATTATAAGGCAGTGAATAAATTTATGATTAGTGTATCAATAGATGTACTGTCCGCATGGCCGAATGGCCGAAAAGCGAGAACTCAGTAAAAAAAATTAATTTTAGAAGAGACTACGTGCACACGAGAAAGATAAGCCAAGGGCATAATTACTTGCTGGTGCTGAAATTTATATTTCGAAGTATGTCAATTTGGAAAAATTTCAGTTCACAGTGCGAGATCTTTCAGATTAAAATTATGTTCGCCTTCTTCCTCTTGTTTGTTCTGTGAAGTAATCCATGCAAAATGAGCTGTAAAATTGCAAAATTTATCGTTTTCAATCATAAGGTAACGTACTACTCACAAGAGATACAGCGTGTTGTGTTTTGTTGACTTTTAGCAGCAACACTAGTACAGTATAAAGAAAAATAACGTCTTTCCTTACAAATATATACCTCTCTTCTTGAAGAAATGCAAACAGGAAACGTTTCACACAATAAATTCTTGTTTTAAGTAAAAAAGTATTTCTGTCATCACTCTGCCTCTTAAAAAATGCAAACAGCATACACTTCATGTAATGAATATTCACTATTAGAGTAAAATAAATTGTTTGTTACTCATGGGACTCACTGCTGAATACAGCGATAATGAGAACATTTTCATAAATGAGAAATCGCAGATAATGTTACATACCGAATATAAGACACAATTATTGTTGTTCATAGACGTTCACATGCTGTTAGCTAAATTTATATTCCACGGCTGTGTGAAACATGATCCGTTAACAATTTTCCTAGTTCGTAATAGGTTCTCACTAAAAGCAAGACTGAGTTTAGGCTGCAGAAGATGCAGATATTTATTCACATAATTGATTACAGTTGATAAGGTGTAAGATGAACTTCGAAACAAACAAACAGGATGCAAAAATAATAACTTCTAAATTCACAAACCCTCTGAGCTATTACTTTTATAGAAGAAGCAGAGAACTTAGGGTCATGAGTTATAATTGGCCTTGGAATAAGAGAGAAACATAGAAAAGACATGGTGACAAGGGTCAGTATGACAGAAGAATTCAACAGCCTACGCAATTTGAAAATTAAATGGACAGCACTTGAGCAGTACATCAAGCAGAAGAAAGGGAAGCTGGAACCAAAACCTCTCAAAAATTACGTGTCAAATCAGTCTCGTTGTCTTCTTCGTCAAAGGAGTGATAAACTGATTCCAATTTATTAAACTAATCAGAATACTAGAAGAAGATGCACGACTCTTTCATCAAAATACCCATTGCTATTCGATATTCTACCACGAAAGTGGAAGAAAGAATTATTCCCATGTGTGTAGTCGGTGCATGAGCGATGGGACACAGCCTCTCCGAGGCAGCGATGATGTACACCGTGAATATCAGGAATCCCGTGAAACATCGAATTTCCGACATCGCTGCGGCCGGAAAAAGATCTTGCATGAATGGGATCAACGACGAATGACGAGAATCGTTCAACGTGAGAGAAGCGCAACACTTACACAAACTGCTGCCGATTTCAATGCTGGACCATCAACAAGTGTCAGCGTGCGAACCATTCAACGAAACATCATCGATATGGGCTTCCGTGTACTCTTAATGGCTGCACGACACAAAGCTTTACGCCTCGCCTGGTCCTGTCGACTGGAAACATGTTGCTTGGTCGGACGAGTCTCGTTTCAAATTGTATCGAACGGATGGACGTGTACGGGTAAGGACATAGCTTCACGAATCCATGGACCCTGCATATCAGCAGGGGACTGTTCAGGCTGGTGGAGACTGTAATGGTGTGGGGCGTTTGCAGTTGGTGTGCTATGGGACCCCTGATAAGTCTATATACGACTCTGACACGTGACACGTACGTAAGCATCCTGTCTGATCACCCGAATCCATTCATGTCCATTGTGTATTCCGACGGACTTGGGCGATTCCAACAGGACAATGCGGCACCCCACAAGTCCAGATTGCTACATAGTGGCTTCAGGAACACTCTTCTGAGTTTAAACACTTCCGCTGGCCACCAAACACCCCAGACATGAACATGATTGAGCATATCTGGGATGCCTTGCAACGTGCTGAAAATGGTTCAAATGGCTCTGAGCACTATGGGACTCAACTGCTGAGGTCACAAGTCCCCTAGAACTTAGAACTACTTAAACCTAACTAACCTAAGGACAACACACACATCCATGCCCGAGGCAGGATTCGAACCTGCGACCGTAGTGGTCGCGCGGTTCCAGACTGTAGCGCCAGAACCGCTCGGCCACCAGCGGCCGGCGTTTGCAACGTGCTGTTCGGAAGAATCTTCACCCCCTCGTACTATAACTGATTTATTGACAGTCCTAAAGAGAAACAGGTTAAATGTGCACGTGAAAAAACGGAGTAATGTGAGGTGCCTGTTGGTTTGAAAGAGGTACGAGCGGAATTTATTGCATATCAGAAAACATTTCTTCAGGAAATATTGTACAGTTGCAAAGAAGATAAAGGAAGAGTCTGATGGTTTTTTCAAATTTAACATCCGATGTACGATATTTAAATAAATATTGTGCACATATAATCTAAAACTGTGCTTGTGTTTAATTTCATATCATTCTCATTATGCTCAAAGTATTACACTTATTAATATAATTACTTTCAATGCTGCGCCTGTAATCATGTTGCAGTAGGAAGTTGTGTGAGACATTAACTCATGAGTCGTAATCAAGCTGAATGATGTTACATTCCATGGGCATATATTTGGCTTGTCAGTACCTCACATAGTCCGTATCGTGGCAGGTTGGGTGAAATATCTTCTTCACAATGTCTTTGTTGATGGTAACTGGTCCTGTGAAGACGCAAAAGAAAACCAGAAGAAGAAGAATGGAATACTCCTTCCTGACAATATACGAGTAATTATTGTACGCCCATCCAATTCTGGAAAGACTAATGTTCTCATGACGCTGCTAGCACGCATAGATGGAGTCCGATTTGAGCATGTTTGTGTATTTTCGAAGACACCGTTTCAGCTCAATAATGGGCTATTACAGGTGATACTGTGTAGTGTAAAATACGTGACCCACCTGAGAAAGTAAAGCCAAATGCTGCGTTCATATTTAACGATATTGCTGTGGAAACCAGGACCAAATTCGAAAATATTTATGTTTTGGTCGTCATGTGGGTGCTGATGTATTTTATCTAAGCAAAGCATATTCCATAATCCCAAAGCTGTTAGTTAGGGATAATGGAAACCTCGTTATAGCCTTCAAACAAGACAATGTGAAATTAAAATACATTTACGGAGCGCATGTAGGAACTGACATGTCATCAAATGATTCTGTAAAGATATGTGCCGATTGCTGGAATAATTCACAGTATGGGTTTCTCGTCTTCGATAAAACAAGAAAACTGAATGATGATAGGTATAGGCGAATCTACCAAGAGTTTCTGTATATATAGACTGGTAAGAGAGGTGAATGCAGCAGTATACGCTCACCATGGACAAATTCGTGCTCGTATCTGGCTTTCAACCTGAGAGAACGAGTGTGCATAGACATATCCTTCGCTTGTACATGGATGCAAAAATTGAGACAATCGTGCATAAAATTGGAGGTGTGCGCAGCGAGCTACAGGCATATTACAAGACTCTTCTGAGAATCATCAACGCGTTAAATGAGTTAGTTAATGAAATCGGTAGGAAACTAACCGATTTAACTCAAAAGGTTGAGGTTATTGCGGGCAAAATACACTCCTGGAAATTGAAATAAGAACACCGTGAATTCATTGCCCCAGGAAGGGGAAACTTTATTGACACATTCCTGGGGTCAGATACATCACTTGATCACACTGACAGAACCACAGGCACATAGACACAGGCAACAGAGCATGCACAATGTCGGCACTAGTACAGTGTATATCCACCTTTCGCAGCAATGCAGGCTGCTATTCTCCCATGGAGACGATCGTAGAGATGCTGGATGTAGTCCTGTGGAACGGCTTGCCATGCCATTTCCACCTGGCGCCTCAGTTGGACCAGCGTTCGTGCTGGACGTGCAGACCGCGTGAGACGACGCTTCATCCAGTCCCAAACATGCTCAATGGGGGACAGATCCGGAGATCTAGCTGGCCAGGGTAGCTGACTTACACCTTCTAGAGCACGTTGTGTGGCACGGGATACATGCGGACGTGCACTGTCCTGTTGGAACAGCAAGTTCCCTTGCCGGTCTAGGAATGGTAGAACGATAGGTTCGATGACGGTTTGGATGTACCGTGCACTATTCAGTGTCCCCTCGACGATCACCAGTGGTGTACGGCCAGTGTAGGAGATCGCTCCCCACACCATGATGCCGGGTGTTGGCCCTGTGTGCCTCGGTCGTATGCAGTCCTGATTGTGGCGCTCACCTGCACGGCGCCAAACACGCATACGACCATCATTGGCACCAAGGCAGAAGCGACTCTCATCGCTGAAGACGACACGTCTCCATTCGTCCCTCCATTCACGCCTGTCGCGACACCACTGGAGGCGGGCTGCACGATGTTGGGGCGTGAGCGGAAGACGGCCTAACGGTGTGCGGGACCGTAGCCCAGCTTCATGGAGACGGTTGCGAATGGTCCTCGCCGATACCCCAGGAGCAACAGTGTCCCTAATTTGCTGGGAAGTGGCGGTGCGGTCCCCTACGGCACTGCGTAGGATCCTACGGTCTTGGCGTGCATCCGTGCGTCGCTGCGGTCCGGTCCCAGGTCGACGGGCACGTGCACCTTCCGCCGACCACTGGCGACAACATCGATGTACTGTGGAGACCTCACGCCCCACGTGTTGGGCAATTCGGCGGTACGTCCACCCGGCCTCCCGCATGCCCACTATACGCCCTCGCTCAAAGTCCGTCAACTGCACATACGGTTCACGTCCACGCTGTCGCGGCATGCTACCAGTGTTAAAGACTGCGATGGAGCTCCGTATGCCACGGCAAACTGGCTGACACTGACGGCGGCGGTGTACAAATGCTGCGCAGCTAGCGCCATTCGACGGCCAACACCGCGGTTCCTGGTGTGTCCGCTGTGCCGTGCGTGTGATCATTGCTTGTACAGCCCTCTCGCAGTGTCCGGAGCAAGTATGGTGGGTCTGACACACCGGTGTCAATGTGTTCTTTTTTCCATTTCCAGGAGTGTAGATGTCGAAGCCCTTGTTATTGAGAAGGGAGAGCAGGCACATTATAAAAGGAAGAAGAGCGGACATATAAAGCCTCACACTGCAGAGAAGTCTGATTAGTATACACCGAGATATCAACAAAGCAGGAAGTAATTCAGGCTAGGAATGCTGTTAGAGAGACATTACGGTTGCTACGGTTAGGGCATATGGATCGACCGGGAACACTAAGAGCGACCTTTAAGCTAGTTACTGAATCTCTCAGGTAACTCTCAGCAAAAACAAAACCACACGATAACAATCGTGTTGCCATCCGTCATGCCCCAAGCCTAATAGATAGAACATTCGGCGTCAACAGGGGAAGACCGTACATGCTGGATATGCAGTCTATAAATGTAACTGATGACACAATACAGATTGGTGATACGCAGTTCGAGAGAACACCAGGCGTACTGACTCATACTTTCCTAATAATGGTATCGACATTGAGCATAAAGCAGTAAACAATCGAATCCTGTAGTACATATATTTTGATGTCCCCAACATGTCGTGGGCCTTTTATAAATAAAATGTTTTGAATTTAAAATCTTAAAATTTCTTACAGCTTTTAAAAAACTAAAAAAGTTTAAACGATTTTCATAATCGAGAATCATTCTAGCAAAGGCGCGAAGGGAGAGGAGGTAAGGGGGACAGAGCGAATGAACCGGGCTATTCATTTAAGAAATCAAAGCTAGCCAAAATGGCTATATGCCTTAACTTTCTTAACGCACGGTTGATCTCCAGTTGTTCGAAGATATTAAGAACTTTCCCTTTGCGCTCCGTATGGAAAATTGTAAAACCACATCTAATACCAAAAAATGAGTAACATGTTCCGGATAAACGTGAACTCAAGTCAGAACTGGAATCCGAACCAGAAATACGTTTCTTACATCTAACTTCCTAGGATCTTCCAGTTTGACCCATATATTTCGACTAACAATCACTGTTGGTGTTGTGAACACCTGACGACTCGTGAAGCTCGCGTTTTGTCCTCGATCTGTGTTTAAACTTCAGTCCATAATTCCTTGGAATGAAATATGCTGGGTCAGTACCTTTTGTAGCCAACTGTACACCCATTCTGTTTGAAACCATTTCATAGCACAGAATACTAGGATAAGAAAAAATCCAAGGGACATTCTCCTCCACGGGGAGTATTGCAGATGAAACATTCTGTTGATCCTGAGCCGGAGCAGTTCTACGGCTCTTTCCCTTTTCCTGTTTTAAAAGGCTCTTGTTAATACTTGTGGCAAAATCAGCGTGGTACACATTAGAATCTGCTACGAACTGGATGGCCCGATATTAGCATTCATAAGCTACTTTATGTAATGGGGCGTTACGTAATCCATGAAGCACTGACCGGAAACCTGCCTTTTTATACTCCAGAGGGTAGGAGGAAAAGCTGTGAATAGCCAGATCCGTGGTTGCTGTTTTCTTATAAATATCGTTTCTCAAAACGATTCCCTGACATAGTGACTGACATGTCCAAAAAAGTTAACATTCCATTTGTGGACAGTACGTTAGGGAATTATTTAGAGAATGACATTTATAGCAACCAGTAACAACTAATTTGATTCTTCACAGCTCTTCCTATCACCCTCTAGAGTACAAAAAGGCAACTTTCCGGTCAATGCTCTTTATAGATTACGTAACGCCTCATTACGTAAACTAGCATATGAAAGCGAATATAGGGCCATCCAGTTCATAGCACGTTCTAATGGATACCACGTACATTTTGTCCCGACTATTGACAAGAGCCTTATAAAAAAGAAAAAAAAAAACGAAAGAGCCGTAGGACTGCTACGGCCCAGAATCAACAGGATATTTCATCTTCAATACTTCCCGTGGAGGAGAATGGCCCTAGAGTCTTTCCTTATCATAGTATTCAGTGCTATGGTATGGTTTCAAATAGAGTGGGTATACAGTTGACTACAAAAGCTATTGTCCCCGCACATTTCATTCCTAGGAATAATACGCTGACGCCTAAACACAGAGAAAGGAAGAAACATGAACCCCAGAAGTCGTCAGGTGTTTACAACATCACAACTGATGATTTTCAGACGAAATATATGGGCCAAACTGGAAGGTCGTTGGAAGTTTCTGGTTCGGATTCCAGTTCTGCCTTGCGTTCACATTTATCCGCAACGTGTCACTCAGCTTCTGGTATTACATGTGGTTTTACAATCTTGCATACGGGACGCAAGGGTAACGTTGTTAATATCTTCGACCAGTAGGAGATATACCGTGCATTAAGATAATCTACAAACCAACCACTTAATTTTCAAACTGAATTAATGCATAATGCCATTTTAGCTAGCTTTGGTTACTTCAATGAATAGTGTGGTTCATTTGCGCTGCCCTCTTACCTCCTCTTCCTTGGTGACTTTGCTAGAATGGTTCTCGATTATGAAACTTTTTAAAAATCGTTTAAATATTTTTTAGTTTTTAAAAATTGTAAGAAATTTTAAGATTTTAAATTCGAAATATGATGTTTGTAAATGACCCACAACAGGTTCTAGGCTTTTATCCCTATGTCTATGAGTTTTTGATATGTTTATTTTTGTACGCCCGATTCGTATCTGTTTCCTTAAAGTTCATGGGATGATATTTACGCTTCCGCGCATGCGTGGCGTCTCTCGGGGCTATGTTTTCATATCCTGCTAGTTCATGTATGGCAGCCGTTCCGGCGCGGCGTCTGCTGATGTACCGTTTACTCTATACTTTGTCTTTTCCCCTCCTCCATCTTCTTTTCGGTGCTTTTTATAACGTACTCTCTCGTCCCATTTGTTAATAGGTTCGACTTTCACACCGAATTTTTAATCCATGACTATTGGTTTATGTGCAACTTCCCGAATTTTAAACAAAGGGTTGGCGTCGGTCTGTGAAATAGGCTTGACGACCATAAGTCTTGCGGATACACTTTATCACCGTGATATGGTCTTTACGTAACACTGCCCACAGTCTCTTTCTTGTTTTTTACTCAGATTTGCTCCTAATGGTGTAATTTAAAATAGGAAACCGGCCGTGGCTTTAATAAAGGATTTAGAATAGCTGCGGCGGCTTTTATTCAATACGCTTTTGTTTTTCATTATCTGAACGGCTTATCGCCACGTTTCACTCGCGTGCAAGCCTGCACTAACGATAAATGCGGTCTGCAAAGACTTCCTAACATTTAAATTTCTTGTTAGTGTAAGCAACTTCACAGTACACTTCAGAGTGGTTTGCTTAATATGGATGTAGAGGGAATGCGATGTTCTATCTTACGTTTCAAGGGCTGGCTGGACAGTCCTGGCGATATGTGCTGTCATATGTCCTCCGATTTCACTACGTCATGCGCGACGGTGTCAGCGTTGCCAGGTTGTAACCAGTTTCTGGTTTCCGCATCGCTGGGCGCCGCCTGGCGGGGTAACGCGTTGCTATCTGCTCACATTGGCCGGGTGCGACACTGCGTACAGGGAAGCATCAGGTGCGCACGCCTTGTGGACGCGTATATCTGACCATCCGGACAGCTGCCTACCTGCCCGTTCCTCGTAGCGGAGGGTCGCGGAATCTGATCCTGCTCCGTCACACGGAGCCCACGCATCGCCAGCCGGCTTTGTTCCGCCGCGACATCATCTTCATCGCAGCCTGAAGATGAAGGCTGTGAGTGTTGAACCGTTATTGCTCTAGGCCACCGCAGGACTGCTGAGCCGGAAAACGGAATAAGAAGATCCGAGAATATCTATATTAAATTTAGCTTTATTTGCAGCTTAACAGTGTCGTGAGATGTTGCCTGGCTACTCCACTTTCATTGAAGCAGCATTTGCCAAACAATATCTATATCTACATACTTTCTCCGCAAGCCACTGTACCGTAAACATGGCGGAAGGTACCTTTTACTACTGTTATTGCTTCTCCTGTGGCACTCGCAAATGGAGAGAGAGGAAAAGGTTACTGTCTATACACCTCTGTACAAGCCCTAATTTCTTTTATATTGTTTTCGTGGTCCTTACGGGAAATATACGTTGGCGGCAGTAGAATTGTACTGTAGTGAGCCACAAATGCCGCATCTCCAAATTTTCTCAATAGTGTTTAGTGAAAAGAATGTCGTCTTCCATCCAGGGATACCCATTTGAGGCAACGAAACATCTCCGCAATGGTCGCGTGTCCATCGAACCAACCGGTAACAAATCTACAACACGCCACTGAACTGTTTCGAGGTCTTCCTTTAATCCGACGTGGCGGGAATCCCAAACATTCTCTCAGTAATCCGAAGACGACCATTCGCTCTCCCAACTACCGACCTTTAGATTTGCAACCTTGCGCCTGTATGTTTAATCGATGTTACTGTGTCAAGCAGAAAGTCACTAGTACTGTATTTGATAATTAGAGCATTGTTTTCCCACATCATCCACAACAACTTCCAGTTCTCTATATTCAGAGCACACACCAAATAGATGTTGTGTCTAAGTCATTATTTATCCCTCTGTACTTTCCGGTACAGGTATACGACAGAATCATCAGCAAACAGTCGCAGACTGCTGCCCACCGTATCCGTCAGGTCGTTTATGTATAAAGCTGAGTTTCGTAAGATCTATGCTTTGTAAACCGTTCCTGAATTGAGGACTGAAGCTTTTGTCTCAAGAAACTTTATTATGTTTGAACTTAGAACATGCCTAATAATTCTGTAGTGGACAGATGTTCGGGATATTGGTATGTAATTTTGCTGGTCCGTTCGTTTACCTTTCTTATATACGATAGTCACCTGTGGTCTTTTTCCGTCGCTTGGAGCTTCGCGCTGGATTTGAGATTGGCGATAAATGCAAAAGTACTTTATATAAATCGGAATTGGGAATCCATTCGAACTTGGCGACTTTCCTGTTTTCAATTGTATCAGTTGCTTCTCAACACCAGGGATTATTTCTGTATCTTGTGCGACGGTTAAACGATGGTATGAATGTACGACCCTCCTTCGTGAATGATGTTTTAACCGTGATATTTAAAACTTCAGCTTTCTTTTTTCTGTCTTCTATCAGCACACCATTTTGTTTAGACGAGTGGCTGCATAGAATCCTTCCACAAACATAATAATTTAACTTCGGACAGAATTTTCTCGGATTCTCGCCAAGATCATTTGTTAAGGTATGACGGGGCACGTTGTATGCTTCATGCAAGTCTTTTTATACATGCCAGATTTTCTATTAACTGTTGCCTGTTGCCACTTGTTTGTTGTTTTTTGACCGAGAATGTAACAATTTCTGCTTTCTCAGCATTTTCCTGATTTTGTTATTAAATCAGAGCGGGTAATTTCCGCCTCGGCACATATGTCTCCAGAGCACGATTTACAGTCTGGTTAAATCAGGCCACAATTCCTCTACGTCCGTCGTATCGGAACTAAATGATGTCCATTCACTGCTTAGTAGGATGCTAATAACTGCTAATCTGCTCTTTCTAGCGTAAACTCTCTCCCAGTATTCTTGATAGATCTGTTAACTTTGGAAATCGTCGTTATGATGTCATGACCACTGATACCTGTCTCTCTACTGACACTATCGATAAGGTCCGACTTCTTTGCACCTAGAAGGTACAGAATATTTCCATTGGGTGTGGGTTGTCGAACTAGCTGCTGAAGACAATTTTCGGAAAATGTGCTCAGAACTAAACTTTCTGTCCATACCACCTGCAATGAATCTACAGAGGTCTCAGGCTATATTCTGTAAGTTAAAGTCGCATTTCCGCGCTGTTGAGTGCAGACTTCCTTTGAATGATTCTACTAGTGTTAACGGTGGAATCGTGTGGCCGGTAAAAACATACGATGATTATCTTGAGTTCACCTGCGCCGGTTACACACATCCACATGAATTTCGCAGTCAGACCTCTATAGGCACAATACTTTAGTCCGCTGCCGTTAACTGTCCTAACCAGTCTTTTCGATATACGTTCCATGTCTCGCCAAATATTACACTGCTTTCTATTTTGGGTTTCATCCAGCTTCCGGTTCCGAGTGTAGTTTGAACGCAACAACTTTCCTGTAGAGCGTTAAATTCAGGTACTTTGTTACAAATACTCCGGTAAAACCTACCGTTAAAACTTTGATAGTCAAAGTGTCAGTATTTTCTACGCCGTCTGATATAGCCCCACGCGGTCGGCGAACGAGCATTCATCAGAAGACCTCAAACTATCGCATAGCCTTTTTCCTTAAAGAAAAAAAGAAATGTACGCTCCGCACGAACTCTGCTATCCTAGCCGACTAGCTGCTTGCTGTACATAGTGCAGTGCAACACTGACTCGTCATGGCGAGTCCTACAACTCTCCACCCCATAACGCAAGTCCAAAAATCTTCAGCCAAGATTTTCACAGAATCGACAGAGCCTCTGGTTCAGACGCTCCACTCGGCTCCATAGCAAAGGACCCGATCAGTTCTAGGTAAATTATGAATGTTTGAACCCCGTGATCGAGACCAGCAGTCTTCATCACTTCCGCCAGCATCACGTATGAACGGGAGATGCCCTCAGAACCCATGCAACAGGCATCACTGATGTCGACATGAGCCTCAGCTTAAAGATGACTGCACCCTGTACCCTCGATATTTAGTTTTTACTATTGATTTGTTGACTTGTTTAACTGTAGTGTGGCACTATGCTATTTCTGTTATTATTTTACTATTTCTGTGACATGGGGGAAAATGTTTAGAATATAGGTAGAGACACGAAATGGTTATGACTAGCAGGTGTGATAGTAGATGGAGCAACACAGGTGTTACTAGTTGCCAGAGTGGCTACTATTTCTAACGTTATTTAATTAATGATTAAAATATACGTTACTCACTTTAAACACTGATCCACGAGTAAGATTTTTGTATATAATTTTAAGCAGTTTGTACAAATTGTCGGAAGTACAATGAATTGAAATGAAGTTATGAAAACGAAGCCACTGCCACCTACCGGACAGAGGCCGTAAATTCAGAGCAACAGTGCCTTGACTTAGCAGAAAGCGTGGTCAGGTTTGCATCCGGTGATAAGGTTCTGCCTGTTCCCGCCTCCATCGTAACGCTGCGAGAGTTTCCTTGTTCGCCCTCAGTTCTGCGTGAGTAGTCGTTGTCCGCGTCACATCGTGTTTGTTATTCCATTTTCACGCGGCGTTGTCTTGGATCATGTTGTCGTCCATGGCTCCCAGGAACGTTCCACGCACAGGTACCGGCAGTTTTAGTTCTGACAAGTCCACGCATCATGTGCCTCCCAGTTTGTTAGAAATTCATCATTGGCTTGCAGATACGGTCAAGATCACTTCAGACCAGGTTCCCACGTCTTACTTAGATTCTGAATCGTATGAGTTTTTAGTCAAGATTCTAGGCCCGCTTCAGATCAACATGCTCGTTTTGCAGCACGGACAAGTCCCTTTCATTCATCTCGATGGCTCTAATAGTTTGGTTATTCTGGCGAACGCGGATGTAGAATACACGAATGGCTGACGACAGTTTCCTCAAGACCGTTCTGCTTCCGTTTGGGGATATACGGAATATATGGAGCGAACGCTGGTCTGCTCAACATCGTTTGCAGTTTTATAGCGGAGTTCGATCCGTGGACATGGGTGTCAAACTGAATATTTCCTCTCATTTGCGGGTACATATAATTTACACATGACAAGAAGATATTTGTCTTACATGTAAGGAGAGTGGATACTTCCGTACGAATGGCTCGCGTCGTGTCACGGTCTTAAAATCCAATTACGAACAATGAAAAAAGCTAACTTTAACGGACCTGGATTTCCAAGTGACATCCATTGTGCCTAACAGAGTTTCTGTGGGGCAAAGCGAGTCATTTGGTGATGGTCCTAGCGCATCGCGTAGGCACTTTGCCGCTGTAGCTTTCGCGCCGCTGCCACATCCACTTAAAAACAAGCGTAGACGGACGCAAGATGGTGAGGAGTCAGATGATTCCTCTTCCCTGCTCCGCTCTACTGAAAAGACTCCAGTGAGGAAGCCTCTCATCTCCCTGAGTTTAGGCCGGATGATAACATGTCGGTTATTGTTCAAGATTCGAAAGCGTCACGCAATCTCTCCGACCTGACTCCTGAGGCCGGCCGTAGTGGCCGAGCGCTTCTAGGCGCTACTGTCTAGGAGTCGCAAAATGATCGAACTGTGATAGAATCGCCGAGAATGTTACGCTACACGAAAAACAAAAAATACGTAATCTTTCCATACGCTTAAAGTAGTTGTGCATTGTGTGTTACCAACTCGTCGGATGAAACTGTTGTAAGAAGTAATATATAATCAGAGGTACAGCAGCAAGGCCTATTTCATCATTCCTTTGGACAGCTAGAAATCAGCTTTCCCTGTATTCTTGCCATTAACATATGATTCATTAATAAATTTCATCATTCTATATCGGTTGTAGCGAGCATTAGCATAGGAGAAGAGGCATATAGATATAAATTAGATATGCGTTATAATTCGATAGGATACCTCCATTTTGCTTGTCAAATTGCTGGCTGGAGAAAGAATTAGATGATTCAGGTATAGAGTCAAATTTTAAGTTAATACTTAAGCTCGATGTTATCAATTTCGAAGTTCTTCAGAGGCATTTGAGTCTTAGCCCACCCAAAAATTAGAAGAAACCGTACAATTAGAGTTAAAATATAACAATTCTTTGAAAAAGTGAGTTTGTTTTCTATGTTACTACACTTTTGTTCGATCCATCCGTGAGTTGCGAACTCCCTGCGTTACGCAAACTGTTCAGTTATAAAGTTCACTGGAGCTTCCTAGAAATACCCTCTTGTTTCTACGCCGCAGCCGGCGGCACGGAAAACAGTCACGCGCGTTGTTCAGCCTTGGTTTAAATAGTATCATTCATGAGAGCAGGGTATTAACTATTTATATCATGGCTTGTGCAGAGGAACACTTGTGCATTCACTGAATTAGCGGACGAAACGATTTTCAAGCTGGACGCACGGAACAAAGTGCGCATATAAAGATAGGCGCTTCATACCACACTTAAGACATTAAAATAATTGATAGGGAACAAATCAGAAAATTTATGTTGTCTTGCTACGACAAGTATTGTAAGTAGTCTGTTTAGGTTTTTATATTGGTAACGCCATGTAGCTCTCTGTATGAAAATCCCTGGGTGTGCTGTGTGCAGTCGGTGGCTAGTTTGCATTGTTGTCTGCCATTGTAGTGTTGGGCTGTTCGCTGTTAACAGCGCGTAGCGTTGCGCAGTTGGAGGTGAGCCGCCAGCAGTGGTGGATGTGGGGAAGTGAGATTGCGGATTTTTGAGAGCGGATGCTCTGGACGTGTGTCCATCAGAAACAGTACATTTGTAAGAATGGATGTCATGAACTGCTTTATGTATTATGATTTTTGAACACTATTAAGGTAAATAAATTGTTTGTTCTCTATCAAAATCTTTCATTTGCTAGCTATGCTCATCAGTAGTTAGTGCCTTCTGTAGTTTGAATCTTTTATTTAGCTGGCAGTAGTGGCGCTCGCCGTATTCTTCAAATTGTGCTTTTCTGTGTTGTCGTGTGAAATATTGAGACAACAATGGCGTGTGAAAAACCTAATACTAGGCTCCAAGGTAAACTGAGAAATGACAGTGAAGACGAAAGCAGTGTGTTAGCGCCACTGTGTAATGAATTAACTAATGTTCAAACTAGTAATTTGGTAATTGTGCATAGGGAAATGGCGCGGGCTGCAAATAATGGTTTACACAGTGAAACAATTAGTGAGCAGGGAAACATTATCGATCGATCGGTCGGCAACAGTTCGCCTCAGGAAATCGAAATGACAGGACACAATCTTGCAAATACTGTAGATTCAGGTTTTGTGTCTTCACCGTTTTCTCAAATAAGTAAAGACACATTATCTGCTCGTCAAAATGTGAATGTTGCCGGTGCAAATGTACTGCCGAAAAGCATAGAGGAACAGATTCCAGGCACTAATACATTATTATTGCAATTAATGCAACAAATGACACAAAATCCGAGACAAACACAGCAACAGTTAGACACAATGGAACAAAATCTTCACACCATGCTTGAACAGACACGTGAAGATTTAACTACTGAGTTACGTAAAATCGAAGCGAAATGTCAAAAAGTCTGTAATGACGTAAAAACACAAATTTTTGAGCATTTCCAACCTATTTTTTCGCGGCATGAAAATACATTACAGAATCACGAAGCAGCGATAAAAGAACTGCAAACTATTGTTCATGAAAATCATGACACCTTGCAAGCTAAAATTGACTCAGTTGCATCTACCGATTCGGTTACGCAACTTGCAAAAACTCAGGAAAACTTAAAGGACACAGTAGATACGATTTCAACACAAATGGACACTCTGAAACTTGGTTCAGAAAAACACACTGAGGAAATCAGTTCACTATCGGAGAAAGTAGCCGAACTTTCGGATCAGTTTACTAAGTTATCTGCAAAGGTAGATGATAATCTGAGTGACACAAGACCTGTAGCCTTCACTGACACCGAAGAGTATGAACCAATTAAAAATTCAAACAAAATCAGAATCAAATTAATACGCAACACAAAAGGGAAATCCGGGAAGTACAAGATCAGTTGGCACAAGTATTACAAGAATTACATATTTCAGAGGACACTCACGCTCCAATACGGGAAGAGGGACATAGAAATACGGAACAGTCGCAAAATAATAACACAGCGCATTTCGGAAATTATGAAAGAAATTGGCAAGGTGCACCGAATTTTGAAATGGAACCGCCGAAACGACGTAACAATGACCGACATGCGACTGGCCGACACGATGATTTTGACTATAAGCTGTTCATTACTACACGTAAATTCAAAACATTTAAGAATTCTGGCAACGACATTCATCCACAAGCGTGGCTTCATCAATTCTCTCATAGTTTTCGTCCCAACTGGTCATTAGAGCACAGATTAGAATTTATGTGTGGCTATTTAGAGAATGAACCAGCTGTAAGAATGCGATAGGTCATTCACGATTGCCACAGTGAAGGAGAATTTTATCATTCCTTCCTCTCAGCATATTGGTCTCGAGCTACACAGGACCGAGTAAAACATAGCATCATAATGAAAACATGCTGCAAAGAATCAGTACCTGTCAAACCCATACAGCCCTTAGAACTCATCCGCATTTGCTTAATCAAATTGCCTGAACATTTACGACACATTATTTTGGCAGGACGTAGCAAAGACGACATTGAAGCTTTTCAGGGACTGTTACAAGAATTGGAAATTGACACTGACAATCGCGGAACTCGAAAACAGGAGCACAGCAACTACAGGTCACATCTGTCACAATTCCGCGATGACAGAAATAATAAATGGACACGACAAGGCCATTCTTACAACGTAAATCGTGGCCAAAACAGACACCACCCGTATGACAACCGTTGGCAGAGTAATAATAATTACAGGGAAAGATAACCTCTCCGCGGTAGTGACTATCACAGAGACAGAGAAACAGACAATATGGGAACCAAAATAATTATTATCAAGGGAGACAGAATAACTTCTGATGCAACGGTCCAGCGCGCAGTTACGATTCAACGAGAAATTCTCCACCACGTGACCGACTAGAAAAAAACCATGGAATCTACCGACATGACGACAGACGATATGATCGTAATGACAGACCTTAATTGAATCAGAACTGGCGGGATTCAAACAGGGAAGGGCCCTCTCAACAAGGTGAATTTGTAGAAGTTAGGTCTCCAAATCCCAATAACGACGCGAGCCAACAAAGAGACAATAGGCAATGACTCATACCGCTGGCAACCACAAAACGTACTTATGAAACTGACGACGCAGCTGCCATAGCTAGTAATTACGTAAAAATGGAAGACATTAGGGACATCTTACTCCAGGAACACGACGTAAAACGTAACAACATTGCATATCCTGTGATTCACGTTACAGCAAATGACGTAAAATTTACGGCAGTAGTTGACTCTGGCAGTCCCATTTCAGTAATCAGTGAAACAGCCTTTAGCAAATGCTACAAATCGAACGATTGCCCCACACTTCCGTTACGTAAGATTAAATTACAATGTGCAATCGTTGGAAAAAGTTTAGATGTACGCCAACAAACCAACTTAGAATTCTTTTGTCAAAGCCACAGCTTCTCTATGAACTTTCTTATTGTTCCATTATTGTCGACGGAAATTATATTGGGAGTAGACTTTTTTAATGAATACAAAGCAATCTTAAACTTTCACGATGCTGAAATAAGTTTAGAGAAGGAAGGTAAGTCAATAGCTTTGAAATTTGAAGATTGGCTCTCAAACCATGACGACGAAATTAATCGGCTTTACCTTCTGTTAGACAACAGTTCGGAATTTTCTACGGAACTAGACACTAACAATCACTCTGCAAGTACTGACGGGGAGGATATCGACGACATATTTTAAACTAATGAGTTAATTCAGAATAAAATCGAAACAATTGAAAATTGTAATGACACTGATAGGCAGGACCTTTTTGAGATTTTACAAGCACATTCCACAGTTTTTACTCACAAAACAGGAACAATTAATGGATTTGAATACCAATTTCGTGTTCGTCAGCATACAAAATTTTGTGTTAGACCATACATAATTCCAGCACATTATAGGGACTGTGTTAGAGCAGAAATACAATCCATGCTTGACGATGGCATTATTGAGCCTGCAGTAAGCTCATACAACAATCCATTACATGTTGTTCAGAAGAAAAATGGATCGATCAGACTTGTCTTAGATTCGAGACAAATCAATACTATCATTATTCCTGAAACAGACATGCTGCAAACGATGGAAGAACTTCTTCAAAATTTTAATGGTGTAAAAGTGTTGTCTTCTGTTGATCTCAGATCTAGCTTTTATCATATCGAACTTCATCCAGAATGTAGAAAATACACAGCTTTTCTTTGTTTCGCCGTTTGTTATCAATTTCGAAAACTTCCTTTTGGTTTGAACATTTCTTCGGCAGCGTTAATTCGCGGATTAAATTCCATATTATCTGATTTCTTAAAACGTCACATTACGTTATATGTGGATGATATTATAATATCAGAAGCCTCATGGGAACAACATAATCGCATCCTCAACAGTTTGTTACGTATTTTTGCAGAATCTGGAATTACAGTTAACTTGGAAAAGTCTGAATTCGGTAGGTCAAAGGTGAAGTTTTTGGGACATATTATTTCTTCTGAAGGCATTCAGCCGGATCCTGAAAAGTTAGAAGCAATTAGAGCCATTCCAGTTCCATCCACAAAAAACAAGTCCGCAGTTTTCAAATGGTTCAAATGGCTCTGAGCACTATGCGACTTAACTTCTGAGGTCATCAGTCGCCTAGAACTTAGAACTAATTAAACCTAACTAACCTAAGGACATCACACACATCCATGCCCGAGCCAGGATTCGAACCTGCGACCGTAGCGGTCGCTCGGTTTCAGACTGTAGCGCCTAGAACCGCATGGCCACTCCGGCCGGCACCGCAGTTTTCTAGATCTCGTAAATTTTTACCGTCGTTTTCTGAATATGCAAATTCTAGTTACACCAAAAATTTGTTCTCTCACTGGAAAAAATACTATTTGGACATGGGACGAACAAGCACAGTTGGAATTCAATTCTTTGAAAGAATCGCTACTTAACGCGCCAATACTAGCTCATCCAGATCTGTCACAAGATTTCTGCCTTAGCACGGATTCTTCTAAAGTCGGTCTTGGTGCCCATTTATTTCAAGAAGGCATAGAAAATGACACTACTGTTCAGAAAACCATTGCTTTTGCTAGCCGAGTGGTAAAAAAATCTGAAAAAAATTATTGCGTTACTGAATTAGAAGCTTTAGCTATCGTTTGGGCATTTAACAAATTCCGTTTCTTTCTTTCTGGCAAGAACGTAAAAGTATACAGTGATCATCGTGCATTACAATTTCTTATGTCTTCAAAATTAAATCATGACAGGTTAAAACGTTGGGCATTGTTTCTGCAAGAATTCCACTTCACAATAGTCTACATTCCCGACAAGGAGAACATTGTTGCGGACGCACTGTCACGCGCACCGGCTGGGCTTGAGAAAAGTAACACAGAAGGCAACCCCGAGAAAAATTTCAGTATTCTTTACATTCAGAAAGTCGCCTTTGAAAACTTCATTACCACATCTTTAAAGGACATTGCTCATGAACAAGATAAAGATCCGATTTGGAAAGATGTCAAAAGTAAATGGCATGAAAAGACGCACACTCAGATTCGGCATTATTATCTGGTTAGAAACAACATACTCTTCAAACGCTGCACTGTTGATGACAAGCTATGGGTACTTTGCATTCCAGACGATTTTGTTAATAAGCTCATTTGGTACATTCATTTCAGCTACGCACATTTTGGTCCACGAAAATGTTATGTTCTTCGAACGACTTGTTATTTTAACAATATGGAAAAGACAATTCGACGAGTCTTGTCTATTTGTAAACTTTTTCAAAAGGCAAAACCATCTACCATCTACTATCTCACATCGTGCTCCGTTGTTCCCAATCATTCCCTCTAAATTAAAAGAATTTGCTGCTGTTGATCTCTTGGGACCCCTTGTCAGAACATCGAATGGATTTTCGTACGTTCTAGTCGCTGTTGAACTTACTTCAAAATTTTTTCTTTCACTCCGTTACGTAAAGTCACTGGACGGTCGGTATCCAACGCCTTTGTTAAAAATTTCTTACGTGCAGTTGGACACCTTAATAAAGTCATTTCAGATAACGGACCGCAATTCAGACCTGCTGTTTGGTCACGCATGCTTCGTAACCATAAAATCAAACCTGTTTTTATTTCATTGTACTCACCACATTGTAACCCGTCTGAACGGATTATGAAAGAAATCAATAAGGTTTGCAGACTTTGTCACAGAAAGCATCAATATTGGGACAGATATTTACACTTATTTCAAAACGTGCTGAATGAAGTGCCTCATGACTCCAGTGCTTTACCACCTATTCTTGTACTGAAGAATGAAGAACCACCGAACGGAATCAGAGAGCTTGTACCTTTTCGGAATACAAGTAAACTTCGACACAAAGACATAATTGCTTTGGCTATTAAAAACATAAATTCTGCAGCAGACAAAAGGAGAAAACTACACAGTAAAGCAAATGCAAAGAAATTATATATTGGCCAGAAAGTTCTCATTAACGCTCATTCATTGTCACATAAGAAGTAACACTTGAGTCACAAATTCTTTCTGATTAACAATGGACCTTACAGAATCCGACGTATACCACATGATAATTGCGTTGAAGTTGAAACTCTGCGTACTAGGAAGAGTAAAGGATTGCACCACATTTCACATGTAAAACCGTTTGAGAGATAATCTGTTCTTTTAACTTTGTCTTTGCCATACAACTTATCACTTTATAACACTGCAACAGCATTTACGTAGCCTATGTAATCAAATACCAAATTTGGTTTATTACGTATTATGCTCCAACAGAGCAAACTAGTCCTGTCACGGAAAAGACACGTATCACACTTCCGTCTGCTACTGCTATACCATAACCGTATAGTTGGAGGCAGGTTGTGAAATAAAATTATCTTACTAAAGCAATTATGGTATAGCGCAACAGAACAGTGTTACCCTCTGGGAGGAATTTTGCTAGGTTGACCGTGTTGTACATAATGAAGATGGCTTATCGGAAATGAAAGTCAGAATTACGTAAATATTCGAACAGTAACAAACAATATTTTTGCCTAGATATACTGATTAAGGAAAACGGTCGACAGCCTAATTAGGCAAGAGAAAGATTAACGTTCTCGTTTAAGAAAGTAGGTATGAGTAACTTTAACGGACAAACACCACCTATACTTGGCCACACGCGAGTGCAATGAACTGACACATACATATGTTTACGGTAAGATTGAAGCTAGCAGCTAGAGCAGCACAAAATATTTGCAAAAATATAACAGATACCGATACACTCTATTACTTTCAGGACTTGTTCAAACTGAATGGTCTTTATAACATTACTATTAACATTCACTGCAGAATCATAAATTGGACATAGGTTAAGTCTCTCTCAGTTACATACTTTAATATTTGAAATGGAATTTAATTGGAGTCCTCTGGCAGGTTGCTTCTCACTATCTTTTGAATAGAGAAATTATGGTTTTCATAAATAGTGGGTTTCCCATTACTTGTTCTCTAGCATTAGCATAATTTTCCACTTTTACTACAGCGAAACACAATGTTGACAAAATTGCAAGAAACTGACTCACCTTTTAGAATTTACTACAGACAGCAATGTGATCATTTACTAAGCAAAACTTTATAAGCCTCAGTCTTAAGAACTTTTAATTTTGAAGTTGGCAACAGCACTTTAATAAGCAGTTTTAATAGGAACATTATTTTCAGCAAACAACATTTACTTTAACTCACTCTCTTGCCACATCAACTTTAGTTTTCTTTTTACTATGTTGAAGAGGCATTAATTAGCAAAATACTGGGCTTTAATGTTCTTTCGGTAAGGACACTCGGTAATCACTTTAGTTCAGACGGAGGTGTTATGATAAGGAAAACAAAAATCAAGGTAGGTACATGAATTCGATTATAAGTTACCTTATATTTGAGCACACTAACACATCCAATAAGCTGATCCTTCACTGTACATTATTATAGTATTCCGTTACAGTGATTGCGCAATGTGGTGGCAACTGCATGTTGGTAGGTGGATTTGCAGGCAGAATTGCTGGACTCTGTCCGTTCTTGGTGGCGATGATGGATACCAATCCGAGAATCGTTCCAGCTATTTACCCATCCATCCGAGGCACTGGACAGTGGCAGAAAAAGCCTCTCTTGGAACCAGCACAATATATAACTTTTACATGGCAGTGCACAGTTTGGTAGCTCGTCCCCGACTGACTCTTGTTCCACCTTTTCTACCTAGGCCAACCACAATTTGCGCGCGCTACATAGTTCCGTTCCCGAGGGGAACCACATTACCTTTTACATACAGAATAACTAAGAACCCTAAGTGAGGGTCAGCAATTTACATAACAGGAAACAAACATTTTAAATAAAACAGAAAATTTGCAAATACTGACATTTCTACAAAAAATTATTCACACAGAAATTACAATTATATACAGTAAGTTTTGTTCCCTCCAAATGGGACAAAGAATTTAAATGACACACTACTTTGCATAGAAACAAACCATGACATCAAAGTTTGTACAAAGAAAGGAGTATACAATTTTGTTATCTATTCAATCAAACACATTTACAGAAGCTTAACGATGTAATATTAAATGAAACAAAACCAAAATAAATCCGTACAGCATTAGAGTTATGGTGTTACAACTTCACGTTACTAGTATGCTTTGTCAGAATTAGGAACTGTTAACATGCAACAATGTTTGAAGTTAAACATCCAGTCAAGATCCAAGAGAACTTATTTAAACAGAAATTACGAATGCATTGTTATAGTGAACAGACGACACAGTGTTATTGTGTGTGTACATTCTTGCTTGTTAGTTGCACTATTACGTAACGACCATAAGGCCCACATACTTAGAACATGTACCGCTACTGCTAATGAGATTTTTGTTGTGGATTGGCAGGAGACAACCCACGGGGTTTGGACGAAGCCGAAAGGCACGCATTTAAGCTCACGCAGGCTGGCGTGAGGTCTGGAACAGGACAATGTATTTAGACTTTAGAAAAAAGGTGGTACTTGGTGGAATACTTAACTTTAATCCATTAATGTTGAACGTAGCTCTTGTCTGTACATTCTTTACAATATCAATAGCAACTGATAATGGCGCCTTGCTAGGTCGTAGCAAATGACGTAGCTGAAGGCTATGCTAACTATCGTCTCGGCAAATGAGAGCGTAATTTGTCAGTGAATCATCGCCAGCAAAGTCGGCTGTACAACTGGGGCGAGTGCTAGGAAGTCTCTCTAGACCTGCCGTGTGGCGGCGCTCGGTCTGCAATCACTGATAGTGGCGACACGCGGGTCCGACGTATACTAACGGACCGCGGCCGATTTAAAGGCTACCACCTAGCAAGTGTGGTGTCTGGCGGTGACACCACAATTTTAATGCAACATTTTGGTTCACTTGAAAATAAATTCAGGATTTAAAGTACTTTCTGAGATACATCAGATGACACAGTGGTTAGTTTATGTGACAGCTACACGATTATATCACGACGCTACTAATGAGTGACAATTTACATTGTTGCTTTTGCGGTGTACCTGTTTTATATCTGCACAGTTTTTCTGTATTATTCTGGAAAGTAAAACATGTTTTAGTAGTAACTTTTGTGGTATAGCTACAATGAGACAGCCTTTTCTGTAGCACAACAATACGTTACAGCACAGTACTTACTTCATCACGGCAATAAGCGTAACAACTGCTGGTTGTAAGGACAATTCCAAAAACTTTGTGCGTGCGCAAGTGGTGGTTTATGAACTTGCTATTTTCTCTGCAAGACTCTTCGATGGTGATTGTGCACCTGCACAGTAGCAATAGATGGCTGCTGGCCGTCTCTACAAGAACTATAGTGGGTCTGCATCTTTGATGGCACACCAATACCATTATCTCTACAAGGACTGCAGTGGGTCTGCATCTTTGATGGCCCACTAATATCATTATCTCTACAAGGACTGCAGTGGGTCTGCCGCTCTGGTGGCCCACCAATACCATAATCTCCACTAGGACTACAGTGGGTCTGCTCTGTGATGACCTACCTACCATTATTCTTCAACTTCGACTGACTCTGCTGTGGGTTTGCTCTGTTGTGGCCTATTACCTCTCTGCATGTCAAGAGTCAGCACTGTCTTTCCGTTGGAAGGACAACACTACTTCTTCAAGACTGCATGGAAAAGCACTACTTCCGTGTGCATTCTCTTTTACTGCTCAGACTTTGAGAAAAAAAAAACACGGCAATTTTACTGTAATGAATGATCAGGACTGTCTTTATGGACTGTGAGAAAATTTTAGATTCTGACCAACTTTGTATCAATAAGTGTGTGCATTTGATATCTTTGCTATTGTAATTATGAAAAATTTTATCAAATCATTATTGGCCACTGCCCAAAACAATTTGTAAAATTTTTTGTGGGGAGCATGGGGGCTATGCAAGTAGGCTGTTTAGGTTTTTATATTGGTCACGCCACCTAGCACTCTGTATGAAAATCCCTGGGTGTGCTGTGTGCAGTCGGTGGCTAGTTTGCATTGTTGTCTGCCATTGTAGTGTTGGGCTGTTCGCTGTTAACAGCGCGTAGCGTTGCGCAGTTGGAGGTGAGCCGCCAGCAGTGGTGGATGTGGGGAAGTGAGATGGCGGATTTTTGAGAGCGGATGCTTGGACGTGTGTCCATCAGAAACAGTACATTTGTAAGAAAGGATGTAATGAACTGCTTTATGTATTATGATTTTTGTTCTCTATCAAAATCTTTCATTTGCTAGCTATGCCTATCTGTAGTTAGTGCCTTCTGTAGTTTGAATCTTTTATTTAGCTGGCAGTAGTGGCGCTCGCCGTATTGCAGTAGTTCGAGTAACGAAGATTTTTGTGAGGTAAGTGGTTTGTGAAAGGTATAGGTTAATGTTAGTCAGGGCCATTCTTTTGTAGGGATTATTAAAAGTCAGACTGCGTTGCGCTAAAAATATTGTGTGTCAGTTTAAGCACAGTCATTGTTTAAATTTTCTAAGGGGAAGTTTCAGTATCCTTGGCTTACATGTTGCTCTGTAACAAATAAATTGTATTGTTACGTATGTAATTTGTTTGGTGGATCTGGGATTGAAAAAGAATTGACTTCAGCTTCCTTCGGAGCATGTGTAACAACAAAGTTTCACAGAAAAGCCGACAAGCACAAGATTTCAAGAAGGCACCTTCAGAATGAAGAGTGTTTTCAGTTTTCGGGTCATGAACGAACTGAATATTCAGTTTATAAGGGCCCAGATTCTAGCCGTAAAACATACTGTGGCTGTGTACGAAAATATTTCGCAATCGAGAGACTTACTAGTGATGGTTCTTTCTTGGGGAAGCAAGAGATTGCGTTCAGAGGACACTTTGAAGTTGTAAGTTCCGACAACGAGGGCAATAGCAATGTCTTGAGTAACTCGAGCTTTCAGCTATGTAGGCACAGTTTACAGGTATTCGGGATCACCTGAACAACACTACTGGGTTCAAGGGAACATCACAGTTCGAAACGGATTAATTCAATCGGTTACCAGTGTCATTAATGATAGCATTAAAGAAGAGTTACGATCATCTGAGTTTGTTGCAGTGCAAGAAGATGAAAAGTTTTATGTTTCTTGTGAGTCACAAATGAGTATTATTCTCAGATTTTGTATGCAAGACGGTCCCATAGGAAGATTTATTGATTTTTAGACTGTTTCTAAAACAAAACTCGTCAGCATTTATCAGAAATTGTACTCAATGCACTTGGTGTCTGGCGAGTTGCTGACGAAATAGTGAGTCATGTGTGTGATGGAGCCTCAGTAATGGCGAGTAAACGTGGTGTCAAAAATTTTGTTAAACATTAATGCCCGCGTACTTTATTTTGCACTTTTGTGTTCACAAACTTAATTTAATACTGTTATATTTTTCAGAAATATCAAAGCAGTTAAATTTATCATTTAGTCTCGTAGCATGCCATTCAATTTAGCAAGACCTCAGAGAAAACACAGCTCTTCGAAAATAAAGGATTTAGATTGCCTCAAACATGTACTACACGCTGGAATTTCTTTTCACGAGCTGTTCCGAGAATAAAATAACGGAAAAAATCGCAACACCAAAAATAATTAATGTAGAGCAATGAAACTTCGAGAATAAATTTTTCTAGATAACATATTTAACGTGTGTGTAGTAATTTCGGAATTTTTAAGTGAATTTTGTGACGAGAAAGTACATAAATTCCTCGTGGCGTATTGAGCAAGTCGGTGGCTGAAAACTGTGACTGCATTTGGTACCGACAGACTTAATATTTGGCGAGCATTATCGATCTGAAACAATCAGTATTTTTGTAGCTATTACGTTTTCGGGAAATGCAACACCATAAACTTGCTAACGTGAGTGAAAGGGATTGTGAGTGACTGTGTTAATACTAGCACGGGCTTGGCAGTGATACCTGTTCACCTAAGTTTCAGAATAAATTAATTGAGGACAAAATTTCCAAACTTTCATTTCGTATCTCTCCCGAAACGTAGATTAGTGACTTTGATTGCAGCCTGGTTATCGTCGAAGAACAGTAGGTTTCACTCGGCTTTCCTACTGATGATCTGCTGAGACAATGTTCACAGGTAGGTGCAGGTCCGTCGTAAAGGGACGGAAAGAACTGCGCCGCCGCAGCATTCTTGACTAACACCAACTCACTACGTCCAGTGTCATAGGTAAATAACGCTCACGGCCGTTACAGCGTGTAATTAAAGCAAACCCAATTTTCATCCTCATAGTGGCTGTACTAGCGACATTCCTATGCGACTGGGGCAAATTTAAATAACCATCTTTCAAATTTAGAACACGCCTAGCAACTTTCATTTATGTCGCTCAACTCGTTCTTGGTGTTGCATCTTTTTTCCCATCAGTGTATTTGTTGCAAATAGTCAGTAGCTAAGTAGAAATAAATTAAAATTACATCAATGATGAGAAAGTTTTTCACGCATCTCCATTTTTATGACGTCATATCTCCTGAACTGTGTGTTCTGCAATGATACATGTTTGCATGTACATTCAGTGATGTATGTGTATACTGTGTGCGAAATGTCATGCAAACAGAGTTGGTAGTAAATAAGATATAAATTAAAATATCATTCCTGTTGCGGCAGTTTTACTGTATGAACAGTGAAAATGATGTAAACGATAAACTTATTTCCTTTCATCGTCTAGTGGGAGCTGTCAGCGAGAAAAAGTCTCGCAAATGTTTGAAATTATGTGTAAAGTTGGCTGTAAGTCACTAAGTGCTCTAATTCTCACATGCTGGACGAATCTAGTCAGGCTCTTTGCGTGTCATGAGCAACGTTTCTTTTCCACCCCCACCCTCACTTCTTTGAGGGGCAGGTGGCCCTCATTCCCTCAGTGATTCTATCCAGACAGTAAAAGATGTGTGTATCAGGTTTGGTTGAAATCTATGCAGTGGTTAGGAGATGCGGAATATACATACATACAAAACATACATACACTTCTATAAAATGTAAGGATTTGCCTCGTTTAATGTCAAATGAAAGAGGTCCTCCAGTCAGTTTTTCGGATCTTCATGAAGTTTCCTTTGTTCGCTCTTACATCAATTTGGAATTGATAGGGCATAAGTTTATTTTCATGCTTGTTATGATTTCTGAATGGCGCCATATTAAAATTTAAAAAAATAAACTAAAGAGTTTCTTTCTTGGTTACATAAAAACGCAAAAAAAAGCCCAAAGACGATAGAAGAAGGTCCAGGAATATCGCCAGATATCGGGTTAAAAATAAAATTAAAACTGAAACTGGAACGTAAAATGATACGATTTAGAAAATGGTCTACTATGAGTTCATATAAAATGTGAATAATATATCTTATTATTGAGGAACTGGCTAAGTTTCAGCTTGTTATCATTATATGAAAAAGCAGCACAATATTTTCTTGTTTGCTCTTTTCTTGTCCTCTATTTTTGAAAAGTTTGCTTCATTGTTTTAAAGTGGGAAGAGAACGTGACAGAAAGCTGCATTCGCCAGAAGAAATGTTTATTAACACTATTTCCAGTTTTAGGTAGTTACTGAAAGCAATACTGACAGTTCTGTGGTTTACGTCCAGAGGGATGCGAAGCGTTAATTGTATGCCACACCTTAAAGTATACAGTTTCTTCCAATGAACAGTCGTGAAACAACTTCATAAACTGAGTATAACTATAGCAGCCAAAGCTTTTACTTCTAGGCACATGTCCAACGAACCAGAAGTGAAGCTATACTCTGACACTAGAGTGTCTGTAAGCAAGACAACGTTGGTCGTTGCCGCGAGTGAAAGATTCACAATGACAGAAGTGCAACTCAGTCCGTAAACAAGAAGGAACTCTGCATGCATCCACCAACTCTGTCTTCCCAATTGCGCTTTCGAATTACGGCCCAGGCTGACTGGGTATTACTATTCTGCCGTTGCTTTTGCATTTAGGAGTGTAAATACGTACATGGATATCCCATATCTAGATGTGCGAATGTCAATCGTTATTTTGTTGTTCAAATATTATTAAAAATAGTGAAGTGCAGATTGTATTCCTCTGCGTTCTAGCTCTCATTTCAGAAACAAATACGCCACATTAACTAAACACATGTTTCTGTGAACTGTCGTTTCATTCACAGACGATCATGCGGACAGCATACTGTTTAGAATAACAAAATGAGTATTGCTCTAAAATGAAGCATAAATAAAATTATTCTAGTAACACCTTATAAAAATAGAACTTTAACAAAGCCAACTGGATTCCGAAGGAGGCACTTCCTGTTACATTAGTAACTTGCTCTAGGACGTGATACTGACAGCGCAGCTGTGACTTTCCGAATGTACAGCTTAAAAATTTTCGCGCGCACCTGTATTTGCCAATATTCACCTCTCTGCAGCCGTACGGGAGACACGGCTTTGCGTATGCGTGATGTAAGGGTGCAGTCGTACAGGAGACACGGCTTTCCGCATGTGCGACGTGAGGGTGCTCTCTAGTCTTGTGAAGTAACTACCCTTCGCGCCGCTGACCGGCGCCACCCGTACATCCGTGGCAGCAAGTCGCATAAATTTTACTTACTTAGAACATGCAAACTCGAGCCGAATGTTAAACGTAAAATATCACATACAGACATAATGCTAGTTCTGGTTGCAATTACGGAAACATAGAACGTGGCACAAGAATAGGAAAAACATCTTTACTCGTGTGATTCACCAAATTCTGCATCTACACTCCTGGAAATTGAAATAGGAACACCGTGAATTCATTGTCCCAGGAAGGAGAAACTTTATTGACACATTCCTGGGGTCAGATACATCACATGATCACACTGACAGAACCACAGGCACATAGACACAGGCAACAGAGCATGCACAATGTCGGCACTAGTACAGTGTATATCCACCTTTCGCAGCAATGCAGGCTGCTATTCTCCCATGGAGACGATCGTAGAGATGCTGGATGTAGTCCTGTGGAACGGCTTGCCATGCCATTTCCACCTGGCGCCTCAGTTGGACCAGCGTTCGTGCTGGACGTGCAGACCGCGTGAGACGACGCTTCATCCAGTCCCAAACATGCTCAATGGGGGACAGATCCGGAGATCTTGCTGGCCAGGGTAGTTAACTTACACCTTCTAGAGCACGTTGGGTGGCACGGGATACATGCGGACGTGCATTGTCCTGTTGGAACAGCAAGTTCCCTTGCCGGTCTAGGAATGGTAGAACGATGGGTTCGATGACGGTTTGGATGTACCGTGCACTATTCAGTGTCCCCTCGACGATCACCAGTGGTGTACGGCCAGTGTAGGAGATCGCTCGCCACACCATGATGCCGGGTGTTGGCCCTGTGTGCCTCGGTCGTATGCAGTCCTGATTGTGGCGCTCACCTGCACGGCGCCAAACACGCATACGACCATCATTGGCACCAAGGCAGAAGCGACTCTCATCGCTGAAGACGACACGTCTCCATTCGTCACTCCATTCACGCCTGTCGCGACACCACTGGAGGCGGGCTGCACGATGTTGGGGCGTGAGCGGAAGACGGCCTAACGGTGTGCGGGACCGTAGCCCAGCTTCATGGAGACGGTTGCGAATGGTCCTCGCCGATACCCCAGGAGCAACAGTGTCCCTAATTTGCTGGGAAGTGGCGGTGCAGTCGCCTACGGCACTGCGTAGGATCCTACGGTCTTGGCGTGCATCCGTGCGTCGCTACGGTCCGGTCCCAGGTCGACGGGCACGTGCACCTTCCGCCGACCACTGGCGACAACATCGATGTACTATGGAGACCTCACGCCCCACGTGTTGAGCAATTCGGCGGTACGACCACCCAGCCTCCCGCATGCCCACTATACGCCCTCGCTCAAAGTCCGTCAACTGCACATACGGTTCACGTCCACGCTGTCGCGGCATGCTACCAGTGTTAAAGACTGCGATGGAGCTCCGTATGCCACGGCAAACTGGCTGACACTGACGGCGGCGGTGCACAAATGCTGCGCAGCTAGCGCCATTCGACGGCCAACACCGCGGTTCCTGGTGTGTCCGCTGTGCCGTGCGTGTGATCATTGCTTGTACAGCCCTCTCGCAGAGTCCGGAGCAAGTATGGTGGGTCTGACACACCGGTGTCAATGTGTTCTTATTTCCATTTCCAGGAGTGTATATAGAGCTGCCTTAGCCGAACTACCGACGATCATCTAGAGGGTTGGATCCCCTCCTTCGAAAGCGTCAGATTGCAAAGCCTCGGCTACTCTCAGGGTGGAAACTCCGTCTTCGAAGATTGTGTTTGCCCGTCTGCCCGCCGTTTGCTGCTGTCGCTGTTCGTTCGTCTGTCCTCCTGCCTGCTCGCTGTCCATCGCCGTCGTCGTAACCGCTGCCGCCGCCGCTGCTGCCTGCTGTTCGTCCGTCGGTTCGATGCCGCCTGGTGCAAGTCCGTCTGTCCGTCGCCGTTCGTCTGCAACGAGTACTCCGACCTCCACTGTCATCTACACCTCCCCCTCCCCCTCTCCCACAGTCACTTCCTGCAATGCCGCCCCTGGCCTCCCTCCTTACACCTCCCCTTCCCTTCCCACACATACCGATCCCCCTATCTCCTCCCCTTCTGTATACCCACACCTCTGCACCCTTCCTCCAGCCTCCACACCCTCAACAGCTCCCACTACTACCCCCGCCCTCACGTACATCTCTGTTGCCGCCTCTGCTGCCACCCCTCTGGTGGTCGGCTTCCCCTCTCTCACCCACCCCGTCGCTTCGTCATCTGCATCTCCCGCACGCATCACGTCGCGCGGAGCCACCATCGCCACCACTGAACCAGCTGCTTCTCCCGGCGCCTTCACTACGCCACTGGGATCTACCACCCGCCACCTCCCTCTCCTCCCCGTCCCTCCCCCTCCTGCCAGCCTCCAGTCTCCAAAAAAACCCAAAAGCGCGTCATTACCGACTCTGCTCCCGCCACTTCCCACAAAAAGTCAACACCACCTCCCCCTCCCCCTGCCGTCACCATGGACACCACCCCTCCTCCTGCCACCCATACCTCGGCCCCCACCCTCCACACCTTTGTCCTGTCAACTCCCGATCCTAAGTTCCTCAATGCTCGTACCCTCACCATGGAGATACGAAAGTACTTACCTGGTGCTCCCATCTCCCAACTCATGCCCCGCATGGACTCAGTCCTTATCAAGTCCCCATCCCCATCCTTTCACTCAGACCTCCTGCGAAAACTCCCACGAGTTATGTTTGGCCCGCACGCCTCTCTGACACCCTTCCTTTCTGCTTCCACTCCTCGTCAGCCTCAGCCTCCCCGTCGCCCCCCCCCTTCCAACTACACCGCAGTGACCACAGAGGATGAAGTGTTGGTGGAACTGAACTCCCACCCGGAGTTGGAAATCCGCTCTGCCCGCCGTACCCACAATGCCTCTGGTCCCACCTACCTCATGCGGGTATTCTCTGAGTCCGCCCCATCCATTGACCATCTCCTCACCCAGGGAGCCCTGATATACCACCGTCGCCACCCTGTTGAATCCTCCAAATCCCCTCCCCAATCCTACTGTTGCCAGCGGTGCCTGATGTACAATGACCACCTGACTCCCAACTGCAATAACCCCCCACCTGTCCCCATTCCAAGGCCTCCCACTTTCTTAAGAACTGCCCAACCTCGCTGCTTCTCCTTCCTGTAATACTTGCAATGGCCCCCATCCCACCTACTCCCACAAGTGTAAAGCTAAACCCCCCCAGCCACCCCTGAGCTTACAATCCCAGTTCATCCCGTCGATCCCCCTGTCCATCCCAACAATTCCCTCCGTCCACCCCCCACGGCCGAACACATCATCCAGTTCCATACCGTTGTACTCCAAAACATTCATCCTTTTCAGTGCCCCACACCTTCCAACAAATCTCCCTTGCTGCTCGCTCTGTTTTTCACCTGAACACCTTCGCCACTTACTCCCACAACCAAGCCCTCTTCACCTTCACCTGCCTCGACACCCTAGTTTAAGTATCTTCCCCTCCCTCTCTTCCCCCCCTTCTTCCCGCCATGGTGCAGCATGAGTATCGCATCCTCTTCCAGAACATTCGCTCCTTCCACTCCTACATATACCTCCTCATGCACACCCTCTCCCACCACCAGGTCAACACCTTCCTCTTGAACGAAACCTTTCTCCAGCCCCACCATTCTATCTGCACCTCTCCCTATATGCTCCACCGCACTGGCGCTCCTGGTCCTCGTGACCAGGGTGGAATCGCGATTGGCCACCTTAAGCATATCCCCGTCCGGCCACAACCTCTCCTCAATGACCCCACTGAGCACCTTATCCTTAGCGTCTTCATCCCCTCCCTCACCATTACCTGTGCTACCATCTATGTCCGCTCGACTGCTCCTTTTCCTTATGACTTCATCTCACAAATTGACCACACCTTCTCCACCTATGTGATTGCTGCCGACCTTAACATCAATAGCCACACTCCTGCTGCCCTTCGGCGGTGGCATCAGTTCATCTCCATAATCCAAGGTGACCTTGTTCCCCTTCCCCAGCACACCCGACGCGAAAGTGACACCACCCCCGAAGTTGTCATTGTCTCTGCCAACCTCCTTGAGCGTATCGCTGTCGCCGTCCTTTACCCCACAGGTAGCGATCACCTCTCTGTCCTTCTCCCCATAACGTCTGCTCACCGCCCCCCTCCAGCTCCGCACCCTGCACCCTCTCCCAAGGTCGTCCATGACTATCGCTGTGCCAACTGGGATGCCTACCGGGACTCCATCTCCAGCCAGGTCGAAAGCCACCCTCTTACCTATCACCATCCTGACATCATCCACGCCTCGTCCTTTCTTCAGAAGGTAATTACTGACGCCGTGGAGGCCCATGTTCCTACTAAAACCATCCACCCACACCGTCCCACACTCCCTCCGCGGGCTGTCCTCCTCCTCCGTGAATCCCGCCGCCTCTATAGCTCCTTCCTGCGCACTCGTGACAGGGATACACTCCAACACCACCGGCAAATACAGTGACACGTACGGAACCTTATTACATACTGGCGCCAGACCTGCACACCACTCAACGCCACCCTCCCTATCAACTCCTCCAAGTACTGGTCCACCTTCCATCGTCTTACTGTTTCCCTTTGCGCTCCCCACTACCCCCTTCTCCATAACGATCGACTCCTTCCTGACAACCTTAGTAAGGCCAACCTCTTCGCTTCCCACCTTTCCGAGGTCTGCTCCATCCCCGATGATCCCCACTTTCATTATTCTCTTTTGCCCACCGTCATGGAACGTGCCGATACCTCGGTCGCTCCACTTGCTCCTAGTCTCCAGTACTTGGGGCAGTTGCCCCCCTCTGACGTAAACACTCCCATCACAGCACAAGACATTAAACTTATCCTTTAGTCCAAATGCAACACGGCCCCTGGTCACGACTGTGTCACCGACCGTCACCTTCGAGAAAGCCCCTATTCCTTCCTGACTGTCCTCGCCCATCTCTATAATGTCATCCTCTCTACTGGCTTCTACCCTGACCTGTGGAAGACCTCCCGCGCCCTCTTATTCCTCAAACCCAACAAACCCCCTTCTGCCACCTCTTCCTATCGTCCCATCTGCCTCACCTCCATCTTCAGTAAGGTCTTTGAATCCATCCTCTCCCACCGTATCCATCAGCACCTTACTCAACACCACCTTCTCCCCCTTACCCAGTGTGGCTTCCGACCCTCCTCATCTGCTGATGACCAACTCCTCTACGTTGTTCATCTTCTGTCCCTCCAGCTCAACTCCCGTCGCTCCGCCATTTTTGTTTCCCTTGACCTCCAAAATGCCTATGACCTTGTATGGCATCCCAGTCTCCTCTTTAAACTCCAAACCTATGCGCTGCCTATCAAGTTTGTTCGTCTGGTCGCTTCCTTCCTCTCGCACCGTCCTTCCTATGTCACCCTCCACAACACCAACTCCCGTGTCTTTTATCCCACGGCTGGCGTCCCCCAGGGTTCTGTCCTCTCCCCTCTCCTTTATCTCTTGTATACAGCTGATATGCCCAAGCCACCCCCACCAGTCCACCTTCTCCAGTACACTGATAACACCGCCTTCCTGGCTGTCTATCCTACCCTTCAACGGTCTCAACGTACCCTCCAAACCCACCTTAACCAGTTCAGCACTTGTTGTAACCAGTGGTTCCTCCGTCTCAACCCCTCCAAAACCCAGGCAATCATCATAGGCCGCACCACTCGCTCCTTTCGCCTCCATGATTTCTACCTCACCCTTTATGGTCGTCCTATCCAGCTCACCGCCACCCTGAAATACCTTGGCCTCACCATCGACCGACACCTCACCTGGACCCCTCATCTCCAGACCGTCCAGCAGAAAGCCCATTCCCGCCTATGCCTTCTGAAACTCCTGTCTGGCCGGACATGGGGATTGCATCCTTCTACCATCCTTCACACCTACAAATCCCTCATCTGTCCTATCCTCTGTTATGCCAGCGTTGCCTGGATCTCCGCCCCCACCCGCATTTACAAGGCCCTCCAAATCCTTGAACGCCATGCGCTCCACCTTGCCTTCCGTATCCGCCTTCCTTCCCCCACACGGCTCCTGTATGAACTGATCCGCTTCCCCCACCTCCTCCTGTTCCTCCAACATCTCCGCATCCTTTACATTGTCCGCAGGCTTGATCCCCCCCACACTCTGGTTTCCTCCTTCCTCTCCACCCCCCGCCCGTTGCCGCGCCTCTATCGCTGTATCCCTCCCTCTCTCCACCACCACACTCTCCATCTCGTTCATCAGGGCAATTTCCAACGCCTCCCCCTCCCGGATGACGAACTTCGCCTTGACATCTACCCTTCCTTCCAACTATAACCTGGCCTTGTTCCCACCCCCCCTCCTCAGGGCCCCCTTTTTCCTCTTCCCTCCTCCTCCCAGAGCGGATTTGCCTCCATCCCCCCCTCCCCTAACACTCTGCACCCCATACTTGCTTCTTTCCTTCCCACATCCCTCCCTACCTGGCCCTCTTCAGCGCGCCCTCCGCTCATCTCCCCCATCTCTTCCCCTCCCTCCCTTCTTCAGGTCTCCCTCATCTCCTAGCGCCTGGCAGATCCTCTGTATTGATCATCATCAGTGTGCTGCATCAGTGTTGTGTTTAGCGCTGTTTCTCCTGTGCGTCCAGAGGTGTGATTTTAATTGTGTTCGCCGTCAGTGTTACGTTATGTGCTATGCCATCCGTCGATACCTTTATGCTCCAGTCATACTGTGCCTTGTGTTCTTTTAATCGCCGCAGTGTGTGGCTTTTTGTGTGTGCTACTTTTAAACAGTTTTTTATCTCCTTTTTACAGTCACCCCGTTTTTTTTTTCTATTGCCTTCCATGATGTTACCCCTTTTTTATATCTATGTTCACCATATTCTCTCCTTTGCAATTTTTAAATGTTTTCTATTGTTTGTTCTATGTCTTTCGTCTGAAGAGCAGCGCATATGCTGCTGCCAGCCCGCCCCGATGGGGAATTGAAATACAATAAAGAAGAAAAAAAAAAAGACCTACCGACGGCGGTGAATAGGCGATTATCATCTGCATCTTGCGATTGATGTCTGCTTCTAATTTTTGGAAGGCTGTATAGCCTCATTATGTAATTAACGTGGCTCTGGATACGAATAGTGTACTGATAATTGTCTGCAGATATGCGTCGAGGATGGTGGGGGTCAGACTACCACAGTAACTTTTGATGTAAATAAGTTGTTCTTTGTTATTTGGGCAGCGTGGTCTCAAGCGCTTTGTCAGGCTTCGCGAGGCTCGCCCCGTCGGAGTTTCGAGTCCTGCCTCGAGCGTGGGTGTGTGTGTTGTCCTTAGCATAAGATAGTTTTAGTTAGATTAAGTAGTGTGTAAGCCTAGGGACCGATGACCCCAGCAGTTTGGTCCGATAGTATCTTACCACAAATTTCCAAATTTTGCTGTTTGGCTATTTGGACAACGAGATAACTGATGGCTAAAGTAGAGAGGATATAACATACAGACGGCTCTTCCGAAGAAGAGACATTTGTTGCTGCCCCTTCTCTCTCTCTCTCTCTCTCTCTCTCTCTCTCTCTCTGATACTACTTCCTCTTGTCCGTCTTTATGTGCAGGCCAACGTCAGGAACCTCTTGATTCATTTTTATCTGTTTTTTACTAATGGATACACTGATTCACGAGAAAGGGTTCTGTATACAATTTACAAATATTTCATATGAATTGTCCGAATTATGATTAACTAAAGTTTAATTATGAAAACGACACCACTGCCTCCTACCGAACAACTGCCATAATTCGAGAGAGGAGCAGTCACTTGAGACAGCAGAAAGAGTGACACAATTTGTATCTGGCGTGATCTAACGGTATAGCGTTTGGCTTTGAACTATCGAATCCCGGATGAGCCAATTTTTTCCACTGTGCCTGGAATCCTTACATTCATCTCTCAATGACGAGGAGATTCGCCAGAAACGAAACTTGATTCGGATCGTGCGTTACGCTGTAGCTCCCCGTTTTCCGGTTGAATAACTGGTTAAGGACTTGCATGTCGCCTGATACCCAATTTATTGCAATCGTTTCGGAACAACTGAATAGCAAAAATAACATGTGAAACAAAATGCTTCGATTTTAAATATTTTATGCATATAGTAAAATGCAACACGGGATGCACCTTTGCTTCGTTTATATAAACAAAGCTTTACATCAGCGCAACTTACGGTTCAATATTTTCATAAGTCAAATATAATTGCGAACACAATTCTCTGCGTCCTGGGGGAAAAAGGTATTATTTGTTTTGACACTTCCAAATTGTACAGAAGACTGGTAAAAGAATCTTCTTTGACGACGCACTTCGAAATACGACAATTTCAGACTGCCGATTTCTGCTTCCCTCACATTATCAGTTGCAACGTGCGCTCTTATTTAAGCACAAATCTTTCGATTAATGGACAGTGAGTTACTCAGCTTACAAGTATTCTAATAAACACGACCAATAACGAAAAGACAACCGCCCGCATACATGACGTCAGAGCTACAGTCTGTAGTAATAAAATATTTTTAACAGATATCGTCCCTGAAATCGTTTGAGAATAACTGCATAGCGGTAAAACATGCGAATACCAAATATCTGATGTTTTATTTTTGTGTTTGAAGTAAATTTAATTTCCGAAAAACTACTTCAGCTGCTTCACTTCGTTTACATGCAATACGTCCTTTCAGCAGTGTTGGAGATGATTCAACCTTCAGCTTTCTGCTTTCCTTGAATCTAACCTGTATGTGGACATGGTTCTTTATGTGGCACAGTGAAGTCTTCCATAAGAGTCCACGGAAAAGAATTGCGGCAATGTGTCTCAACAATGCATCACAGTACGTACTAAAGCTTCACACGACCTGAAAATGTACATCATGCGTGTTCTCTGTTCTACCACAGACAGCCTCGCCGCGCGGGATTACCCGAGCGGTCTCAGGCGCTGCAGTCATGGACTGTGCGGGTGGTCCCGGCGGAGGTTCGAGTCCTCCCTCGGGCATGGGTGTGTGTGTGTGTGTTTGTCCTTAGGATAATTTAGGTTAAGTAGTGTGTAAGCTTAGGGACTGTTGACCTTAGCACTTAAGTCCCATAAGATTTCACACACAATTTTTTCAGACAGCCTCCGATACATACTGAAACACTCACGCGCATGTAACTCATGATTCGCATACAATGTTTAGATATATTGGAAACATAACTTACGTCACGATGTGCTCCCATCATTGCGATGAGATGTCACTCCAAACGCCATTTTTACAGGGAAGACACAACATTCATGCCTCCAGACAATTTTCCTGCCTTGCCCTGCTTTCACCCCATAGGTTTTATGAATGTGATGATATTTACTTACTTAAAGATGTTCTGTGAATAATTTTATTCGTAGCCTGCAAACAAAATACGGTGCGACAGTCGTCTAGTCGTTTATACTTAACGCTACCCATGCGAAGCCAGGCCGGGTTACTTGTGAAATATAAATTTAAATATTGGGAAGCCTTTGATCGAGTTTAGACGTTCATGGAAGTGAAACAAAGGCGATAAGCAGTTCTGACAAGAAAATAAGTTTTTCAAATGTGGTGTTACAGAAGAATGCTGAAAATCAGACCAGTAGATCGCGTGCCGGATGAGGAGGTACTGAGTAGAATTGGGAAGAAAAAGGAATTGTGGTACAACTTGACGAAATGAAGGGATCAGTTGCTAAGACATTCTGAGACTTATGGGGAACATCAGTTTAGTTTAGAGGCAAGTGTGGGAGGTAAAAATCGTAGACAGAAAGCAGGATATGAATACAGTAAGCAGGTCCAAGGGGATTTAGGTTGCAGTAGCTATTCGGAAATGGAGAGGCTCGCACAAGAGCCAGTAGCGTGGAAAACTGCTTCAAACCAGTATTCAGGCGGAAGACCACAACCACAACCATAACAACAGCAACAGCAACACCACCACCTACTGCTGCTACTACTACTACTACAAAAACGGACGTTTCAGTTTACAGACGTGTCAAGTCACAAGAACAAAATTTTATAGGTGACACAGAAAGCTATTGTATCTGATAGAACAGATGGTTATCCACTCACTTCTAGAAGTGCATGAGACTTCTGTAAACAATATAAACATTGTACTCCAGATTCAGGGGGTAGATGCAAGGGACCTATCTAGACCCCATTCCGGATACCTATGGTGAGGCATGAAGCGTCTTGACATTACACAGTTGGCTGCGAATAACAACAGAAGACACTACAGAACACTAAAATAAGCAAATACGAGCTAAATGTGGAAAACGAAATGAGAACATAAACAATAAGACCAGAAAGTAGCAACAGCTATGAGTGGAACCGGTAGCAGACAACGACCATATACCAACATACAAGTGAATGAGACTGTAAATAACGAATCGTGTGGTATACAGCACCATAATATGTAAAACAGAGCTTCGAGGAGAAGAAAATGAATGCTAGATACGTATCAATCAACGTTATCACTGTTACCAGTACACTATAATGTTCGTCCGGAGGCTTGTAAGGAGTTAGGAAACAATATGCTAGTTAATCACACTCTTCTTTGTAGTATAGATCGTGTGAGGTACTACTCGCGCAGTTCAATCTTAGAATAGGCGCTGTGGCTGATGGAGGCTACCGTTTGTTTCCTTTATCGTTATGTCACCCGCTTCGCCCCATATGAGAGGGGTCGGGGGGAGGGAGGGAGAGAGGGGACTATCGCGGGTACAAAATTACGCTCCTGAGACAGGAGTATTAAAAAATACAACGAAGATGAAAACATATTATTAAGGGGTAATAACTTTACGTACGGTTATAAAAATGTAAAGGATGAATTCGTCGGCGTTTCCATAAAAAAATTAGTATTTTCCTTTTTAAATTAAAATCAAAGGACTAAAAGACGAAAAACAAAAATATGTACATCTAAAAACAAATGTAAGAAAAGGTGAGATCCTTTTAAGGAGCAGTAGTGCACTTTAACTTAAAAGCTGAAGGCCCTACACGGGGCCGGCTGGAGTGGCCAAGTGGTTCTAGGCGCTACAGTCTGGAACCGAGCGACCACTACAGTCGCAAGTTCGAATCATGCCTCGGGCATGTATGTGTGTGATATCCTTAGGTTAGTTAGGTTTAAGTAGTTCCAAGTTCTAGGGGACTGATGACCTCAGAAGTTAAGTCCCATGGTGCTGAGAGCCATTTGAGCCATTTGAACCCTACATGGGGAGAAAAGGATTTGAGCAGAAGAGAATGTGTTCTATATGGTTGAGGGGTGCACGGAGGAATATATAGTGGCCCGTTAGCAGGAAACTATGGGGATGAAGGTAGGTGTTGATGTGGATAGTGGGAAGACAAAGGGTGGCAAGGGATTTGGTACTTTGGTAGGGTAATAGTATCAGGAGTAAGGGGATGGGGAGACATGGAGAGGGAAAATGAGAGGGAATACCTGATTTGGAGTTTGTTAGATGAGGAAGAGTAGTAATAGGTAGGACAGGTTAATTCGAAGCTGATCTCATAGTCTGGGAGGTAGTCGGTTGAAATTGGATTGGGATAGTACATGGAGTGTGTAGATGTATGGACACTGGGAAGTGTTTTTAAAGATATGGCAGCACCCTGGATTGCTAATCAGAGGGCTAACGATAGGGTTATTCGAATCTAGTTTGCTGATTGTGTAGCATTAGCGAAGGTGTTTGATGTGATTGACGAAGAGTGGGAATTTGATGAGATGGTTGAGGATCCACATCATGGTAGGTAAAAAGGATCCGCAAAGCAAGGTGAAGTGCATGATGTTCAAGGATTTGAAGGGACTTACCGAAATTCGAAATTTGGTGGGGCAAAGATCTATGCAACATTTTTATAGGAGAGGATGAGTTGGAACAAGGTTTTGTAAATGTGAAGACTAGCGGAGAGGTTCTATCTCAAAGTTCGGCCAACTAGTAGTTTTAGGCTATTGTGGGCTTTCTGTTGGATGGTCAGTTGGTGAGGTTTCCATTTTAGTTACCACACGAGAGTTAGTCCAAGGTATTTTAGTATGTTAGTTAAATGGATGGTGATGGGAAGTGCGTGTAGTTCATCCTATAATTGTTGCCTGGGTTATGGAGGGAATGCTCTTGAGGAGCCATTGTTTCCATTGATTGAGGTAGATTTTGACAGATCGTTAGGATTTCTAGAATTTAGGGTACAGAGTGGGGAAAGTGGTGTCATCAGCATACTGAAGGTGAACTGGCGGAGGTGGTTTGGGCATATTGACAGTGTAGAGAGATAAACGAGAGGAGAGAGGATAATATCTTGAGGCATGCCTACAGTGGGATAGAAGCTATAGGAATAGGTATTATTAATAGTGACAAAGGATGAGCGATTAGATAGGAAAAATGCAAAGTGGCAGAATAGTTAATTGAAAGTGTGTAAGTCTGGAGTTTTATGAGGAGACTGGATTGCTAAAGCCGTCATAGAATTACTCTAGGTCGAGGGGCCAAAAATAGCGATTTATGTTCGTTCAGCTGGTGGGATAGGAGATGAGCAACGGACAGGATCTGGTCATCAGAGAAGTTAGGACAGAAGCCACACTAGGTGACAGGAAGGAAGTGGTGTTGGTCCAGGTATTGATGGATGCTTCAGGGAATGATAGATTCGAAAACTTTGCAAAACACTGAGGTGAGGTTGATGAGGCAGTGTGAGGATGTTAGTGTGGATTGAAGAATACTAGGATTTTGGAAGATTACATTGTTCAGGGTAATAATCTGCAGAGAAAAGAGTGTTGTTGTTATGGGTTTCGATGTTGACTAAAAAAGGAGAGGTTACCCTCTTTGAGGTGTTGGTAGGTAATGCACTCGTGACCAGGGGAAGTCTTTTGTTTTATGTGAATTTGTCGTTTGCTATGATTGGTGTGTTTAATTCTGGCTGTGATCTCAGAGCGAACCTCGGTTATTGTGGCAGTGAGGGTACGGTGATGGTGAGAAGTTTTAGGTTGTTTGACTTGGGGGGTGGTGTTGAAGTGAGGGAGGTATAAGGGCGAAAGGTGATGCATGGGATTTTGCGCAGAAGATCATATGGAAGTTGGGGTTCATGGATTTAATAACTGAAGTTTTGTGGGGTATGAATTGGGCATTATGGGAAGGTGTGGGACATACTTCTTGATGTCAAGAGTGAGCGATTTGTCATTAAGGAATCTGGGATCAGGATAGGATAGGATGAATGTCTGAACAGTCAGGGAAGGAGGTGCAGGAGGGTGGGGAGGTGGTGTTCATGTGTCCAATGGTATCGTGATTGGTATGGGCTTTTTGGGAACAGTGCTAATAGTGGAGGTTTGGGTGGTTCTGTGGTTTCTTCGAGATAGTGGGATAAAGCAGAAGTTGGGGAACTGGAGATGGTGTCACAGCTTGTTGACTGAGTGAGAGATATTGCAGCTTGTGGCGTTGCACAGTAGCACTGCGAGATATTATCTGTGCTGGTAACGGAGCATGGTAAGTGGTCGGCGTGGGATAAATTGGAAGTGGGGATAAGCAAAGTAAATGGTAGAAGACACGAAAGGTACGGTAGGCGAAACAAGTGATTGCAGATGGGGACGAGACTGTAGGAGGGGGATGGTGGACGTAAGGTGGTGGACTTGAGGAAGTGTTCCACATAGTGACAGTAGGAGGAGGGATCTGGGTGGTATAGATGAGTGAAGTAGTAGGAGTGTCCGCACTGGGATAGGGAGACAGGGCACAGGGCGTAGATGATGATTGCCGGCGACTAATTGTCGCCGAGGTGATGGGGATAGAGACGGCGACAGTAACGGTAGGGGAGGAGACGACTGCGAAGACAATGACGACGATCCACAGGGGAGGGCTGGGGGGTAAGGATGATGATGCACACGCGCACACACACACACACACACACACACACACACACACACACACACACACACACACACACGTTAAGGTAGAATCTAAGTAGCCTCGCATAACAGGTACTGTTTGCGAAGCACAGGAGAGTTCTCCTACCAGTCTGTGCAGGACGGGAGTTGGGCAAATGGACAACTATCTATCTAGAACCAGGGACTGCCCAGGCCAGTCTAGTCAGTAGACGCTTTGAGCAAGGGAATCCAACTTTGGGATGATGGAAGCGACCATAAATGCATTTTCCATTTATGGTTGCTTCGATCAGCCACCGCGCCAAGTGTCAGCTTGGATTGTGCAAATAGTAAAGCGGAATTTATTGTATTAGCATGCAAAAATAGATCTCACAGAATCAATATTTTATTGCCAAAATGAAATGCGGCAGGTATGTAAATAGTTTTCAGTTTTTGAAAATCAAAGGAATGGTTTGCACAGTCATTATTCTACCAAATTTTCCAGCAAGCAAAAGAAAGAAGACATTTGACTTAAAGCTGAGCTGGCACAGCTAGGGTCGTTCTGATCGATATTTCTGTTTCAATACCTGTTGTATCTGTCACGATATCATGTTTTCGTTAATTTCATAATATCACAAAATGTATCGCCATTGAAAGCAATAAAAGATATACGGAAAAAATATTTATCATTGAAATACTTACTAATAGTCAAATAAATTACATTTGAAAATACAGCGATACTTCTCTTTAAGCCTTTCCATGCAAGTTTTATGAGAAGTGAATTTACGTAGTATCTATGTAGTATACAGCAGAGTCACGTGCTGTAGGAAAACCTGCACTCCATGCAGACAATCAGATCCGAAGAATATACTGCAGTAGTATTAAGCATGTAGTTGTAAAAGTGGTTCCACTAATCAAATGTTTGTGAATTAAATGTACCTGATGGAATGTATTAGTACTTGTATTTTTCAAGTCACTTTTCTTGCTTTTTTGAGTTACTGACGCACTGAGAATCTGGCAAACATACATATATGTTCATACTCGACAAACCACAGTGAGGTGCATGTGAAAAGTTAATTAGCATTGTACGGAGAGGCAGTTTACCCATACAGCACATGCAGCACAAGCACATGCACATGCTGTTAGGAGCCTCGCAGTAACACAGCGCAATTTTCGGGGAAAAATACAATTGAAATTATACTGTCAACGATTATATTGGCATTACAGTGCTGTATTTTATAACACGAGAAATATAGATGATTGACATAACGGTGTATGTACTTTCGACAGGAGCAGATTCAGGGAGGGCCGGGCCGGGCCGGGCCGGGCCAGGCCAGGGCCGGCCAGGCCGGGGGGGGGGGGGGGGCGGCGTAATTCCCCCTCCCTCTCATTAACAACAGGTTAATCAAAGCATTTAAATCTTTACGTACATCAGTTTCCAAATTTCCCAGTTAACTTTCAGACAATGTCATCAAAGCGTTGACCCTTCATGTGAATCCCTGTACTTTGTCGTTTTGCGGCAGGTTCGTATTGACAACTCAGTCTCGTAACACATGATGATTTTTTCCAAAAAAGACTTCTCAGAGATTTGTACTTCAATCAAATCGCGGCAGACGTCCATACATAGTTACTTTTGTTTGAGAGTCAGGATATGCGGGACAAACTTTGCACACACTTTTCTATTCTCAAAAACGTTCTGAAGAATGTCTTGAATACTTGATTTAGAGATGTTGCACCACTGCGGCTTGTGTCACAACGTCAACACATTACGGCAACAATCCCTCTAGTTAACACCGTTTGCTCACAACTGACTTGTCGAATGCACATCTGTTGCTCACAGTTGTTAGTTCAAGCTGCACCATAATTACTGCGTTGACATCGCTTATGTGTCAGGAATAAAGTTAGTCCCGGAACATTTTGGACGGATGTTTACAAGTAGGACACTGAGTGACATGAGACAGAAATTGAAAGTCTCTCCACGAAGAGAAAATAGCAAAGTCTGACTTTCCCGAATACAGGTGGAAAGACTGAAAGGAGAAGCATTCCCCATCGTTTACACCATCGTACGGCCTTAGTTTGCATGTCTGTTTTGACAGTCGTAGTGCTAAATGAAATACTGATAGTACTGAGCCCACGATTCACTTATACGGCACGTAGATTATGACATTGTCAGATTTGGTTGCTGTTATATATCACGTAACAAAATCTGTGACCAAATTTCAGAAAACATTCCTCACACATTGAGGAAGGAAATAAGTTACATGGACATGGATCCAGAAACGCTTTATTTCCATGTTAGAGCTTGTTTTTTATTTTTCTCTTGAAAATTTCATTAATCATGAGAAACACACAGGACAAGAACGTATCAGCACGATATGAAAGAATTTCCTAAACGGATTATTCAAAATGCCCTCTGTTAGCAAGAATAAATGCATCAACCCATCGTCACATTGAATCCCATGCTCCTTATGACGATGATCAATTGCTTTAAATATTATCCTGTCGGGTATTGCCGTTCTGGAAATCTCTCCTGACACAAACGTCGAGGGCCACAGCCATTACCATCTGCTAATCCATACAACAAATGGCGACTGATGACGTTAGCAGTTAAGTCCCCATAAGATTTCACACACACACAACAAATGGCCATCTGCCAGCTTCACATGTGTGTTCATTTCCACTGCACCGTATATGAAACCAAATCCGTAATGGACACTAAACAGTTGATACTACGAGCTTGATGCTGGTAGAGTAATGTCAACACAAGCATGAAGTGAGTCACCTGAAGGAATTTTGCGAGGTCACCCAGACGAACCATCGTCCCCCTCGCCCTTGGACAAATAAGATTCAAGTTCCCCATCCCCCTTCTCATCCTTTGGTAGTAGAGTAACTGAGTGGGCAACGTCAGTATTTTTCTGTGCGCTGTAGGCAGAGGATCAGGTTTGTTTGACTTCAGGGTGTGGGTATTTGTTGTAAACAATAACAATAAATTAAACGTACAATTATTGTAATTATGCAAGTTCTCATTTTAGTCCTGGGCTCCATTCTGAGAGGACCACAGTATGTGTAATCATTATAAATAGTAAATTAATTATATTATTATTCGAATAACTCAAATTTCGTCATTTGAGGCATGTATGCTGTAGTGATAGGATTAGATTGTGGGTATTTGTTATGAATAGTACATTAAATTTATTATTATTTCAATTACGTAACTTCGTGAGTAATATTTTTGCAATTTTAGCAATTTTTGAAATACTTCTAACTATTAAGATGCAAGTAAATATAAGATGCGATCATAGTTTCCCTACGAAAGCCACACTAACCCCTTGCAAAATGTGGGTGCTTACATATCCGCATCGGAGTCGTGCTGTTTTGCATATATGCTGCAGCGTTGCTCTCAAATGGAAACTTCTTGATCGCCCTTTATACGATGTTAAACAATTTCCACAATGCATTGTTCACACCATCGCAGACCCCTAAATTTTTAAATACTACACCATGATATTTAAATATATAAACTCTTGCTACATACCACATCTACTTCATACCTACGTTACCAGTGTATGTGCTGACATAATTTCTGCAATGTGTAATTAATAACAGCTACGCTATTGCTCGGACTTAAAATGTTAAAGAAATGCCACAAGAGGACATTTAAACAAATGACTATCACTAAGTCATCCCTACATTACTAGTGTGTGTGTGTGTGTGTGTGTGTGTGTGTGTGTGTGTGTGTGTGTGTGGTGTAATAGTGTACCCGTTAAAACGAGTGCATTCTCCTATTGGTAGAAATGATGTCACGATATATTCTACAAAATCTTGGCAAATGTTAACAAGATGTGTGATGCAAGACAATGCTGTGTGACGTCATAGCAAAATTCTGTAAGCAGTGCAGTAATACAACTTGACAGAAATGCACTGCTACTAAATCTAGCTCTCAGGGAGAGGCATCCAGCCCAAGTTAATAACAGCAGTTCTATCGTATCCCGTAGCGAAGCTCTTCGGCCGCTTTTGTGGCTTAGACTACCGAAAAATTTAAGAAAACGTGCAGTTAGTCAGAATATAACAATGCGTAGAAAACAGTGTAAGTTTGTTTTGTATGATGCTATAGTTTCATTTGACCCATCCGTGAGTTGAGAGTTGACTGCGTTATGCATACTATCCAGTTAAACAATTCACTGGAGGCGTTTAGAATGACAAGTAACAGTATCCATTCATTCTGCCTCCGTCTGCTAACTTGTCGTTGCTACAGCACACTTGCTGCACTGCTGTGTACATGTGGAAAATCGCTTATTCCAGCAAGAGACCCAGGATCCGTACGAGTGTTCCAACGCCGTACAAACCTTCCAACTGCTTTTTATGCAGTGAGGCGGGGGGCGACTCCCCAGCTCTTCGGTTGTCCATTCTGAAGTGGTGCCACTCGAGCACACCGAGAAAAGAGGTGCCAGCGTGGTCACGAAGCCAATATGAAGTGAAAAGCTTATTTTCCTGCAATGGTCCACGCCATCTTGGGACTTTATCTCTCATAAAACGTTTAACGGGTGACAAAATTATTGTCGCCTTAGCATTTGACGATCTTATGGTTCAACAACACATCGGCAGGTCCGGAATCCCTTGCAAAATTTATGTTCTAGAAGAAATTTCCTTGTCAAGTTTTTCAACTCATTTATCATACACGCTATCGATTCGTGTTCGTAGTCAGTGGTTACAGAATATCAACTTTGGATTTTGTGTCAGCTCAATAATTCGACACTCTTCCTTTGTAAGGGCTGAACGAAATGGTCGCTAAGGTTTCTCCATGAGTTTATGAAACGTTTAAGAAAAGTCTCGGATTTATGGTTCTACTACTCTGTTAAAGAGCTCTTTTATCTATTTATTTATATTTTATTTATTTAGCCTGACCAGATTAGGACCTTACGGCCTTTTCTTACATCTGACCAAGTACAACACACACCAAAAATATTAAGAAATCACAGGTAATAATAATAATAATTGACACTAACAATGATAATGCTAATAATAATTGACACTAATATTAATAACGATCATAATAATAACTGACACTAACAATAATAATAATGATAAAAATCCTGACGGTCATTAAAAATTATATAGATTATTTTATCACATTTGAATCCATGTTTAGTGTTATAGAAACACATTTGAAAAAGAAAGAGGAGAAGATGGAAATGGCAGTGACAGTGGCTGTCAGGAAGAACAGAATTCAAATAAAGAATTCTGCTAACTTTGGGAAGGGAAAAGGGTTGACGAGAGTGAGCTGTAGGCTAGTATATGGGAGAGATGTCTATTGTGACAGAAGGAGGGGCCAACAACTGTATTTTGAAGTTTGGAAGAAATCTAATTTCTTGATATTTTGATGAAGATTTTCCGGAGAAAGTTTCCTAATACAAAAAATGACTTAGAGGACATGGGAGAGTTACATGATGGTACAGAGATTATTTTAATTCGTTGAGAACGAATATTTCTGCTGTGCTTTTTAGGTAGCAGTTTAAGATTTGGAGTTATATAAGGGGGAGTGCAGTGATTGAGAAGATGATAGAGCTAACATACAATATAACTATTGTGTCCAGACTAAGCGCCTACGCCTCCCGCTTCCCGCGAAGCAGACCAGTACAGCGGGCCCCGGACCGAGTAGGGGTCTGCCTGGCTGGTCATCCCGGAAACACAGACGCTTCCCAGAGACCAGCAGGAGGCGTCCACGGCGCCGCAAGAGGTCGCTACAGCCGCGGACCTCTTTCCTTCCGCTCGACACATGACTGCAAATAGAGCCAGCTATATCCATGCGCCAAGCAGTATTTAGACTGGCGCAGGAGCCTGAAGAGGTTCTTCCCCCTCCTCCAGCCCCCCCCCCCCATCTGCCTTTGGCTCGGGAGTGTCATCTTTGTGCCGCCCTTTTCGTACAGTGTTTTACAGTGAGTGTTTTACAGTGAGTGTTCCGTGTTGTTTTTTGTGAAGTGTTGCGAACGGCCATCATACTGTCGCTGGGTGTGCTTTTTATCTCTTGCGAACAGAAACCAGACTGTCGCCGTGTTTTTTAAATGTGTGTGTACTATGTTACTCGTCTGATTCCTGTGTCTTTTATTAACATTGCCAACCCCTTTTGCTTTCTGGTTTAACTTTCCGCATTTTTCCGCCAATTTACACTTTACGTCACCGTTTTATCGCCTGTTTTTCTTGTTTCTTTTCTTCTTCCGTTTTTAAAATAAAAGTCTGTAGGCTGTAGAGCAGCGTACTAAGCTGCTGCCATCCCGCCCCTTTGGGGGGGAATTGAAAATCAATAAAGGAAACAAAAAAACCTGAAGAGGCAGTTCACGCCGAGCGCGCCCACTGGTGTCATCGTAGCCGCCGTGTCATCGTCCACCGCCGCCAGCGTACCGGAGCCATCCTCGTTCGGCCTCTATTCGTCCTCGGACTCCGGTGACGGTAACGTGGACTCCGCGCCGCTCTTCATGAGACGCCTGGGGCTTGGTTTGGTGAAGTTGTATGGTTACTACTGACAGTATTGTTTGGAAGAATCTCTGATTTAGTTAGTGGTAGGCTTGGAGGATCAGTCCTACCTCACAAATATTGTTTTGTAAATTTTGAAGAAAGTCTTTAGTTTAAATAAAAACGCTATAACTCACACTGAGATTTTCCTATCCGCAAACGGCGGATATAGTAACTGTCTACACTTATCGGCACGCAGCCATGATAATTGTTCATAGACGTGAGCGGGATGATAGAAATGGCGTACGTCACAAATGTATCTCACACAAGCATTCATCGCCAGTTCTAGCCTGCTTGCGGTTTCGTACGTACGTTCTTCGAGAATAGCAACACCATAGTTAAGTATGGGGAGTATAGCTCGCCCGGCTAGCAGCGCGGTCCAACGCGCTGCTTCCCGTGCCGGAAGGCGTACCGGTCCCCGGCACGAGTCCACCTGGCGGATTAGTGTCGAGGTCCGTTCTGCCGGCCAGCCTGTGGATGGTTTTTAAGACGGTTTTTCGTCTGTCTCGGCGAATGCGGGGTGGTTCTCCTTATTCTGCCTCACTTACACTATGTCGGCGATTGCTGCGCAAACACTGTCCCCACGTACGCGTACACCATAATTGCTCTACCACGAAAACATTGTAGTTACACTCGTCTGGAATAACCCTGGGTTCGGTGTGGGGGCGGCGGTGAGGTGGGTGGCCTGTTTTGGGGTTGTGAACCTCTCAGGGCTACGGCGGGACGAAGCCTCTCCGTCGTTTCTAGGTCCCAGGTTCAATACACAATACACACAATGGGGAGTATTAGTGACTTTAAGACCTTGTTTTTAAGGTTATTGAAAATCTTTTATCTTCTGCAATTCTGGAGAGAATCATGTTGGTACTTACTAATATCATTCTGGTAAGAAATTCCACCTCATTTACAGATTACTTAACACTATCACGGTCAATATTTGATAAACTTAAATTATATTGCTTGGTAGAGGTAACTTTTACTCACGACAGGATCAGGATTAGAAGTGTTTGTTTCCATTGTGACAAAAGTAGTGTTGTAGAGCTGGGTTACTACAAGTTCTAGTTGCTTGGTGTCAGTTTAGATATTCTGGGATCGGAATGCTACTCCTGTGTACTCCTGTGGAGTATGAGTTCTGTTAGTTAAGCGCTGCGGCACCTCTGTTGGTTCTGGTCTCTGTTTATCTTTATACTATAGAGGGTCACAATATTAGATTTTGGGCATCTCACAGAGGATATGTTGTAGTATTACGGGGCTGGAAAGAAAGACACACATCAGGATGTTGATTTTCATTCTTGCTGCCAGCTACAATGCCACTGCTAAACAAAAATGACGACTCTGTTGCCGGATTTTTCCATTCATCGAGCTGCCCGATTCACCCCGAGAGAGCGATAAACCCCACCTGGCTGATGTAGGTCAGTGCAGCGTCGGGAAATCGATTCACACAAGGGTGTGAGCGACCCCACCACCTCCATCTCTGACTAACCTGTTGCGTACAGCAACAGATCTGAGGCAACCAGTGACGAGGACACCTTGCTGTGGCTAATGTCTCCTGCCTTGCGTGACCCCGCTGTTGTTTCAGAGCTGAAGAGATCCTTGTTCGTATAATGTGCCTAGCAGAGAAGCATGTGCTGTCCTGGTCAGACTATGCCACGTATTTCATGTAGAGAGCTATAAAAATATCTTAATGGTCACAGAGGAAGAGAACATGAAGCTTGGTAACGACTACCAGCACTACATCACTATACACGGTGAGTCACAAACTATTGCCACCTAGAATAACTCCGAAAGTATGATAGTAGCTGAAAAGTTTGTGGGACGAATGTTGCATGGGACAATGGGTGCCACAATATGACGTTGGTGTTTTGCTGCTAGGTGGGGTCGCGTCAGACATATGAAGGTCCACTTTGTTTTTTGAATGGGAAGCTATAGTTTGGTAGTTTTTTTCTGACAGCGGCTATCGAGACGAATCCAATGATGTGTAACAGTAACGTCTTGGAAGGGCAACTAAGGTCAAAAAAAGTGGAATGAACGTCCATTTACAGAAGGTGCCAGAAGTGATGACCATTGGTATCAAAGCAGTGCTGCAATCTTCTTATCATGGATTGAGTGGTATTCCTAATCACTTTGGCACTTATCAGAGTACATGCTCTGAGAATTATCTGTCGTATATCGTGCATATTGTAAATCTTCGCCGAGTACGGCGTATCAATGTAACTTTCCACTGACATGTAAACATCATTGGACGGTTTCCCAATAGAACACTAATAGGAACGGTAAGACTGGTATCGTCGGATCAAGCGACTGTGAATTATGTATTCCTTCGAAGAACAAGTCGATATGCTTCTAATTTACGGAGAGTACCAACGAAATTCAGTGAGAGCTAGAGACTTATACGCTGAAACATATCCTCAACGTACTCACGCTACACGTCGTAAATTTAAATATGTGTACGATAAATTGAGAACAACTGGATCTTTAACGCATCGGAAATATATCGGGCAAAGGAAATTTACTAACGAGGAAACAGAAATTGGTACTCTTGCCGCTGTGGTTCGAGGTCCTTGTGTTAGTTCGCGTCAAATCTCAAGGAGATCTGGCATGAGCCAGAGTATTGTTGTTCGTGTTCTGCATTGCCATAAATATCATCCTTACCATATCAGTCTCCACCAAGAATTAAATGGTACGGATTGTATGCGTCGCACTGAATTCTGCCGATGGGCTTAACGTTAGATTCAGAGGGATGACAAATTTATTAATTTGATTTTATTTACTGACGAGGCTACATCGATGAACCACAGAAATGTTAATTTGCATGACACGCATTATTGGGCAACTGAAAATACGTGTTAGCTGCGGAAAGTTGCACGCCAAAGACCATGATCGGTGAATGTATGGTGTGGGATTGCGGACGACGGATTTATAGGCCCCCATTTCATCGAAGGAATTCTTAATGGTAGGAAGTGCACCACATTCCTGCAAGAAACATTAGGTCTGTTATTGGAAGAAATATCTTTAGGACCAAGGAAGAGAATGTGGTATCAACACGATGGATGTCCGGCACATTTTTCGATGATGGCTAGAAATGAGTTGCAGAGACAGTTCCCAAATCGTTGGATTGGACGCGGAGGAGATGAATCGTGGCCGGCTCGCTCGCCAGACTTGACGCCTCTGGATTTTTTCTTGTGGGGATTCGTAAAAATCTTTGTTTATAAAGACGTTCCAACGACACCTGAAGATATGCGAGAGAGCGAACTGTCAGAGCATGAGCTTTGATAAGTGCCGATGTGATAAGGAATACCACTCAATCCATGATAAGAAGATTGCAGCACTGCACTGATACCAATGGTAATCACTTCGAACACCATCTTGAGGCGTAGCGCCTTCGCATCGCTCCTGTCACTTGTTAGGACGATATCGTTATAGGCATGAGTCATCGACAGATGTCACCAGCTGACATGGACCTGAGTTTCAGAGCTGCACGTAGTTGTACCAGTAGGCGGCAGAGGTCAGCAGTTGACGGACAGTGCTAGCAGTCGTAGTCAAAACAATGTTGTAAAGTTATGCTTGATTAATATTTAATGTATTTGCATAAATATAATTATTTTATATGTATTGTAATTAGCAGTGTGAGTGTTGTATGAGTGAAGAATAACAGAAGTAAATGAAAATTGTTTTGTTTTTTCACGAAGTACCAGTTAAACTATACAGGGGATTTACTATAATTAAATGTGCAGTCAGTTTATGGTACTAATAAATTGTGAGTAGAACACAAATTAATCGGTAATTTCAGAAGGAGTAGTTTTATATTTGATATTTTTCTAAATTTATTTATTTAGCAATTGCCATAGATTGGTTGAAATGGCTCTGAGCACTAAGGGAGTCAACGGCTGTGGTCATCAGTCCCCTAGAACTTAGAATTACTTAAACCTAACTAACCTAAGACCATCACACAACACCCACTCATCACGAGGCAGAGAAAATCCTTGACCCCGCCCGGAATGGACCCCGGGAACCCGGGCGCGGGAAGCGAGAACGCTACCGCACGACCACGAGGTGCGCTCTGTTGCTATAGAATGAAATGTTTTACTATAATTGGTCATTGAAGTAAAGCGCGGGTTAGTGCGGGATAATACTGCAACCTTATTTGCTGTTTGTGATATTAGCCAATCAGAAAAATGCAGACTCGCGCCAATCTATGCTGGGAACAAAGCGTTTGGTGTGATCTAAGTCAGTCGGAGCTGAGGGTTCGAACTAGTAACATCTCATTGAAAGCAGCTCCGACGAAAGTACTGTAAAATCGCGGAAAAATGCTAATTACGAGTTCGTGAAGTAGTACAAAGTGTATTTAAGTGGACGGTAGAGTGGAAGTCATGTGGAATTTCAGACGGAATATCAAAATTGTTGCTTTTGATTGTTAGTTAAAACCGCGTGGCGTGTTGTGCGATCTAAGACTGGAACAGGTATTACGTGTAGAGCAGAGTGCACAACATTTGAGAGGGCATTTTCATAACTAAACGATCCAGTGAACTCTATTAACTTCGGTAACGGGTGTAAATACCATAAACTGGCTACGTGTGTGATTGTTGTGTGCGTGGGAACTTTACATTGTGTAGCCACTTAGTACGGACTTGGCAGTATTAACTGTGGTCTTTATCGTAAAAATACACCTGAAAATTTACATGGCCAAGTTAAAACTTTTATTTCAGTAGCTAGCCACATCCCGTTTACCGGAAAATTCTATGTATGATGCTACCTGCAGTGGACAGTAGTGGTCTAGTATTTTCTACTACAGCTTTTAGCTAGACAAATGAACATTGCTGGACACTGGCAGGGCGGTAAAAGGAAAAGTGCCGCGCCGCATTCTGTAAATGGGCTTTCATGCCACCTTTTTGATCTTCGTTGACCTACTGTTACACATCATTGGATTCGTCTCGATAGCCGCTATCAGAAAATAAGTACCAAACTATAGCATCCCATTTCAAAAACAAAGTTGACCTTCATACCTCTGAAGCGACACCAACCAGCAACAAAAAACCAACGTCATATTATGGCCCCCATTGTCCCATGCAACATTTGCCCCACAAACTTTTCAGCATCATCATTCTAGGTGGCAATAGTTAGTGACTCACCCTGTAGACTCAGCATTAGAGGAAACAATGCACAGAGTAATATCGACTCACGTCAACGCTTGATGTGGGGCGTATGATGTTCGCAGGATGTACCAGGAACCTGGACAACAGAGTTCGAGACGACTACCAGTGTTCATGGCTTGGTGCGCGCTCTAGGGTTATTGTGCAGTTCGGCCCCCCAACGTTTTCGAGACAAGCACTGTCTGCAGCAGTCGCCACAGTGCTCCGCGGTAGAAAATCACTTTAAGGCTGCTATCTAATGCAAAAATAGCATAAAAAATTAATATTTAACATAGTGTAGATTTATGTAGTTTCTCCCTATGCGCGTCTTTCGAATACCTTCATCGCACACTGCAGGGCACGCAAAACTGAACGTTACACGAATCTCCTGCTGCAATGATTGACTGAGAACTCGATGGTTTGCTCTGCGGCAGCACGGTGGTAGACGGCAGTGCCAGACCCCCATTCGTGTACTCGTGGTGGGAAGCCACCAAACGCCAATTAGTTTAAATCGGACTATAGCGGCAGCCATCAGCAGCGCTTCACCCTGTAGGAGACGGTAGTGCCAGATAGGTATTGACAAGCCAATGGGCAGTGGTAAGGCGTCTATAAACTGGGAAGTAACTTCTGAAGGTATTTGCCGAGGTGTTTCCACTGGAGTAGCGATGTGAAATAGACTAGTGATACAACATATGATCAAAAGTATCCGGACACCCCAAAAATCATACGTTTTTCACATCAGGTATATTGTGCTGCCAACTACAGCCAGGTACTCCATATCGGCGACCTGAGTAGTCATTAGACATCGTGAGAGAGCAGAATGGGGCGCACCGCGCAACTCAAGAACTTCGAGCGTGGTCATGTGATTAGATGTCACTTGGATCAAAACTCTGTACGCGAGATTTCCACACTCCTAAACATCCCTAGGTCCACTGTTTCGGATGTGATAGTGACGTGGAAACGTGAAGGGACACGTACAGCACAAAACCGTACCGGCCGACCTCGTCTGTTGACTGATAGGGATCGCCGACAGTTGGAGAGGGTCGTAATGTGTTATAGGCAGACATCTTTCCAGACCATCACACAGGAATTCCAAACTGCATCTGGATTCACTGCAAGTACTATGACAATTGGGCGGGAAGTGAGAAAACTTGGATTTCATGGACTAGCCACTTCTCATAAGGCACACATCAGGCCCGTAAATGCCGAACGTAATCTTTGGACGACTGAAAAGTGAAAAAATTTTGTATTTAGTGACGAATCACGGTACATAATGTGGCGATCTGATGACAGGTTGTGTGTATGGCGAATGCCCGGTGAACGTCATCTGCCAGCGTGTGTAGTGCCAACAGTGAAATTTGGAGGCGGTGGCGTTATGGTGTGGTCGTATATTTCACGGAGGGGCTTGCACTTCTTGTTGTTTTGCGTGGCACTATAACAGCACAGGCCTACAATGATGTTTCAAGCACCTTCTTGCTTCCCACTGTTGAAGAGCAATTCGGGGATAGCGATTGAATCTTTCAACATGATTGAGCACCTGTTAGTAACGCACGGCCTGTGGCGAAGTGGTTACACGACAATAACATGCCTGTAATGGACTGCCCTGCACAGACCCCTGACCTGAATCCAATAGAACACCTTTGGGATGTTTTGGAACGCCGACTTCGTGCCAGGCCTCACCGACCGATATCAGTACCTCTCCACAGTACAGCACTCCGTGAAGAATGGGCTGCCATTCCCCAAGATACCTTCCAGTACCTGACTGAACGTGTGTCTGTGGGAGTGGAAGCTGTCATCAAGTCTAAGAGTGGGCCAACGTCATATTGAATTCCAGCATTACCGATGGAGGGCGCCACGAACTTTCATTTTCTACTACTGAGGTCGCTGATATGGAGTACCTGGCAGCAGGTGGCAGCGCACTACACCTAATATGAAAAACGTATTATTTGGGGATGTCGAGACACTTTTGAAATGGTTCAAATGGCTCTGAGGACTACTGGACTTAACATCTTAGGTCATCAGTCCCCTAGAACTACTTAAACCTAACTAACCTAAGGACATCACACACATCCATGCCCGAGGCAGGATTCGAACCTGTGGCCGTAGCAGTCGCGCGGTTCCGGACTGAAGCGCCTAGAACCGCACGGCCACCGCGGCCGGCGACACTTTTGATCACATAGTGTAGTAAGAGCAGAATTGGTCTACGAGTTCGAATGTGAACTAGTCATTGCATGTCAGTTGCGTAAGAAATCTATTGGGGAGATTTCAACCTTTTTAGAGCTGCCCAAGTCAATTGTTGCTGATATTATGATGAAGGGGAAACGCAAAGGAACAGCCACAGCTAAACTAAGACCAGCCTGACCATATGTGCTGACGGATAGAGTCCGTGGAGCATTGGGGTGGGTGGTCGTAAAAATTCGCACGAAATCCACAGAATGAATCACCCCTGATTGTCAAAGTTCTACCAGCAGTCCTGCTAGCATAATGACTGTGCGTAGGGAATTAAAATGGTATGGGCACAATGTTCTAGCAGCTCCTCATTAGCCAAACGTTTGTGCAGTCAGTGCCTTGCATACGTTGAGGTAGAGTAAAGAGTTACGCTACTGGTCGGTGGTTGACTGGAAGTGAGTAAATGGGGGTGCTGAATCACGCTATACCCTGTGGCAATCAGATGGAAGAATTTGGGTTTGGCGAATGCCTGGAGAACTTTAGCCCACCAAGTTAGCCGATGGCACTAACGCGCAGCTTCCTGGACTCTGATACGTGCGCCGACCCCGGATCGAATCCGCCCGGCGGGCTAACTACGAAGGCCAGTGTGCCGGCCAGCCTGGATGTGGTTTTTAGGCGGTCTTCCACATCCAACTAGGCGAATACTGGGCTGGTCCTCATGTTCTGCCTCAGTTACACAACTCGCAGACATTTGGAAACGTTCGCACTCTTTCACGGCTTCCACTACACACAGACAGCTGGGGTACACTAATTCCGTCCCAAGGGGTTTGCAATGGCGACAGGAAGGGCATCTGGCCACCTCTTAAATTTAACCACGCCAAACCCGACCATAAGCATGCCGACCTTTCGAGAACTGCTGCACAAAGGAAAAGAAGAAGAGAATGTCTGGAGAACTTTGCCTACCATCATGTGTAGCGCTAACAGTGAACTACAGAGGGGGTGGTTTTTTTTTCAGTATGGGGATGTTTTTCATGATTTGAGAGTGGGCTTCTTACTGTGCTTAAGAAGACGCTAAATGCGAAAGGATTCGAACACATTTTACAGTACTTTGTACTGTGTGCAGTAGAGGAACAATTCGGAGACACTGATTGTTTGAATCAGCATGAAAATGAACCCTTTCGTACGGCAGCATCTGTGAGGCAATGGTTTTTGGACAATAAAATTCCTGACATGGACTTGTCTGCTCAGAGTCCTGACCTGACCTGAACCCAGTGGAACACCTTTCGGATGAGACAGAACGTTGACTTTGCTCCATACCCTCAGCGTTCCCAACAGAGTTCAAGCCGTCATGAAGAAGAATGTATTATATTGAAGCTAGGACAACTCAGCTCCAAGTTCATTTGGTGTTTTAAAACATGTACTAACCGTCGCCAGCCTATCCAGGTAATGGAACAGTGAAGTATTGGAAAAGCAGAAGTATGAATTTTGCCTATTTTCTTGCTATTGTTTAAATTGCTTCTTCAAATAAATATTACTCCACTTAAACAATGTTTGACTACACCCTTATACATTACGTTTTTAAAGAAGAAAAAGCCCAGTAGGTAACTTCCAGGAAGATAAAAAAATTTGGCCAGTGGGGACCTTTAGAAAAGCACTTTCCATAATCAACAAACTCAAATACTAAAATACTTAGATACTAAGCACAAACGTTTTATACAGAACATTTCACTTCACGAAGACCTCTTGCTTACTGGAACTTACTTTCAAAACCTATTATTCTTTGAACTAACTCTATATAGTCATTTAACAGATTCTACTAACTTGGTTTCACTCTCATTGAATTGTACGTAAGCAAACTTTTATTATAACACTTTGCAATGGTTAAGAAAACTTTGTTATTATCAACACAAAAACAAGTTAAATGGTGCCTCTTGATATTAACTTGGAAATTCATAAGTCTGTAAAAAAAAAAAAAGGTTACTCGGATTAATCAAACACCAGGAAGGGACTCTATATAGGTGTATGATTAGGATAAAATAACAGGGTGAACCAGTTTCTTTAAAGTTGAAACACAGTTTAAATTATTGGTCCACGCTGTACAAATGTAAAATTTGAAGAAAAAATCTTATCTGTTGGCTACAGGCTTGGGTGTGGCGGACAATTATGACGGCTACACTACCCACAGTACGGCCTGCAAGTATCTTCCTGTATGGGCTCAGTTTCTCTTCTTGGCGTCGTTCAATTTTACATACAATAGCCCAACAACTCGCAGCTATGACGTAAGCCTTTTTCAGTCTTCATCCGAAGCATTTTTGTGCAAATTTGCAGGCAAAGCTTCTCCTGCTCCAAAAGGGTGTTGCCTCAATCGCTGCAGCCAGAGACTGTATTACTTACTTCGTGCGCTTGCTCTAGGCACCGCGCCAATCCGTCCTTACCACCTTTTCCACTCCTCAGAGTCATTTTCGTTTCAAACAAAAGCACACTGGCCTTTACATAACACCTATCTCTTACATTGTCCTTAGCGTGACCATTTCATACAATTGTCAAATTTACATCAACATGACTAGTTTATACACACAAATATTTTTAAATGCAAATGTTATCAGAAAATTATTTAAGGTAAAAAACAATTTAAATAGTATTTTACATACATTAGTCACATACAACGCAAAGAACTTCAATCTCCAGTATAAGACACTTAACTTTACAAATACATAAAATATAGTACCAGTATGCTAAAATTTGAACCATAAACAGATACTGTTACAAGTCCCCAACGAAACTGCAGCCGTCAGCAACCAAGTGTCCCGCAGCTCCTAAATGCGGATACAGTACGTTAATATTTTGTATTCTATATTAAAGTCTCGAAATTTGTTATTCTGCCAATACATGTCTGTTACTTTCCAAACCACATATAAGCTTTTCTGCATTCCTTGTCCCTTCAGCATCCTGCCATAAAGCTCCATATCTGCAAACAGTCTACTCTAAAATAAATGATTCATTTTAATAGCAATCTTCCCCATCACTGAGAATGGTACTGGCAGTATTAGACCGTTCGGCAATAGGCGTGACTGTATCATATGACATGGAGATACACTATACTGCCCATTAGTTCCTTTAACAACTGGAAATCGAAGAAAGAGATTCCGTCTCATGGTGTCTGGAAATGTCAGTTTGTACAATGATTAATCAAGGCTAACCATGGGAATGTACATGAACGGGAAAGGTCGATCATGCTGTAGTCGTAACCCTGACAAGAGCTGACATTTCACACGATGACTGAAATACAGTGCGCGCCAGATTTACATATCATCAGGTTTCTCTGGATAACAAAAATATATATTTTAAATGCAAGCTTACAAGTTTATATCTTCTGATATTTTCAGTGGCACGAGAAACCCGGAGCGATAGTGGAACTTAGCTAGCCTGTAGGTAGCAGTTGACTCCGGGTTGCCGATTCGTCTCCCGATTAAATCACGAAGTCGTTTTGTTCCATGATCAACATGAGATGCTCTTACTAATTCTCTGATTGCATACGATCTCACCACGAGACTTTGCCAACAAGGTTCATTGCGGTGGATACCTACTCTACGACCTGAACTTTAAATTCGTCTGCCTTAAAAAGCCAATAAGAGCGTTCCTGACGGGTTCTGTTTAATAACTCGCTTCCAGAAGTAAATGATACTGTAGTTATTGGTATTAATTTCATTTACAACCCTAACTGGACGTTACTACAAGAAACCGTTCACTTTTACAGGTGAGTTCTCATGGAACTCTGCACATCTGTTAGATTTCCATTGCCTGGGTGGCCCTAATCGTCTACCTATCTTTACGTTCGTGGTTTTGTAATTCACAGTAAGAGACTGCTTAACGATTACCATATTCTTAGCGAAAGTTAATAATTGTGAATTAGAGGAGTTACATGGTACTAAGACACCCTAAAATGCTTTCATACTGGGTGGTTATAATTAAAGTTAAACTTTCAAACCGCTGTAGAAGTAACACCACTGGTCACAATGACATAAAATTGCAACGGAACATTATGGGAGAGGGAGAAAAGGTATGAAAACTAAAACTAAACTCCTTCCACACAGGCCAAGAAGGCCCAAAGGTACCGACTGGCCGCCGTTTCATCTTCAGCCCACAGGCATCACTGGATGTGGACATGGAGGGGCATGTGGTCAGCACACCGCTCTCCCGGCCATATGTCAGTTTCCGAGTCCGGAGCCGCTACTTCTCAATCAAGTAGCTCCTCTGTTTGCCTCACAAGGGCTGAGTGCAGCCCATGTGTCAACAGCGCTCGGCAGACCGGATGGTCACCCATCCAAGTGCTAGCCCAGCCCGACAGCGCTTAACTTCGGTGATCTGATTGGAACCGGTGTTACCACTGCGGCAAGGCGCGGAAAATGTATAACAGAAGAAAAATAAATAGTGACAAAATGAAGCAATAGATGGCGCTGAAAGCATCATAATTTTATAGTGATCGACTACAAATGACAAATGAATCATACAGCAATGCCCAAGGTGTAAGTTTGGCGTTAAACAAATCAGTGTGCATGGGTGTACGGGTGTGATACTGTTAGTTACGTAAGCCCATCCACCACGGCAAGGCCATATCACATCGGATGGGAAAAATAAGTTTTTAACTGTCCTGAAGCCAAAAACCGCATAAAAATCATCAATGAAAATCAAATCGGATTATTAATTTCCGTGTGACTGGTGCAAAACATGTTCAGTTATTAATTTTCATGTGACTGGTGGAAAACAAGTTCAGTATACTGTCCACAGTTTTCTGCAACAATCTGAAATCGAGAAACAGCATGTTCCACAAATCATCGAAGTGTTTCCGGGGTCACGTTCAGAATGCGCTGCGCAATGCGTGCTTTCAATGCAGCTAATTTTTCAGACAGCCCCACAGACAGAAGTCACACGGATTAAGATCAGGTGATCGGGACGCCCAGGCTGTAGGGAAATGGCGGCTGATAATTCTAGCATCTGCGAAATCGCGCATCAGCAGCTGATTAACTGAATTTGCAATGTGCAGAGGTGCTCCATCTTGTACAAACATGATCCCATCCGCACATCCACGCTGTTCGAGAGGTGGAATGACGTGGTTGGGCAAAAGACATTCATAGCGCTTACCAGTGACGGTTATAGGTAACAGGATCGGAAGCACCTGTCTCTTCGAAAAAATGTGGCCCTATGATAAATGATGCCGTAAACCCGCACCACACAGTGACCTTTTCAGGATGAAGTGGTACTGGTTGATTTGCGTGTGATTTTTCCGTTGCCCATATTCGACAATTCAGCGTATTGACGTATCGTGTCAGATGGAAGTGGGCTTCGTCTGTCCACAAAATCTCCCACGGCCAATCATTGTCCACTTCCACGGGAGCAAGAAATTCTAAAGCCAAGGTCTCTCCTGCAGGTTGGTCAACAGGGAGCAACTCGTGCACATGGGTAATTTTGAATGGATAGCAAAAAAGAATGTTCATAGGATTTTACGCACCGTGCTCACGGGTATGTCCAATTTTCGGGCAGTTCTCCGTGCACTACACGTTTGTACACCACCACTCGTCTCCTCCTACATTGCTGTCACCACTGCTTCCACTGACGTCGAATAAATTCATTTCCTCCCTCTACCAGGCTGCACACCAAAAGAACCCGTCTTTTCGAATTTACGAATCAGTTTCTCCAGACCCACGGCCGTCATAGGACCAACGCCCTTTTCAAACTCTTTAGCGTCCGAAACTTCTGCAGAGCGACGTATGCACAGTCATCATTCTTGTAATACAACTTTACAAGCAGAGCGCAACCCTGCATTGAAACTGTCACGGCGAACGTCCCAGAAGCGAAAGGAGGAAAAACCGTGTGCAATGGGTCGTGCGCATGACAGATGTATTCATCTGCATAGTCTGACACGTACAGCGCCATCTATTGATCAATTTTCACACTATTTTTTCTTCTGGCGTACGTTTCCTCCATTCTCCGAAAATATTCCGTTGCAATTTGACGTCATTCAGACCAATGGTTTTATTTCTACAGCGTTTTGAAAGTTTAGCTTTAATTATAATCATCCTGTACACCCCAAGAGAAAGAAAATGGGCACCTCGAAGGAGTTATCCGAATGGGCCGGAAATCGCTAGATGAGTTTTACATATACACAAAAACAAATAATTACAGTTTCAGAAAAATTTGGTGATTTATACATGAGAATGATCTCTACAAGTTGATGAAGTCAATAATGTGTTGGTCCAGCTCTGATCCTTATGCTGTTAGTTATTCTACTTGGCACTGACTGATGAAATTGTTGGATACCCTACTGAGGGATATCGAGCCAAATTCTATCCAACTGGCGCGTTAGATCGCTAAATTTCCGAGCTGGTTGGAGGGCTCTAGGGGGGTTGCCTGTAATGTTCCAAACTTTATAATCTTGGGAGAGATCCAGCAAACTTTCTGGTGAAGGTACGGTCCAGAAACACGAAGACAAGCAGTAGAAACTCTAGCCTTATGCGGATGGTCATTACATATCTGAAATGTAAGCCCAGGATAGTTTGCCATAAAGGGCAACATAATTGAACATGGAATATCGCCGACGTACCGCTATACTGTGAGAATGCAGCGGATAAAAGCCAAAGGGGTCCTGCTGCGAAAACAAATGGCCACGGGGTGGGCGGCAAACAGATTGGTATCCCACCGCTATCCAGGGTATCTCCAGACACATATTCGGCCTGTAATCTCTTTGACTGGAGTATAAATGTCTTCACTGTGAATCCCGCTTCGAACTGACTAGTGAAGACGTGTCTGCAGTCAGGATTGATGGTCTGGGGTCCGATTCCTTTCCGTAGCAGGACCCTTTTGGTTGTCATCCGCGTCCTTACAGCACAGCGGTACGTCGACGACATTCTACGCCCCGTTTCGTTGTCCTTCATGGCAAGCAATCCATGGCTTTCATTTCAGCAAGATAAGGTCCACCCGCACACGGCGAGAGTTTCTACCTATTGTCTTCGTGCTTACTAAAGCCTACCTCGGCCATCAAGATCCCAGGATCGCTCCTTAACTGAGAACGCTTAGAACATTATGGGCAGGCCCTCCGTACAGCTTGGGATTTTGACGATCTAACGTGCAAGTTGGACAGAATTTGGAACGATGTCCTGCAGGTCATCCAACAACTTTACCAATCAATGCCAAGCGGAATAACTGTTTGCAGAAGGGCTATAGGTGGGCTAACGTGTTGCTGACTTGCTCGGTTTGTGAAGCTCTTTCTCCTCAATAAAGCATCCATTTTTTCTGAAGTGGTAATCAGTGGTTTGTCTGTACATGTCCATCACATCTAGCGATTTCCGTCCCATTCGGATAATTCTTTCGTGGTGCGTCGCTTTTTTTGTCTTATAGTGTGTTACCTGATTTCTGTTCGTTTTCCTTTCGGGAACATTTTGATGAGGTTTATTAAAATTTTAGCACTAATTAATTAATAGCTTACTCTTTGAACAAAATATCACACTTCTAATCAACTCCGTGTACCTGTACCTTGGCAGCACAATAGCAGTAAAATACAGGGGACAGGTAAAATAATGTTAACACCTGTACTTACTTGGGAATGGTTTATTAATAAGGGGTTGGACCTCCATTTTCCTGTAATACAGCTGCGATTCTTCTTGCTTTACTGGCATATAATGATTGTATAGTCTCTAGTGGAATGTTATGCCACTCTTCAATCAGAACCTCTTCCAACTCCCGTAGTGACGAGGGAGGCGGAAATATGCTCCGGAGTCTGCGCTCCGATATCGTCCACAAGAGTTCGATGATGTTCAAGTCCGGGGACTGTACTGGCCAGGAAAGAAGCTGCAGTTCAGTTACATGCTCCTCATACCACGACTGTACTGTCTTGGCTGTATGAAAGGGTGCGGGACAACATTTGAATCATGAGGTGCACCTGATCACCTAAGATGTTCATATAATCGTTGGGTGTAACACTGCCTTTGAGAGTAATGATGGGACCAGCAGAATACCATGATGTGGCTGCCCACACCACCACACTTCCACCTCGATGCTTAACCGCCGGACTCATGCGATCACGGTCGTAGCGCTTCTTTTGGCGTTCTCCAGACGTAAACCCGGCCCGGTGTTGGACATAACGAAAACGTTGACTCGTCGGAGTATATGACGTGTTTCCATTGATCAGCCGTCCAGAATTTATACTAGTGACACTATGTTTTACGCTTCTTTGCGTTGGTTGTCGTCACTAATGGGTTCGATGTAGCAGCCCGTCCGTGAATGTTCGCTTTATGGAGTTTTTGGCGGACAGTGTTGATAAATACGGGGTCTGACAAATGGCTATTGAGCTCTGAAGTCATTTTAGCCGCCGTAGTTTTGTGCTGTTTTTACACAATTCGTGTTAGTGTACGACAATCTCTATCATTTAGTTTTGGATTGAGCCCACTATTACGTTTACACGGTAATGTCTTTAAGTGTTTTATTTAGGCTGTCATGACTGTTGACGCAGTTTCTCTTAAAACATTCAATAAGTTGGCTGTCTTTGTTACTGATGCTTCAGCTAATCGAGCCCCGACAGCCAACCCTCTACGGAGCTCTGTTAGGTCTTTCATTGCACGTCGTCCTTGGCCTCTGAATGCAAATACGAAGTATGCACTGTTCGTCAACAACCTGCACTGATTCCTAGTCCGTACTGAACACTCAAAGCCCGGCGCGACACGTGCCTTACCTGCGTTGTTGGCCGTGAAACACAACTATCCTATTACAACCACTGTTCACATTAATTTGCTTATCCCCTGTACGCACGTCTGTTGGTGTCACACTACAGACTGCTATATCAACGAATGCCAGCAGCATTTGCGGCATGGAATAGTATATTGTTTCATTATGCTATTTTCATCAGTATAATAGGTACACAGGGTGGTCCACTGATAGTGACCGGGCCAAATATATCACGAAATAAGCGTCAAACGAAAAAACTACAAAGAACGAAACTTGCCTAGCTTGAAGGGGCTAACCAGATGGCGCTATGGTTGGCCCGCTAGATGGCGCTGCCATAGGCTAAACGGATATCAACTGAGTTTTCTTAAATAGGAACCCCCATTTTTTATTACATATTCGTGTAGTACGTATAGAAATATGAATGTTTTAGTTGGACCACTTTTTTCGCTTTGTGATAGATGTCGCTGTAGGAGTCACAAACGTATAAGTACGTGGTATCATGTAACATTGGGCCAGTGCGGACGGTATTTGCTTCGTGATACATTACCCGTGTTAAAATGGAGCGTTTATCAATTGCGGAAAAGGTCGACATCGGTTTGATGTATGGCTATTGTGATCAAAATGCCCAACGGGGGTGTGCCATATATGCTGCTCGGTATCTAGGACGACATCATCCAAGTGTCCGGGCCGTTCGCCGGATAGTTAAGTTATTTAAGGAAACAGGAAATGTTCAGCCACATGTGAAACGTAAACCACGACCTACAACAAATAATGATGCCCAAGTAGGTGTTTTAGCTGCTGTCGCGGCTAATCCGCACATCAGTAGCAGACAAACTGTGCGAGAATCGGGAATCTCAAAAACCTCAGTGTTGAGAATGCTACATCAACATCGATTGCACCCGTACTATATTTCTATGCACCAGGAATTGCATGGCGATGACTTTGAACATCGTGTACAGTTCTGCCACTGGGCACAAGAGAAATTACGGGACGATGATAGATTTTTTGCACGCGTTCTATTTAGTGACGAAGCGTTATTCACCAACAGCGGTAACGTAAACGGGCATAATATGCACATTTGGGCAATGGAAAATCCACGATGGCTCCGACAAGTGGAACATCAGCGACCTTGGCGGATTAATGTATGGTGCGGCATTATGGGAGGAAGGATAACTGGCCCCCATTTTATCGATGGCAATCTAAATGGTGCAATGTATACTGATTTGCTACGTAATGTTCTACCGATGTTACTACAAGATGTTTCACTGCATGACAGACTGGCGATGTACTTCCAACATGATGGATGTCCGCCACATAGCTCACGTGCGATTGACTCGGTACTGAATAGCACATTTCATGACAGGTGGATTGGTCGTCGAAGCACCATACCATGGCCCGCACGTTCACCGGATCTGACGTCCCCGGAATTCTTTCTGTGGGGAAATTTTGAAGATATCTTGCTATCGTGATCGACCGACAACGCCTGACAACATTCGTCAGCGCATTTTCAATGCATGTGCGAACATTACGGAAGGCGAACTACTCGCTGTTGAGAGGAATGTCGTTACACGTACAGCCAAATGCATTGAGGTTGACGGGCATCATTTTGAGAATTTATTGCATTAATGTGGTATTTACAGGTAATCACGCTCTAAGACCATGCGTTCTCAGAAATGATAAGTTGACAAAGGTACATGTACCACATTGGAACAACCGAAATAAAATGTTCTAACGTACCTACGTTCTGTATTTCAATTTAAAAAACCTACCTGTTACCAACTGTTCGTCTAAAATTGTGAGCCATATGCTTGTGACTATTACAGCGCCATCTGTCACAAAGCGAAAAAAGTGGTGCAACTAAAACATTCATATTTCTTTACGTACTACACGAATATGTAATAAAAAATGCGGGTTCCTATTTAAAAAAACTAAGTTGATATCCGTTTGACCTATGGCAGCGCCATCTAGCGGGCCAACCGTAGCGCCATCTGGTTTCCCCCTTCAAGCTAGACAAGTTTCGTTATGTGTAGTTTTTTCGTTTGACGCTTATTTCGTGAGATATTTGGGTCGGTCACGATCAATGGACCACCCTGTATATGTTCATTTGACTACGACGAAGCAATGTTCATGAGAGTTTTTGTTTCAGCTCTGTATTTCCTGTTATATATATTTAAGTATGATGGACAGTGTGACGTAATGCAGGGTTGGCATAAGATGTGGAAAAAATGAAAGTGTACGTTATTTTGTCACGTTACGAATCACACCACCATACATACTGCGCTTCATTTATCTGCTTTCAGCAAGCAATTACAGTTCTGGACATTGCAGTCCTAACACCATGAAGGCGGCACGCAGTGAACTTCAAACTGGTGTGGATTATGTGGGATCCTGCCCACTCATCTCTTATGCGGTGCCTAAAGGATGCTGCTCTCTCGTATAGCTATACAACAATTCAAGAAAATCACATTAATAGTTTTTATTACCGTAAAGTAGATTGACAATACTTAACTTTGATTTACAAGAACGCGTCGCAAGCAGTTGGCGACCTGCAAACAATCAGTGTCCTTTGCTATATACAACGTCCGTGCAAGTAATGGATATGGATCACAAGTGACATCTCTACTAGTGTCCGTCTTCTACTGTCCGACCGAGCCTGGCAGGAGCGGCGCATATATTCTCTTCGACTAGAGGCCGCTCCTGTCGTCGTGCGGTCCTAGTAAGCGAGTTACTGGCCAACGTCGTCACACAACCTTATCTGCTCTTGCCTTCTTAATCTTCGTGCCGGCATCTTTCGTTACGCCGGAACAGATTATACCACATGCTCGGATATGCAAATGTTAAGCATTTCAGAGACACCCCACAAATTATATTGGTGTAACACCATGTACAATCCCTATAATAGGAAAGACTACGCAGCGGCATTCTCATTGATGTACAGCATTTGAATACTGATGGCTTGTAAGAAGATCGCGTTATCCTTCATGTGTTAACGAGAAACGTCTAACAGATTGAGTTGAAATTCTACAGCACGAGGATCGTGGCCCATCAACACTGTAGTTTGCTACTCATGTTGATCAGTATTCAGTGACCGTATGAAACGTCCCCTTTGGAAAATTAATGAATTACTGTGCTGGTAACCCTCTTACGTTATTTGATTTTCAACATCTGAGCAAAACTGAACGTTCTCAGACATTTCTCTCTTTACTTCTTCTGATCATCACTAAACTGACACACAATATTTTTAGCGCAACGCAATCTGACTTTCAATAATCCCTACAAAAGAATGGCCGTGACTAACAATAACCCATATCTTTCATAAATCAATTACCTCACAAAAACCGAGCGAGGTGGCGCAGTGGTTAGCACAATGGACTCGCATTCGGGAGGACGACGGTTCAATCCCGTCTCCGGCCATCCTGATTTAGGTTTTCCATGATTTCCCTAAATCGTTTCAGGTAAATGCCGGGATGGTTCCTTTGAAAGGGCACGGCCGATTTCCTTCCCAATCCTTCCCTAACCCGAGCTTGCGCTCCGTCTCTAATGACCTCCTTGTGAAAGATTTTGATAGAGAACAAATAATGTTTTTACCTTAATAGTGTTCAAAAGTCATTATATATATATATATATATATATATATATATATATATATATATATATATATATCAGTTCATGACATCCAGTCTCACAAATTTACTCTTTCTGATAGACACACGTCCAGATCATCCGCTCTCAAAACTCCGCCATCTCTCTTCCCACATCCACCACTGCTGGCGGCTCACCTCCAACTGCGCAACGCTACGCGCTGTTCACATCCAACTGCCCAACACAACAATACCAAGTATTCCAACAATGCAAACCAGCCACAGACTGCACACAGCACAGCCAGTGATTTTCATACAGAGTAGAGATAGGTCGAACTCGTTCATTCCAGTGAACTACTTCATTCATTTCACTCTTTGCCGTGAAGCGTTCAAATGAAGTAGTTCATTCGTGAAGTACGGAAGCCTGTCGAAGTTGCCCAGTTCGCCGCTCAGCCGCAGCTACGCTCGCTTCGCCTCGCTCGTACAATGAAGCTTCGTAATATTTCATAATTTTACCAACAGATGGCCGAACTATGCAGTAACGTGCACGCAACGTTTTACGCTCTTACAGCGTCTGAGTTAACTTAAATAGAGCATGGTCGAAGGGGACAAAGGAAAGATAAAGAGAGAAGCCTGTCACATATAAGGAAGGTATTACATTTAATCTTGCTCGAAATTTTCTCATGAATCGTCCAAAAAAGTCTTTATATGCCAAATGAAATATTATTTGTTGTATTCATGAACTGAAAAATAGGGCTACCAACGAAATGCAGTCCAATTTTATGTTCCTAGTAAAATTTAATCCAAAACAGAATGAGTATGTTTACCACTGTCACAGTCTATATACCTACGTTAAGTAATTATTCAGAAGTTTTCCTGTAGATTTTATTTTTGTTGAGAATAATAACCCTCCAGATTTAAAACATAAACTGTCACCTGTAGTCATTGTTACGATTTCAGGTAAAATCCCCCTTTCAGTGTTATTAATAAACCTTTTATTTTCATGTTGGCTGTGCGTGCTCACACAGCCAGCCCCTTCGTTTATATCTTTAATATTCATTTGTCTGCAAGCGCTGCCAACGGTAGGCTACCCGTAGACGCGAAGTATAGCTGCACAAATAGTCACGAGTAGTGCCAGCACTGCACGTAGCAGCTGACGCTGCCTTCCCCTCGCCCCTCACCGCCCCAACCCCTCGTAAACCTATCGTTCCCCACAAACTCCGCGCGATTCGTCGACAGGCAACAGAGGGAGGACTGAAGTGAGTGACGTAGCGCCGATGTAGTGGGAGAGGGGAAGAGAGTGAGTTAACTAGAAAAAAGTGTGGAGTGTGCTATCTGTGAAGAGATTGAAGTACCAGTTCATTGAAATTGAGTGGTTAGTTCACACTTCACTGAACTGAAGCGTTCATTTGAACGACTCATTCACGAGCTCCCGATCACTAATACAGAGCGCTACGTGGCGTTACTAACATAAAAACCTAAACAGCCTACTTACATGTCTTGCGAATAAGGATTCGATAGTTTGAGAAGGGCCAAGCAGTACTTTCTATGTACGCCTGCATGACTACTCTCAATTAATACCCAAGTGCCTGACTTTTTAATTTAAGTTGTTCGCAATTATGGTCCCTAGGTATTCAGTTGAACTGAGAGGCCTTACATTAGAGTAATTCACCGTGTCACCGAAATTTAACGAATTACTTTCAGCACTCATGTGGATGACTCACACTTTTCGTCAGCTGTCACTTTTCTCTCCATACGGGTATCTTCTCTAAATCATATTTCAATTGATTTTGATCTTCTGATGACTTTACTACACGGCCGGCCGGAGTGGCCGAGCGGTTCTAGGCGCTACAGTCTGGAGCTGCGCCACCGCTACGGTCGCAGGTTCGAATCGTGCCTCGGAGATGGATGTGTGTGATGTCCTTAGGTTAGTTAGGTTTAAGTAGTTCTAAGTTCTAGGGGACTGATGACCTCAGTAGTTAAGTCCCATAGTGCTGAGAGCCATTTGAACCATTTTACTACACGGTAAACAACTGCGTCATCAGCAACAATATAAGTATGGTGCTCAAAACGTCTTCTAAATCGTTTGCATAGATTAGCAAGGGAAGAGGGCCTATAAGATTGCCTCGGGGAACGCCAGATATCATTTCCATTTTACTAGACGACTTTCCGTCAATTTTTGAATACGATGACCTTTCTGGCGGAAATCACGAAATCACTCGCAAAACGGAGGTGATGCTCTACGTGCAAGTGGTTTAATTGATGGATGGTGCCAAAAGCCTTCTGGAAATCTAGTAATATGTAATGTATTTGAGAGCCCATGTCAATAGCACTCATTCATTGCTTCGTGTGAATAAAGCGTCAGTTGTGATTCACAAGAATGGTATTTTCTGAATCTGTGACGTGTTTCGATAGATTTCTTCGAGGTAATTCATAATATTCGAACGCAATACATGTTCCAAAATCCTACTGCAAATTGACGTCAGTGATACGAGTCTGTAATTCAGCTGATTAAACATATTTTCCTTTTTTGAGTATTGGCTTGACCGGAGTAAGTTTCCACTCTTTAGATACGAACCTATCGTCAAGTAAGCAGTTATATATGACTGCAATGTATGTAATATCAGTATACTCTGAAAGGAACATAACTGGTATACAGACTTGGCCGGCAGACATGCCTTCATTATGTGATTTCAGGTACTTTGCTACATCGAAGATATGGACTTCTAATTTTTGCAACTGCACTTCGCTAGAATGCCGGAATATTTATTTCTCCTTCTTTGGTGAAGGAATTTCAGAAAACCGTTCCCAGTAACTCCTCCTTAGTTGCAGTCACCGGTCCCAATACCATTGTTAATGCGCAGTAATGGTAATGATCTTGCCTTGGCGCTGGTACACTTTACATTAAAATCTCTTTCGATTTTCTGCCAGATCTCGAGACAGATTCGCGGTGGAAACTATTAAAAGCATCATACATTGAGGTAAGCACTAGAGTTCGAGGTTCTGTAAAAAATCACCATTCTTGTAGATTTTGCCTCCTTTTAAATCTTCCTACCTGTTTTCGTTGCTTCTGCAGGAGTCTTCTGTCCAGTTTTGTGTACCATGCGGGATCAGTCCGTCGTTTATAAAATTATTTTATAGAAATCTCTCAGTTGCTGTCAATACTACTTCTTTGAATACAAGACACGTCTAGTTTACATATACTTAATTGGTTTGTAAAGAGTGAAGACTGTCCCTTACGAGGGCGTCAAATGAATTTTTATCTACTTTTTTAGAAATAGATATTGAGAGCCATTCAGGATGCCAACGGCCCCAAATAACTAGTGCCCGAGAGGACAACTATTTTTCTATCGCCCGTGCAGGATCGTACTGCCTTGTGACATGCTTTGAGTCAGGCAGTGGGCAAGAACACAAGTATCAGCACCGACAACTCCACGATATCTGGAGCAGCACGGACTGTCAGCATCGTTGCAGCTTCCCTTGATGCTGTTGAAGAGAGAGGCACGTTGACATGGTGTGGCCAGAGGCAAAACTGGACGCAGGCGAGGCACAATGTCATCATTCTAGATGAGTCTCGGTTCTGCGTATATCACGTAAGACGTGTGCTTGTGGAAACCTCCGATTAGAACGAACGATGCCATTTTGCATTCGTTATCGTCATATGCGCCTAATACCTAGCGTGGTGGTATGGAGTAACACTGGATACACTACATGATTTACTGTGGTTTGCATAGTTTGTAATGTGGTTCAGTGGGCGCTATATTTGTGATATTTTGACGCCAGTGGCTTTGCCTTAATGTTGCCCATGATTTACTGACCTACTTATATCGCTCCTGTCTAGGGCCTGTGTATCGTAAGAATGATTCATGTGTGCACAATGACAAATGGTCTGAAGCGGATTCTGTCGAGTACTTAGTTCTTATTTTCATCCACCACAGTACAGTAGCGGACAGAGACATTCAAGAAATAGGTCAGGATAATGTTTTTGCGAGTTGTTCTGTTTATTTCTTGAAGGTTTTTTTTGTTTATTTATGTTTGTACAGTTTTGTATATGCTTTTTGTAGTATGAATGATGCGTGAATGTGGTCTAAAGGCCGGCCGGAGTGGCCGAGCGGTTCTAGGCGCTACAGTCTGAAACCGCGCAACCGCTACGGTCGCAAGTTCGAATCCTGCCTCGGGCATGGATGTGTGTGATGTCCTTAGTTTAGGTAGGTTTAAGTAGTTCTGAGTTCTAGGGGACTGATGACCTCAGAAGTTAAGTCCAATAGTGCTCAGAGCCATTTGAACCATTTTTGTGGTGTAAAGTAAATATGTAGAGCATTGTTCTACTAATGAACGCTGTAGTGTGAGAAACTTTTAAGGCAGTGTGAATGCAGACGTCAGTGAATATTCTATCATAACATGTTAAGTAAGTTTATCGTAAAAGGAAAGCTATTTCGAGTGCAAATGAAAATAGTTGATAACGTAAAGTATAAACAAAATATCAGAAATTTAATATTTATTTCGGGAAAAAGTATAGTTCGAAAGTGTTTTATTTGTTGATTGGTTAGTCACGAAAAGCGCGGACTAACGCGGGACTATAATGTTTTTCTATTGGTCTTAAGGAAAACTGACCAATCAGAATGGAGTATTCTTCACCCGTCTGTTCTCTTCGAGATATAGAACGATTATAGCAGTCTAAAGTAGTCGTATCCCTGCCTTTGAATGGTACGGTCGTGTGAAGTATGAACTCCGAAGGAAGTTACAGTTTGCCGGTTTTAGTTGTACTACATGCCTCAAAAGTGCTTTAAAGTGCAGGCATATTTATTGCAGTGTGTTTTTTATAAAGTACTGATTTTTAAAGTAATTTTGGGTATGAGAAAAGACAGTAATTCCGCGTGGCATATTGAGCAGTTTGGTGACTAAAACCTTCAGTGCATTAGACACCGATAAACGAGCATTTTCATTTAACAACAATCTGTACTTAGTAGCTGTTCAGGTTTCGGGAAATACGTTACTATAAACTTAATAACGTGAATGAAAGGGTTTCTGGATGACTGTGTTAGGATTATCACGGGCTTGGCAGTGAACTTTTTATTCTCGACTTCAGAATATACCGAAGTTTTGCCACTATTTCCAAAAATGGTTCAAATGGCTCTGAGCACTATGGGGCTTAACATCTGAGGTCATCAGTCCCCTAGAACTTAGAACTACTTAAACCTAACTAACAAAAGGATATCACATACATCCATGCCCGAGGCAGGATTCGAACCTGCGACCGTGGCGGTTGCGCGGTTCCACTGAAGCGCCTAGAACAGCTAGGCTACAACGCCAGTATTTCCATCTTTCATTCAAAATTAAGATCTTTTCCCGATTTATTGAACAGTTACGTTGTATGCAACCTGGTGCGAGTTGCAGTTCGATAGGTTTCCGCTCGACATTCCTACTGGCGATTTGCTGCAACGAGGTGCAGGTAAATGGATGAAAGGTACCGCCCATCGCACTACTTAGATACAGATGGTGTAAAACTTTTGGACTGGCTAGCACGTTCTCCACAGCTGTGACCCACTGAAGGTATCTGGTCATGGGTTTCTCAAAGACTGGCACAACATCACTCACCAGCCACTACGATTGATGAACCGTTGCACAGAGTCGAACTGACATGGATTGATGTACCTGTATCTGTCATAGTTCAGTTACAGTTGAAGCTATTGTTACCGTGAGAGGTGTCTGCTCTGAACTACATTTCGCAACGTGTGTGGCACCAAATCATCACCAATTTTGAATCATTTATTCTTCCTACAGTACTGTACACGCAGAATGAATAACATTTCATTATTTGGTTTCATTTCTGGTGTTGTGATGTTGATGGTCAGCAATATACCATTTCAATATAATCTAGCTGTATAACATTCAAGCCGGCCGCGGTGGCCGTGCGGTTCTGGCGCTGCAGTCCGGAACCGCGGGGCTGCTACGGTCGCAGGTTCGAATCCTGCCTCGGGCATGGGTATGTGTGATGTCCTTAGGTTAGTTAGGTTTAAGTAGTTCTAAGTTCTAGGGGACTTATGACCTAAGATGTTGAGTCCCATAGTGATCAGAGCCATTTGAACCATTTTTATAACATTCAAACTTACACGCATTCCGAAAAGAAAAAAGGGTTTATGAAAAGAATGTAACTGAGAACGAATGCATAGGACGGGGACAGCAGAGGCAGGAAAGCGAGAGGAAGGAGACAGTCGAAGATGTACAGATGCTCTGCGGCTGCTGCGCAGTTTCTGGGTTTGTTGATAATCTGGGACGTTCCATAGCAAGGGGAGGACGGCAGCCACAGGTGGCCAGCCCAGCTGGTGTAGGCGTTGCGTTAAGTCTGCAGCTTGCAATACTATTCGCCCGACTGTCAGATTTCCGTCTTGTGCTGATCTTTAACATTGCTGGTCCTCTCCTCTTCCTAATCTTCCTCTGCAGGCTAATCGCGGACCACCTTTACAAAGCTTATTCAGTGATATACTTCCACCAATACTCCTTTAACTGCTATTTTTTTCTGTCTACTACTCTACCTGTAATTACATATTTATCAGCGCCCCTCTCTACGATAACATAAAAAAGGTGAGTCGCTCGACCTTCTACCGCAGCTTGTCCCCTTGTGGTATGAGATCACTTCTACTGATGATCACTTACTTTATCTTGTGTTTGACGGTTAGTTAGTTACATGTTTCACGGAACGTTTGCACAGCTCGAAAATGTAGCTGGAATCGGGTTACAAGCTACAGAAGCACTTCACTTTTAGATGTCCGAGTAAATGCTGGTTTGTTATAGATTACTATGTAAATCGGCGAAAAATACGAGGGCGTGTTGAAAAATATATCACTGAATTTTATTATTCTGTTCTCAATATCGGTATACGTATTAGGTATCATGTGTATTACTCCAACTCTTCCGCTCGTTAACGCAAGTTGTAACCTGCCGCTAGACGACTCCGAATTGTAGCGTGTAACATGACGGTAGTAACGTACCTACAGGTGACTAAAGTAATGGGATATTGATATGCAGATATACAGATGGCGATAGAATCACGCACCGGTACACAAGGTATAAAAGGGCAGTGCACTGGCTGAGCTGTCATTTGTTCTCAGGTGACTGATGTGAAAAGGTTTGCGACGAACTTATTAGTTAGGACAAGGCGGCGAAATCTGGCGTTAATGGACTGCGGCAGCAGACAACCGACACGAGTGCTTTTAATAACAGCAGCGTCTCTCCTGGGTTCTTGACCATATCGGTTGGACCATAGACTGGACAATCATGGCCTAGTCAGATTGTAACTCCCCCCCCCCCCCCCCCCCCAACAGAAAAAAAATATAATGTATATTGCATTCACAATTAGTGTACAAGATAAGTCCCAATTTCAGTTGGTATGAGCTGATGATAGAGCCCAAGTGTGGCACAGACGCCACGAAGCCATGAACCCAATTTGTGAACAAGGCACTGTAAGAGCTGGTGGTGGTCCCATAATCTACATTTACATCTACATCCATACTCCGCAAGCCACCTGACGGTGTGTGGCGGAGTGTACCTTGAGTACCTCTATCGGTTCTCCCTTCTATTCCTGTCTCGTATTGTTCGTGGAAAGAAGGATTGTCGGTATGCTTCTGTGTGGGCTCTAATCTCTCTGATTTTATCCTCATGGTCTCTTCGCGAGATATACGTAGGAGGGAGCAATATACTGCTTGACTCTTCGGTGAAGTTATGTTCTCGAAACTTCAACAAAAGCCCGTACCGAGCTACTGAGCGTCTCTCCTGCAGAGTCTTCCACTGGAGTGTACCATCTCCGTAACGCTTTCGCGATTACTAAATGATCCTGTAACGAAGCGCGCTGCTCTCCGTTGGATCTTCTCTATCTCTTCTATCAACCCTATCTGGTACGGATCCCACACTGCTGAGCAGTATTCAAGCAGTGGGCGAACAAGCGTACTGTAACCTACTTCCTTTGTTTTCGGATTGCATTTCCTTAGGATTCTTCCAATGAATCTGTCTGGCATCTGCTTTACCGAAAATCAACTTTGTATGATCATTCCATTTTAAATCACTCCTAATGCCTACTCCCTGATAATTTATGGAATTAACTGCTTCCAGTTGCTGACCTGCTATTTTGTAGCTAAATGATAAGGGATCTATCTTTCTGTGTATTCGCAGCAGATTACACTTGTCTACATTGAGATTGAATTGCTATTCCCTGCACCATGCGTCAATTCGCTGCAGATCCTCCTGCATTTCAGTACAATTTTCCATTGTTACAACCTCTAGATACACCACAGCATTATCTGCAAAAAGCCTCAGTGAACTTCCGATGTCATCCACAAGGTCATTCATGTATATTGTGAATAGCAACGGTCCTACGACACTCCCCTGCGGCACACCTGAAATCACTCTTACTTCGGAAGACTTCTCTCCATTCAGAATGACATGTTGCGTTCTGTTATCTAGGAACTCTTTAATCCAATCACACAGTTGGTCTGATAGTCCATATGCACTTACTTTGCTCATTAAACGACTGTGGGGAACTGCATCGAACGCCTTGCGGAAGTCAAGAAACACGGCATCTACCTGTGAACCCGTGTCAATGGCCCTCTGAGTCTCTTGAACGAATAGCGCGAGCTAGGTTTCACACGACCGTCTTTTTCGAAACCCATGCTGATTCCTACAGAGTAGATTTCTAGTCTCCAGAAAAGTCATTATACTCGAACATAATACGTGTTCCAAAATTCTACAACTGATCGACGTTAGGGATATAGGTCTATAGTTCTACACATCTGTTCGACGTCCGTTCTTGAAAACGGGGATGACCTGTGCCCTTTTCCAATCCTTTGGAACGCTAAGCTCTTCTAGAGACCTACGGTACACCGCTGCAAGTAGGGGGGGCAAGTTCCTTCGCGTACTCTATGTAAAATCGAACTGGTATCCCATCAGGTCCAGCGGCCTTTCCTCCTTTGAGCGATTTTTATTGTTCCTCTATCCCTGTGTGGTCTATTTCGATATCTACCATTTTGTCATCTGTGCGACAATCTAGAGAATTAACTACAGTGCAGTCTTCCTCTGTGAAACAGCTTTGGAAAAAGACATTTAGTATTTCGGCCTTTAGTCTGTCATCCTCTGTTTCAGTACCATTTTGGTCAGAGAGTGTCTGGACATTATGTTTTGATCCACCTACCGCTTTGACATAAGACCAAAATTTCTTAGGATTTTCAGCAAAGTCAGTACATAGAACTTTACTTTCGAATTCATTGAACGCCTCTCGCATAGCCCTCCTCACACTACATTTCGCTTCGCGTAATTTTTGTTTGTCTGCAAGGCTTTGGCTATGTTTATGTTTGCTGTGAAGTTCCCTTTGCTTCCGCAGCAGTTTTCTAACTCGGTTGGTGTACCACTGTGGCTCTTTTCCATCTCTTACGATCTTGCTTGGCACATACTCATCTAACGCATATTGTACGATGGTTTTGAACTTTGTCCACTGATCCTCAACGTTATCTGTACTTAAGACAAAACTTTTGTGTCGAGCCGTTAGGTACTCTGTAATTTGCTTTTTGTCACTTTTGCTAAACAGGAAAATCTTCCTACCTTTTTTAATATTTCTATTTACGGCTGAAATCATCGATGCAGTAACCGCTTATGATGGCTGATTCCCTGTTCTGCGTTAACTGTTACAAATAGTTCGGGTCTGTTTGTCATCAAAAGGTCTAATATGTTATCGCCACGAGTCCGTTCTCTGTTTAACTGCTCAAGGTAGTTTTCAGATAAAGCACTTAAAAAAATTTCACTGGATTCTTTGTCCCTGCCACCCGTTATGAACGTTTGAGTCTCCCAGTCTATATCCGGCAAATTAAAATCTCCACCCAGAACTATAACATGGTAGGGGAAATCTACTAGAAATATTTTCCCAATTATCCTTCAGGTGCTCAGCCACAACAGCTGCTGAGCCAGGGGGCCTATAGAGACATCCGATTACCATGTCTGAGCCTGCTTTAACCGTGACCTTCACCCAAATTATTTCACATTTCGGATCTCCGTCAATTTCCTTCGATACTATTGCACTTCTTATCGCTATAAACACGCCTCCCCCTTCACTGTCCAGCCTGTCTCTGCGGTATACATTCCAATGTGAGTTTAGGATTTCATTACTGTTTACGTCCGGTTTCAGCCAACTTTCTGTCCCTAGTACTATATGGTCGTTGTGACCTTTTATTAATGAGAGCAGTTCTGCGACCTTTCTGTAGACGCTCCTGCAGTTTACTATTAGTACATTAATATTGTTATTCCCTGTTGCATTTTGCCTACTCCTACCTTGCCGCGTCTCAGGAGGCGTTTTGTCGGGCCTAGGGAGGGACTTCTCTAACCTAAAAAACCCCCATGTGCACTCCCCACGTACTCCGCTACCCTTGTAGCCGCTTCCGGCGTGTAGTGCACGCCTGACCTATTCAGGGGGACCCTACATTTCTCCACCCGTTAGCGGAGGTCGAGAAATTTGCTCCCCAGGTCTCCGCAGAATCGTCTGAGCCTCTGGTTTAAGCCTTCCACTCGGCTCCAAACCAGAGGACCGCGATCGGTTCTGGGAACGATACTACAAATAGTTAGCTCTGATTCCACCCCGCGAGCGAGGCTTTCCGCCTTCACCAATTCCACCAACCGCCTGTACGAACTGAGGATGACCTCTGAACCCAGACGGCAGGATTCATTGGTGTCGACATGAGCAACAATTGGCAGTCGGGTGCACCCAGTGCTCTATATCGCCTCCGGCAGGGCCTCCTCCACATCTCGGATGAGACCCCCCGGCAAGCAGACAGAGTGAACACTTTCCTTCTTCCCCGACATTTCCGCTATATCCTTAAGAGGCTCCATCAGCCACCTAACGTTGGAGCTCCCAATAACTAATAAACCCCTCCCCCCATGTGCCTGCTCGGACCTTGCTGAAGGAGCGGCCACATGTCCACTCACAGGCAGAGCGGGCGATGCCACACGGCCAGCCTCCACATTTACCCTCCGCCTCGTGCGCTGCGAACGCCGCTGAACCCGCCACTCCCCTTGGGGAGAGGGTGGCCCAACCGCGCCCGGTACCCGCGGAGATGTCTCGACAGAAGGGACAGTGGGTGAAGCATGTAACACCTGGGGTGAACCATGCGACGCACCAGACTCCCCACTGCCGCTACACTCCGAGGCAGAAGCCTGAAGACGGCTGACCGCGGTCATCAGCACGTTCAGCTGTTTGCGAACAGTGGCCATCTCCTCCTGTGTCTGTACACAGCAGTCACACATCCTATCCATCCTAAGAAATCAACAATTTAGTGTAGAAAGTTAATCAACTTTTAACTAGACTGCTAATTCACTAAAGGCGGCTGATTGTTAACTAAACTGTGGTTGCTAGCCACATCTTGAAGAAAACAGTGAAAATAGCACTACCTGTCTCTGGACTGTATTGAAAACAAACACTAGTACTACTGGCACTATGACTGACTAAAGGGACTCTCTCTGACTGTATTCAAAACAAACACGAAATCTATGAAACACTATTACTAGCACTCGACAATTGAAGCTTCCTAAAAGCAAAAACACACGGAAGAAGAAGTGACAAGTAAGAAATATACAGTAAATACTTAAATTAAGGTAGCTCGCTGCACAGCAGACGTGAAGCAGACGGCAGTTACGACGACACTGACGCTACTGGCAATGGTGTGAGCTGTGTTTTTCTGGAATGGACTGGGTCCTCTGGATGTTCAACTACTTGGAGACAACTTACAGCCATTCACGGACGTCATATTCCCAAACAAAGATCGAATTTTTTTGGTTGACAGTGTGCCATGTCACCGGGACACAATTGTTCGCGATTTATTTGAGAACGTTCTTGACAATTCGAGTGAATAGTTTGGCCTCCCTGATCACCCGACATGTATCCTATCTAACATTTATGGGACATAATTGAGAGATCAGTTGGTGCACATAATCCTGAATGGGCAAAACTTTCGCAGTCATAGGCGGCTATAGAGGCAGCTTCCCTCAATATTTCTGCAGGGGACTTCCAACGTCTTCTTCAGTGGATGCCACGTCGATTTCTTTGCCGGCAATAAGCATGTCCGACACGATATTAGGAGGTACTCCATGACTTTTGTCACCTCTGTGCATGTGGGTGCGTGAGAAACAGCGAGCTGTAATCGAAAGTACGAATTCGAAGAGTTTGTCCACACACGGAGCGCCCTCTCTCTCAAGGATGATAATACCAGACCACGTACGAGCGCTGCGACATCTGCAATACCGACGCTTTGGGTTGAGTGTCACCGATCATCCACCACACAGTAACGATATGGCCCCATCCGATTTTCATCTGTTTCCGAAACTTAAAAAACACCTTCGAGGCCTTTAATTTGACAGTGATGAATTGGTGCAAGCAGAGGTGACATTGTGGCCCTGTTAACAGTCAAACCTTTTTTTACTGACGGTATTAACAAACTGGTCTCTCGTTGGGAAAAATGCGTTCGTCGCCAGGGTGACTATGTTGAGAAACAAATATGTAGACGTGAAGAATAAAAATGCAGAATGTTAACAACGTTTGTTTTATTAAAAAAGCATTAAGATTTTTCACATGAAATATTCGTATGCATAACTTCTCAGCACGCCGTCGTAATTAACGTTAGCAACGCCAAATATATGCTCTTTATTTTACATTAAGTAATACCGCAGCTATTTCGCATCAAAGGCACACGATCTAATAGTTTTGCCGCAACTTAATTCAGTCATATTTTAGTAAATGGTAACTTCAGAGGAAAGTGATGAAAGTAATTTTTTCGACTACCGTCGTCATGATGGTAAAGAGTACGTTAGCCAAACAGTCTTGTGAGTTCCACATGTAACAGCATTTTCTGCTCTAAATGGGAGGTACGTTAGTAGGATAGCATGCCCGGTGCAAGCCGAGATAACGATCTTACCACATTCAGTTTCATGTACCACATCCGGTGGCAGGTCACACACTTGGGCTCCTTGATGCCCCCACTCCTTCTCCCCTGGGGAACCACTAGGAATTGATCAAGGTCACCCTGGGGAATCACCCAGGCCGTTGTGCAACTGTATTCAAGGTCATGACGTAATTATATAATAGTCACGTGTTATAAAAACGACAGAACACCCATTCTCTCCACTCTCCTCACCTGTCAACCCATCCCCTACCCTGATCTTCCCTTCCCTTCCCTTCCCTTCCCTTCCCTTCCCTTCCCTTCCCTTCCCTTCCCTTCCCTTCCCCTCCCTCTGCACCAATGATAACTGGGACACTTGAGTGAGACGAGCTATTCTGTAGCTGGACAACATAGGAAGAGCATGTGTTTATTTGTTAATAACAATATTACGTGACACCGGCAGAGACCACATCCAAGAAGATCTGTAAGCACCTTGTTACGTGATTTCCAATATTTTCGTCAATTTTAGTATTTTTACCGGTTTTTCCTATTTTGCAACTGGGGAGGGCACTCTGAAGCTGGGGTGCATAAGGAGAGGTCGAGTCTATAATTTAGCAACAAATTACATCACTCTAGGTCCATTTGTTAATAACAATTTAGTAGTATGTAGCACCAGCAGAGACCACACCAAGGTAGATATGTGAGTACTCTCGTAATTCCATATTTTAGCGCATTTTACACATTTTGCCCCTTTTAGTATTTTGTCCAATGAGGCAAGATGCACCGTCTGTTCCTGACCTCATGATGCTCCCAGATAATCTCAACGCTGTAAGAGCCTGAATTAGATGCTGGCGATATTGAGACACACGTTCCCCACCTTCATCTTTTATTACTGGGGCACCTGAGTGCGTACCACAGGTTGTAGGTTGTGTGTTTTGTTAATCACAAATTAGGACACTACAGGTCTATTTGTTAATAACAAATTAATATTTTGAGACACCAACAGACAGCACACCCAGGCAGATATGTAATTATTCTCATATTTCCACAATTTTACCATATTACCCGAGTTGTGTGTGTCAACATTGTGTCACGACGTCCCATCACCACGTAACACATTGATGTCCATCGTGTCGTGTACATGTGACGATGCTCTCAGCATTGTCCACATTTATGTTCATTGCTAAGCCACCACTCCATTACTAGTGTGTGACGTCATGGTGTTCTAAACGAACACACTGGCAGAAATAGACGTCATGTCAATGACGTCATAGAGAGTTCTATAAGTACAACCGATTTCTTACCAAAGACATTGTATAAGAGATACCACACTACATAACAGCTTTGTGTGACGTCATAGAAAAATTCTGATGTCGCCAACCAAAGAATGGCGTGCTGTATTTGTAGCACAGCACTGAAAAATACGTAACAACCCCAGCGAAAATCACGTCGTCTGCAGAGTAGCCCGTCCCCTCAGACTGCGACGTGTGGCTGTGTAGTCGCAAACGTTAAATCTTATGGAGACAGTGTCAAGCAATGGTCCATAAATTTGCAGTATAATGCACACCTGTTTGGTGCCTAACACTGCTACTATATCAGTTGTGGATTATGGATCTCCCGCCCTCGTTCATAACGGCAAACACATCTCAAGACGTCGGTGAAAATATCAGTCTGGTGCCAATACACTTCGCTGTCCCAAAAATGGTTCAAATGGCTCTAAGCACTATGGGACTTAACATCTAAAGTCATCAGCCCCCTAGACTTACAAGTACTTAAACCTAACTAACCTAAGGACTTCACACACATCCATGCCCGAGGCAGGATTCGAACATGCTACAGTAGCAGCAGCGCGGTTCCGGACTGAAGCGGCTAGAACCGCTCGGCCACAGAGGCCGGCTACCGCTCCCCCCCCCCCCCCCCCCATATTCGCTGGATAATGCCAGTACGGTATGCAACTCATCGTACGTTCGTGATCACCAGATCACCTATTAAGCAGGTGAATTTTCCATAAATCCAGTAACTTAATGCCGGACTTGTTACTGATACTGCCAATCAACATACTCGAAAACACAACTGAAAACCGACATTCAGAATCAACGTAAGATAAGAGAAAATTGAGCGATCCTCTCTGTAGCACCGTTTTTTTGTGAGAGGCTCCTATACTGTGTGTGTGTGTGTGTGTGTGTGTGTGTGCGTGTGTGTGTGAGAGAGAGAGAGAGAGAGATTTTGTTCGGAATCATACATATGTAAGCAGTGGACAGTCAGTAAAATAGGCTTCTCTGGAACTTATCTTGCTGTACGTATAGCCCACATCCGTTAAACCAACATGGCAAGGGTCTTAGACTATCTATAAAATCTCGTAGTTTGTCGTAACACAACACGGCAAGCCTAAACATGTCACGCATGTGATAAATAACTATCGAATTGAAGACTGATCGTAGGTAACAGCATACTGACTAGCACTGTGTAGTGGGACCATGACACCTGAAAAGACGACGCTTCTGCGAGCTACTGCTGCGAGAGCATGTAAAGCTAGTTCGGAGTCTTGTTTCTAGAGGAGAAGACTGTGTCATGTGGAAATTCAACCATTCCAAAATAGATGCAAGTATAACTGTTTTGTGTAATCGACTTCCATGTTAAAACTATAGGCATACAGCACCTAGCTATTTTTAAGTATAGTCTCGAGATATGGTATTGGATCCTGCACTGGATTGCCCATTCGCCCAACTTAAATCCCATCGAGCAAGTGTGATATGCGCTAGGGAAATGTACTAGTTCTACAGCACGTCCACATGTACCAACAACCATCCATCAGTTGTACCGCACTGGTGGAGGAATGGAATCCTTTACCACAAAAATATCACAAACTTATGGATGAGTATGGAAACATGTTGCTGAGTATGCATTGCTCTGGCAGTCAGCGTTAGTATCATAAAAGTGGTACAGAAACACTGAATTACGTCATAGCATGACAATATGACCACCAACAGCAAATGCCTTTTACTAACGATGATTATTCACTGTAGTAGCAAAAAACCATCGGGTATAGATCATCATGGCGAGACTTCCCGTCACATGATCTTCTACATGTGATTGAATTCACAGTATATAGCGTGTGCCATGACGTGGACACCCAAGAGTCGTGGGATAGGGGCGTGGAGCCCAGCAACGACGAGGAACATGCATAATGCTCCTCGGCACACCAAAAATGGATACTCATCGGTCTGTATTTAATAAAGAACCAGCCCACATGTCTATACAAATGTGACATACAGCCTGACAACCGTACAGAACAACCTGATAACGCTGTCCTAGGATCGTCGTAGTATATGGATGACTTTCATACAGTTGTAAGTGGAACTAAGACGTGTTTTTTGATGAAATACTACGTATAATCTAGACTTAATCCTATCAGTATCAAGATGTTTAGATAACGCGCATTACCAAGTAGGATAGGAGGTACTTTATGCTCACCTGAATAAAATTAAAACAAAAACAAAATTCGTTAACTGTTGACTTGTATTGGCAACATGTTATTTTAAAGAGTTACTTATCTGAATGTAGCGTCGAGCACCTGAGAACACCTTTCAGAATACTCTTAGCAATATCAGTGCACGTTGAATAATGAGCACTTCCAACATCGTGATCACCACAAGAAGAATTAAGAAATTCAGATTTAGTTCATTCTTGTTAACTTTTTACTCTAAACATACTTTTTAAAGAGAAATTGATGTGCAAGTAACGGCATGAACCAGGAAATATTCAATACAACATTCGTTGGTGAAAGTGAGATCTGCTATTGAGAATTAAATTTTTGTATTAACTTTAACGGAAAAATATAAAATATGTATGGAATATGGTAGCAGAATCCTTAAAAAATATTTTTTTTCAAACTTCGGAATGGAAAATAACTGATTAGATTGCAATATTTTCAAGAGATAAGCAAAAAGTACCATCCCCACCCACTGGTATTGCGAGGGTTAACTCCTTAGTTCAACATTTACGCAACCACTGTAGTAGTCTTAAATGGCTCGGAATACATTTTTATACGAGCAACTTAAAATTGTAGACAGATAGATGATATCTTGTACAAGTCAAACCCCGTTAGTTGATTATCCATATTTATAACAAAAACATGTTAGTAGAGAATCCAGATGGCAGCACTTTTACGAGAATACAACACGGCTAAGGGTAGAGTGGATGCGAGTTTATTTTCAGTGTGCATAGCGGCATACTAGAGAAGGAAATTCACTTTAGAGACACCTTACCCACTTTATAAAAAATGGTTCTAATGGCTCTGAGCACTATGGGACTTAACATCTATGGTCATCAGTCCCCTAGAACTTAGAACTACTTAAACCTAAGGACAGCACAACACCCAGTCATCACGAGGCAGAGAAAATCCCTGACCCCGCCGGGAATCGAACCCGGGAACCCGGGCTCGGGAAGCGAGAACGCTACCGCACGACCACGAGCTGCTGACCCACTTTATAGCAAGAGAGTAATTTTTTATTTTAATTATAATAACTCATGACGGTAAAATGTGAGAGAGAATGGATACGGGATGTCACAAGCAGACAGATATAGAAATCGAGATGACCCGAACGATTAATTTCAGACTATCCAGTCACATAGCGTTAAAGCAATGAGACACGAAGGAGAATCGACGCCGACGGCGCCTTAAACTATCCTTCGCCGACACACTTTCGCTCTCCACCAAGACACTTCATTGTATATGTCTCGGAATCAGTAAATTTGACAGAGTTGATACAGCCGGAGAGAACACTGTATGAAAAGGCCTAAGTACGATAAATGGGTTTAAAAATAGACAAACGCCAAGCAGTAATATTAGGAGTTAAGTCATGTATTATATATCAAACTAATGCTACACATGTTGCCCACAGAGTCTCTTTGTTTCGTCGTTTGTCAGCAAACTTCTCATGATTCGCTTGTAGTAACGTCAACACGCAATCAGTGTGTTTCGATTCTGAAATGATACCAGTTTATACTGTATCCAACTATTTTTTCGATTACAAATGCATATAACGTGCAACTAGTATGTATTGGCTTGGAGAATGCCACAGCGTTCAGAATAAAGTAACACTACCGTTCCCTCACACACGCGTAGAACTTTGGTAGTATGACAATTTCGTCTTACCTCTCTAAATGCCTTCGTCGTCGGTCGAGGGAAGGAATGGTGATACCTGCTGGAAACCAATACGCAAACTGGCATAATTGTGTGTATACAGCAGAATAACGTCAACATACTACCTGCAAAAGCAATCCATTAACGTGTGTGTGTGTGTGTGTGTGTGTGTGTGTGTGTGTGTGTGTGTGTGTGTGTGTGTGTGTGTGTGTGTGCGTGTGTGTGTGTTTCTACCGTTGGTAATGGCACTTTCAGTAGACATTTGGAGGACTTTGGAAGACTAAGTATATACCCTGGCTGGGTTGGGGCTCTGTATCGAAGTTGAATAGCACAAAAAAAAGAAAAACAACCTCTGTCTGGTCTTGGTTGGTTGATTTGGGAGGGGGGACCATATCTGCTCATGAAAGCATTAAGAGCATATTAATGTTTTTAGACGTACACATGGAAAAAGTTGATAAACGTCAAAAATATAGAAAGGGTCAAAAATTCGGTAAATAATCTGGATATTAAATGTTCGTTCAGGAGATACCTGCATTTACGCGTCAGTGAAACAGCAGAACGATTCACACTAAGCCATCGGGCCACATCAGTTTGCGACTGTCCTGCTTCCGTTCTTTTGAAAGTCGCGAGTTCTATATGTTCTTATCTTGTGTTTTCTACTGAAAATCTCGAGCTTGTACTCTTGTTAACTTTACTATTACAGAGATCGCTAAAACTTTATTTATTTCTTTAATTATTGGTCCTGTGCGCAAAAAATAACTTACTTGCTCTTTCTGCTGCCACTGTTTGATCTGCTGCATTCCATTATTTAACAAAAACATAAAAATACCTATTATTCATGCTGAGTGCAATGCATGTTCTGTATGTGCGGCTCCTGCTGTTGCTGCTGCTGCTTACTACAACTATATATAATTCAAGAGAAAGGGTTTGGTCAAATCTAAACTCGATAAATGATAACCCAAACAAAAAACTACATTCTGAAAGCGATTCTTTCTCATTCAATTAACACAACGCTAGAAGCTCTTTGAACAATCGCCTCGTTTGTAAATCTGCCTCCAGTGGCATTAAAGCAATATTACAAATTAATCAAACTCTTGAGACAGACTGAAATACTTCTTAATTGAATACATAGTGAAACAATTCCCTGACAATTACAAAAGAAATCAATGACAAAAATCAATACTTAACCCAACAATGGTTTCCCTTAAGAATTCAACTCCTATCACACAAACCCTTTTCTTTAAATTAATAAGCGTGCTGCAAATTATAAAAAAATAATAACTAAATACCAAATCCTGTGTCACTGCTGGCGGACACGGCAGTACGGCAGCTCGGCGACGACCCCTCGCCAACACACGTGCGTACCAGAGCAGGCGGGCTCCTGCACTGGCTTCAAAACTGCCACTAGTTAATCCGCGCGCTGCGAAGCGCGACAACAATATCTCAGATTCCAGAGCTTGTGTATGTGCACTGTAGCCAACCTTTATATTCTAAGAGAGTATTGCCAAATCTCATAACCCCCAACCTCATTTTTGAAAATTTTGTGGGGTGATTCTTGCGTAACATATTGGCAAGGAGCAAACAGTAAAATTTTTTTACAAAACGACGAAAAATTAGGCAAAGAGAAAAAATGTTACAATTTATATCCAGTGACTAAAAGTATTTCTTGCTTAGCATCTAAGTACATTTTTTTATATGAAAATGTTGCTAGCCTAGTATGTATGTAATAAGAAAACATCAAACGAAATATAACAAGTTTCTTACATAAGTAGATAAAAAAGATCATATAAGTTTTAACATATGTGTAACAGTAACTACTTAAGCATGGAATAGTCTCCAATAAGCTAATATAACCTAATAACCAGTAAAAAATATTTTATTTTGTGCATTTGGGCACTTACTTTTCCATGACATTAATCAGTAGTGGCCTGACTACATGATATTTTATGTTTTTATGCTCGCAGTTCCCTCTGGTCAAAAGAAACCAGGTCTACATGTTTTAAGTGCAGCAGACTCAGGGACTTCACATCCACTGACAACTACACTAATATTCCCACATCCGTTAATTTATGGCGTAAGCAGACTCAGGGACTTCATATCCATGGACAAATACACCTGAAGTCAAATTTTCCTCTGGTGAGACAGTTTGACAACGTAGGCAGACTCAAGGACTTTGTGTCCACTGACAACTATACGTAACGTTCATTCTCCCAGGATGACACAGTTTGACAGTGTTGGCAGACTCAGGGACCTCATGTCCACTGACAACCACACGTCACTGCGTTATTGTGTAAGTACCTCCTGAAACTTATATAGTACAAGTCTGGGTCGAGTATTTCTCTATACTCAAAACGTCATATTTTATAGAAAATTGATTCTCCCTTTAAAATACGATATCTCTAATTACATAAATGAAGCAAGGAATAATATTATGTCATATAAACAGGCATGTGAGCTCTGAGCTCATTTAAATGTTTTCTTTAACTCTATTGCCGCAGCAATTACAGATTTGTGGCATATATCTCAAGTCATGAATAACGTGAGGCTCACCACACGGTAGAAAATTCAATTTTCTTTAAATTTCTCGCCACAGCAATCACCGATTTGTGGCTTGTATTTTCCAATTCAGTCATAATATGCGGCTCACCACACGGTGTCAAGTTAAATTTCTTACGATTAGTTTGGCCAATAACAGTGGCAAAGCTTTGAGTGTGACCACGAATCATTACAAATATGGCACCACACAAAAAAATATCATTTTAATTTCAAGGCATAAATCCTGTGCCATAGAACTCTAATTACCAAAATTTTTACATTACTAGTGATGCTGAAGAAGAATCTTACAACATTTGTTACAATAATTGTTATGTACATTTTGGTTATATAATATTTAAATAATCCTACAAATGGAAAAGTAATTCCATATTGATGCTATTATATATAATAAAAGTTACAGAATCATTTAGAAAAAGTCTAGCCAATGGCTTGCCAAATCAATTCATATATATGTACAAAATTTAGTGAATGATTACGTGACTTTGCGTCAGAATTTTTTACACTCTAATTACTAAGTTATACCAAATTTATAATTATCGGTCTGTAATGACTGTCAATTTTTCTGATGTCGAACGTAAATGTGTGTGGCATAGCGTCTAAATCGTTTTTATATGGAGTCCTCATTGTCTGTTTGGAGGCCTCCCTAGTCTTTGTATGAATCTGTGTGGCCATACCTTGGACGGTCACAAACAACAAGAATAAGAATCATCCTACAAAGAACATAATAAAAGAATAGATTTACAAAATACAACACACAAAACCCCTCCATCTGTCCAGTACAAACTGAAAGAAATGGCTTATTCATCAAGGTGACAAGAAATAAATTTATGACATGACAAGAGAAAAATCATCACCTTACAATTAACCTCGTGCTCGAATCGGCACTGCATCACTAAATTACAATCATGAAATAGAAAACACAAGATAAATATTAAATTGACTTATGTTACACTACTATTTACACATTCATAAAATATGGCAGATACTCTTGCCTCTTGGCGTAAGAGTCATTTCGCTCTGGAAAGAGAAAAGAAATAATTTAATGCGGAACATAATTATCTAGGTCATAGCTCGGTGTTTTTGTCACGGCCGACTGTTTCTGGAACGTCTTTTTTCTCGCGACCCTTAACGGTAAGCTTGCTACGCACCGATCTGAAAAAATCGTCTACTGCACAAAATTACGTCACGTTAAGTGCTTTCGTTTCTGCAATGGAGAAAACTTCCGTTGCGATCATGTTTCCTGTAAGAAATGCAATAAATTCAACCTTAACAACAATAAGAAGAGAAACAACACCATCATTCTTACCATTCCACAATTTCACAGAGAAAAAAATATATTCTTGACACTCATTCATCACATAATTCAACACTTCGCTGTGTATTTGTATCAGGACACCTTTTGTGACTCATAGCCATGTCTTAACTTTGCTGTGACTTAGATTTTAAGTAAGTGTGCACTCTACCTTAACATTACTGTCACTTAAATTTCACGCAAATGTGTGTAAGCTATATCTTCCTTCATAGAATACCATTATGGGTTTCTTCGTTTAGAAGTGTATCTTTCTTACCTTCTCTTGCTCTATAAATGTCTGCAAAGTGCTCCCTCATTGTGTCACACTAATCATGAGTGGTCCATAGATCCTAATACGCCTTACCTGGCAAACTAATAAACACGAAAAAACCACATGAATCATCACTCTTCAAACTATTTCATAAATCAGAAGTAGTGTCATTTCGAAGGTTTCCTAATTATACTACACTCCTGGAAATGGAAGAAAGAACACATTGACACCGGTGTGTCAGACCCACCATACTTGCTCTGGACACTGCGAGAGGGCTGTACAAGCAATGATCACACGCACGGCACAGCGGACACACCAGGAACCGCGGTGTTGGCCATCGAATGGCGCTAGCTGCGCAGCATTTGTGCACCGCCGCCGTCAGTGTCAGCCAGTTTGCCGTGGCATACGGAGCTCCATCGCAGTCTTTAACACTGGTAGCATGCCGCGACAGCGTGGACGTGAACCGTATGTGCAGTTGACAGACTTTGTGCGAGGGCGTATAGTGGGCATGCGGGAGGCCGGGTGGACGTACCGCCGAATTGCTCAACACGTGGGGCGTGAGGTCTCCACAGTACATCGATGTTGTCGCCAGTGGTCGGCGGAAGGTGCACGTGCCCGTCGACCTGGGACCGGACCGCAACTACGCACGGATGCACGCCAAGACCGTAGGATCCTACGCAGTGCCGTAGGGGACCGCACCGCCACTTCCCAGCAAATTAGGGACACTGTTGCTCCTGGGGTATCGGCGTGGACCATTCGCAACCGTCTCCATGAAGCTGGGCTACGGTCCCGCACACCGTTAGGCCGTCTTCCGCTCACGTCCCAACATCGTGCTGCCCGCCTCCAGTGGTGTCGCGACAGGCGTGAATGGAGGGACCAATGGAGACGTGTCGTCTTCAGCGATGAGAGTCGCTTCTGCCTTGGTGCCAATGATGGTCGTATGCGTGTTTGGCGCCGTGCAGGTGAGCGCCACAATCAGGACTGCATACGACCGAGGCACACAGGGCCAACACCCGGCATCATGGTGTGGGGAGCGATCTCCTACACTGGCCGTACACCACTGGTGATCGTCGAGGGGACACTGAATAGTGCACGGTACATCCAAACCGTTATCGAACCCATCGTTCTACCATTCCTAGACCGGCAAGGGAACTTGCTGTTCCAACAGGACAATGCACGTCCGCATGTATGCCGTGCCACCCAACGTGCTCTAGAAGGTGTAAGTTAACTACCCTGGCCAGCAAGATCTCCGGATCTGTCCCCCACTGAGCATGTTTGGGACTGGATGAAGCGTCGTCTCACGCGGTCTGCACGTCCAGCACGAACGCTGGTCCAACTGAGGCGCCAGGTGGAAATGGCATGGCAAGCCGTTCCACAGGACTACATCCAGAATCTCTACGATCGTCTCCATGGGAGAATAGCAGCCTGCATTGCTGCGAAAGGTGGATATACACTGTACTAGTGCCGACATTGTGCATGCTCTGTTGCCTGTGTCTATGTGCCTGTGGTTCTGTCAGTGTGATCATGTGATGTATCTGACCCCAGGAATGTGTCAATAAAGTTTCCCCTTCCTGGGACAATGAATTCACGGTGTTCTTATTTCAATTTCCAGGAGTGTATTACCCAGCAATTATATCTTCTCAATTCAGAGCCACTTTTACACTATACTTTACCGGAAGATAGTCAACACTTTCTGTTATTTCATGTTATTTCTCCCTAAAAACGTACATAGTTATTTCTTGCACTTTCCTTCAAATAAGTCACGAAAATTTCATTCTTTCAGTGAACAATCGCAAGATGTCAACAGCTGGTATAATCCTCTCGTCAGAAATGTCCTTTGCAAAGTTCTCATTCTCTCAAACAATACAAATCGTTCATAATCATTCATTCTTGGTCTTTCATGCAGGATAGATTGACAATAAAAGATTAATAGATAAACAGGTTAGTCAAAGATTATGAAACAGTACCGAAAACTAAAATCGGAAGAATATACTGTAACGGCTGGGGCACCTATGCTTGCCAAATATATATTTACTAAAGATCAGTAAACCCCCTAGGGCCTTATTCCTTGAAAATTTTAATGTGTGATAAGTGGTGAAGACCTCGCGATTTATGTGTTCGTATTGTCTCAACTTCCACAGCGTTTGTGTGTGCAATGCGTCGTATACGGAAGGGTCCTTCATACACCATGAAAAGCTTCCTACTCAAATATTTTACCTTATGAGATAGTCGATGTTATCTAAGCAATACCGTTTGACCTACCAGTAAATTCTTGATGTTGACTCGTGGATTATGCAGTTTCTTCCTTCTGTCTGCAGCTTTCTTGATGTTCTGTAATGCTATACTTACCACTTCATGGTGGTTGTTTATTTTTCAACACAAGCAGTGGGGGCAGGTTAGTGGAATTATTAGGTAGTTCATTAATAATGTTTTGGAAACCAGATAAATGTACGTCCCAGTTTCTATGTTGGCGATGGCAGTACAAACTGCAAAGTTTAGCTAACTCCTTCACGATATGTTCTGATGGGTTACATGATGGCATAAAACGTGATATAAATACTCGTTTAAATTTCCTGCATCGCAAGGTTTTCAGCCAACTGTTGGAACGGAATTGTGGGCCATTGTCACAAATCACGTTGTCAATGTGCCCTACTTCCTTCAAGAAATTCTTGACAAATGCTGTGGAAACTGATTTTGCTGTAGCTTTTCGTAAAGGAGTGAATGAGACAAATTTCGAAGTAAGCTCAACAGCTACGAAAACATATGAATGGCCTTGTCTAGAACTTATTACTGGTCCGAAGATGTCCACGGCAGCCATCTCTTTTAATTTGACTGGGATGATTGGAAATAGTGGTGTTCTGTGTGTCACTGTTGGTGGTTTTCCTTTCTACCATAACTTGCATATTGCCAGGACTTTACGGATTCTCTTTTCCATATTGTAAAAATAGCATGTGTCTCGTAATTTTTGAAAACATTTCTTCGCACCAAAGTGGGCATAACTGAGATGTGTGTGCAAATGAGTTTATTTACAAGTTCGTCTGGTATGCATAAAACCAAAGAAGGACTGTCAGGACGTCTGCGTCTGAATAAGATGTTATCACGTATGATATAAAACTATCTTATAGCAGGATGTGACTTACTCTCCCACTTCCTTTTTATATCCTTCCAAATCGAATCATTTTCTTGTTCACGAGCAATGTCACTTAATGAGGATGAAATGAAATTTTCAAAAGCAACCTTCTGCATGTAGAGTAAGCTGTAATTATTTTCTAGGCAATCTTCCTCGTTACTTTCAGCTAAACCAAGAGTTGCTCGTGAAAGCGCATCAGCAATGATGTTTTGTGAACCTGGAATATATATATTACAGTGAAGTTAAATTCCTGAAGAAACAAAGCCCAACGTTTTAAACGGTCGTGATTTAATTTGGCTGACATGAGAAATTGTAACGCCCGATGGTCGGTGTATACTTTTGTGTGCTTGTCTTGCAGATAGTAACGAAATTTATCAAACGCCCATACTAAGGATAATGCTTCCAGCTCCGTGACTGAATAGTTGCGCTCTGATTTTGTTAATACTCGACTGGCAAAAGCTATACTTTTGTGAGTAAGAATTCCATTTTCAACAGCTTCTTGGAACAAATGGACACCAAGCCCAGATCTTGAACTACCTGTCGAAAGGCAAAAATCAAGGGATAAATCAGGATGTGACAATATAGGTGCATTCAGTAGTGCAGTTTTCAAATCGTGGTAGTCTGTTTGAGCAACATGATCTCAGTCCCAAACTGTGTTCTTACCTGTTAGTTGAGATAATCTAGGTGTTGACAAGCTTTGTAGGCTAATAAAACGACGATAAAAATTTATTAGTCCCAAAAATCCTCTTAATTGTCGCTTGTTTGTTGGTAGGGGCATTTCTTTGATTGCATTTAATTTTCCTGGATCAGGAAGAATGCCTTTTGTTGTAACAATGTGGCCAAGAAATTTGATTTGTGTTCTACCGAAGTCCGATTTTTCTAAATTGACTGTAATGCCATGTTCCCGAAATGTTCGTAATAATTCACTTAATACTTGGTTGTGTTTTGATCATGAATTTTCTGCGATCAAAATGTCGTCAACATAAGTGGTGATCCTGTCTTTTAAGTGTGTCGGTAATATTGTATTCAAACCACGGATAAATGCAGCTGACGAAACGTTGAGACCAAATGGCAATTTTCGAAATTGGTAACAGTTTTCAAAACATAGGAAAGCTGTGTATTTCCTACACCTCGGATTTAGTTCTATTTGCCAAAAACTACTTCGTAAATCCAAAGATGACATCACCTTCACTCCATGGAATTTTTGCAATAGTTCATCTAGTGTCTGTGGTCTATCGGTTTCAGGTTGGATTACTGTGTTAATTTGTCTGGAATCAAGAACCAGTCTAATGGAATTATCCCTTTTCTTAACCACGTGTAATGGGCTATTATATGAACTCACAGCAGGTTCGATGATTCCCTGCTCTAACATGGATTGTATTTCCTGTTTCACTTTGTCTCTGTATGTCAATGGGATGACGTATGGTGGTACAAAAAATTTATTATGTTCCTTGACCCTGAATTCATAAAGAAAGTTACGTATTGTTCCTGTCTTGTGAGAAAAAACTTCACAATTTGTTTGTAATATTTCAAATTACTCATCATTTCCTACATTAGGATCCACTTCGTCTCGGTAAATATTCCTTTTCATTAATTGTTCTGTACTAATGGGTTGTTCTGTTTCACAGTAAAACGTAGTGATGTTATCTGTGCAACTATTAGACAAATTCAGTGATTGTTGTGTCTCAAGCGGAAAGAGAAAACGCAGATAATTCACTTCCTCATCCTCCTTTGTTAGCCATCCTTGAAATTTAGGCGTGACTAACATTTGATTTACTCGTAACATGACTTCTGCATTACTAAAGTTTAACATTGCTTTATATTCACGTAGGAATTCCAAACCCAAAATCATTTCTGTTGATAAAAGAGGGACTACTAAGAAATTTGCAGAAGACTCGTGTCCTTGACACCTGAAAACTAAAGAAGTCTGATTGCATACGTCTACACTCCTTCCTTGAATGACTGCCTTTAATTTGGTCTTTAATAATGGCAAGGTTGGACAAACAGATGCCTGTTCACACTTCTTAAACATTGTCTCGCTAACTACATTCACAGGGCTGCCAGAATCAAGTACAGCTGAAAGTAGAGTATTTCCAACCGAGATTTTTATAATTGGATGAGCATACATAATTTCGTTGTTATCATTTTCTTGTGATAATGTGTCTCTAATGTCCTCCAATCCAACAAAGTTAACATAATTTGTGTATCGGCTTTCCGCCGCTACAAATGGTTCGTTTGTAGTCCTTGTTGCTAGTCATTGTTGTGCCTGCTGGTATTGCCGCGAATTATTGCTTGGATTGGGTGGTCTGATTTCTACATTGTCGCCACGCTCTAAATTGGAATTTCTGCGATCCTGCCAATTTTGATTTGTCCCCTCATCATAACTGTTTTGGTTCTCATAATTGTTATGACTATAATTATCACGTGGGCTCGATGCTCCGTATTCTGCACGAGCACCGCGTTCCGAATTGTAATTTGCGTGTCCACGCCAATTTCGGTTGGCCATACCGCGACCATTCCTTCTAAAATAATTTTCATTTCCATAACGCCTTTGCTCTCATGGTCCGCGATCTCTATTACTGTACTGAAAGTTCCTATGATCATAAAAATCATTTCTCTGGCGTCTATGATCTGCGTTATACGGTTGATGCCGCATATCACGTCTATCTTCTTCCGCCCTGTACGCGTGAGGTTCGTCCGAGTTCCATACGCGTTTACGGTCACCCCGCGGATTATTATTTTGCCAATACTGATTACTATAATCTCTTTGTGTGTTTTCATAGTTGTCAAATTCTAATTCTTGCAAAAGAGCTTGGAATGCCTCCAAGTCATCTTTGGACCTACCTGCCAAAATTATGTGGCGCAATCTGATCGGCAGTTTTGTCAAACAGATACGAATTAATTCCGACTGACTGTACGGATTCGTTAAATATCTGTTCATGCGCATCATGTTTTCAAAATATTGCACTGGAATTGAAAATTTCGACTGCTCATAACTTTGCATCATAATGATGTAATGTGTTATACGGTCTTGTGTAGTCTCTGACCAGTAAGCAGATAAGAATGCGTGATAAAATACACCATATGTGTGACATTCACGTACTATTGAGCGCATTCTTGTTGCAGGCCCTCCTTCAAGATAACTGCAAATGAACTCCAGTTTGTGGCCAATTGGCCGTGTTGGTGGTAAAGAATAGTCAAATTGTTGTAACCACTCTCGAGGGTGGATATCGTGACTAGCATTCCGAAAAATTTTAAATTTTCTAACTGTGAGAAAATGCTTATAGTCAAACTCGTCATTTTTCTTAGCGGATGAGTTTTCTTTTACATCATGACTCACGTTTCCTTCATTACGTCCCGCAAACGTGTCATATTCACGAGAGAAGTGGTCGGTGTTTCCATAATTAACGCGCTCATTGTCGTTACCAATTTGGTAATTATTGGATCTACCAGTGTCATTGCTGCGATCGATCTTTTCTTCGATGCTGGCAAGCTGTTCCTGTATATTTTTTACGTCACGTTTGTTTTGCTGATTAATTGTCATCTGCCCTTGTTTAAAATGTTGCAGAGACTGAAATTCTTCGGTATCCGCGATCGGTACCGGCTGAGTGTCATCTGACCTCGTATCTAACCCGCTACTCAGTTCCGTCACTTTCATGGATAATTCATCTACCTGTTTAGCTACTGTCGTTAATTGAGTTTCTATCTTTGAAACTTCATTGGTGATCTGTAACTGCAATGACTCAACATTTTTCGCTAATTCCTCTACTTGCAGTTCTTGTTGTGACGTCTGTCGTTTCACTTCAACATTATCAACATTTTGTACGTGATCAAGTCGGGATACAAGATTGTTAATATCTGATTTGAGTTCTTCACGTAGCTGACTTTTCAACTGACTGGTCATTTCTTCAAATTTACTATTTAAATGGTCATTCACCTCACCCTGAAACAACGTGAGATTCTCATTAATTTCGTCCTGAAGTGATTTGAAATTCTTTGCATTATTGTTGTTAAATTCAGTGACTTTACTCTCCTGTCTGTCATTAAATTCGGTGAGTTTACTCTCCTGTCTGTTATTAAATTCAGTGAGTTTACTCAGTAATAATTGTAAAACATCATTACTGGGGGCAGGGAGTACAACGTTACTCTTCTCTGTTAAAGCAGAAGCAGTACCCGCATTTCCACTAACAGAAGGAAAGGCAAAATTACTCCGCTCTATCGGAGTGGCAACCACACCTGAATTTCCACCGAAAATGGGGAAAACAAAATTACTCTGCACTTTAGAGGCGGAAGCAACGCTGGAATTTCTCGTAACGAGTTCGGTTTGCGTCACTGTATTCTCACGTCCTAAGTTGCGTGTAGCACACAGTTGTTCATCATGCATTGTTGGCAAATGATCGCCTACATTCCGATTCTCCGTTGTATTGTTCGAAAATTCCCGGATCTCAATATTCTCAAAAGAATTTTCTACTCCCTGTTCCGAATTTTCGGAAACTGCGTTTGAAACCGCTCCTACATTCATGTTCGCCACCGTATCTACGTTCGTGTTTGCAGTAGCATCTGCATTATTTTCCATTTTCTTTTGTGCTCTCGTCCTCATTGTCGCAATACGAACGAAAACATGTCACTAAAATACACCGCTATCCTAAAAATTCCACTGTTCAATCAACTATTACACAATGCACCAACAAATTCAAAGACAAAACTGCTGTTAATACAAAGCAGTGCGCAAGAGATCAAAATGCTGTGCCTCCACTAATAATTACTGTTGCGTAAGCTTGCAGTTGGCAGTAGAAAGACGAAGCATATCTAACTACGATTCATCCAAAAAAAAAAAAAAAAAAAAAAAAAAAAAAAAAAAAAAAAAAAAAAAAACGTATCCTGGTTGGCATGACGCCAGGTCAAAGTCGCGAGTTCTATATGTTCTTATCTCGTGTTTTCTACTGAAAATCTCGTGCTTGTACTCTTGTTAACTTTACTATTACAGAGATCGCCTAAACTTTATTTTTTTTTATTATTGGTCCTGTGCGCAACAAATAACTTACTTGGTCTTTCTGCTGCCACTGTTTGATCTGCTGCATTCCATTATATAACAAAAACACAAAAAAAACCTATTATTCACGCTGAGTGCAATGCATGTTCTGTATGGCGGCTCCTGGTGTTGCTGCGGCTGCTGCTACTTACTACAGCTACATATAATTCAAGAGAAAGGGTTTGGTCAAATCTAAACTCGATAAATGATAACCTAAGCAAAAAACTATATTCTGAAAGCGATTCTTTCTCATTCAATTAACAAACCGCTAGAAGCTCTTTGAACAATCGTTTCGTTTGTAAATCTGCTTCCAGTGGCATTAAAGCAATATTACAAATTAATCAAACTCTTGAGACAGACTGAAATACTTCTTAATTGAATACATAGTGAAACAATTCCCTGACAATTACAAAAGAAATCAATGAGAAAATGTAACAATCGTTTCCCTTAAGAATTCAACTCCTATCATTATCTGTCCGCAGCTCGTGGTTCCCAGGTTCGATTCCCGGCGGGGTCAGGGATTTTCTCTGCCTCGTGATGACTGGGTGTTTTGTGATGTCCTTAGGCTAGTTAGGTTTAAGTAGTTCTAAGTTCTAGGGGACTGATGACCATAGCTGTTAAGTCCCATAGTGCTCAGAGCCATTTTTTTTTAACATTATCAAAATTACCGTCTGCTGCTACGCATATACACAAACTCTTTTCTTTAAATTAATAAGCGCGCTGCAAATTATAAAAAATATCAACTAAATACCAAATACTGTGTCACTGCTGGCGGACACGGCAGTACGGCAGCTCGGCGACGACCCCTCGCCCAACACACGTGCGCACCAGAGCAGGCGGGCTCCTGCGCTGGCTTCAAAACTGCCACTAGTTAATCCGTGCGCTGCGAAGCGCGACAACAATATCTTAGATTCCAGAGCTTGTGTATGCTCGCTGTAGCCAACCTTTACATCCTAAGAGAGTATTTCCAACTCTCACTTTCTATTGCCATCCACCGTAGAGAGTCTGGTAGGCAGTTTCTCTGTGCCATACTACACCGTCTGTGACTGCGTACTGACGTACGCAGCAGATCAGAGTGTCTGGAGGTATGTCTTGGATGTTTAGCTAGAAAGCTCTGTATGAGTGGTCTATTACAACCACTACACAATCTGTCTCCAAATTGGCCGAGATCTGTGCTCAAGATTGAGAGAAAGTGAACTCGTTATAGATCAGTTGGAATAAATTAAAGCAACATACCGTTATTTTACCGTCCTGTGTCTTATTCACGATATAAACGTACAAAATGTCATCCATACGTCCGTACAATCCCGTTCTCCACGGAAGATGGCATCCTGGACAACGGAAAATCGTGCCAAAGATGACGTAACGCCATCTAGCAAACGATGCGATGTTTACCGGGTAGTCCCACATCCACAATCGCTGTGTACACAGTCACAGACGGTGCACTATGGCACAGAGAAGATGCTTACCAGACTGTCTGCGGTGGACGGCCATAGAAAGAACGGAAGCAGGACAGTCGCAAACTGATGTGTGAATCGTTCTGTTGTTTCTCGGACGTGCCGATAATTTATAGAGACCAAAATTGTATCCCGAAGACCAGGGCAGGACTGACCGCATGTGACTTCAGACGAGAGGACCGTCATTTGGCTTTAAGGGCACGACAGTAACGCCTTAATACTGCACAGTAACTGGCATGTGAGCTCGCAGCATCCGCTGAAGGTACTGTATGGAGTCAAACGGTGTGCAGAAGGCTTCGGCAGAGTGGCCTTTATAGTCGGAGATCTGCTGTATGTCTACCTCTGACGCGTCTTCACAGAAGAGAACGTCTAGGGTGGAGTAATGAACACGCCAAATGGGCGGTCGAAGAATGGGCCAATGTTGTTCTCACAGATATATCTCAATTTAGCCTGGGGAGTGGTTCTCGATGGCTTTGCACCTGGAGGGAACGCGAAACACAGTTTCGGGGCCCAAACAATGTGGAAAGAGACCGATATCGAAGAGCATCCCTAATGGCGTTGGCAGGGATTATGTTTACCACTCGAACCCCTATTCACGAAATTGTACAGGTGAATCGGCAGGGTTTAACTGCTGTCAGGTATCGTGACGTGATCTTGGGACCTCATTTGCTGTTGATGCGAGGTACTGTTGGCCCAGACTTCGTACTGATACACGATAATACTCGACCTTACAGAGGACGGGTGGTTGATGTTTTCTTGGGAACGGAAGATATTGCACGCATGGCTCGGCCTGCTCGCTCTCCCGATTTGAATCCCACAGAGCATATCTGGGATGTAGTGGGGAGACGGCTTGTATCACGCCAGCGTCCACCGACCACTCACCAAGACTGTGAGCAGCTCTGCAGGAAGAATGGTCGTTATTGCCTCAACATGAGTCTGATGGCAGCATCCACAGCATGCCCTTTCGTTGACAGGTTCACGTTAACTAGTTGTCTCAATGTGTGTCCAAATCCGTTAAGTTGGAAAACACGAGAACATTTTTGTCTACCGTTATACATGTTGTAGTTGTTTACGTACTGAATTATTTGCGTTGTTTTTTTACTTTACCGTCATCTGTTTATACTGTAATGTGGCGAAATAAAAGCAAGCTTGCAAAATTTCCATTTGTTGCTTTAATTTTTGACACCAGTGTATATATACAGAGGGAGGGAGAGACATGGCGTTACAGATAAATGTAGGAAACAAAAATCGTTATGTAGATGATGTAACACGTCGAGGGGAGTAGTGACGAGTAAATATAAGAGTGGCAGTGACAGCACCTTTGCATTACTAGTGGAACGATGGTGCATTCTGAAGAGACAGGATGAAATTACCATACTCTCATTAGTTCTATGTGAGTGTGTGTGAGATAACGGTATTATTATTTTATTCTGAATGCTCTGGCATTTTGCAACCCAAATACATTTTAGTTGCAAGCCATATATCTTGGAATAGTAAAAAACAGTTAGATGCAGTTTAAAGTTGTATCATTTTAGAATCGAGACACATTGATTGCATATCGGTATTGCTATAGGCGAATCATGAGAAGTTTGCTGATAAAGTATAAAAAAGGACTCTATATGCAACGTGGGTAACACAAGTTTCAGCTACAGGTCTCAGATTAGCTCCTAATACAACTGCTTGATGTTTGCTAATTTTTAACCCCACTTATCGTACATTTACTCTTTTTGTCGAAAGTTCTCTCCGGCTGTTTCAGTTGTGCTTTCGAAACATATATAATGGCGTGTTTTCGTGGTGAGTGAAAGCGTGTTTGGTAAGGATGGTTTAAGGCGCCGTCGGCGTGGATATTGCTTTGTATCCCAGCGCTACAGCGCTGTGGAGAGAGAGAGTGTAAACTTAATCATCAGGGTCGTCACGATAGCTACATCTGTCTGCTTGTGAGCTCCAGCGTTATTATAATTTAAATAAACAACTACTTCCTTGCTGTAAAGTGGGCAGGGTATCTTTAAAATGAAGTACCTCCATTAATATGCCGTCATGTATATAGAGAATGAAGCCGCATCCACCCTACCATTGGCCTTGGAGTATTCACATAAATGAGTGTAATTACAACCACACTTACAGGTTATCACCGAAAGCACCGTCATCTGGACTCTTTACTCATATGTTTTCGATATCAATATGGATAATCGTCTAACTGTGTTTGACGTGTGCAAAATATAACTATCTGTCTACAATAGTAATTAGGGACTCTGTTACGCAAATTCGTGCCGTTGATGCGATCTCGTATATAAAAAAAAAAAAATTGTTTGAGTCGTTTACTAGTTAGCACACTGGACTCGCGTCGGGAAGTTGACAGTTCAAACCTGCGTCCGGCCATCCTGATTTAAGTTTTCCGTGGTTTCCCAAAATCGCTTAAGGCAAATGCCGGGATAGTTCCTTCGAAAGGGCAGAGTCGCTTGCCTTTTCCATCCTTACCCAATCCTAGCTTGTGCTCCGTCTCTAATCACCTCGTTATCGACGGGACGTTAAACACTAATTCCCTCCTTCTGAGTCGTTTACTACTACTACATAGATCGCATAAGCGTTGTATTACAGACTTAAGTCTAGAGTATGGGTATTATTTTGTCAAAATACGAACGAAACAATACGTTGGTGTGCTACCTGGCTGGAAAAGGAGTACCCACGTTAGTTTTAAAAGCAGAACTGTTGGGGGTATTAGGGGTATTATAGTTCTGATTGGCCCAGGAAGAAAAGTTGGCGGTGAGGGATATGCTTGGCGCTTTAACTGTTAGCAGCGATTATCCACAAACACGTCGGTGAGTTACGATAGGTTTTGCTGTGGTGGGATAGCTTCTTCCTAGAATGACTGAGTGTCATTTGTGCCAGCTACCATATAAGAGGTGATTACAGATACTCTGTGCAAATTTCTCTACGACTCCTGGGGAGTTGTGGGACACTCCAGTTCGCGATCTGGTGATCACGATCGTACGACCAGTTGCATATCGGACCCGCATTATCCATCGAATACCGGGGGGAGAACGGTGTGTATTGCACCAGTCTATGTAATTTCCACCTACAGCTTGGGATCTGTTCGCCGATATTAACGAAGCTGGGGGATCCCTCATTCGGAACTGCAGCAATGTCAGGCGCTAGACCAGCGGGCTTACATCGCAACATTGCCGGACTCTGTGTGACAGCAAGCATCGGCGTTCGTGTCTACACACACAGCTATCCTGCAGACGACAAGATTTTCGTTGGAGTTGTTACAGATACTGAACAGCTCCCTAGAGGTGCATTTCGCAGCACAGCGCTGAAAATTCAGTACCTTTGACTGGAGGTATCAGAATTTTACTATGACGTCAGATAATCTAGTAATGTAGTCTGGCATTTCATATACGATATCGCTGGTTAGAATCGGTAGTGCTTATAGAATTCTCTGTGATGTCATCGACACTACGTACTATTTCTGTCAGTGTGTTCGTTTCGGATAGTACGACGTCACACACTATTAATAGTGTGGTGGCTTAGCAATGGTACATAAATGTGGATTTCTCGATTTGCTGTAGGATTTTGGAACGTATACTGTGTTCGAACACCATGAAGTACCTCGAAGAAAACGATTTATTGACACATAGTCAACACGGGTTCAGAAAATATAGTTCTTGTGAAACACAACTAGCTCTTTATACTCATGAAGTAATGAGTGATATCGACAGGGGATGTCAAATTGACTCCATATTTTCAGATTTCCAGAAGGCTTTCGATACCGTTCCTCACAAGCGTCTTCAAGCCAAATTGCGTGCCTACGGAGTATTGCCTCAGTTGTGCGACTGGATTCGTGATTTGCTCTCAGAAAGGTCACAGTTCGTAGTAATAGACGGAGAGTCATCGAGTAAAACAGAAGTAATATCCGGCGTTCCTCAAGGAAGTGTTATAGGCCCTCTAATGTTCTGATCTATATTAACGACATAGGAGACAATCTGACTAGACGTCGTAGATTGTTTGCTGATGATGCTGTCGTTTACCGTCTTGTAAAATTATCAGATGACCAAAACAAATTGCAAAATGATTTAAATACGATATCTGTATGGTGAGAAAAGTGGAAATTGATCCTGAATAAAGAAAAATGTGAAGTTATTCACATGAGTACTAAAAGAAATCCGCTAAATTTCGATTACGCGATAAGTCACACAAACCTGTAGGCTGTAAAGTCAACTAAATACTTAGGGACTGCAATTATATATAACTTAAATTGGAATTATCACATAGATAATGATGTGGGTAGAGCAAACCAAAGACTGCGATTAACTGGCAGAGCACTTAAAAGGTGCAACAAGTCTACTAAAGAGACTGCTTACACCACGCTTCTTCGCCATATTCTGGCGTACTGTTGTGCGGTGTGGGGTCCGCATCAGGTGGGACTGACGGATGACGTTGAAAAAGTTCAAAGAAGGGCAGCTCGTTTTCTATTATCACGAAATAGGGGAGATAGTGCCACAGACATGATACTTGAATTGGAGTGGCGACGGGCTCTTCTAATGAAATTTCAATTACTGGTTTTCTCCTCCAATTGCGAAAACATTCTCCAACACAGGGAGAAATGATCATCACGATAAAATAAGAGAAATAAGGGTTCGTACAGAAAAATTTAAGTGCTTGTTCTTCCCGCCCGCCGTTCGCGAGTGGAACGGTAGAGAGACAGCTTGAAGGTGGTTCATTGAACCCTCTTCCAGGCACTTTATTTGAATAGCAGAGTGATTACGTAGATGTAGATGCAGATGTAAATGTAGATGTAGACGAAAACGAGAGCATCATCACATCGACGTGACGCGATGGAGCTAATGATGCGACGTGGTGACGGTACGTCGTGGCGCGATGTTGACACACATAATTCTGGTAATAGGGTAAAATTGTGGAAAAATGAGGAAATTACGTATCTGTCTGGGTGTGCCGCCTGCTGGTGTCTTCAAATGTTAATTTGTTATTAGCAAAAAGACCTCTAGTGACGTGATTTGTTACTAACAAACTGACACAGCCTACAACCTATGATGCCCACCCAGCTGTCCCCAGTTGTAAAAGATGGAGCTGGGAACGTGTTTCTGGGAGCATCATGACGTAAGGAACAGAGGGGTGAAACTTGTGTGATGGAAAACAAAATAAAATTGGTAAACCAGATGAAAACAAAGAATTCCGAGCGCTCTTACATTTCTGACTAGGTGTGGTCTCTGGTGGTGCTACGTACTACAAAACTGTTATTAACTGAAACGTAAAGTGACGTGATTTGTTGTTAACATACTGACTCAACCTTCCCCCTTTGCTACCCAGCTCTAGAATGTTTACCTCAGTTATAAAATAGAAAAACCCATTACAAATACTAAAACTGAGGAAGACATTGAAAAATACGTAGAATTGTATGTTTTACATGTTGAGCTGGGTGTGGTCTGTGCTGGTGTTACTTAATATTGTTATTGACAAATAGACACACTTCGCCGGCCAGTGTGGCCAAGCGGTTCTAGGCGCTTCAGTGTGGAACCGTGCAACCGCTATGGTCGCAGGTTCGAATCCTGCCTCGGGCATGGATGTGTGTGATGTCCTTAGGTTAGTTAGCTTTAAGTAGTTCTGAGTTCTAGGGGACTGATGACCACAGATGTTAAGTCCCTTAGTGCTCAGAGCCATTTGAACCATTTTTAGACACATCCGCTCCCTATGCTGTTCAACTCCATAGTAACGCCTGCCACAAAAGTGTACTAGTTATAAAAGATGAAGGTGTAGAGGGGTTGCATGATTCTCATTGGCCCAGAGGGGCGGTAGGTGAGGGTAGGAGGACAGGGGGTTGCCGCCACTTTTGTGACATCTGACGACTATATGTTTACGTCCTTACCTTGAATATAAATAGTACAATTGCCTGGATGAGTTCCCTGTGTGACCGCGATCAATTCCAGGTGATTTTCCGGGGGATATGGAATAAGGGAAGCGAGGAGACCAAGAGGATAACCTGACACCGGATGTGTAACATGACACTGGATGTGATAATATCGTTATCTTGGCCTGAGCGCTCGCTGGTATCCTACTTACGTTTTGCGAGTTATCTTTCTGTATACATCCAGTATTTATGTACAGAGTATTGCACAACTCCTATTGCAGGCTTCTAGGTATTGTAGAGGTACTTAGTACATAAAAATTTGATAAGGAACCCATATATGTTTGAAGATAGGATCACTTTTACTGAACGCACCCAGAGGAGGAGTGAGCTGGGATTTGTGTCCCCTACAGGAGTCCATGATATGGGGAATTTTTCGAGCACCAGCCGTCTGGTTCTCTTCTACGTAACGAAGTACTTCCTCTTCCAAGTCAAGACTGCGACGCTTCTGTGGAGCACCACGGTGAACCCTACCAGCTTCGAAAGTGCTAATTTCTCGCGGCCGTTGTTATAGACGGAGGAAAACAATATGTGTTGTCATAATTGTGATACAAACTGACGACGATTGGTTGATTTGTGAGAGGGGAAACACCCGCGAGGTCGTCGGTCCCAACGGATTAGGGAAGGATAGCGAAGTGAGTCGGGCCTGCCGTGTCAAACAAACCATTCCGGTATTTGCCTGAAGCGATTTAGGGAAATCACGGAAAATCTTAATCAGGATGGCCAGACGCGGGTTTGAACCGTCTTCCTCCCAAATGCGTGTCCAGTGTGGTAGCTACAGTGCTACTTCGCTCTGAGATTGACGACGGCGCCCTTTTCTGAGTTTATGTGGTAATGCAAACTGGGAGATGTGAAACCGATCCGATTTTCAAAGTTACTTGACACCGCTTGACAAAAAAAGTAAAGCACCCAGAAGGAGAGGAGGAAACGAAATGAAACTTCACTGGCTGAGAAAGTACGTGATGATGTTCCAGTGATTACGAAGTCGTGACAAATTTAGAAATAACTCTGCAGGATGAGCCCATCCATCAGTATGACGTTGCACCCTTCTCTGGCTAGGATGAATTCACTGATTAGTTTGCGAAGGTTGTCATAAAGCCTTTGTTTCCTCCTTGAGGCAAACTGTCCCACATCTGTTATAACTAGTCTTTGATATCCTCGATATTGAAACTGAGACGAAGTAGATGTCCGAGCGGGTTCCACGCATGCTCTGTCCGGGACAAATCTGGGAGTGTTGTTGTCCAGAGGGGTACCTCAACGCAACTCAGGCAATTAATACAGACACGAACTGTGTGTGGACGAGAATCGTCCAATTTAAAAAGGCTCTCACGATACTGTCGCATGAGAGGTAATAAATTTGCACGCAGGATGTGTTGGATGTACCGTTATGCCGCCATAGATCCCTCAGTAACTACTAGCTATGTCTTGAATTCATACCTGATGAGCCCCAAAACCATAACGCCAAGAATGACACCGCCGTTCCTCTCCAAGGTATTGGACGAATGTGACCTCTTTGCAGGTGCCACTGTACTCGACAATGCTGGTCGTCCGGTGTAGTGCAGAACCGCGATTCTTGGCTGGACACAGTGCGACGCCAGTCATCCGTAATCCATGCTTCTTGGTCGCGGTGACACAGTAGATCGAGAGATTGTAATAATGAAAATTGTACTGAAATGCCGGAGGATCTGCAACGAATTGACGCATGGTGCAGGGAATGGCAATTCAATCTCAATGTAGGCAAGTGTAATGTGCTGCGAATACATAGAAAGAAAGATGCTTTATCATTTAGCTACAGTATAGCAGGTCAGCAACTGGAAGCATTTAATTCCATAAATTATCTGGGAGTAGGCATTAGGAGTGATTTAAAATGGATTGATTATATAAAATTAATCGTCGGTATAGCAGATACCAGACTGAGATTCATTGGAAGAAACCTAAGGAAATGCAGTCCGAAAACAAAGGAAGTAGTTTACAGTTCACTTGTTCGCCCACTGCTTGAATACTGCTCACCAGTGTGGGATCCGTACCAGATAGGGCTGATAGAAGAGATAGAGAAGATCCAACGGAGAGCAGCGCGCTTCGTTACAGGATCATTTAGTAATGGTGAAAGCGTTACGGAGATGATAGATAAACTCCAGTGCAGACTCTGCAGGAGAGACGCTCAGTAGCTCGGTACGGGCTTTTGTTGAAGTTTCGAGAACATATCTTGACCGAGGAGTCAAGCAGTATATTGCTCCCACCTACGTATATTTCGCGATGAAACCACGAGGAAAAAATCAGAGAGATCAGAGCCCACACAGAGGCATACCGACAATCTTTCTTTCCACGAACAATACGAGACTGGAATAGAAGGAAGAACCGGTGGAGGTACCCAAGGTACCCTCCGCCACACTCTGTCAGGTGGCTTGCGTAGTATGGATGTAGATGAAGATGTAGATTTGTAAAAATGAAATTCTAACAAAATTTCAATTTGGTTTTCAGAAAAGCTTTTCAAATTAAAATACTATATATGCTTTCATTGATCAAACATTATATGAATTGACTAAACGAACACCACTTATTGGGATATTTTGTGATCTCTCAAAGGCCTTTGATTGTGTGAATCATGCAATTCGTCTAGATAAGCTTAAGTATTGAGGTATTAGTGGGACAGTACACAAATGGTTTAATCCATACTTAACTGGAAGCATGCAAAAGGTTGAAATGAACAGTACAGATAGTCTGCAAAAACCACCGGATTCGTGTAGCTGGGGAGGTATCAGTAATGTTGTTCCACAGGATTCAGTCTTGGGTCCATTATTGTTCTTAATATACAGTATATTAACAACTCGCCACTCTATATTCATGAGGATGCAAAGCTAGTTCTTTTTGCTGATGATACGAGTATAGTAACACACCCAACCAGGAAAAATCAGCTGAGGAAATTGCCAATAATGTCTTACAGAAAATTATTAAGTGGTTCTCTGCAAATGGACTCTCACTAAATTTTGAGAAAACACAGTTTATACACTATTGTACAGTAAATGGCATATATATATATATATATATATATATATATATATATATATATATATATTGGCCACGACATCTTGGTAGATGATTGTTGCAGTGTCTGTGTGTTTATGGGTTGCATTTTTTCATACGACTTGTCAAGCCAATGGCAGCACGGCATAACACCATTGATAAGTATAGACTATGAACAGAAGTCTGTTGCTAAGGGCCGGCCGAAGTGGCCGTGCGGTTAAAGGCGCTGCAGCCTGGAACCGCAAGACCGCTACGGTCGCAGGTTCGAATCCTGCCTCGGGCATGGATGTTTGTGATGTCCTTAGGTTAGTTCGGTTTAACTAGTTCTAAGTTCTAGGGGACTAATGACCTCAGCAGTTGAGTCCCATAGTGCTCAGAGCCATTTGAACCATTTGTTGCTAAGGCAGAATACTCAAAATTTCTGGATTTGTGCACTGACGAGAAAGTGAATTGGAAGAAACATATCGATGATCTGCTGAAACGGTTAGGTTCAGCTACTTATGATATTGGGGTTATTGCAAATTTTGATGATAAACATATCAGTAAATTAGCCGACTATGCCTATTTTCACTCACTGCTTTCATATGGCATCATGTTTTGGGGCAACTCGTCATTAAGGGAGAAAGTATTCTTTGCACAAAAGCGTGTAATCAGAATAAAACCTGGAGCCCATCCAAGATCACCTTGCAGGCATTTATTTAAGCAACTCGGGATATTTACAGTACCTTCGCAATACATATATTCACTTATGAAATTTGTCATTAATAACCCAGCCAAATTCAAAAATAAGAGCGAAGTGCATAGCTACAACACTAGAAGAAAGGATGATCTTCACTATTCTGGATTAAATCTCACTTTGGCACAAAAAGTGGTTAATTATGCTGCCACAAAAATCTTTGGTCATTTGCCAAATAGTATTAAAAGTCTGACAGATAGCCAACGAACATTTACGAAATGTCGTATTCGTGATCTATGGAACAAGGATTAATGTATGTATGCATGTATTCTCGCTACCGGATTTCGCGCTGGCGCACTGGCCGATTTGGCGGCTAAGAGCTAGACGCTAACGGTGAACATGCCAGAAGCTACCGTCGCACGTCCGTACACTCGCTTTCTTAATGTTGATTTCACACTAAGTACCAGAGTTTCACCTGAGTGTCACATATAGAAGAACTGCTGTGGCGGTTGTCTTCATTCAGGGTGCATCGGGTGTGTGCTTACTGTTCAAAATCAGACGCTGTGGCAGAAGATCTCCATTTTTACGACTCGGGCACCATTACTACCCGTCGCACATGCATTTTCAGCGGAGAGAAACCCTGACCAACAGCATCCGTCGATGAGGTAAGTACCAGCTCGAACAACTATAGTTCACTTGTCAGTGTGTCAAGCGTTGTGAGCCACGATACTCAGAAGTTATTTCGTTGCACACGTATGTTCATGTCACCACGCTTGACCGTCCACTTCTTGAAGGGCACATATAGCCGTCAAAAACATTATATAAATTGCTGGTCTTTGAAGATCATTTCTTCATATGGCGTTTGGTTTCCAATGAAAGTTCATACAAGTATTGAGTTACAACAATATACATAACATTATAGCTTATACTTATGGCTGACATTCCATCCATCGCTTATATTACGAACACAAATTTCTTAATTTTTTAAACGTCATGAAATTTTCATTAACTGGCTTCTGTTACTACAGTTTGATTGTTAGCTTCAACTTCTCTTCGTTCAAATCACATTTACAAATTAATTACATATCACATTATTATGACAGAATACAAGCATATGACACATTTATCTTTCATTTTATATATAGGCTTTTATCACTTATGGGAGCTCATTCCTTCCAAAGGTAGACGAAGGAGAAAAAATTGGAAATAGAACTGAAACGTTGCACACTACTGGCCTAACTACACTTGGCGCCGTCTCCTTTGTCTGGGACGGAAGAAGGGAAATACTCATCTACTGGTTCAAAAATTTATGAGGAGATGTTACTCGTACAATGATGGACTAGTTGCCAAGGAACTTTTGCTTCATTGAAATAATGTGAACTGACTAATCACCCAAGTAGTATCATATTATTTCTGCATGTGTTAGTGCTGTTTACTTCAATTCACGTGTAGCTTAGGGTGAAACATGACTTTTTACGATCGTACACTTGTCTTTCTCAAATACCTTGAAACGCCAGTATTCAAGCTTTCAAGTGACACGATAAAAATTAACTGGTTTTTGTAAAATCCCATCTTTAAATGTTTATGTGTACTCTACAGCGAATAGGAACTGGTAAGTGCCACGGAGACACACTGCGACGAAGCATATTTCATTTTTATTTGCCTTATGACCTTCGTATAAATATCCTTATAACTAAATTGTTTACTCGTCGTGCGGCGCATTTCTTCATTTGGTACCTGCTACTCTTGACGTAATTCTCTTTTTCTGCTATGTGACGATACACTGGTAGCTGAAAGAAAAAACTTGAAACTAACTTAAAACTAATTGCATTACGTAGCTCGATGGCCACTGATACATTGGGTCATAGCATGCGTCCGCAGATACTTCCATATTTTGTTTAAATTCATACACATTTGTTTATTGTGTTACCCATTATCATCAATTACTCCGCAAAGAAAATTATTTGTCATCTCTCACGGTATTTTGTCGTTAGCCTTTAGCTTACACGTCTCGTGTAGTTTTTCATAATACATACTTTTAGTTGTAAATATGTTGTATAGAACTTAGTATTTAACTAAGTCTCTGTGTACAATATATATACGAGGGGCGTTCAGAAAGTAAGCTCCGATCGGTCGCGAAATGGAAACGACTATGAAAATCCGATAAAGCTTTGCACAGATGTGTTGGGTAATGTCTCTAGTATAACCCCAGTTAGCATCACGCCGCTCTTCTCATTTCTGAGCTCGCAGTGAGTGCGTAAAGATGTCTAGAAAATAGTGTCTGCCGCCAAGTACGAGGGCCTGGTGAGAAATTTCGCCTGAAGCTATGCAGCTAACATTACATAACTGTCGTGCTGTTTCTTCTTCAAGACAATTCTCAGCCGCATTCTGCAGGGGCAATGAAGATGCTCCTGCATCGTTTTCAAATGGAAATGTTAGATTACCCACAATACAGTCCGCAATTGTCTCCCCCTGAGTTTCATCTCTGGTCACATGAACCGCTGTCTTTGAAGACAACATTTTGACACAGACAACGAGGTGTAGGCCAGCGTGGAGAATTGGCGGAAAGCACTGGCGGCTGCCTTCTATGATGAGGCTATTGAAAAGTTGGTACAACGCTATGACAAAAGTCTAAGTCAGAACGGCGACTACGTAGAGAAGTAGCTGAAAGGTGTAGCTAATTGTTACAAGTAAAACATTTCTGATGTTCACTGTGGTTTCAATTTGGCAATCAATCGGAGCTTACTTTCTGAACAGGCCTCGTATATATTCCTATTTTGGTTGCGCCTTCTGACAGTCTGTCGCACATGCGCACAGGTCAGTGTCTCCTCTCCTGCTGCTGACGTCAGCGCGTATTGTTGAGCGCGCGACCGCTCAGCCATAAGCTAATATCGTTTATACTTTCGCTTCGCATAAAGTGATGTGTTACTTCTCATTGCTGTTAATTTTTGTGCCTACGTGTACAAATCAAAGGGCAACGGCCTTGCCACAGTGGATACACCAGTTCCCATGAGATCACCGAAGTTAAGCACCGTTGGGCGTGGTCGGCAATTGGATGGGTGACCATCCAGGCCACTATGCGCTGTTGCCATTTCTCGGGGTGCACTCAGCCTCGTGATGCCAGTTGAGGAGCTACTCGACTGAATAGTAGCGGCTTCGGTCAGGAATACCATCATAACGACCGGGAGTGCTGTGTGCTGACCCAACGCCCCTCCTATCCGCATCCTCCACCGAGGATGACACGGCGGTCGGATGGTCCGAGTAGGCCGCTCGTGGCCTGACGACGGAATGTGTGTGTGTACAAATCAAAAGAATTACTTATGCCTATAAACATTACTTTATCTTAAAAAATTTCACTTAGAATTATGTACACTATGTACAATTATCTTGCGATAAAAAAAAATCGTTGCCACGCTTCGTCATTTTGTAAAGGCTTTTATATCTTTGTGAGGGTGGAGACCCTTGTCTGTTCCTGTTTTCTCATAAACTAACCAGTACGCTCCAGGATATGGTATTTTAGAAATTACATATGGGCCTCAATAGAAAAATTGCCACTTCTTATTCAGTTTGCCAGATTTTGTCGATTTAGGGTGCGTACGTAAGAGGACTCGTTGCCCTTCAAAATTTGTGTTTCAGTTTCTTGTTATAAATTTTCCTTTTATACTCGGCCCTGTAACTATGGCTCGTTTGATTTTGTCTTGTAGTGTCATTTCTGTAGTGGGTACCTTTGGTATAGGCGACTCCCACTCATTCGTATGTTTTGACTGAAACGTCAATTAATTCGTTGTTAAACCTGTTGAAGAATGCGGAAGGTTATTGACCACTTACATGAAAGGAGTTACGCATTCTACCCATCAGGTGTGTTTGCAAAACGTATGGTAATCGGACTGTTGTGCTGTACCTTGGATTAATAACGTTCTGATACCCGCAGCCTGCTCTGTTAATTTACCAAATTCCTCTAAACCTTGTGGTAACCTGGACAAGGCATTCGCGATAACATTCTGACTTCCTTTAATATAAATGATCTCAAAACTGAATTCTTGTAAATATAGACACCACCTAGCTAATCGACGGTGTAATAGTTTAAATGTTAAAAGAAATGACAGTGATTGATGGTCACAATGAACTTAGGTATTCTTGCCCCGCAAAAAATATTCAAACTTTTTAAATGCTCATATAACAGGAAAGCTTTCCAATTCTGACACAGAGTAAGATCTTTCTACTTCCGATAACGCGTTACTAGCAAAACTGATGACCTTGGGTACTTCCTTACCTTCTTCCTCTCGCATCTGGAAGAAGCATGCCCACCGCCCTTGAGATGAGGCATCTGTGCATAGAGAAAAATCCTTGGACATGTGACGATAGCTAAGAATGTTTGCATTGAGTAATGCCTGCTTAATGTTATTAAAATCCTCGTGACACTTGTCATCCCATAACCAAATCCTATTTTTTCGTAACAAGTTGAGCAATGCATCACTGTTCATCAGTTGTTGTGGTACGAACTTACGAAAAAACAAAACTAGTCCTAAAAAGGCCTTTAGTTGCTTTATATTCCTTGAAGCTGGAGAATTGCGTATGGCATCAAGTTTCATCGGATCAGGTAATATAACTTGTTCTGACACAACATTTCCGAGAAATTTGACTTGCTCCTTACCAAACCTAGTCTTTTGGCTGTTACTCTGTAATCTGCAAATCCTTGAAGCACCTATTCAATGAGTCTGATATGTTCTAGCCACGTGGGTGTGGCTATTAGCATGTCGTCTACATAAACAGTGACTTTGCTAAGCAATTATGTCCCTAAAACCTAGTCCAATGCCGGCCGCGGTGGCCATGCGGTTCTGGGCGCGTCAGTCCGGAACCGCGCGACTGCTACGGTCGCAGGTTCGAATCCTGCCTCGGGCGTGGATGTGTGTGATGTCCTTAGGTTAGTTAGGTTTAACTAGTTCTAAGTTCTAGGGGGACTGATGACCTAAGATGTTAAGTCCCATAGTGCTCAGAGCCATTTTTTGAACCTAGTCCAATGCAAGTATAAACACTTCTGCGCTAATATTCAGTCCAAAAGGTAGAACACGGAATTCGTAACTTCTGCCACCACAAGCAAATGCTGTATATTTTCGACTTTCTTCGTGGAGCTTTATTTACCAGTAGGACATATTGAGATCGAGTATACTAAAATATTTTGTATTGTCAAACTTCAGAAGCTATTCGTCCAAGTTGTCTGGTCTTATGTGTACTGGCACTATAATCTTGTTGATACCTCTGGCATCGTGAACTAATCTTACAGAACCATCTGTTTTGCTTACTGGTAATGTTGGACTACAATAGGGTGAAAATGGAGGTTGTATAATTCCCTATTTACTTATACGATTGCTCTCTTACCTTACTGCCTCTCGTTTTGCCCATGGAATAGGATATAACGTTACACAAAATGTTTCATGCGGGTCGACTTCAAATTTATATTCGTAATCTTTGATTACTCCTGGCTTCTTACTGAAAACATTGGCATACTTAAATAGCAAGTTAGAAAGGTCTTGTCGTTGCATCAAATTTAGCACCTGTGTTTCACTTAGTTTCTGCTCTACCATTTCGTAAGTAACCTCAGTGTTTGCTTCTTGTTCAGTATCAAATTTGTATGTGAAATATACAGCTGGAAATGAATATTGTACCACTACATTTGACTCTAGTTTGGTTTTGTTACTTTCATTAGGTGTTCTGACTAAATCAATAGAAGAGATCTGATCCTTTACAAAAAAAAGTGACATTTACCATTACCTTCGTCAATCTGCGTTTTGTATGTTCTAATCGTGTCTATGCCAATAAGACAATTAACTATAAGTTTGTCGATTATAATAAAGTTGCACTTCACTGAAAAATGTTCAATTTGTAATGGGATAAGTGCCTGATGTTTAACCAATTTAGTCTTACTGGCTGTTGCAGTTTGCACCTTGAAATTTTGAACAGGAAATGTTGGGAAGTTGCCTCTCTTCTTCAATTCACAAAAAAATGCATTTGACATTAGGTTAGTAGTTGAAACTGTATCTAAAGTTAACTGTGTGTCAGTGTTAAATACTTTCACCTTAATGATTGCTTGTATTTATTCTTCCTTGACTTCATCTACTGTATCTTACTCATGCTGATACGAATCATCCTTGATGTCACTTTATTTTTCAAACCTTATAAAACATGTTTGTAGTTCTGCCTTGCCCCCACTCCCTGAGAGGTCAATGGCCTGTTGCTTAACTACGACCGCTTGGTGTTTTCCGACGCCGTAGTGTGAATTAATTCGTTACCTGTGGAAATTTCAGTCAGTTGCTCTGTGTGAGTACTTTGCCAGATTGTGTTGTTAGCTACTGTGCAGTTATTTTGCTGCCCAAAGGTAGGCTGCGGTACAGCGTAAGGCATGGCATTGTTGCCGCGCGATGACCTCTGCTGCGGATGACTGTTTCTATTCATGTTCGGCATAGGGCCTTGTGATGGTGAATCGTAATTCGCTCGTGCGTTGAAATTACCCTTATTGTTTTGGAAATGTCTTTTAAATGGTTTGTTTTTTCCTTTCCTGTTACCGTACTCATTACCTCTTGGTATGTAATTTTGCTGTTGTGTGTACCATCCTTACTGTGTGTTTAAATCACGTTTTACTGACTGATTTACATAACTATGTTGTTGTTGTGCCTGATTTTCTGTTGCTCTGTTGGGTACAGGTCTTTCGTCATAGATTAGGTCGATATAATCAAGCACAGAGAGAATATATTCAGCGTGGTGCTCTGGCGTTGTGACTAATTTTTCTCTTATGTGAGACGGTAAACGACTTTTAAAAATTTTTAACACGTCCACCTGTGATATTGAGTTCGTCCAGTAGCGTGTCTTGTTCAGGTATTTTTCAAAGTATCCACGTAGACTACCGTATTTGTCATTGAATGGTGCAGGGTTGGAAACCTCGCGCCTGAGTCTTTCTTGCACTGCCTCAGACCAGTGTTTGTCGAGGAAAGCTCGTTCAAATTGGATATAAGTGCTGCAACGTTCGGCCACTTCAGTTCCTATAAAAGCACATCACCTAGCGTATATCCCACGACAAATCTGTTTTTCCTTTGCTTCTGTCCAGTTGCGTGGAAATACATGAGGAAAAGCACTGATAAATACTACGAGATTCATTCTTCTACCTTCGGTTGTGAGTGTAGGACACTGTCGATGTCTCAGCAATCCTTCGTCTGCAAAAATAGTTAATAGACACATGGCATTTTCGGTTGTATTTGGTTGGTTATTGTAGTTACCTGTAATTCCGGCTGGTAATTGTTCAGGTATTGGAGTTGTGGGTATCTTTACATTTTGCACTCTACAACTGTCACTGGTATCTGCTGTGGGACTCGTGACAATTTATGGATAAATACCAGCAGGATGTGGTTTGTTCACTGGAGCCTGTGTATTATTTACGAGGGTCGGTCAAAAAGTAATGCCTCCCATTTTTTTTCTACTTAAAGAAATTAAGTTAAGTGAAAAATTTGAATTTGGCGCCATTCCTCAAACCTTCTTCTGCAATCCACTGCAGTAGTAACTTTCTGTGTCAACAGGTGGCAGCACAGCAGAAGTTTGTAAGATGGCCGACATCGATGTTCGTTTGAGACAGCGTTGTGTGATTGAATTCTTGAATGCAGAAGGTGAAACGCCCATACGCATTCATGAAAGACTGAAGAAGGTGTATGGTGTTGTGACAGTGGATGTCAGCACTGTTAGACGATGGGTTCGTCGTTGTAAGGAAGCTGAAGGGCAAACACCGTTGACTGACGAAAAGCGGAGCGGCAGGCCGGTGAGTGCAGTGACTCCACACAACATTCAGCAAGTTGATGACATCATTCGTGGTGACCGTCGGGTGACTGCAGATGAAGTGTGTCGCATTATTTCTCTTAGTAAAGGCAGTGTGATCACGATTATTAAACAATTGGGGTACTCAAAAGTTTGTGCACGGTGGGTTCCAAGAATGTTAACCGATCAGAATAAAGAGGCAAGGAAAACAATAGCCTCCCAACACTTGCAGCGCTTCCGTTTGGAGGGAGATGAGTTTCTGAAAAAAATTGTGACCGGGGACGAAACATGGGTGCATTTTTTTGAACCCGAATCAAAGAGGCAGTCGATGGAGTGGCGTCACACAAGCTCGCCGAGGAAGAAAAAATTCAAAACTGTGCGATCGGCAGGGAAAGTTATGGCAACAGTTTTCTGGGATACAGAGGGTGTGATTCTGGTTGATTTTTTGGAGCAGGGATGCACAATAAATTCTGTTCAATACGTCACAACCCTCAAAAAACTTAAAGCACGTCTTCAGCGAGTTCGCCCAACAAAATCAATGGCAGATGTTCTTCTTTTGCATGACAATGCAAGACCACACACCAGTCGTCACACCTCTGACGAGATTGTCAAAATTGGATGGGAAGTTTTGCCTCATCCCCCATACAGCCTTGACCTGGCACCATCAGACTTCCATCTGTTCGGGCCACTAAAAGAAGCTCATCGTGGGATTCATTTTGAAGATGAGGAGGCCGTCAAAACATCCGTGCGTCAATGGCTTAGGAAGCAGAGCTGTGATTTTTACCGTGCTGGGATACATGCCCTTGTTCAAAGATGGACCAAAACTGTAGAGATGGGCGGAGATTACATTGAAAAATGACAAAATGATCCTCAATGTTGTGGTTTTCAACCTATGTAATTGCATTTAAATTTCCTGACAATTAAACGTAGAAAAAAAATAGGAGGCATTACTTTTTGACTGACCCTCGTATATGCATATTTCGAGATCCGGTAATATTTTCTTCTAAAAGATTGCGGATCCTATTTTCCACCGCTTGTAGATTAATGTTTACCTTGTTCACTATTTCATTTTCTTTTTTCAGAATAGCCTTTTCTACTATATCTGTGTACAACTTACAATCTGTTACTAACTTCTCTGCAATGGTATTACCATTATCTAGCGTACCTGCTTCAGCTTGACTAATGATATCATTCAAATTTTCATTGATCTTCTCTCTCTCCTTCTCAGCACAAGCTGAGTCAACTTCTATTTATTTAGTTAGTCAACGACAGTGGTTACCTTTTTTACAGACTAACACAACTAGTTTTGTGTGTCTTCAATGTTTATGTTTGAGTCTGTGATTTTCTTTATCTGTTGTTCTCTAGATCATTATGGTTGTTAAAAGAATCTACCTTCTGTTTTAACTCCGTAATGTCACTGTTAACTTCAGAAAGCACTTCATGCTTTACCTGTGTTTTCATATCATTCAATTTTTCGTCGATTTCAGTGCGAAAATTTTTGGCTAAGTCATCGAATTTCTGTGAGACCGTGCCTTGCCAATCCTTTAATACCGCCTTTTGTTCTGGTTTCATAATATTTAGATCTTGTGTGACGGCGTTCAGATTGTATGTCAAACTATCAGTTTTGTTATTTATATATTGTTTCATATCACTGAAATCTGGTGTTCATATTGTGTTTCATATCATCAAATTTCACGTTCATGTTAGATAATAACTGCCATAGCAGTGCTTCAGTTTTACCACTGCTGTTACTGTCAGCTGTACTTTCCAAGTGGTGTTTATAACATGTTGTCAAAATTCATATTCGAATCGGTCTCCAATGTTTGATTCATTAGCCAAAGCCGGTCGGAATGCACAAAGGACATGAATGGATGCAGGTGATCAGACAGGATGCTTACGTACGGGTCACCTGTCGGAGCCGTATCTAGACATATCAGGGGTCCCATATCACTTTAACTGCACACACCCCACACCATTACAGAACCTGCACCAGCTTGAACAGTCCCTGCTGACATGCTGGGTTCACTGATTCGTGAGGTTGTCTCCATAGCAGTACACGTACATCTGCTCGATACAATTTGAAACGAGACTCGTCCGACCAGGTAACATATTTACAATCAGCAACAGTTCAATATCGGTGTTGACAGGCCCAGGCGAGGTGTAAAACTTTGTGTCGTGCAGTCATCAAGGGTACATGAGTAGGCCTTGGGCTCCGAAAGCCCATATCGATTGTGTTTCGTTGAATAGTTCTCACGCTGACACTTAAATATTTTTGACTATGCGCATGAAGACACATTTTTGTAGAATATAGTACGATTGCGTTATTAAAATGTTCTGTGCTTATTTGTATTTTTTGGCCGTCGGGCTTCGCTAACATTTTAATTGTAGCTGCAGGCAGCGGACTCCGAAAACACCGGCGCTTGTCGTAATCAAGATAATCCTCCTTATATGTTCTTGTCCTTACTTCAATAAATAAAAAAATACTTGATTCTGTTGTTCAATATAATATTATTCATGCACACATATGATACATAGAGTTCCCAATACTTTATATCTGAAATCGCACAGTTTCATCGTCCTTCTACCCACGAGAGAGTGTAAGAGTAACAAACAAAAAAACTGTACGAAAATTGAATGTTCTTTTTCTTTAATTTGTTTGCACCTTACTGTAAGTAGGCTGTTTAGGTTTTTATGTTGATAACGCCACGTAGCGCTCTATATGAAAATCACTGACTGTGCTGTGTGAAGGCTGTGGTTGGTTTGCATTGTTGGAGTATATGCTATTGTAGTGTTGGGCAGATGGATGTGAACAGTGCGTAGCGTTGGGCAGTTGGAGGTGAGCCGCCAGCAGTGGTGGATGTGGGGAGAGAGATGGCGGAGTTTTGGTAGCAGATGATCTGGACGTGTGTCCATCAGAGACAGTAAATTTGTAAGACTGGATGTCATGAACTGATATATACATATATATATTATGACTTTTGAACACTATTAAGGTAAATAAATTGTTCTTTATCAAAATCTTTCATTAGCTAACTAATCCTATCAGTAGTTAGTCCCTTCAGTAGTTAGAATCTTTTATTTAGCTGGCAGTATTGGCGCTCGCTGTATTGCAGTAGTTCGAGTAACGAAGATTTTTGTGAGGTAAGTGATTCATGAAAGGTATAGGTTATTGTTAGCCAGGGCCATTCTTTTGTAGGGATTTTTGAAAGTCAGATAGCGTTGCGCTAAAAATATTGTGTGTCATTTTAGTGTTGATCAGATTAAGTAAAGAGCGAAATGTCTGAGTACGTTAAGTTCTGCTCAGATGTTTGAAAATCAAATAACGTAAGGGGTTTACCAGCACAGTAATTCAATAATTTTTCTAAGGGGACGTTTCAATGTCAGTGCGTCAGCCCTGTTTCCTAAAGAAATATGTTAAGCATTTGCATTTTGTAGTTGACAAGGCCTTAGTATCAAAGAAAAGACACAACACAAGTGAATGGAATTCGGGAACAGCGTTCACTTTCCAAACACCTAATCTTGGAAAATATTTGTCAGGCACAGCCAAGGTCACAAAACCTATCAGAGCAAACGAATAAAAGTAAGTTAATCCTCAATAAAGGTTCTGGGCGATTTAAAAAGTTGAATAAGAAAAGAAGTGCAAAATATTAATGACTTTTTTTCTATATGAGTTGTCGAATAGTATATAATGGATAGAGTCATTACACTTAAATCATTGAATATACCTCACATAATATTAGAAAAACTTTTGCGCTCCAAATTACTCAGTCGAAGACTTGTGTACCATCTAATAGTAATTAATAACATGTAGTTTCCATAATTTTCTAGTTTTCCTCTTCTTTTTCCGCGTTTTACTACAGGATACTATGTTTTGCGATCAACACAATCTTGTACCTACTCAGACAGCGTAGTGTAACAGCTCTTTCGTTGTGGACAAAAGATGAGTTGAGAAGTAGTGGAATCCGACTGTGGGTTTAAGTGTGTTCGTCTTGTGTTCTACAGCGTCTGCTCATTATTTTCCGCAGTCTATGTAGATGTTGAGCTCTGTTCTCTTTTCCCGACTCGCATAAAAAGCATGAAACATGCTAAGATACGAGAACATTATATACGGCTCCAGGGGATGTAGAAATGTCTTGTAGATAGTATTTTGATGAGGAACACATACCTGAAAATGCACCGTTAAGGTAAGCGCGGATTGACAAACAAAGTGAACGACCCAGGATGTATGGTCGGATGTCATTGAAACTACGTCAACGTACACTCTGTCGGTAGGTATGCAAAAGCTTAGAGTTGCAGTTTTCCGTGACAGATAGAACTACTTCAAGTGTGCATAAGTGTTCTTCGTGTTTAGTGTTGTTAGAGGCTTGGTAGCGTATCAAAGTGGCGTGAACAGCGTCATATTTTGGGAGGTTACTGTGGAGGACACGGAAATGACGCGTACTCTTGAAAGACAGCGTTATTATATAATCCGTCGGCAACTGAAAGTCGCCTCATTGCCAGTACCGATTTGGCTGGCTGACCGAATCGTGCACTATCCAGATTTGTGAGGCATTCCGATGTGAGAGTGACCAGACTGGTGACTGCATGGGAATGTAAGGGCAAGCATCCTCGTCGTTTAGTTAAAGCTTGACGAAGTCTGACCGCTACCAGGCAGAATCGCCGTATTGTGCACCAGGAACACAGTAACATAGTCACATCTGCTCCTGCCATTCTATAACAATTAATAGATCCGCTGCAACATTCCGTGTCATAGCGTGTCATCAGAGTCACCACTGTTTGTCACCAGAAGGTCTAACATGCTATCGCCACGAGTCAGTTCTCTGTTTAACTGCTCAAGGTGGTTTTCAGATAAGGCACTTAAAAAAAATTCACTGGATTCTTTGTCCCTGCCATCCGTTATAAACGTTTGAGTCTCCCAGTCTGTATCTGGTAAATTAAAATCTCCGCTCAGAACTATAAAATGGTCGGGAAATCTATTCGAAGTATTTTCCACACTTTCCTTCAGGTGCTCTGGCACAACAGCTGCTGAGCCAGGGGGCCTATACAGATATCCAATTACCATGTTTGAGCCTGATTTAACCGTGACCTTCACCCAAATTATTTCACATTTCGGGTCTCCGTCAATTTCCTTCGATACTATTGCACGTTTTATCGCTATAAACACGCCTCCCCCTTCACTGTCAGCCTGTCTCTGCGGTATACATTCCAATAGTTTAGAATTGCATTACTGTTTACATCTGGTTTCAGCCAACTTTCCTTCCCTAGTACTATGTGGGCGTTGTGACCGTTTATTAATGAGAGCAGTTCTGGGTCCTTTCTATATACGCTCCTGCAGTTTACTATTAGCACATTAATATCGTTATTCCCTGTTGCGCTTTGCCTACTACTACCTTGTCGCGTCTCAGGAGGCGTCTTGTCGGGCCTAGGGAGGGAATTCTCTAACCTAAAAAACCAACATGTGCACTCCACACGTACTGCGCTACCCATGTAGCCGCATCCTCTGTGTAGTGTACGCCTGACCTATTCAGGGGGACCCTACATTTCTCCACCCGATAGCGGAGGTCGAGAAATCTGCACCCCAGATTTCCGGAGAATCGTCTGAACCTCTGGTTTAAGCCTTCCACTCGGCTCCAAACCAGAGGACCGCTATCGCTTCTGGGAACGATACTACAAATAGTTAGCTCAGATTCCACCTCACGAGCGAGGCTTTCCGCCTTCACCAACTCCGCCAACCATCTGTATAAATTGAGGATGACCTCTGAGCCCAGACGGCAGGAGTCATTGGTGCCGACATGAGCAAAAATTTGCAGTCGGGTGCACCCATTGCTCTCTATCGCCACCGGCAGGGCCTCCTCCACATCTCGGATGAGACCCCCCGGCAAGCAGACAGAGTGAACACTGGCCTTCTTCCCCGACCTTACCGCTATTTCCGTAAGGGCTCCATCACCCGGCTAACGTTGGAGCTCCCAGTCACTAATAAACCCCTCCCCCCGTGTGCCTGCTCGGACCTTGCTGAAGGAGCGGCCACATGTCCACTCACAGGCAGAGCGGGCGATGCCACACGGCCAGCCTCCACATTTACCCTCCACCTCGTGCGACGCGAACGCCGCTGAACCCGCCACGCCCCTCGGGGAGAGGGTGGCCCAACAGTACCCGGTACTCACGAAGATGTCTCGACAGAAGGGAACGTGGGTGAAGCATGTAATACCCGGGGTGTACCATACGACGCATCAGACTCCCCACTGCCGCTACACTCCGAGGCAGCAGCCTGAAGACGGCTGACCGCCGTCTTCAGCACGTTCAGCTGTTCGCGAACAGTGGCCAGCTCCTCCTGCGTCCGTACACAGCAGTCACACATCCTATCCATCCTAAGAAATCAACAATTTACTGTAGAGAGTTAATCAACTTTTTACTAGACTGCTAATTCACCAAAGGCGGTTGATAGCTGACTTAACTGTGATTACTAGACACTTTTTGTTGAAAACAATGAAAATAAGCGCTACCTCTCACTGGAATGTATTCAAAACAAACATCTACATCTACATCTACATTCATACTCCGCAATCCACCCAACGGTGTGTGGCGGGGGGCACTTTACGTGCCGCTGTCATTACCTCCCTTTCCTGTTCCAGTCGCGTATGGTTCGCGGGAAGAACGACTGTCTGAAAGCCTCCGTGCGCGCTGTAATCCCTCTAATTTTACATTCGTGATCTCCTCGGGAGGTATAAGTAGGGGGAAGCAATATACTCGATACCTCATCCAGAAACGCACCCTCTCGAAACCTGGCGAGCAAGCTACACCGCGATGCAGAGCGCCTCTCTTGCAGAGTCTGCCACTTGAGTTTATTAAATATCTCCGTAACGCTATCACGGTTACCAAATAACCCTGTGACGAAACGCGCCGCTCTTCTTTGGATCTTCTCTATCTCCTCCGTCAACCCGATCTGGTACGGATCCCACACTGATGAGCAATAGTCAAGTATAGGTCGAACGAGTGTTTTGTAAGCCACCTCCTTTGTTGATGGACTACATTTTCTAAGCACTCTCCCAATGAATCTCAACCTGGCACCCGCCTTACCAACAATTAATTTTATATGATCATTCCACTTCAAATCTTTCCGCACGCATACTCCCAGATATTTTACAGAAGTAACTGCTACCAGTGTTTGTTCCGCTATCATATAATCATACAATAAAGGATCCTTCTTTCTATGTATTCGCAATACATTACATTTGTCTATGTTAAGGGACAGTTGCCACTCACTGCACCAAGTGCCTATCCGCTGCAGATCTTCCTGCATTTCGCTACAATTTTCTAATGCTGCAACTTCTCTGTATACTACAGCATCATCCGTGAAAAGCCGCATGGAACTTCCGACACTATCTACTAGGTCATTTATATATATTGTGAAAAGCAATGGTCCCATAACACTCCCCTGTGGCACGCCAGAGGTTACTTTAACGTCTGTAGATGTCTCTCCATTGATAACAACATGCTGTGTTCTGTTTGCCAAGAACTCTTCAATCCAGCCACACAGCTGGTCTGATATTCCGTAGGCTCTTACTTTGTTTATCAGGCGACAGTGCGGAACTGTATCGAACGCCTTCCGGAAGTCAAGAAAAATAGCATCTACCTGGGAGCCTGTATCTAATATTTTCTGGGTCTCATGAACAAATAACGCGAGTTGGGTCTCACACGATCGCTGTTTCCGGAATCCATGTTGATTCATACATAGTAGATTCTGGGTTTCCAAAAACGACATGATACTCGAGCAAAAAACATGTTCTAAAATTCTGCAACAGATCGACGTCAGAGATATAGGTCTATAGTTTTGCGCATCTGGTCGACGACCCTTCTTGAAGACTGGGACTACCTGTGCTCTTTTCCAAACATTGGGAACCCTCCGTTCCTCTAGAGACTTGTGGTACACGGCTGTTAGAAGGGGGGCAAGTTCTTTCGCGTACTCTGTGTAGAGTCGAATTGGTATCCCGTCAGGTCCAGTGGACTTTCCTCTGTTGAGTGATTCCAGTTGCTTTTCTATTCCTTGGACACTTATTTCGATGTCAGCCATTTTTTCGTTTGTGCGAGGATTTAGAGAAGGAACTGCAGTGCGGTCTTCCTCTGTGAAACAGCTTTGGAAAAAGGTGTTTAGTATTTCAGCTTTACGCGTGTCGTCCTCTGTTTCACTGCCATCATCATCCCGGAGTGTCTGGATATGCTGTTTCGAGCCACTTACTGATTTAACGTAAGACCAGAACTTCCTAGGATTTTCTGTCAAGTCTGTACATAGAAATTTACTTTCGAATTCACTGAACGCTTCTCGCATAGCCCTCCTTACGCTAACTTTGACATCGCTTAGCTTATGTTTGTCTGAGAGGTTTTGGCTGCGTTTAAACTTGGAGTGAAGCTCTCTTTGCTTTCGCAGTAGTTTCCTAACTTTGTTGTTGTACCACGGTGGGTTTTTCCCGTCCCTCACAGTTTTACTCGGCACGTACCTGTCTAAAACGCATTTTACGATTGCCTTGAACTTTTTCCATAAACACTCAACATTGTCAGTGTCGGAACAGAAATTTTCGTTTTGATCTGTTAGGTAGTCTGAAATCTGCCTTCTATTACTCTTGCTAAACAGATAAACCTTTCTCCCTTTTTTTATATTCCTATTAACTTCCATATTCAGGGATGCTACAACGGCCTTATGATCACTGATTCCCTGTTCTGCACTTACGGAGTCGAAAAGTTCGGGTCTATTTGTTATCAGTAGGTCCAAGATGTTATCTCCACGAGTCGGTTCTCTGTTTAATTGCTCGAGGTAATTTTCGGATAGTGCACTCAGTATAATGTCACTCGATGCTCTGTCCCTACCACCCGTCCTAAACATCTGAGTGTCCCAGTCTATATCTGGTAAATTGAAATCTGCACCTAAGACTATAACATGCTGAGAAAATTTATGTGAAATGTATTCCAAATTTTCTCTCAGTTGTTCTGCCACTAACGCTGCTGAGTCGGGAGGTCGGTAAAAGGAGCCAATTATTAACCCAACTCGGTTGTTGAGTGTAACCTCCACCCATAATAATTCACAGGAACTATCCACTTCTACTTCACTACAGGATAAACTACTACTAACAGCGACGAACACTCCACCACCGGTTGCATGCAATCTATCCTTCCTAAACACCGTCTGTACCTTTGTAAAAGTTTCGGCAGAATTTATCTCTGGCTTAAGCCAGCTCTCTGTACCTATAACGATTTCAGCTTCGGTGCTTTCTATCAGCGTTTGAAGTTCCGGTACTTAACCAACGCAGCTTCGACAGTTTACAATTACAATACCGATTGCTGCTTGGTCCCCGCATGTCCTGACTTTGCTCCGCACCCTTTGAGGCTGTTGCCCTTTCTGTACCTGCCCGAGGCCATCTAACCTAAAAAACCGCCCAGTCCACGCCACACAACCCTGCTACCCGTGTAGCCGCTTGCTGCGTGTAGTGGACTCCTGACCTATCCAGCGGAACCCGAAACCCCACCACCCTATGGCGCAAGTCGAGGAATCTGCAGCCCACATGGTCGCAGAACCGTCTCAGCCTCTGATTCAGACCCTCCACTCGGCTCTGTACCAAAGGTCCGCAGTCAGTCCTGTCGACGATGCTGCAGATGGTGAGCTCTGCTTTCATCCCGCTAGCGAGACTGGCAGTCTTCACCAAATCAGATAGCCGCCGGAAGCCAGAGAGGATTTCCTCCGATCCATAGCGACACACATCATTGGTGCCGACATGAGCGACCACCTGCAGATGGGTGCACCCTGTACCCTTCATGGCATCCGGAAGGACCCTTTCCACATCTGGAATGACTCCCCCCGGTATGCACACGGAGTGCACATTGGTTTTCTTCCCCTCTCTTGCTGCCATTTCCCTAAGGGGCCCCATTACGCGCCTGACGTTGGAGCTCCCAACTACCAGTAAGCCCACCCTCTGCGACCGCCCGTATCTTGCAGACTGAGGGGCAACCTCTGGAACAGGACAAGCATTCATGTCAGGCCGAAGATCAGTATCAGCCTGAGACAGAGCCTGAAACCGGTTCGTCAGACAAACTGGAGAGGCCTTCCGTTCAGCCCTCCGGAATGTCTTTCGCCCCCTGCCACACCTTGAGACGACCTCCCACTCTACCACAGGTGAGGGATCAGCCTCAATGCGGGCAGTATCCCGGGCAACCACAGTCTTAGTCCGATCGGGGGATGCGAGGGACGAGCTGGCCGTCCCCGACAAACCCCCATCCGGACCCCCACAGTGATGCCCATTGGCAACAGCCTCAAGCTGTGTGACCGAAGCCAACACTGCCTGAAACTGGGAGCGAAGGGATGCCAACTCAGCCTGCATCCGAACACAGCAGTTGCAGTCCCTATCCATGCTAAAAACTGTTTTGCAAAGAACGTCTGAGCTAATCTACAGAGAGCGCAAACAAATCGACAAAATTTAAACGGTTATTAAAATACAAGATTGCCTAGTAAATGCACGGAATCTATGGAACACTATTACTAGTACTCGAAAATTAAAGCTTCCTAAAGGCAAAAACACACGGAAAAAGAAGTGACAAGTAAGAAAAACACAGTTAATACTTAAATTTACGTAGCTTGCTGCACAGCAGATGTGAAGCAGACGGCAGTCACAACAACACTGTGATGCTACTCTTGAATACATTACTTTTTCAAGAATTTTTGTTAAAGCTGTCAAAAGGAAGATTGGACGGTAGCTGTTAGCATCAGATCTATGAAGCAAATTGAACATTATTGTCAGCGCTCTAAATTCAAAGATGCAATGGACTGTCATATTATGTATATAATCTTTTAATTTCTTATAAAATTCTAACATACATAGGATAAGCTGACATGTCCAGTCATTAAATGAAAAAGGAAGCAGACAATAAAGGGCACCGACCCCTATCGGCAAATGTAAATACAAACAAAAAAAAACACTGTATGTCTCCATACCATACCAACGTACAGTGTGGGGGCAATTGTGTAGGAACATGATGAAAGGCCCCAAGAAGTCGTAAAATTAAGATTTATCAAAACACAAAAAAAATAAACACAGAACGACCAGAGAGTTGGCCAAGACGTTAATTACGAATGCACGGTAAGGCGAAGACAAATGAAAAAAAAATTCAATTTTTGTACAGTTCTTTTTTTTTGTTTTGTTTTTTTACACTCTCTCGTGGGTAGAAGGACGATGAAGATGTGCGATTTTAGATATGAAGTAATATCCGGCGTTCCCCAAGGAAGTGTTATAGGCCCTCTAATGTTCTGATTTATATTAACGACATAGGAGACAATCTGACTAGACGTCGTAGATTGTTTGCTGATGATGCTGTCGTTTACCGTCTTGTAAAATTATCAGATGACCAAAACAAATTGCAAAATAATTTAAATACGATATCTGTATGTTGAGAAAAGTGGAAATTGATCCTGAATAAAGAAAAATGTGAAGTTATTCACATGAGTACTAAAAGAAATCCGCTAAATTTCGATTACGCGATAAGTCACACAAACCTGTAGGCTGCAAATTCAACTAAATACTTAGGGACTGCAATTATATATAACTTAAATTGGAATGACCACATAGATAATGATGTGGGTAGAGCAAACCAAAGACTGCGATTAACTGGCAGAACACTTAAAAGGTGCAACAAGTCTACTAAAGAGACTGCTTACACCACGCTTCTCCGCCATATTCTGGCGTACTGTTGTGCGGTGTGGGGTCCGCATCAGGTGGGACTGACGGATGACGTTGAAAAAGTTCAAAGAAGGGCAGCTCGTTTTCTATTATCACGAAATAGGGGAGATAGTGCCACAGACATGATACTTGAATTGGAGTAACGATCATTAAAACAAAGACAGTTTTCGTTGCGACGGGCTCTTCTAATGAAATTTCAATTACTGGTTTTCTCCTCCAATTGCGAAAACATTCTCCTACACAGGGAGAAATGATCATCACGATAAAATAAGAGAAATAAGGGTTCGTACAGAAAAATTTAAGTGCTTGTTCTTCCCGCCCGCCGTTCGCGAGTGGAACGGTAGAGAGACAGCTTGAAGGTGGTTCATTGAACCCTCTTCCAGGCACTTTATTTGAATAGCAGAGTGATTACGTAGATGTAGATGCAGATGTAAATGTAGATGTAGACGAAAACGAGAGCATCATCACATCGACGTGACGCGATGGAGCTCATGATGCGACGTGGTGACGGTACGTCGTGGCGCGATGTTGACACACATAATTCTGGTAATAGGGTAAAATTGTGGAAAAATGAGAAAATTACGTATCTGTCAGGGTGTGCCGTCTGCTGGTGTCTTCAAATATTAATTTGTTATTAGCAAATAGACCTCTAGTGACGTGATTTGTTACTAACAAACTGACACAGCCTACAACCTATGGTGCCCACCCAGCTGTCCCAGTTGTAAAAGATGGAGCTGGGAACGTGTTTCTGGGAGCATCATGACGTAAGGAACAGAGGGGTGAATCTTGTGTGATGGAAAACAAAATAAAATTGGTAAACCAGATGAAAACAAAGAATTCCGAGCGCTCTTACATTTCTGACTAGGTGTGGTCTCTGGTGGTGCTACGTACTACAAAACTGTTATTAACTGAAACGTAAAGTGACGTGATTTGTTGTTAACATATGGACTCAACCTTCCCCCTTTGCTACCCAGCTCTAGAATGCTTACCTCAGTTATAAAATAGAAAAACCCATTACAAATACTAAAACTGAGGAAGACATTGAAAAATACGTAGAATGGAATGTACTTACATTTCGAGCTGGGTGTGGTCTGTGCCGGTGTTACTTAATATTGTTATCAACAAATAGACACATTTCGCCGGCCAGTGTGGCCAAGCAGTTCTAGGCGCTTCAGTCTGGAACCGTGCTACCGCTATGGTCGCAGGTTCGAATCCTGCCTCGGGCATGGATGTGTGTGATGTCCTTAGGTTAGTTAGCTTTAAGTAGTTCTAAGTTCTAGGGGACTGATGGCCACAGATGCTAACTCTCCTAGTGCTCAGAGCCATTTGAACCATTTTTAGACACATCCGCTCCCTATGCTGTTCAACTCCATAGTAACGCATGCCACAAAAGTGTACTAGTTATAAAAGATGAAGGTGTAGAGGGGTGGCATGATTCTCATTGGCCCAGAGGGGCGGTAGGTGAGGGTAGGAGGACAGGGGGTTGCCGCCACTTTTGTGACATCTGACGACTATATGTTTACGTCCTTACCTTGAATATAAATAGTACAATTGCCTGGGCTATTTCCCTGTGTGACTGCGATCAATTCCAGGTGATTTTCCGGGGGATATGGAATAAGGGAAGCGAGGAGACCAAGAGGATAACCTGACACCGGATGCGTAACATAACACTGGACGTGATAATATCGTTATCTTGGCCTGAGCGCTCGCTGGTATCCTACTTACGTTTTGCGAGTTATCTTTCTGTATACATCCAGTATTTATGTACAGAGTATTGCACAACTCCTATTGCAGGCTTCTAGGTATTGTAGAGGTACTTAGTACATAAAAATTTGATAAGGAACCCATATATGTTTGAAGATAGGATCACTTTTACTGAACGCACCCAGAGGAGGAGTGAGCTCGGATTTGTGTCCCCTACAGGAGTCCATGATATGGGGAATTTTTCGAGCACCAGCCGTCTGGTTCTCTTCTACGTAACGAAGTACTTCCTCTTCCAAGTCAAGACTGCGACGCTTCTGTGGAGCACCACGGTGAACCCTACCAGCTTCGAAAGTGCTAATTTCTCGCGGCCGTTGTTATAGACGGAGGAAAACAATATGTGTTGTCATAATTGTGATACAAACTGACGACGATTGGTTGATTTGGGAGAGGGGAAACAACCGCGAGGTCGTCGGTCCCAACGGATTAGGGAAGGATAGCGAAGTGAGTCGGGCCTGCCGTGTCAAACAAACCATTCCGGTATTTGCCTGAAGCGATTTAGGGAAATCACGGAAAATCTAAATCAGGATGGCCAGACGCGGGTTTGAACCGTCTTCCTCCAAAATGCGTGTCCAGTGTGATAGCTACAGAGCTACTTCGCTCTGAGATTGACGAAGGCGCCCTTTTCTGAGTTTATGTGGTAATGCAAACTGGGAGATGTGAAACCGATCCGATCTTCAAAGTTATTTGACACCGCCTGACAAAGAAAGTAAAGCACCCAGAAGGAGAGGAGGAAACGAAATGAAACTTCACTGGCTGAGAAAGTACGTGATGATGTTCCAGTGATTACGAAGTCGTGACAAATTTAGAAATAACTCTGCAGGATGAGCCCATCCATCAGTATGACGTTGCACCCTTCTCTGGCTAGGATGAATTCACTGATTAGTTTGCGAAGGTGGTCATAAAGCCTTTGTTTCCTCCTTGAGGCAAACTGTCCCACAGCTGTTATAACTAGTCTTTTATATCCTCGATAATGAAACTGAGACGAAGTAGATGCCCGAGCGGGTTCCACGCATGCTTTGTCCGGGACAAATCTGGGAGTGTTGTTGTCCAGAGGGGTACCTCAACTCAACTCAGGCAATTTATACAGACACGAACCGTGTGTGGACGAGAATCGTCCAATTTAAAAATGCTCTCACGATACTGTCGCATGAGAGATAATAAATTTGGACGCAGGATGTGTGGGATATACCGTTATGCCGCCATAGATCCCTCAGTAACTACTAGCTATGTCTTGAATTCATACCTGATGAGTCCCAAAACCATAACGCCAAGAATAACACCGCCGTTCCTCTCCAAGGTATTGGACGAATAGGACCTCTTTCCAGGTGCCATTGTACTCGACAATGCTGGTCGTCCGGTGTAGTGCAGAACCGCGGTTCTTGGCTGGACACAGTGCGACGCCAGTCATCCGTATCCATGCTTCCTGGTCACGGCACCACGGTACCACTGGTGTTGTGTGCAAGGTAGCCTTAACAATGTGCGGCAATTCTCAAGTCCAGTTACTTCTTGTCTCCGACCAGTGACACGGTATGACACGGAATGTTGCAGCGGATCTATTACTTGTCCTAGATTGGCAGGTGCAGATGTGACTGTGTTACTGTGTTTCTGGTGCACAATACGGCGATTCTGCGTGGTAGTGGTCAGACTTCGTCCAGCTTTAACTAAACGACGAGGATGCTTGCCCTCACATTCCCATGCAGTCACCAATCTGGTCATTCTCACATTGGAATGCCGCACAAATCTGGATATTAAACGATTCGGTCAGCCAGCCAAATCGATACCCGCGATGAGGCCACTTTCAGTTGCCGTCGGATTATATAATAACGCTGTCTTACAAGAGTATGCGGCTTTTCCGTGTCCTCCACAGTAACCTCCCAAAATATGACGCAGTTCACGCCACTTTGATACGCTACCAAGCCTCTAACAACACTAAACACGAAGAACACTTATGCACACTTGAAGTAGTTCTATCTGTCACGGAAAACTGCAACTCTAAGCTTTTGCATACCTACCGACAGAGTGTACGTTGACGTAGTTACAATGAGATCCGACCATGAATCCTGGGTTGTTCACTTTGTTTGTCAATCCGCGATTACCTTAACGGTACATTTTCAGATATGTGTTCCTCATCAAAATACTATCTACAAGACACTTCTACAACTCCTGGAGCCGTATCTAATGGTCTCGTATCTTAGCATGTTTCGTGCTTTTAATGTGAGACGGGAAAAGAGAACCGAGATCAACATTCTCATAAACTGCGGAAAATAATGAGCAGACGATGTAGAACACAAGACGAACACACTTCAACCCGCAGTCGGATTCCACCACTTCTCATATCGTGTTTTGTCCACAACGAAAGCGCTGTTGCACTACGCTGTCTGAGAAGGTACAATATTTTGTTGATCGCAAAACATAGTGTCTCGTAGTAAAACTCAGAAAAAGAAGAGGAAAATTAGAACATTATGGAAACAGCATGTTATTAATTACCATCAGGTGGTACACAGGTCTTCGATTGAGTAAATTGTAGCGCGACATTTTTTCTAGTATTATGTGAGGCATATTCAATGATTTAAGTGTCATGACTCTCTCCACTGGATCGAATTACGTACCAGTCGAATACTCACAGACAATAAAAGTAATTAATATTTTGCATTTCTATTCATATTCAACTTTTTATATCGCCCAGAACCTTTATTAAGGATTAACTTACTTTTATTCATTTGTTCTGATAGGTTTTGTGACCTTGGCTATGCCTGACAACTATATCCCAAGATTAGGTGTGTGGAAAGTGAACGCTGTTCCCGAAGTCCAGACACATCTGTTGTGCTTTGTCCTTGATACTAAGGCTTTGTCAACTACAGAATGCAAATGCTTAACATATTTCTTTAGGAAACAGAGCTGACGCACTGACATTAATATTTCCATAGGTGCCAAGCATCAAATAAAAGTGGGCACTACTCAACAGCTAGTGCATTAGATGTATTCGCAATTGAGAATAATGGCAACCATCAGCTGTAGAATGGAATGACGACAATGAAAATTCGTGCCGGACCGGGACTCGAACCCGGATTTCCCGCTTATCGTGAGGATGCATGCACGTCCAAAGGAACTTTGCATCGTAATCAGAATAACACAGGCGTTACAATATCGCAATAGCTAGTGACTGTACGAAAACTCTTTGAGGTCTGGCGGAGTTTTATTCAGTGAATTTCCGTATGTGAAAATGGAATGTCGTATGACATGGTTCGCTGGGATAGCCCACGAGGTGGGTTCAACCGCCTGTCGGAAAGGGTGTTCTTCACCTGAGCGCCTTGGGCCATTTCCTTGTGGATATGCGAGAGATGTGTCGTATGTGTAACTGTAGAGTTCAGGTAAGCCTAAGGGATGTGTGTATTGCTAAGCGTGGAAGCGCTGTAATAAATATGACTGAAGATAGTGCGCAGAATCGCAATTTAGGGGAGGGAGGGGGGGAGGCCTTGATGCTCGATATCTGTTTGAGCTAGGAACATGGGCTCAACAGTGTTTGATTTATCCCCGCCCAGCGGTCATTTGTATAGCCATTATAACATCTGACTTACTTTAGTTATGTTAGAGTATATTAAGAAAAGTTTAGAACGTCGAATCGAAGCTGGCGACCACGAAAATTGTGCGAATCGATTAATTCCTTTTGCAGAAGATTTTAATTGCGCTGAATTAATGCTCAGATAATGGCACCATTTGTATGTCCACCGCTCGGATTACACAATGAAGTGCTAAAGAAACTAGCATAGGAATCCGTATTCAAATACAGAAATATGTAATCAGGCAGAATACGGCCCTGCGGTCGGCAACGTCTATATAAGACAACAGGTGTCTGGTGCATCTGTTACATCGCTTACTGCTGCTAAAACGGCAGGTTATCAAGATTTAACTGAGTTTGAACGACGTGTTACGGCTGGCGCACGAACGATTGGACACAGCATCTCCGAGGTAGCGATGAAGTAGGGATTTTCCCGTACGACCATTTCACGAGTCTACCGCGAATATCAGGAAATCAGTGAAACAACAAATCTCCGACATCGCTGCGGCCGGAAAAAGATCCTGCAAGAACGGAACCAACGACAACTGAAGAGAATCATTCTAAGTGACATAAGTGCAACCCATCCGAAAATTGCTGCTGAATAAAATGCATGGTGTGTAGGCCCCAGGATGCCGCAAAATTAAGATTTATGAAAAAAATTAAACACCGAACTACCAAAGAGTTGGCCAAGACGTTAATTTTGAATGCACGGTAAGGCGCAAACAAATTAAAGAAAAAACATTCAATTTTTGTACAGATTTTTTGCTTATTACTTTTACACTCTCTCGTGGGTAGAAGGACGATGAAGATGTGCGATTTCAGATATGAAGTATTGGGAGCTCTATGTATCATATGTGTGCGTTAATAATATTATATTGAACAACAGTATCAAGTATTTCTTTATTTTTTGAAGTGAAGAGAAGAACATATAAGGAGGATTGTCTTGACTACGACAAGCGACGGGGTTTTCGGAGTCCGCCGCCTGCAGCTAGAATTAAAATGTAAGCGAAGTCCGACAGCGAAAAGGTACAAATAATCACAGAACATTTTAACAACGCAATCGCATTATATTCTACAAAAATGTGTCTTTATGCGCATAGTCAACAATATTCAAGTGTCAGCGTGCGAACTATTCAACAAAACATAATTGATATGATGACGCACTTCATGAAATGCTACATAGAGCTTTGGAGTTTATTCGAAGACTGGTGATCGGGAACTTTCCACCCCCCCCCCCCTCTCCCCATTCCCTGTCAAATACTGCAACAAAAATTTCATCCACCACCAGGTTTCGAATCAGCTTATTTCCGAGTCGAAAGACAGCGGAGAGGAGTGCACCAGCGACCTTGGCTAAGGAGGTGGGTAATTCCCATAATCAACTGTGAGAGTGTAGTAGTCCTCGATAGTCTGCCTTTCTTCCCCTCCTGATAACACATGGGCGACCAAATAAAATCTTTTGTAACGCGTTAAATATCGTGAATATTTACTACCGATCATACGTTTGTAGCAGACATGTGCCACTCGCAGAAAATTCTCTGCTCTCTTCAGTATGAGCAATCTTAGCACGCCTCGAATCTGCTCGGAATCAAACACGCCTTCAGTTTGCCGCAGAGATTTACTGTGAACATTGAGAGCGATTTGTCGGGAGAACAGGGAGGGTTCGTGTCTAGGTAGAAAATGTCGAATAAAGCTGCCATTAATGTTTGATATGCTTTAGTTTTAGAGAAACCGACACGCAAGACCAAAAAAAGACGAAAAAAAAGAAAGAGAGAGAGAGAGAAAGAGAGAGAGAGAGAGAGAGAGAGCAGGGGAGAGGGCGAGTAAAGTCATCGTTTAATGTCTTCTTCCCTCTTTTTTTTTTTTACACTGTCGTTAGTTTTCATCCATTTTGCCAGCGTCGAGACGTGAGGTTTCAATCCTAACCATGTTACAGATTATGATGAAATTTATTTACAAGATTACAAGACAGTTTTAATTTATAAGACGTAGTCGTAGTATCGTTTGATTTCACATGAGCGTAGTATGTATTCAGTATCGACACCTTAAAAACTCATGGCCGTGGACAACGCGTAGCTTAAACCCACGACCTTTGCTTCATAGGCAGGGATGCTGTTCTGAACCACGGAGACTAACTGGATGCAATCTCTGCATTACATACTCCCGCACTAAGTAGCCTCCTTCACCACTCAGAAAGAACTTCGTACAAATGGACTTCTATAAACAAAATATCGTTTACGGTGTTATTTCGGAAACCTACGAGAGCAACACAGTTAATAGGTGTCAACCTCCAGAAAAAATATTAAGTAGTCGTATACCTTAGCAAAGCCTGGTTATACGGACTCGTTAAACAAAGAAAGTAAGGGTGCCAACAGTTGTGCTTGGGAGGAACTGCTATTCTTGAACCGGCAGAAGTGTCTAGAACGTGATCCTGTTTTATCACTGCTCTGATATCGGCTCGTTATAGCTCAATGGCGCTCCCGGTTTTCTAAAATTGTTCACGGAGCAGGAGGTGTCGGAGGTTCAAAAATGGTTCAAATGGCTCTGAGCACTATGGGACTCAACTGCTGAGGTCATTAGTCCCCTAGAACTCAGAACTAGTTAAACCCAACTAACCTAAGGACATCACAAACATCCATGCCCGAGGCAGGATTCGAACCTGCGACCGTAGCGGTCTCGCGGTTCCAGACTGCAGCGCCTTTAACCGCACGGCCACTTCGGCCGGCTGGTGTCGGAGGGACGACGAGAACGATCAATACCTTCCATATGGGTGGGACGAGTCACAGCGCCTGGCCTCGGCCGGTGGGGTGAGCGTGGGTGGAACGGGTTTCTGTCTCCATGGTTACGGCCGGAGCGGACGGCTACTGAGGGCGCGGCAGCCTGCGAAGGGGTGGAGTCCGCAGCCAGCAGCAGCCGCGGCCAGACGCCTTGCTCGCGCCGCTCTTCAGGTAAGCCACACCCGCAGCCCAGAAGTCTGCCCGACAGAACGCACTTCTCACATTCAATTCTAATTCATCTTTGCGTCGCTTCAGGTCGTTTATTTCGTGGAAATATAGTTGCTAAAGATTTTAGGTAGACTTTCTATTTGGTGCATAAAATTAGACTGACTTCTAGCTTGCAGCAGAAAACCGTCATACGGTCTTTGTTTACCGTAGAAGCAAGAAGCAAATTCGACTGAACTTGTAGCACTTATGACTTGACAGACACTTTAGCAATGTATTGCAACTCTTTAAAGCTAAAAGAAAATTGTCAGCAAGGAAATCATATTGAATGGATGATGTCTTCACTTTCGTTATACAAAAAGTACCTCAAAAATATTTTTTGGTTAGTTTTTCACTTCGAAGTCTTAATCGAACCGTCACAGCGGAAAAGTGACCAATTCGCTGATTTATTAAGGTCACGAAAGAGCTATTTATCTACACAGCTACATGATTTTTTGTAAATAATTCGCCATTTGCTTGACCGACGGTTTCCTAGTTGAGGAAAATGCTGTCTTTCTTATAACAAATAACATATATTTACAAACTGCGCTGTCTTGTGACGTGAATGTCGCAGGTTGGAGTCACTCCTTGCCCTAACTGTGAGTTTTTGGGGGTTTTAAAATTGCCACTACTGGATGAGTCATTCAGACTGCTCGCTTCCCAAGCCCGGGTTCCCGGGTTCGATTCCCGGCGGGGTCAGTGATTTTCTCTGCCTCGTGATGGCTGGGTGTTGTGTGCTGTCCTTAGGTTAGTTAGGTTTAAGTAGTTCTAAGTTCTAGGGGACTTATGACCACAGCAGTTGAGTCCCATAGTGCTCAGAGCCATTTGAACCATTCAGACTGACAGAAAGTAATCGCGGAAATGATTTGAGGTACATTTAAACAACGAATATGACATTATACAAGTAAATAATCAAGATTATAAGGTAATGAATACTGTTTATGATAAGTGTAGCAAAAGGTGTGCTGTCTGCATGGCCAAGTTGCGAAAAGTCAGTTTAAGTTTAGAAGCTACTACGTGAAAATAAAAAAGAGAGCAGCCAAAGCCATTTGACTCGCCGTGTATCAAAATGTGTCATTTTAGAAAAATTTTTGAGTTTACGACTTGAAAACTTTGAGATTATATTTCTGTTGAACGTTCCTCTTGTTTGTGCTGTTAAGTAATTTATGCAAAATGAGCTGTAAATTCTCAAAATTAATCATTTTCATTCATAGTGTAATGCTCTTCACACCAGGTACACAGTGTCAGGAGCTTCCTTGTCGCATAGGATAATGACTAGAGTGATATATAGAAAAATAAGGTCGCTGTTAGAGATTTTTTTCATTTCTTGTAAAAGTAACTCTCTTCCAGAAGAAATGCAAACAGTAAACACTTCATATAATAAATCCTTGTTTAAGGCAAAAAAAGAAAACAATATATCTGTTATCACTCTGCTTCTTAACAATTGCAAACAGCTAACACTTCATATACTAATTACTGGCCGCGTGGTTTAGGACGCCATGTCGCGGATTGCGCGGCCCCTCCCGCCGGAATTTCGAGTCCTCCCTCGGGCATGGGTGTGTATGTTCTTCTTAGCATAAGTTAGTTTAAGTAGTGTCTAAGTCTAGGGGCCGATGACCTCAGCAGTTTGGTCCCTTAGGAATTCACGGATATTTGAACATTGATTACTGATTTGAGTACAAAAAAAGTGATTTGTTACTTATGGGACTCACTGCTGAAGCCAGCGATAGTGAGAACGATTTCATCAATTAAACATTTTAATTACTGTGAATACTGAGTACAAGAAACAATTATTGTTGTTCATACTAGTTCGCATGCTGTTAGCTCAGTTTATATTCCATGGCAGCGTAACACATGATGCGTTAAAGTTTTTCCTAGTTACTATTAGGTTCTCACTAAAACCGAAATGGATTTTAGGGTGCATAACATATAGATATAGATTCACGTAACAGATTACAATTGATATGGTGTAAAATGAACTTCCAAATAAACAAACAGGCCGCAAGATAGATCGGAACAATTTGTGAAATCTCAGACGCTGTGAGCTATCGTTAAGTCAACAGTTTGAAGATCCTTGTGTAGAATCAGCAAAGAACTTATGTTTCATTCTATCTAATTTCGGGTATATCGAAGTTTTTCAGCTAAAGACTTGCAGATAAATGTTGCTGGTATAATCTATCTGATCTAAAGTATTATTTGTAAACGTGATGGAATGTGTCCGCCCATCGCTTTTGTAACAGCTTCAACTCTGCTGAGGACACTTTTCCGTGAAGCGATTGCAGGGAAAGGCAGCCTTTTCTTCCGCAAGGTCCAAAACTAGAGAAGGTAGTGATGCCGGGCAATGGGGCCTGGAGCAAAGTCAACGTTTTAACTCATTCCATTGGAGTTCATTGACTTCAAATCGGACGCTGACACCGATAATCATCGTCTGGGAACGGTTCCAATACCATACGCAGTACGCATTGCTGTTAAATGTGCTCATATCCTTCCGCATTTACGGTTTTCTTAGGCCCAATTAGGAGACCAATCCTATAACCACGAAAAACATCCCCACACCGTAACACCACAATCTCCGTACTTCACTGATCGCACTACACATGCTGGCAGGTAACTTTCTGTGGACATTCGCGAACTCAAACCCTCTCATCGGATTGTCACATACAGCGTGATTCATGACATCAATTACTGATTTCCCGCCATACTCCCGCTGATTGCATGCGTTTTATATAACTACCTTCCATAATGCTTAACGATCACTTGCGCCACTGCATTAGGTCTGCTTAACTTGGTTTAGTTGTGGTTGTTCCTTCACGTTTCTACTTCACAGACAATCCACTTGGACAGGTTTAACAGGGATCAAATGTCCCTGATCGATTTGTTACTCAGGTGACATTCAATGAGTAGTCGATGTTCGAAGTCACTGAGCTCTCCAGACCAATCCATTCCGCTGTCAGTGCTTTTCAACTGACAATAAAATACTCCCCGCCTCCTTTTACACTCTAAGACAAAAAACGACAGCCCATGAAGGAATTATCCGAGTGGGACGGGAATCAGCAGGGTTTGCCAAGTATGAAGACCAGCAGAAGAAACTCTCGCCGTGTTAGCTTGCTGAAATGTAAGCCCAGGATCACTTGCCATGACGGACATCTAAACGGGGCGTAGAAAACCGTCTAGATCCTGGGCATACTATTCAGCAAGCTAATGCCCACCCACAGACGGCGAGAGGTTCTACTCCCTGTCTTCATGCTTGCCAAACCTTACCAATGCCAGCAAGGACGCCAGATCTCTCCACAGTTAAGAAAGTTGGGGGCATAACGGGCAAGGCCTTCCAACAAGTTCGGAATTTTGGCGCTCTAACGCACCAATTGGACATAATATGAGACGATATCCATCAGGAGGGCATCCAGCAATTCTGTCAGTTAATGCCAATACGAATAACTGCTTGCATAAGGCCCAGATGTGGACCAACACGTCACTGATTTGCTCAGTTTCTGAAGTTCTTCCTCTTGAATAAATCGTCCAACTTTTTTGAAATAGTAATCATTTGTTTGTCAGTACGTGAGCTATCTTACTTCCAGCGATTTCCGTCCCATTATCTCAGAGTTTGTGTTGGTTAGTCCTCCTCTCGTGGCATCTAGTGGTCAGTACCACATAACATAGGTGTCTCCGGATACTTTTGATCTGAAATGTGTAATATGGAGCATTTACATGTTTAGCAGTGTATCCATACCGGCAGTTAGAGAAATGCCATTAATACGATTAACTGACGTTCAAGGCGTAAGCCTGTTGAAAAAATATAGTAAGACTATTCTGTTTATATTTTGTAAATGAGTTTTCTGCTTTGAGTTCGTGTCACTAGTGGCGATCTCTGTGGTGTTATCTACTTCCTACAGACGTAATGATAAAAAGGGACAAGAATCAGCAGTGCACATGAACAGCAGCGACGCTACAGGCTATACCGGCCGCGCGTGGTAGATTACGTCACTTCACTATTTCCTGTCCCTTGGCAGCTCAAGAAGATAGTTCCAATAAACTACACAATGACAGTTCTGAATCAACATAATTGTTTTCATAGCTTGTATTTTTATTTATTTATTTATTTATTTTTTTTTACAGAGGAAACTCTTTCTCAATGCTGTGTTTAGGAAACCACAATGTACAACCACCTGTGTTATTGAGGCAGAGGTAAGGTAGCTTTCTCAGTAACTTGCCTCCACTCGTGAGAGGGGCAATGCGGCTTGTGAACACCGTTCGGTTTGTCACCGTGGCTCGAAGGATTACACAACGCTTAAGTTCATGCGCTCATTGCCACTTCACGGAAGGCAGATGGGCATAAACTGGTGTTCATCGCATCTACGTCACTCTATAGTTAAACCACTGTCCTGAGGCTCAAAATATTCAAATTCTGACTCTTAGTGATCACTGACGACCACTACATATAAATTGCGATTTAAACAACACGAAATCGTCTCCACACAATCTGTTTTTCCCTAAACGTCCTTTACGAGAAATAGTACAAGCACCCCAACACGAAGTAGTTGGCCAAGAGAACATCTCGAATGAAAACTGGAATAATGACGTAGAGTTCTATTGACCGACGAGTACGGTATTTGTCTGGCAGCTGATGACCGTCATTGAAGACTGTGGTGGTGGATAGGTGTCAATGTCTGTCCCTCAGGTTCAGCATTGAGGTGGCTCAGTCGTGTTCTGGACGGTAAGATGTACGGATGTCGGAAGCCACTCATCGCTATCGAGGGTAATTTGATGGATACCATTTGAAACTTGCAGCGTGTCTTCGCAAGAAGCCCCCAAAATGATTCTGAAGTTTCACCCAGCAACAGACTGATTTCACCGAAGTGCACATTTCAATGAACTTTTCGTAGTTTCAAAGGGCTTGTGTTTTCATTTTCTAATAAACAAATAAACCAGCTACAGGTGGCATACAGCCAGATTTTATGCCCGGTTTCGTCCGTCAAAAGCGAGCAGCTGTGGGAAACGATTGTCTGATGATGCTACAATCTGGCTGCCGAAATCGGTTATAAAACCAAATTTTAGGTGACTTCTAACAGTTTTATCTGTATGCCATTTATAACAGCAATGTGCCCCCGACAAGCCATACGTGCATTTACTACATTTTGAATCTCTGTTTCCCTAGTATCTAAGCACACAGACGCTTTCAGATATGAAAGGCAGTGCACACCACCCTTGGGGCAGTTCATCCGCCTGCAGTAAAAAGTTTTCAGATGAGCAGTACAAGCACTCATCAGTCATCCTCACGACATGTACTGATAGAAATGGAAACTGTTACAGCCTGAGGCATCAGTCAGATATTTCTCAGAGTAGCACTTGCAACCTACGTCCGCAGTTATTTGCTGGATGTATTCCAATCTCTGTCTTCCTCTACAGTTCTTGTCCTCTACAGCTTCCTCTAGTACCATGGAAGTCACTCCTTGATGTCTTAACAGATCTCATATCATCCTGTCCCTTCTCCTTGTCAGTGTTTTCCACATATTCCTTTCCTATCCGATTCTGTGCAAAACCTCCTCATTCCTTATCTTATTAGTCCACTTAATTTTCAACATTCGTATGTAGTACCACATCTCAAATGCTTCGATTCCCTTCTGTTTTCCCACAGTCCAGTTTTCACTACCATACAACGCTGTGCTCCAGACGTACATTCTCAGAAATTCCTTAGTCAAATAAACGCTTATATTTGATACTAGTAGAATTCTCTTGGCCAGGGGTGCCTTTTTGCCAGTACTAGTGTGTTCTTGACGTAGTCCTTGCTCCGTACGTCATTCGTTATCTAGCGGCCTAGGATGTAGAATTCCTTAACTTCACCTACTTCGTGACCATCAATCCTCATGTTAAGTTTCTCGCTGTTCTCATTTCTGGTACTTCTCATTACTTTCGTCTTTCTTCGGTTTACTTTCGATCCATATTTTGTACCTATTAGACTGTTCATTCAGCCAGTAGATCATGTAATTCTTCTTCACTTTTACTCAGTATAGTAATGTCATCAACGAATCGTATCATTGATATCCTTTCATCTTTAATTTTAATCCCACTCATGAATCTTTCTTTTCATTTCCATCATTGCTTCTTCGATGTTCAGACTGAGCAGTAGGGACAAAAGACTACGTCCCTGTCTTGATCCGAGCACTTCGTTCTTGGTCTCGTTCTCTTGGCTCTTGTACATATTTTATATTACCCGTCTCTACCTATAGCGTACCCCTATTTTTCTCAGAATTTCTAACAGCTTGCGCCATTTTACACGCCGAACGCTTTTTCCAGGTCGACAAATCGTTAGAACGTTTCTTGATTTTTCTTTAGTCTTGCTTCCATCATCAACATGAGAATTGCCTCTCTGGTACCTTTACCGTTCCTAAAGCCAAACTGATCGTCATCTAACACATTTCCAATTTTCTTTTCCTTTCTTTTCCTCCTTGAAGAGATCGTAAATTATCACCATTAGTATGAGGTGTGACCTCCACGGACGCGAATACACTCTTGTATTCGTTGAGGCATGGAAGCAAACCTCTTCCGCTTGTCATCGTGAGCAATTTCTTTCCATGCACGAAACACATACTGTGTCGATTCCTGAACGTTGCTGTCTAGAGGATAGTATGAGAGTATATTCCTTCCCATTGCATCCCATTCACTCTGCAAGAGCGACTTAAGAGAAGACCACGCAGACCATTTGGGGATCCATACGTTTTTCGAGATATTTATCGAGCGAACTGCAATTTGGGGTATTGCATTATCCTGCTGGAATATGCCATATGGTACCCTGGTCATAAAGGGTATGCCAACTGGGTATACATTCTTGCCACCAACTGGCGAATTGTAACCTCCCTTCAATTATTACAAAATCAGTCCTGCTGTCATCCAATAGACATCCACACCCTGGTTTTAGGAGACTGCGGGATATGGGTCTCGAGAATCGCCATCTCCTGTGGTCTCTCACCAGATCGTCTAAGAACACAGTGGCGTCTCACTGACAGCCCACAGAAGTGAGAAGCGTCGCTGAGCACCATAGAATTTCACTTTATGTCCCATTTGACTCTCGCTCTAGACTAAATAAGTCTCGATTGTCTCTGATATGGTTGTCAAGGGTTAGACACTCACAAGAACTAAAGATCTCATTCCAGCTTGTAGTAATCTGTTCCAGACTGCACGTGATGGTATTCTGCCTATAATTAATGCTCTGATTTCAACTGTTGTTATTCGTCTATTCGCCAGAGCCGGTTATACAGTGCTACGATCTTCTCGTTATGTAGTCCGAAAGTAAGCTGAGCGTGTCGTCCTATATGCATGCTGTGTTGTGATCACTACCTGCAACGTTTCTGTAACGTTAGACACACCAAATAGACTTCTTGTACTCACAACATACTTCATCTGTGAAAATCTTTATGTTCTACACTGAAATTAATGAAATTATGCTCTCATGAAGACAATATGAACTGACTTCACTACTTAATTTGTCGACTTACAGCACTGCTGGTGAAACAGGGGAGGACGGCTGTTGCTAGCTGTGTAAAGTGGGCTAAGAACCCAGCGGACGAGTATCAACACTCAGTGCAGATGTCCGGGAGTGTGACGCCACCTTAGGCATTGTGTGGCGACAATCGGTAGTACACCGTCCGACCTCCCAGTGGTTCTGGTTTGTGTCCAGCGACTTGCAGTGTGGTGTGGGTGGGCAGCAGAAGACGGATGACGTCTTTATAGTGGCACAAGGAAACAGACGTGATGTTAGCGGTGAGTTGCGGTAGCTTTGGGCTTTGTAGCGACGATACAGAAACTTGTATGTCCGCTGAACTGGCCGACCGCAAGATCTGCAACGCCTGACATTCTCGCCACCTCGGTGGAGGGCGTTGGCCCTTCTAGTCCAGTTGCCATCGGGGGTAAATCGTCTTCTGGAAATCAGAATTGGATTATTTTTTGGTGTAGTTGCACGCTTATGACGATGTGAAAGTAAGAAGTCGTTCACCTGCGCGAAATAAGATGGACCGTTGGTCGTGGTGAGTATGAAGACATTAATAGTGTAAGAAACTCAATATGAAAGCACGTCGACTCATTTTGAATGCAGCGTTAACGTAGCACCGAAATGTCCACTAAACCGATCTCTGAGGCTGAAGTCAGACCCAGAGCTCCACATTCTGTATACAATATTTCACACCATGAGCTGTCCACTCAGTCACTAGGAACTCAATACCAGCTTAAGTCTGGTGCGACTTCTCAATTATGGCTTTTAACTCAACAATGTTTTCTGTGATGTTTCTTGTCTAGAGGCACTGAGAGGGGGCATCATCGTCACTACCACCACCACTGTCATCACTATCACCACCATCACCACCATTATCACCATTATCATCATCATCACCACCGTCATTACCACTACACCATCACCATCACCACCACATGCGTATCCAAAATATGTTCTTCTTAACTGTCTGCTATTACATGACGATACTTTGAAATCTGTTACTATACATTGATAAGGAGTGCTAAGCTCCTCGACATGGTCGCATCTCGAAAAATCTCGTGCCCTTGGACGGCTTAGGACTCGGAAAGCTCAATTCATTCACGAGACGTGGAGTGTAGCTGTCTTCTTCTGGTCGGTTGCAGATTAGTACGGTAACGATGCTGCAGGGCGCGTTGGTCAATGACAATGTGAGGAGGGACTTTTACCCTAAGACAGCGAGAATGCTCTGTGACTCCCATACGCAGAGAGATAGGTCATAAATTAAACAGTATGCTCGAGGTGATAGAAATATGTGGAGCGCTGTCTGGTATACTTTGACGATTTATGTGTTGGAGAATTAACACTGAATGGATGTACTGAGCAGTCATCTATGCATGCTCGCACTGATACTCGCAAAGTGGAGAAGGTGTGGTTTAGCTATGATACTGAAATTAAGGAAACATGCTGTCACGTCACTGGCCGGTGTTGAAGTTACTGTAAAACTTCTAAAATTATTCCCGCTATCAAATGTGATATTTATTATTAGAGTACATCAGTGGTGTCTTTTCCATCCCATCCATGCCTTGGTGTGCTGTTGGTTACCACATAATGATTGACTGACAACGATTGTTTGAGTTCGGGAATGAGTTTTGTTTATGCGTAACAACTTCTGGGGGTTGCTAGCAGCGAAGAAGTGATAGCGTACATGAGTGCAATATGAGGAATCATTTGAAAGCGAATGCAGAGTCGTCAGCTATTCTGTCAGTGTGAGAGACAAGTCTAAATGTAGAGCTCGTTAATCACCTTCGGACTATAGTTTGGAGACCTACGCCAACGCCATAAAACTCTTCCAGTTTGCTTATGTTGTAATTGTCTTTTATTTAAATTCAACGGATGTGTGGAGTGTTATGCTATCCACCATAAGAATATGGTTTACACTGTGCAAAGTCTATATTCCTGTGAAAGGCCATAGATCAGAACTTCGTAACGATAGTTTAGAACCTGACAGACGCCTTGAAGTCCAGGCAGAAAAAAAAGACATGTTTGGCATTGTACAAAAGCGTGTTAGAAAATAGTGTTTGAAACATCTAAACAGGACCAGAGAGAAACTTCCTGGCAGATTAAAACTGTGTGCCGGACCGAGACTGGAACTCGGGACCTTTGCCTTTCGCGGGAAGGTAGGAGACGAGGTACTGGCAGAAGTAAAACTGTGAGGACGGGGCGTGAGTCGTGCTTGGGTAGCTCAGTTGGTAGAGCACTTGCCCGCGAAAGGCAAAGGTCCCGAGTTCGAGTCTCGGTCCGGCTAACAGTTTTAATCTGCCAGGAAGTTTCATATCAGCGCACACTCCGCTGTAGAGTGAAAATTTCATTCTGGGACCAAAGAGATTTAGTACAGTCTGCGGGATACGATCATTCACATAGAGTATATGTGATCAAACTTTAAGTGGCTTAGTGGCTTCTGCAGCCCCTGTATATTTAATAGGCGGCAGTAGCAGTAGCAGTTTGAGGTGTAAATTCTGTGAGGGACTTGGTAAACCGTTAGGAAATCTTGGATGGCTGCACGCTGTGGTATTGTGGGAAGTATTGTGAAATCTCTTTCTCCACACTGGACCGCACCACAGCTATGTGTCAGTGCGCCCGCATCGGTGCCTAGGTGACTTATAAATGGGATGAGCTTTTGTAGTTGGTAATTTTTCTCTGTTGGGGGGCGTAGAGAATAACGATGATAGCATGTTGGGCAGATTGATTTGAATTGACGCGGATCTGTAGTACTTATATCTAGTTTGGGGACGTACCACACTGCGCGCATTTCCACCGAATGGTTGGCCCGCATCTCGTGGTCGTGCGGTAGCGTTCTCGCTTCCCACGCACGGGTTCCCGGGTTCGATTCCCGGCGGGGTCAGGGACTTTCTCTGCCTCGTGATGGCTGTGTGTTGTGTGATGTCCTTAGGTTAGTTAGGTTTAAGTAGTTCTAAGTTCTAGGGGACTGATGACCATAGATGTTAAGTCCCATAGTGCTCAGAGCCATTTGAACCATTTTTGAACCGAATGGTCAAAACACGCTCCTGTTGCACTACCTCAAGTCGTTCTGTTTCTACACAGGTTGCAGGAGGTGGTGAATATGTCTTTCTCTGACTTCTGCTCAGTTCCGACTTAAACTGGAATCACATGCGGAAAGCTGTAAAAATGGGACCAGTTGCAAGATGCGTAGGGGGTGACAAAAACCAAGTTGAAATTTTACTGTAGCAACTAGGCTCGGGAAAGATGACTCGTTTCGAGATATGGGAGTGCCAGAGATATGACTGAGTAGTGGTTGTAATCATTAAATGAATTGTCAGTAGGATCCCACGCATGTATGTGCTTGAATGGAAGTAGCCGATTCCAAATCGTGGACATCATTTCTAGCGCATAGCATAACACTAGAGGTCTGAGAAGCTGGTGTACATTTTCTTACAACCTCAATCGACACATCATCTACAACTACTGTTTGTGCTCCTTCTCAACAGTCATCGCCTATAACTCAGTGGATATATTGCGGAACCTCTGATATGGCCTCAAGACAGAATGCGCTACAAATACTAAAGAATTATCTAGCTGGGGCGGTGTGATGGAGTCGCAAATACAGCTTACATACTGTGTTCCTTACCCGAATCACTTTCAAAGTTCAGTGGTTTTATAGCAAGGTTGCGTCGTGGGCTGATAATACACATCCCTACGATCACCGTCGCAGTATTTGTCCGACAAACAAAAAAAAAAAAAAAAAAAAAAAAAAAAAAAAAAAAATATCACCTCATTCAGAGATAACGTCGTACCTCAATTCCTAAAAGGGGTATAGCTTTTAACATGGATACTTGTGTGCACCTGTAGAACCAAAACAGCTTGTGACAGTAATATGTAGTAGTTGTTGCGATCGAGGTTTTTTAACATCTGGTCCTCACACAGCTAATTTTGGGTCAATGTTATTTCGTGTCGTAGGCAATCAATTATTGACGAAGTATTATGCTTAGTAGTAGTGGTGGGTGCGTGATACGTTTGCATTTGAGCATCATATTTATAAAGTATGTGTTTGTGGAAAGGAAATGACTATGTCCACTCTTAAGGAGGGTATAGATTTGACTTGGAGTACTGTGATAGCAAAGGGAAGAGTATGTCCAGTCATAAGGAAGGTGCAGATATTTCCAGAGCCACAGCCTTCAGCAGGATTTATTTCCGATACTTCGCTCATTGTCGAATGCCGTTCAATTGAGCCAACGATCGTAACATATAAATGTAAGTATAATTATAACTAATATATGTGACCGGTTTTACAGAATGATTCCGTGTATGGATGGCTTGTGGTGGTAATGATTCATGTTCCCTGTTAACGGCAGCAGCCGTCCGAATGCAAAGGTCTGTTGGAGTGTAGGAATGTATTTGAGTTAACTTTGCCCTCGTCTAGACGACCGAACAGTGAACTAATACTTAGTATGTGTTGGGCGGCTTTCGTGATCAAGTGGAAATTTGAGGAGACTGTATATGGAGGTTTGTTTGCGCTGGACTGTTATTCCCTCCCATGTAAATTGTTCTGTTGACTGCTTCTGCAAATTTCGTGCTTTTATTTAGTTGAGGGAAGATCGAGTGTGGTGTGTGCATCTAGAATGTAGAAGACACGTTTGTCTGTTCTCTAGACGTGGGAAAGACCTAAGTTGCCTTGTAAATTATACGGAAGATTTGCAATTTGTTACATCACCGACTTCGGTATTCGAGAGTGCAAATATGAGTTTCTTCTATTTGTTTCTAGTTACTGAGTGGTTTACAGCATGCTACACCTCAATAAAGTTTGGGGTTTGTAGAGAAATAATTTCCAGTCTATATCTTGGGAATTATGTTGCTCTAGCGATCGGTAGGGTGCTGCCTAGTTCTTGATATCGAGAAGTACCGCGAAAATGGTATAATATTATGAAGAACCACGTGAAAATAAGTGTGTTCTTGTAATCACCGAGTCTGGAGATGGAGCAGGTTTGGAGCAGAAACAGTAACGCGTTTGTGCCGAGGGGAAAGGATCTCGAATTTGCAGCAGAGCCCTGACATCGACTTCGGTCCGCTGACGGTGCTCTGATGTAAAAGGGATGATTTTGTATGGCGCTGAATGTCACGTCTGTAGAAAGAAAGAAAAGGACTGCGGAGCATCGTGACATATAGCCTGTGTGTTTTCGGGTGTTCTACAGATATAAAAGATAACTGCACTGTTTGTGTAAAATGTGTATATATTGTGTTGTAAAGTTACTGTGGCTTACATTGTGTAAAATGTGTATATATATATTGCACCGTAAAGTTAGTATGGTCATATTATGGCATGAGTAGAGAGGATGACTGTGTCTCCTATCGCAAGAGTTTTTCAGTATTTCACGATGAGAATGGTAGTTTGTATGATATAATTGTCAGTGCAAAATGGCGATCTGTGTAAAATAACCGCTGGAAGCCTCACCTGCAGAAGGAAAAAAGGCGGACATTTCTTCGATTTCGGCAGTATCAGTAATTCGGCGGGTAAATTCGATAAGAAATAATCATACTGCTCGATTCATTGACGTCCTTTGTGCTGGGATACAGGAGCCTCTACATAGCATTGAGAACGTTTGAGTATGTTGAAAGCAGGAAGGCTATCACGTGAGGTCAACGAGAAAGACTGCATTGGGCGTTACTTTCGTAAACAGGTTCTCTTAGGGTAAAAATTTTCATGCATTCAAGCGGAGACATCAAGTAAGCGAGCGTTAACCATTTCTGGAACACTATACAATTCCCAAAGGGTCGACTTGTCTGTTATTTTTTACAAAACCATGTGACGTAAGAATAACATTGAGATCATTTTAGATGGCGAGTCGGCATGCGGGCGTTTCGCGACGGGGCGAGGTGTGAGCGATGCTGGGGGCAGGTAGGCATGGCTGAACACGTCACGCATGGACCGTTACAAACGTTAAGGAGGAAGCAGCCTGTGCTATTCTGTCATTAGCGGTAAAGACAAGTGCTGCCTTGAGGTGTCTCGAGTGTGAAACAGACGTGAACGCGCCTCACAGTTCTGTGACGTTGGTATAACTGTGACTGTATACTCGGAAATAGAGACAACTTTCCCCTGAATCCGGCGGCGGGTCGCGGCTGTGACGGTGCGTGCGGTCCTGGTGTGTGCTTTGATAGCTGACGGCCGCGTCACTTCGCGGGAGCTGCGGCATGCGCCCGGGTTCCCGGGTTCGATTCCCGGCGAGGTCAGGGATTTTCTCTGCCTCGTGATGGCTGGGTGTTGTGTGTTGTCCTTAGGTTAGTTAGGTTTAAGTAGTTCTAAGTTCTAGGGGACTTATGACCACAGCAGTTGAGTCCCATAGTGCTCAGAGCCATTTTTTTGTGGCATGCGTTGAATGCATGTCTGTCGCATTATTTTGGGAGCGGGCCTAGGGGCTGTGCTATGAGCTATTTGGACAGTTTAGGAGTTGATTTCGTGTCTGCACATTTGTGTACTGCATTTTGTAGGAGCAGTTTACAGGTATGCAGTGAAATTATTTCTTTAATTTAGGAGTTTTTTACGTGTCTGCAGACTGCGTATTGTGATCCCAAGCACATCAGGGCTAGTGTTTTGTGTCAGTGTGATAAATATACTCATCCCCCAAATAAATTGTTTCAAAATAAATAGAGGGCACTCCTTCCTTACTCAATACAGCAGCCCAGCGCAGGCTGAGTCATTTTCGCACCATTTTCCCTATACAGACAACCATCTGGGATTTTGTCACAGGAGGGATGACAGTACCCTCTGGTGGCAGTAACGTGTACTAGCTCAGCTGGAGTCTAGATCTCATGGTGGAGACACTGCTTGCAAAATAAAGACTTGTGCCCAGAGTCGTTTTCCCGCCATTTCCCTCCAACCATCTTGGATTACGTCACAAAACAGACGACAGCGCCCTCTGCTGGTGGTATTGAGTACTAGCTCCAGACCTTGTGGTGAACATCCTGTTTGACGCCATTTTCGATAACTGTACTTGCGTCGTCACCTGACTGCACGGCGGTGCTCTCTGGCGGCGATGAAATGTACTACGTCTGTTGGGCTCTGGACCTCATGGTGAAGACATTGGCTGCCGCCATCTTGGATTGCGTCACAGATGAGAGCGCCCTCTGCTGGTGGCGATGTGTACTAAGGCAGCTGGTCTCTGGACCTCGTGGCAAGCCCATCTGCATGAAATTGGTTAAATAATAAAAACTTATCCCCAAGTCCTTTTTCCCATGAATATTTGGGAGGAGGTTGCAGTTGAGCGACTGAGGTTAGTACAAGTGTCCTTTCTTTCGCGCCATTTTCTTACCTTAGCAGCGAAACTCCAAGTGACCTTTGTTCACCACCAAAATTCAAACTCGGCCCCAGTTCATAGGAGGAGGTGGCAGTCGGGTGACTTAGGTTAGTGGAGGTAGGCCAAGTGAGCTATCTTCCTGCGAGTTTCTTTGCTTAGTAGAGATAACTGGGGTGTGGTGCATTATCCTGTTGGAATTTGAACTTCCCGCCATTTTTTCTGGGGGGGGGGTGTGGCTCTTTCCTGCCAAAATTCAAAGTTGCCACCAAAATCCGCCATCTTGAATGACGTCATCGCCGCCATCTTAGATGACGTCGTCGCCGCCATATTAGATAACGGTACTTTGAGGTCGTACACAGGTCGTCCCACTACTCTTGTTACGCTAGGCCGTTTCAGCAAGGCCAGTTCTCCTACCGATTTCCACGGTGTACCTACTGTCTTGAGTGACAACACCTTCTATCTAGCATAACTGACTCCATTCTTGTATAGTTTCATGTTCTATCTTGATATCTGTTTGTCTCTTCATTGGCTTTTTTAACGGTCATTACCTTGATTTTTCAAGTGTTCATGTTTAGTTATGGTACCTTTAGTGCTAATGCAACACATCACAGCACTTAAGTTAGATCCACATAAAATGTATTCTCAGTTGCGTATATGGACTACCATCAGTTGTATAATGGAATAACGACTATGAAAACTTGTGCTAGACCGGCACTTGAACCCGGTTTTCCCGCTTTTCCCGAGCGGTCGCCTAAAGATTACGCTATACGAGCACGACTCACTGCCAGACACAAACTTCCATATGTCGTCAACCATGTGTCTACAACCTGTACTCGTACATCTAATATGTATATTCCCGTACAGGGGAGACATTTTACATGACCGTGACTTGTCCGGTAACTGCGGATAAATACGATACTGCAGTGCCTGTATTATTCCGAATTACGATACAAAGTTCATACGGACATGCATGCATGTGTGAAGGAATTTTGCATCGGAATTCGGAATAATACAATCACTGCAATATCGTAAATACCGTATTTCTTAGTTCCTTCTCCGAACAACGTCATATGCAAATCTTATAAATGGATTTTCTGTCCGTTAATTTTACTGCCTTTCGTCTTGTGATTGAATTTGGTTATGACCTCCACAACGAACATGTTGAGTGAGTACGGGGATAGTGTGCAGCCTCGTCTCACTCCCCTTTTAATGGAAGCAGTTTAAGTGAATGGAAATGGTTTTTTTAGTTTTTGTACAGCAGTAGAATGAGTATTTTGTCCCTCCTGTGTTTGTTATGGTCTTAAGTAGCATTTCCAGTTCGTATTACCGAAGGTTTTCTCTGTACCAAAGAATACAATGTATGTCTTCCTGTTAACACTTAGTCTTCTTTCGAGATTAGTTTGCGGTGGGCGAGAAAGTTGAGGAACGGCAATGCATCGTCCTTTTCTACCTCTATGTTGAACTGGATTTTAGTGTTAATACCATTGTGGTGTTCCAAGAACTCTTCATGTCTAACGTCCGTGGAGCCAAATGACAAACTTGTCGTTCGCGTATCGAAAGGAACAGTTAGGCATTATGGCGCGGTGTCTATGGAAATGTCCTCAAAATTCTCCATGAAGACGTTTACATCAGCTGGAGCTAACGGGCTACCCATTGCAACGCCGTCCGTCTGATGGTAATACTGGCCGTCGTTCAGAATATCATAAGACGTAAGAGTGTGCCTAAATACAGGGTAGGGCAAATAAAACTGGGCAGGGCGAGTGGATACCATTGGACGTCAGTTTGTGGCAGCATTAACGGAGGAGGAAAATACTTGCAGTTACTTCCTAAACGATGGAGCAACTGCCCATAGTGCCGACCGAATCATGGAGCACATTTACACAATCTTTACTCTTGACAGAGTCGTTGGCAGATGTCAGCCTGGTCTTGGCCATAGCTCGCCACTCACGTCACCTGATCTATCAGTGTACTATTACTTTGTGTTGGGAGCTCTCAAGTCTAGAGAGTATCGCAACAACGGTCACAGCCTTCAAGAATTGAAACAGAACTTTTCGGACGAAATTGCAGCAATTTCAGCGTCCCGATTTCGATCTGCCTTCAGTAACTTTCTCACCAGGGCACAAAACTGCCAAACAGACGATTGATATTCACTTTCAGCTTCTTGCTAAAGTCGGTTAGTAATGTCTTTCCTTTCCTCTGCCGTGTTCCTTTGTACCGAGGAACTGTTCTCCGGGCCACTTTTATTTGCCCCACCCTGTAGCTCGACCACTTCACTTACAAAGCACTGGGATACTAGGTTAAACCAGTCTTTAACAGGCACATTCGTAAACAGCGACACCACATCAGTACTAACCATAACGTTACCCTCACTAAGTCGAAGACGCTTAATTCGTTTGCAGAAATCTGCTGAATCTTTAGTATGATGCTCGAATGTCCCATATGTGTAGCGAGATTGGCCAAATATTGCACCAGCTTGTATGTTATACATGAAATGTATTTCAACTTGTGGGTATGGATAACCATCAGCTATTTAATGGAATGATCACTATGAAAATTTGTGCCCGACCGTGATCTGAATCTGGACTTCCCGCTTATCGCTAACAGTCGCCTTACCATTAGGCAATACGAGCACGACTCACAGCAAGACCCCAGTTTCCATATCTCGTCAGCCATGTGTGTACAACCTGTACCTGTGCATTTATTATGTGTAGTCCTGTACAGGGGAGACAGTTTACTTGAAAGTCACCTGCCCGATGTCGTCCGATAAATACGATGTGGCAAATGCGAGTTACGATGCAATGTTCCTTCGGACGCCGGGTCAACATATGCCCGTATATGGCGATGCCGCGGGCTCCAGCGACGTCACAGCCGGCAGCTGGTGTATACAGGGTGTTACAAAAAGGTACGGCCAAACTTTCAGGAAACATTCCTCACACACAAAGAAAGAAAATATGTTATGTGGACATGTGTCCGGAAACGCTTACTTTCCATGTTAGAGCTCATTTTATTCTCTTCAAGTCACATTAATCATCGAATGGAAACACACAGCAACAGAACGTACCAGCGTGACTTCAAACACTTTGTTACAGGAAATGTTGAAAATGTCCTCCGTTAGTGAGGATACATGCATCCACCCTCCGTCGCATGGAATCCCTGAAGCGCTGATGCAGCCCTGGAGAATGGCGCATTGTATCACAGCCGTCCACAATACGAGCACGAAGAGTCTGTACATCTGGTACCGGCGTTGCGTAGACAAGAGCTTTCAAATGCCCCCATAAATGAAAGTCAAGAGAGTTGAGGTCAGGAGAGAGTGGAGACCATGGAATTGGTCCGCCTCTACCAATCCATCGGTCACCGAATCTGTTGTTGAGAAGCGTACGAACACTTCGACTGAAATGGGAAGGAGCTCCATCGTGCATGAACCACATGTTGTGTCGTACTTGTAAAGGCACATGTTCTAGCAGCACAGGTAGAGTATCCCGTATGAAAACATGATAACGTGCTCCATTGAGCGTAGGTGGAAGAACATGGGGCCCAATCAAGACATCACCAACAATGCCTGCCCAAACGTTCACTAAAAATCTGTGTTGATGACGTGATTGCACAATTGCGTGCGGATTCTCGTCAGCCCACACATGTTGATTGTGAAAATCTACAATTTGATCACGTTGGAATGAAGCCTCATCCGTAAAGAGAACATTTGTACTGAAATGAGGATTGGCACATTGTTGGATGAACCATTCGCAGAAGTGTTCCCGTGGAGGCCAATCAGCTGCTGATAGTGCCTGCACACGCTGTACATGGTACGGAAACAACTGGTTCTCCCATAGCACTCTCCATATAGTGACGTGGTCAACGTTACCTTGTACAGCAGGAACTTCTCTGACGCTGACATTAGGGTTATCGTCAACTGCACGAAGAATTGCCTCGTCCATTGCAGGTGTCCTCGTCGTTCTAGGTCTTCCCCAGTCGCGAGTCATAGGCTGGAATGTTCCGTGCTCCCTAAGACGCCGATCAATTGCTTCGAACGTCTTCCTGTCGGGACACCTTCGTTCTGGAAATCTGTCTCGATACAAACGTACCGCGTCACGGCTATTGCCCCTGCTAATCCCTACATCAAATGGGAATCTGCCAACTCCGCATTTGTAAACATTGCACTGACTGCAAAACCACGTTCGTGATGAACACTAACCTATTGATGCTACGTACTGATGTGCTTGATGCTAGTACTGTAGAGCAATGACTCGCATGTCAACACAAGCACCGAAGTCAACATTAGCTTCCTTCAATTGGGGCAACTGGCGGTGAATCGAGGAAGTACAGTACATACTGACGAAACTAAAATGAGCTCTAAAATGGAAATTAAGCGTTTCCGGACACATGTCCACTTAACATCTTTTCTTTATTTGTGTGTGAGGAATGTTTCCTGGAAGTTTGGCCCTACCTTTTTGTAACACCCTGTATAAGGTTTGTACCAGCATCCCACAGGCAGTCATACCACATGACAATTACCAAGAAGTGCTTGGCGGAAAGATCGTGTGATTTAAATTACTTGACGCGACTGGAAACACGAGAAATTTTTATTCAATTTTTTTTATCCTGTTCTTAATTACATTGAGCAATGTTTTTGATGAATGCGACAACAATATTAGTTTTCTATAGTCAGAACACTCTCTGACGTTTCCTTTCTTCGGTAGGTGACTCCTATTTTCAGCCGCTCGGGCTACCCTTGGGTCTGAGGCGTCTTGTGACGGTTCGCGCGACTTGCCCCCGTTGGAGGTTCGAGTCCTCCCTCGGGCATAGTTGTGTATGTTGTCCTTAGCGTAAGTTAGTTTAAGTTAGATTAAGTAGTGCGTAGGCCTAGGGGCCGATGATCTCAGCGGTTCGGTCCCATAGTCCTTACGACTAATTTCCCAAATTTTTCTCTTTTTCAGCAAAAGTCTTCCGGAATTTATCCATTGTAATAGCTTCGTACAATGATGTTGTAAAGTTTTTGTTTCACTTTTTCTCCTATTCTCTTCAGAAGTGCTGTTGGGATGTAGTCTGTTCCTGTTGCGTTCTTGTTCTTCAACTGCTCAAGTGCTGGATCAAATTCTTCTGGTATGATTATCGTTCTATTATTATCGTCTTCCACCATATGTTCAGGTTAGAGATGGTTGTAATTTCCAACACTTCCGCATCATAGTACAAGTCTTCAAGATAGACCTTCCAGCGGTATGTCATATCTTCCCTGTCAATAAGTAATTGTCCATTCGTATCTTTTATTGTAGTACTTCCTTGTTTAAGTATGTACTGCAGTGGCTTTATCGCGCTATTTGCTTTATCTGTTCTTCCTCCTCTACATCATGCTCTGTACTTCGCCCAACTTCCTTCATCCTTTCTTCCTTGTCCCGTTTACATTCTGTCACAATGACATTCAGTATTGTTCTGTATTGCATTTGGCTTTCTTTTGTATGTACCGTCTTACAGTGGTTTCTGCGATATAATAAATCTAGTATATCTCCAGTAATCCAAGGTTTTCTTTTACCCCCTGTCAGCTTGAAATTATATGTACATCAACTACTGGCAAAAATCGTACATCCACCTACATATTTTAAAGCACTAACCAATGTATTACCCCAAACTTTAGGCAGTTGTTACATGTAACAGATATAATCTTAAGACCCCTGCTTTGTGAAGTTTTCTCTCATACAATCGCTCCTTCCATCCTCTCCCTCCCTCCCTCTCACTTTCTCTTTCTCTTCCTCTTCCTCTTCCTCTCCCTCTGCCACCAACATAACTGTGAATCCCAACCAAAATTGTTATTTGTGTATAATTTTTCCACTGTAGTCAACATAATTATTGTATTTAAAGTTTGTAACATGCCACCTGATTGAATAAAAGAGTATGGAAATTAAGCTGTATCAACTTGTCAAAATAGGATGTATATGCCACCAGAAATATTTATTACAACGCATACATTCGACACCTCAAAACAAACATCTCCAAAAGCCATTAAAAATTTATTCTGTAATAATGTCGATACGATGTATATTCTTTGTACTTTGTGTTGTCTTCTGTTGTACGATATATTTTCTTTGTACTTTGTGATAATGCTTTCTCTTCTGCTATACGACCCTTGCTCCTAATAGTTTCCAGACGACATATTTGTTTACAAAATATGGCAGTATAAATGTGATGTGTTATGATAGTGAAAGGAACCTGTGAACACTGTAGGTACTCTACTTTACTTACTTTATTTTTACCGTTAGATATATGATTAATTCTTCTTCGAAAGAAACCCAAAACCATGTTCTGAAATAGTGTTTTGTTTCTCCACTAGACAGTGCCACAAGTTCCTCCAAAAAATCGTAACACAACACACACACAAGTTTCATACTAACCACCGTATGATGGAGGTTTAAACCTTTGAAACGCGTCGTGGAGATAAATAAACAGTGACTGGTGACAGTAAACTTGTTGTTTCATTTAATTTCAATAACAGTCACGGTAAAGGCTGGCCTAAAATGTTCACATTTAAAGTCTGTTGTTTCTCATCCGCTGAACATGACCAATCCATCTCAGTTGGTGACCAGTAACGGTGGCTTCTATTGTATACATCTTGGCCTCCTCGAGAATCATAGTGTTTGATTCTAAGTCATTTGGCTTGGTTCAAATGGCTCTGAGCACTATGGGACTCAACTGCTGAGGTCATTAGTCCCCTAGAACTTAGAACTAGTTAAACCTAACTAACCTAAGGACATCACAAACATCCATGCCCGAGGCAGGATTCGAACCTGCGACCGTAGTGGTCTTGCGGTTCCAGACTGCAGCGCCTTTAACCGCACGGCCACTTCGGCCGGCACCTCTAAGTCATTTCATTTGGTGTTAATGATGTACCTAAACTTCTGTTGGTTGAAGTGTTCTAGTTTCTTAAGGTCACGACGATATAGTGTCCAGGTTTCCCAGCCATAGAGCAGGGTAGAAAGAACAACTGCTCGATACACCATCAGTTTTGTCGATAATGTAAGATCTTTATTCAGGAAGACCCGATGTAGGAGACGTCCAAAAGCAACATGTGCGGCATGCAGTCTGTTCTTCACGTCCTTTTCCGATGAGCAGTTAGTTGATAATATACTCCCTAGATAGAGGAAGTGCTCTGTTTGTTCCAAAGGTGTGCTGGAAATAGAGATACTGAAATCCGGAAAGGCCGTTACAGGAGCTGGCTCTGCTAAATCTTTGTTTTCTGGATGCTGATGGTCAGGCAAAACCGTTTATATGCGGTACCGAAATAATTTACAAACCTCTGTGGGTTTGTGAACTGGAGAAACATTGTCGTCAGTGTACTGCAGTTGAGTTGCTTGAGTGAGACTTGTGAACCTTTTAGAGTGCAGTCTGGACTGATTAAATAGCCCTGGGACAAATCTGTATTTACGTTCTACTCCGCAGTTGTTTACATACGACGTATCGTAAAGCATAGCTCAGACATGTCATCATGGAAAGCTTGGGTCATTTGACCAAAGTGTTCAGGGCAGCCGAAACGTTTTAAGACCTTCCACAATGCTTCTTTGGGCATTGTATCAAAGGCATTTTCTAGATCACAGACCACAAGTAGTAAAGGTTTATGTTATGCCCTGCACATCTTCTGCAGCTGTCATGTAAGTTGATCCTCTGGAGAGGAGAAATCCGTACTGAGATCCAGGAAGTACTGTCTAAGAAAGAGTTTGGAGGTGATTCAACGAAATTAAGAAAATGTTGTACCAGTTACGAAGACCAAGGATATGTCAGGGCAATTGTCACTTATGGTTCCGTCAACTATTTTGGAAATGGTGGCAATTGTGGAGTTTTCATGTCAGCTGCTACTTTACGGGTTTCTCACATTAGAAGAAACAGGGACAATTGTCTGTTTTTTAGAGGAAAGCTACCATTTTGAATGGTATCCAGGGGGTGCTGTCAGGTCTAGATGTATTTCTCGGTTTCATTCAATCTAGAGCCTTGTTGAGTTCATGAGATATCGGTGGGACTGCTATACAAGGTTGCACTGGATGTTGTGGGACATGTCCGAGAAAGTCGGCAGCAGCAGTAGAACTACGGTTTAAAAGTGCTTTGTAAAGCTCTCCCCAGCGGTTTAAGATGTCCTGTGATTGTCAGTGAGGATGGTCATGCTGTTGGCGACTTCCATGACTCCTGATAAGGAACGAACAGGCCCATATTTTTCTCTTATTCCAGCATAAAAACTCGGCAAGTCCCCGGCATCTGACAGGCTTTGAAGTTTCTTGGCTTTTTGTTGCCACCAGTGGTTCTTGATTGTTCTTATTTCACTCTGACGTTTCTGCTTGATCTCTTGAAAGTGTGTTTTATTTTCCAGGTAGGATGGATCTTGAGCAATAAATAGGAATATATCCCGTTCTTTACTTTTGAGGCTCTTAATCACTTCGTTGTTGCCATAAAATCAATCGTTTATCTACTTCGCAACAAAACCTTGATTACCACTGCAGACTTCTTGATGTTTTTTTAAAGTGGACCATTCGTGTTCAACATCTGTTGTGTTAACTGGGCTATTGCTAAGTCGTTCCAAAAGTGTGTCTTGCAAGGGAAAACGAACCGTTTCATTCTGGAGGATGTTGATGTTGCATTTCCTCCTGGAAGGATTTAAGAAGAAGGATCGTTGTTTACGATGGACAAGGATACTCAGATGGCTAACCAGCAGTTTATGTTCGGTCCAGCAACCATCGATGTTTCGAATTGTTTTTTGTGGTCAGGACGACTTTCTTGTCATGCTGACATAGTCACTGAGATGCCAGTGTTTGATGCGTGGATGAAACCATGTTGTCTTATAACGGTTAGGTAAGCGGAAGGCATATTGGTGATACAAAACTCATGCTCACCTCAGAGACCTAGAAGTAGCAGCCCATTTGCAGTGCAGTTTCCTACACTTTGATTACCCATTGTTACCCCAAAAACTCTAGAACTGAAGTCGCCTAGTAACAAGAGTTTATTTGAGGTTGGTATCTTGACGAGAACATTGCTCAGCTGATGGGAGAACTGATTCTTTGTATCCTTCTCTCCACCTAATGTGGGAGCGTAGGCAGAGACGAGGGTGACGAAGCTGTCTCCAGAAATGAGAATTCGAAGACTCACAACTATTTCATTGACTCAAATAGGGGTTAATGGACGTTATTTCGCTATTTCTGTTTTTACTGCAAATCCTACACCACGGGTACGCGGTTCTCTTGCATCCTTTCCTTTCCAAAATATGGTGTACCCTGAGCTAGCCTGACTAAGATGTCTTCGCCTGATGGTCTGGTTTCATTTGAGGCAGCAACATCTACATCTAATCTAGCTAGCTCGTGGATGAGAAGAGCTGTTCTTCTTTCTGGTTTGTTTCCATTTAAATCCAGAAGAGTCCTGACATTCCATGTTCCAGTAGTCTTTATCATATTGTTCTTTCTTGGTTTTCGTCTGCAAATTAGGAGTAACCTCCTGGGTGCGGATTCCCAGCCTGGTACAAGTGAAACTACTTATGCTTAATCAGCCTTTCTTAGGGCCTTGCCCATTCAGGGAGGGCAGCGGTTATCCTAAATGGGCCTGCCCAGTCGCAGACGAATGACCAGATCCCTGAGTAGTCACATGAGTTCTCAGGAAGGCGACCGTCACACACCTGCCGCTAGTATGCAGGTCCAGACTAGTAGCTTTCAGCCTTACTCACGCCTTCTACCACCGTCTTTATCTCATCGCCACTGGCCTTCAAGGAAGATGGGAGAAGAAACTGCCAATCGCGTGTCTTTGTTTAAGGTACATCTCAACTTATCTCAACTTACGAGGAAGTAACCCGCTCACTGTAATTCTGCAACAACTCATCGCGGCACGTACGTATGAGACATGTGATTTCAGACACCAGAACTGCAGCGAAGTACCGCGAGCTCTGGGACAGTGGAGCAGCGCCTTTGCAGTCAGTTCTTGTGGCATCATCTCTTCCACCTACGTGACCGTCGGGGAACTCAGGTGTGATATGTTCCTCTTTCATCCGCTTCGCTGTTGGGTCCTAGGATGTTAGGGGAAGGCGCTATGGAAAGGGACGAAGAAAGGGATGGGGCGTTGTGGGACACCCTTTGTCTGGTTCATCCGCTGAGACCTGTCTGGCTTGAGAGACCCGGCCAGTAGCTACGCTACCGCCAGCATAGCCCTCAGCTTGACGTTAACACGCAAACCTCTGTGCCCACAAGGGCAGTGCTACGATAATTCGTTGTCCTATGGAAAAGGAACGCATATTGTGCTGATGACAATCCCGCATCTTATCCAAAGTAAAGGAGGTTCACCACTTACTTAGTTACAGGTACGCGATAAACCGTAATTCCTCACCTGTTTCCTGAGTGTAAACTTTTATACATGTGATTTCAGACACCAGAACTGCAGCGAAGTACCGAGATTTGCTATTTCGGGAGCAAAATATCTAATGATGGTCGAAGTAGAGAGTATATTGTGGTGTCACCGCTAGACACCACACTTGCTAGGTGGTAACTTAAATCGGCCGCGGTCCTGTAGTACATGTCGGACCCGCGTGTCGCCACTGTGTATTCGCAAACGTAGCGCCACCACAGGGCAGGTCACAAGACACGGACATGACCTCGCCCCAGTTGTACGGACGACATAGCTTGCGACTAGACCTATCAAGTATTCCTCTCATTTGCCGAGAGACAGATTAAATAGCCTTCAGCTAGTCCATCGCTACTACCTAGCAAGGCGCCATGTGTATCATTGCTAATTGCTTACTACTATGCAAGAGATGTATTTCAACAAGAACAAGACTACATTAAAGTTAAGTATATTAAAATCTCTCTTCTTTTCTTTATAGTTTTCATCCAGTCTCCTGTTTCAGAATTTACGCCCGTCTGCGTTAGTTTCGCGTGCACCTAGCCACTCATTGTGTCGAGACCTTAGGGAATCGACACAACATATATAAAATGTAGACTAGCAATGTCAACGAAGGAGAGTTGCTCTAATTCCAAATGGGATAACAACATTCCAATATCAAAGTAAAAACCTCTTGCAGGAAGTGAGTGATGAGTGGGTTCAAATGGTTCAAATGGCTCTGAGCACTATGGGACTTAACTTCTGAGGTCATCAGTCCCCTATAACTTAGAACTACTTAAACCTAACTAGCCTAAGGACATCACACACATCGATGCCCGAGGCAGGATTCGAACCTGCGACCGTACGGTCGCGCGGTTCCAGACTGTAGCGCCTAGAACCGCTCGGCCACACAGGCCGGCTGATGAGTGGGATTAGGAAAAAGCATGCAGCATGATTTGTTTGATATGAACAACCTCTGGTGACATTAAAAGCAACGGTGGTAACATTAAGAGTGCAACGGGAATTCCACTGTTAAATGCAGAGGAGAGAGCAGATAGGTGGAAAGAATACATTGAAAGCCTCTATGAGGGTGAAGATTTGTCTGATGTGATAGAAGAAGAAACAGGAGTCGATTTAGAAGAGATAGGGGATCCAGTATTAGAATCGGAATTTAAAAGAGCTTTGGAGGACTTACGGTCAAATAAGGCAGAAGGGATAGATAACATTCCATCAGAATTTCTAAAATCATTGGGGGAAATGGCAACAAAACGACTATTCACGTTGGTGTGTAGAATATATGAGTCTGCCGACATACCATCTGACTTTCGGAAAAGCATCATCCACACAATTCCGAAGACGGCAAGAGCTGACAAGTGCGAGAATTATTGCACAATGAGCTTAACAGCTCATGCATCGAAGATGCTTACAAGAATAATTTACAGAAGAATGGAAAAGGAAATTGAGAATGCGCTAGGTGACGATCAGTTTGGCTTTAAGAAAAGTAAAGGGACGAGAGAGGCAATTCTGACGTTACGGCTAATAATGGAAGCAAGGCTAAAGAAAAATCAGGACACTTTCATAGGATTTGTCTACCTGGAAAAAGCGTTCGACAATATAAAATGGTGCAAGCTGTTCGAGATTCTGAAAAAAGTAGGGGTAAGCTATAGGGAGAGACGGGTCATATACAATAAGTACAACAACCAAGAGGGAATAATAAGAGTGGACGATCAAGAACGAAGTGCTCGTATTAAGAAGGGTGTAAGACAAGGCTGTAGCCTTTCGCCCCTACTCTTCAATCTGTACATCGAGGAAGCAATGATGGAAATAAAAGAAAGGTTCAGGAGTGGAATTAAAATAAAAGGTGAAAGGATATCAATGATACGATTCGCTGATGACATTGCTATCCTGAGTGAAAGTGAAGAAGAATTAAATGATCTGCTGAACGGAATGAACAGTCTAATGAGTACACAGTATGGTTTGAGAGTAAATCGGAGAAAGACGAAGGTAATGAGAAGTAGTAGAAATGAGAACAGCGAGAAACTTAACATCAGGATTGATGGTCACGAAGTCAATGAAGTTAAGGAATTCTGCTACCTAGGCAGTAAAATAACCAATGACGGACGGAGCAAGGAAGACATCAAAAGCAGACTCGCTATGGCAAAAAAGGCATTTCTGGCCAAGAGAAGTCTACTAATATCAAATACCGGCCTTAATTTGAGGAAGAAATTTCTGAGGATGTACGTCTGGAGTACAGCATTGTATGGTAGTGAAACATGGACTGTGAGAAAACCGGAACAGAAGAGAATCGAAGCATTTGAGATATGGTGCTATAGAAGAATGTTGAAAATTAGGTGGACTGATAAGATAAGGAATGAGGAGGTTCTACGCAGAATCGGAGAGGAAAGGAATAGGTGGAAAACACTGATAAGGAGAAGGGACAGGATGATAGGACATCTGCTAAGACATGAGGGTAAGAAAAGCGTTACTGCTGGCAAATGCATTTGAAAGATCGTAGTACTTTAACTGCAAAATTGTGGTTCAAATGGTTCAAATGGCCCTCAGCAATATGGGACTCAACTGCTGTGGTCATCAGTCCCCTAGAACTTAGAACTACTTAAACCTAACTAACCTAAGGACATCACACACATCCATGCCCGAGGCAGGATTCGAACCTGCGACCGTAGCAGTCGCACGGTTCCGGACTGCGCGCCTAGAACCGCGAGACCACCGCGGCCGGCGCAAAATTGTGACAGAAACTCTAAATTAGAGCACCAAACAATTTTCGAGAAAAGAACGTGACACCGTTGACTAAATTTCACTTAAGAAGAACAGAACAGTTCGTTTACTAGTAATATCCTGTTTCCGAACTTCATCGATGTAAAAGGAAGTAGCATGTTTAGTAGGTTCAGTGACTCTTTATTATATGAGAACACGAGATACGGTATAATTTCCGCCAGAAAATGCACATAACTGATGCAGGTGAGGTATTTAAGCCTATTTAGAACGGTAAGACTACACGGAAGAAGCTAAATTAAAGACTGGGAGCAAATTTGTAAAACAATAGTCTCAAAAGGATGAAGACCATCCACCGTATTTTCCGTAATGCAAGTTAGTCTATGGCAAAAATTTACAGGATGTATATTTATGCGGCGGAAACATTATTACTACTGCCCACTGTGAAGTTTAAAGGTTCTTGGTGGTGTTGCGGGCACATGACGCAGTGAGGAAAACATGCAAGCGGAAGAGACGAATGGGCAGTCATTACAGCAAAGATGCTGGCCGCAAATGCGGAAACCCATTGCTATAAGCGGTTTTGACAAACGGCATATTATTGTGGCGCTGCTGGTGGAAACGAGAACCTCTGAAACGACGAAGCTGGTCGGCTGTTTGCGTACTGCTATCGTGAGCACCTAGGGAAAGTAGTTGAAGGATGGTGGAACAGCGCGTGGGCCATATGGTACTGGACGTCCACGTCTCAGTACAAAAAGTAGAGGGCGGAGGATCCCCCACTGTGCAATCCACGATCTGTGGCGAATATGACGTCATAGTACAATGCTGGTGCAGGCACAAGTGTTTCGGAGCACACCGTTCAACGGCCATTGTTGAACACAGAGCTCCACATCACACATCTCCTACGTCAGTTACGACTGCAGTGGGCACAGCTACACTGGGTTTTCACAGTGGATCAGTAGATATGTTTCGTCTGTCGAATGAGTTGCATTTCTTGTTACACCATATCGATCTCTGGGTTCTTACACGCCGTCAAAAAGGTGAATGGCTGCTTGAAATTTGTATTGTGCCACAGATGCAGGCCGGTGAGAGCAGAATTATGCCATGGGGTACATTGAGCTGGGATTCTGTGAGACATATGGTAGTACTCGAAGAAACCATGACAGCAGTGAGCTACTTGAACATTACTGCGGACCACCTGCATCGCTTCATTCTTTTAAGTCTCCCCCTAGGCCGATGACATCTTCCAGCAGGATAACTCTCCACGATACACGGTCTAAATCGTGCTGCAGTGTGGTTTGACGAACATGATAGTGACCTCACATTAATGTCTTAGCTAGCAAATGTACCTCACCTTTACCTGCTGGAACACATATCGGGCCCCAGGTGCGTGCCCACAAACCGTGGTTCCGTAATTTGCGATAATTTAGAGACCTGTGAGCACCCATCTGATGCCACATGCTTCTGGAAACCTAGCAAGGACTTGTAGAATACATCGCTGCTACACTCTTGTATGTGTTTGAAAAATGCACCAACACTCTATTAAACAGATAGTCATAATGTTTTGGTTCATCGGTGTAAATTGCAACTATTAAGGTATAACTCAGCCTAACAACTCATATTAACCAGTTGTTGTTGTTGTTGTTGTTGATGTGGTCTGTAGTCCAGAGTCTGGTTTGATGCAGCTCTCCATATTACTCTATCCTGTGTAAGCTTCTTCATCTCAAAGTACCTACTGAAAGCTATATCCTTCTGAATCTGCTTAGTGTATTCATTCCTTGGTCTCCCTCTACGATATTTACCCTCCACGCTGCCCTCCAGTACTAAATTGGTGTTCCCTTGATGCCTTATGGAGCCGAGCGACCGCTACGGTCGCAGGTTCGAATCCTGCCTCGGGCATGGATGTGTGTGATGTCCTTAGGTTAGTTAGGTTTAATTAGTTCTAAGTTCTAGGCGACTTATGACCTCAGAAGTTGAGTCGCATAGTGCTCAGAGCCATTTGAACCATTTGAACCTTAATGCCTTAGAACACGTCCTACCAACCGATCCCTTCCTCTAGTCAAGTTGTGTCACATATTCCTCTTCTCCCCAATTCTATTCAGTTCCTTCTCCTTAGCTACGTGATCTACCCACATAATGTTTAGCATTTTTCTGTAGCACCACATTTCAAGAGCTTCTATTCTCTTCTTGTCTTAACTACTTATTGTCCACGTTTCACTTCCATACGAATACTTTCAGAAGAGACTTCCTGACACATATATACACGATGTTAACAAATTTCTCTTCTTCAGAAACGCTTTCCTTGACATTGCTAGTCTACATTTTATATACTCTCTATTTCGACCATCATTAGATATTTTGCTCCCGAAATAGCAAATCTCGTGACTTATTAGCAGTTTTTCCATTCCTATGCAAAGAATTCGTGTTAGTATTTAGCAGCCGTGACTTATTAATTTTCACGCCTGTCAACACCTGCTTTCTTTGGGATTGGAATTATTATATTCTTCCTGAAGTCGAGGGTATTTCGCCTGTCTCATACATTTTGCTCACCAGATGGCAGAGTGTCGTCAAGGCTGGCACTCCCAAGGCTATCAGTAGTTCTAATGGGATACTGTCTACTCCTTTTTTCGACTTAGGACTTTCAGTGCTCCGCCAAACTCTTCACACAGTATCATATCTCCCATTTCATCTTCGTCTACGTCCTCTTCCATCTCCATAATATTGCCCTCAAGTACATCGCCCTTGTATAGACCCTGTACATATTCCTTCCACCTGTCTGCTTTCCCTTCTTTGCTTAGGACTGGTTTTCCGTCTGCGCTCTTGATATTCATACAAGTGGTTCTCTTTTCTCCAAAAGTCTCTTTAATTTTCCTGTAGGCAGTATCTATCTTACCCCCTAATGATATATGCCTCTACATTCTTACATTTATCCTCTAGACATTCCCGCTTAGACATTCTGCACTTCCTCTCGATATCATTTATGAGACGTTTGTATTTCTTTTTGGTTGCTTCATTTTCTGCATTTTTATATTTTCTCCTTTCATCAATTAAATTCGATATCTCTTCTATTACCCAAGGATTTCAAGTAGCTCTCGTCTTTTTACCTACTTAATCCTCTGTTGCCTTCATTATTTCATTCCTCAAAGCTACTCATTTTTCTTCTACTGTATTTCTTTCCCCCGTCCTGTCAATCGTTCCCTAATGCTCTCTCTGAAACACTCTATAACCTCTGGTTCTTTCAGCTTATCCACGTCCACCGCCATAAATTGCCGCCTGTTTGCAGTTTCTTCAGTTTCAATCTACATTTCATAAACAACAGATCGTGGTCAGAGTCCACATCTGTCCCTGAAAATGTCTTACAATTTAAAACCTGGTTCCCAAATCTCTGTCTTTCCATTATATAACCTATCTGAACCTTTCCAGTGTCTCCAGGCTTCTTCCATGTATACAACCGTCTTTCACGATTAGTAAACGAAGTGTTAGATGTTATGCTCTGTGCAAAATTCTACCAGGCGGCTTCCTCTTACATTCCTTACCCCCATTCCATATTCACCTGCTACTTTTCCTTCTCTTCCTTTTCCTACTATCGAATTCCAGTCCCTCATGACTATTAGATTTTCGTCTCTCTTCACAACCAGAATAATTTCTTTTATCTCATCATACATTCTTCAATCACTTCGTCATCTGCGGACCTAGTTGGCATATATACTTGTACTACTGTGGTAGGCGTGGGCTTCGTGTCTGGCTAGGCTACAGTAATGTGTTCACTATGCTGTTCGTAGCAGCTTACCCGCGCTCCTATTTTTAGTCATTATTAAACCTACTCCTGGATTAACCCCACTTGATTTTATATTTATAGCCCTGTACTCACCTGACCGGGAGTTTTGTTCCTCCTGCCACCGAACTTCACTAATTCCCACTATATCTAACTTTAATCTATCAATTTTCTAACTTACCTGCCCGATTAAGGGATATGATATTCCACGCTCCGATCCACAAACCGCCAGTTTTGTTTCTCCTGACAACGACGTCCTCCTGATTAGTCCCTGCCCGGAGATCCGAATGGGGAAATATTTTACCTCCGGAATATTTTACCCAAGAGGACGCCATCATCATTTAACCATACAGTAAAGCTGCATGCCCACGGGAAAAATTACGGGTGTAGTTTACCCTTGCTTTCAGCTGTTCGCATTACCAGTACAACAATGCCGTTTTTGTTAATATTGCAAGATCAGATCAGTCAACCATCCAGACTGTTGCCCCTGCAGCTACTGAAGAGGCTGTTGCACCTCTTCAGGTATCACACGTTTGTCTGGCCTCTCAACAGATATCCCTCAGTTGTGGTTACATCTACGGTACGGTTATCTGTATCGCTGAGGCATCCAAGCCCCCGCACCAACGGCAAGCTCCATGGTTCATGGAGAGAGGGGGGGATTAACCAGTAAGGAGCACAAATTTATAACGAATAATTCTCAGAACTGTGTCGTTGTCTTACAAATTGAACCACCGACTTCCAGAAAAAAGAAGCACATTGACAAAGGCTGCTATTTAACAACAAAATTACAGAATGAATGCGATTCAGCTGACTTGTACTGAATCTTGAAACGATTCACCATTTTATCGTCTTTGAGAAGGCACAGGAGTATTTGCCTGAGTTATGACAATACAATTCACGCATTTCCCCTCGAGCGGGCCTCATGTTTTGATGAGGCAGATAAGATTTAAATACGCGAGCTAAAGAAGATAGAAATCAAATACAAGACGACGAAGCACCAGCAGCTGTGCAAATGGGAGGCGCAGACACTCATCCACGGAGAGTTAAATTAACTTAAGATTGCAAAATCATGTGTGAAAAGAATTTACTCACATGGACAGTTGAAGAAGAGGATAATGTCAGAATTACAACAATAGAAACTTAACGTTAACTGAATTTTCGTCCGTTCTTGGTAGAACAACATTATAATAAATGAAAAGCAATTGAGGCATAACTGTACATAGTTAAGCTACTTAAGCCAAAGACAGGTATTTTGAGAAGATCTATCGTGTGATCCAAAGAGACAATGGACGCTTTCCATTCAGCTGCCACATCTCTGTTTCAGAGATACCACATTCTTTGAAAGTAGTTTGATAAAAACAAATACATATCAAAAGAAAAAAGTTCAAACATTTTAATATTCAGCTTAATGATTAAAAATGTGTTAATGATGTTGCAAAGGTATATCTGTCTGCGAATAGAAATTGATATTACAGAGGTGACTGAAATCAGACGTGAGCATGGGCTTTCGGACGAAACAAAACCTTCAAAATGCTAACGCAGTCACTCATGTTATTGAACAATGGTGCAACCATGTCAACTATGGGAAATAGATATCAATTACTATGAAATTTCGCACTAGATTGGAAGCCTGCAGCAAAACACGAAAAATGCGAGCATGAGGTACAATGACAGGGAAAGAAAAAATGGTAGTATGGCAGAGACAGAAAAGAGGTTTTTCATTTAAGTCAATTTACCGTCGTAGAACGTATTGCAGCTAACTGTGATAAATGGTACACGTAGATAACATGACGCACTTTTTTTCAGCCGTAGCAACCGAAAATTCCAAATGACTGCTTTAAGCATAATCTGAGACACCAGCGAAAGAGTAGCCAATGAAAAGGAACATCAGCGAAAAGAGTTTTATTAGAACCACCCCATATTGCTAGACGCGTGAAAGATCTCTAGCGCGCGTCGCTTGGTGATGTTTGTGATGTCCTTAGGTTAGTTACGTTTAAGTAGTTCTGAGTTCTAGGGGACTGATGACCTTAGAAGTTAAGTCCCATAGTGCTCAGAGCCATTTGAACCATTTGTACTTGGTGATGATCGTGTGCTCAGCCGCCACTTTCGTCATACTTGGCCTGCCAGGTCCCCAGACCTCAGTCCATGCGATTATTGGCTTTGGGGTTACCTGAAGTCGCAAGTGTATCGTGATCGACCGACATCTCTAGGGATGCTGAAAGACAACATCCGACGCCAATGCCTCACCATAACTCCCGTCATGCTTTACAGTGCTGTTCACAACATTATTCCTTTACTTCTTATTGCTATTTCTCGTTACAGTTCCTACATTTTTCGCAAAACATCCGCGAATAACTTTTGCCACAGTGTCTTCCGTATTTAAGAAATAAAGGTTTTATCTATCTTCTCTATCTTGAGACCATGAAAATCGTGGAAGCGGGTCGTAGGCGGTCTCTAGCATGACTAAGGTCTTCAGAAACAAGTTCCAATACCGAAGCTACATCGTAATGCCATGAAGTGAAAGAGCTTCTTGCGATGTTGTTTCATCTTCTAGAAAGAAAAAGAAATGTTCGAGTTCCTTGCTACGATAGGTGTACAATTTCTTAAGAAACAGTTAGTGATCAGTATCCCTCAACGTAAGAAGGAAGCAATGGGTTCGATACATGTAAGATACCGTATGCCACATTATCTGTAGTCTGTCAGCTAACCGAGGGAGCTGGTGCATCGATGAAGATACCTGCCTGCGCGCTTATAAGCAGCTGATGAATGAACTACGCACCCACCAGAAGCGGTATGAAGGTTTGTTGCTCTTCTTGTTACCCTGCCATTCCCCGTGTCGCAACGGCGCATCACTGGTGGAGTTGCTTCATGGACGGCGCCACCGCAACTTAGTCCATTTGCTGCGCCCACCGCGGTGGCCGATGCCTACTCCTCTTCCTCATGCTACGAATCAAACTAATAGCCTAGTTTTTTTTTCAGGTCAAGTAGCGATCGGAAGTGCTGAGAACGCGGCTTCGTTATAAGGTTGCTTGGTAATTGTATATTTTTTATACAGGGTCCAGGCAGATTGCAGCGACGGCACCTGAATCAAATTGGCGCCTGTAAATTGCGTTATCCTGCTACTGACTCTTTGTTCACAGATTCATTGCCTGACCGGGTGATGCAGCCGGTATCTTCTCTGGCTACCTGGGGTCCTGCGTCGCCAGCACCTGGCCATGAACCTATGGTCCTGCACCCTACAGGTAATCCGGCGTCTAGCGGACAGCTGACGTCCACAGGCGTTGGTCCTCTCCACTTCACGGCCGACCAGGGGTTCGACGCACCAATTCGAGACACCGTATCGGTTCGACCACCAGGAGACCTCGCACTATTGCTGGATGAAGAGACGCACATTCCGTCTGGTTTCTCGGCTGGCGTTCCAGGACGGCCTCAAAGCGAATGCCGGGACGAATACAGGAGCTCGGCACCAGCCACAGCTTCGGCTCCTGCCTCCTCGTCTCTTCCTGCATCCATGCCTCCAGCCCCGCTGTTGTTGCAGTTGTCGTCACTACACGACAATGGAGAGGAGGTTAGAGGGGAGGAGTGTAGTGTCGCAGCTTATCGATACTGGCAGAGCTGGCGTCTCCATGAAAATTCCTGCACTGCGAGCGGCGCTTTGAATATTGTCACCAATAGGGTGACCTGACCAATGAAGAACATCCAGGCCGCCGACTAATGACCACTACCAGGACGGTGTTACAAGCGGCGGCCACCTCGGCGGCAGTCATGTTACTACATGGTGCCGAACATTAGATCGAGCTGTTGATAGCTAGCTCTACGGGCAAACATTCGGTGTACATAGACACACGCATCACTTTGCTTCTCTCGACGCCTATTTTTCTTAGCGCTTTCTGGATATTTTTTATTGAACTTTTACCATTTGTGCTTTCCGATATATCTGCTTCAGATCCGTGCATGCCATTTTCTCTTATTTTACTTGTTCGTGCCGCCACATATTGATTTAGCTTTAGCATTGTTTGCTTTGCCATGGCTATCGCATCGCCCCAAGCCCCAAGCTAGCCCGTCTCGTAGTTAGTGGCGCCACAATTGCAAGCGCCTTTGGCACCAACGCTCGATCTAACACAGCTTCTTCAGATAGAGAGGCCACAAATGACGCAGATTACTGAGCTTATGAAGGGCTTAATTCGGATGCAGACGGAAGCCAATGAGAATCACCTTCAGGCGCCACCAATTACGGCAGCGCCACAGCTTACACAGCCATCCTTAGCGCTTCAGTTTCGCCCATTTCAAGAGGAGTGGGTTCAGTAACTGGACCAGTTTGAAGCTCATCTATCTGCACACCAATGCCAAGTACCGTTAAACAGTCTCTCTTTCAACAACGGCTTTTGTGTCAGTTAATAGGATGTATTGCACATTGTTGCCCATTTCGGGGCCAGAACTTGTGATCTATGAAGAATTAATCCACGCTTAGAATAGATATTATGAGAAGAAATTCCTTTTGGCGGATGCCAGGTTTAAATATGTCACACTAAATATGTGACAGACTTACAAGAGTTTACGTAAGATTAAATGTGGCTGTGGCAAGTATTATAGTGACCTTATGATACGTGGCGCTGTTACTCAGAACGTGGATGATAATAGAAGAAGGAAACTTGCGGTCAAGAGTCCCTATTTTTCCTAGCCACGGCTGCCACAAACTGTTAACAGTGTAGCACTTCTTCAGTGGCCACTTGAGTAAAATATGTATATTTATAGTGCGCTTGTGTCAACTAATCTTTAGCTAGCCTGTCCAGATTCCTGCGGCGACATATCTCTTTGGCCACCATCTTCACAAAATTTCCATTCTTTTGTCCAAAATGTGATCATTTTCAGTAACAATTCTTTTTTAAGGATAGTTTTGACGAAAGAGATAAGACGCATGTTTTTATCAAGAGCCAGAATTGGAAACACAGAAAAATGACTTAAAACGCATCAAAAGATAATGTATTTCAATTCGATAAGTTATCTGTGCTGAACAAAAAAAAAAATTTCTGCAGTATCGTCTCAAAATGTGCAAGTTATGTAAGCTGAATGTGATGTGTATCTCATGTATCTAAAAGTGATGTATGTATCCTGACGAATTTGTTTGATTTTATAAAAGTCATATATTTTACCAAAAACAACTATTATTGTATCAGAACGAATGGTATAACAGACTGCTTCGTAAGAACAACTGAAGAACACCAGACTACTGAACAGGTAGAAGAAGGAAGGTATGAAGAAAAGAAGTCGATAAGAAGAATATGGAAGATACAGCACGAAGTAATTCAGCTTTTCCATTCGTTTAGCTTACAAATATCAAAGAATGCTTCCACAGGAATTTAATAATGCAACAGAAAGAGTTTTCTGAATAAATTCCAAATCGGAATACAAGAAAGTTTTGATTCATTGTAATATGCTGGATGGACTTTTTACTTGACCACCAAATCCCGAGAGAAATGCGTGTCACGTTACACTCTGCTGCCTGATCTGTGTGTGTTGGAAGTTCCCAAGGATTGTGTGTAATAATCTCAGCTGATCTACGTGTGTTGCAGAATCCAAGCGTACTATGTGAAAATATTTCAAGTGATAACATACAATTACATTTCTTAACAGGACTGAAATACTTTAAAAAAGAAATATTAGTTCTCGGATAAAAATGAAGATTGTTAAAGAGGGCAGCAGACAAATCAGTGCGGATCTGCCGTCCTCTACTGTCTTAAAACTACAACGAAAAATTTTATGGATGTGCATTCATTGTATTAACTGGAAAATAAAAGAGACCAATTCACAACAAATTAGAGCATTTAAAATTTGGTAGAAGATTACTTTCAAAAGAAGAAACGGATAACTGACTTTACTTTTTAAGAAGAAGAAGGTCGCGCACCTGTCTTGCCTCTGCAAATCCACCTCAGAGATACAGCACGGACAGTGCTGTACAATGATATAGTCGGCTGCTGCAAGCACGATGTGAGGGTCGAGTCTGCTGACTCTGACACTACTGCCGAGGTGCGATCAGCAAGCATGGCCCACCAAAGGGCACTCAAAGAGCCTGTGGTCGCCTAAATGTCGAGGCACCAGCAAAGGAAACAAAGCCGCCGCTAAATCAGTGTGGGAAGATGACCAAGACTTCCCTATCAAGGTGGAAGCTTTCCCTCCGGTCGTGGACCCTAAACCACATTACTTCAGCTGCCGGGGAGAGGGCCGAGTGGCAAAGTACTGCCGCATCACACCGAGATGCGTCAGAAGCTCAGGCTACCATCACAGCCCCGCCAGCAGGCGACACATGGAGCACGCGGGTGCATGCTGCGCCATGCACCGTATCGTCAACTACCGTTGCTGCCCGGCCATCTCTAGCGGCAGCCAAGCCGATGGCGAAATGAGGCCCCAGACTCAGCGCACGCAGATGCAGGAGAAGAAGACGACGCCAGTCGTAAGCAACCGCTGAAACCCCCCCCCCCCTTTTTCCCTGAGTGGCTGTGATATCCCACCAATTGTGAGGAGAATCGGCCGCCAGTAGGGAGGTGGGAACAGCAGCCACGATCTGAAAAGACGCAGCAGCAGCAGAACACCGCCCAAATGCTCGCCACAATGCGTTTTAACGTCTGAGGAACGGCTACAGCCACCCAAGCCGTCATGGTACAGAGAGAACTGCATTCTTAGCCACACAGAAAGACTGCGTCGAGAGTTTGTTAGAGACTTTCTAGCAGGCAGAGGGGTACCTGCCCCTGCCACTGCCCCAGCATAGTCATAGGAGAAGGTAGCCGCCAGGCAGACATCGACTCCTCAGGCAATGCCCCAAGCCACTGGGACTGCCCCTGACGAACAGTCTACAGTATTCAAACTATGAGATGAAATGGAAATGAGTGTGTGATATCGTTGGCCGAGAAGCCCCATTCAGGGAAGATTGGCCACCAAGGGCAAGCCTTATTTCATTTGACACCACACTGGGCAACTGGCGTGCCGGTGATAAGGATGAAATGATGAGGACAACACAACACCCAGTACACGAGCAGAGAAAATCTCCATTTCGGCCAGGAATCGAACACAGACCCACTTATATGGGAGGCAGGAGAAGAGAAGACGGAGCCAGCCATCAACAACCGCTGCCTACCCCCCCCCCCTCCCCCCTTACCCTGAGTGGCTGGAATGTCCCACCAGTTGTGGGGAGGACCGGCCGCCAGTGGGAGGGCGGGAACTGCAGCCAGCATCTGGAAATTCACAGCAGCTGCGGAAGACCGTACACATGCTCGCCACAATGCGCATTAACGTATGAGGAACGACTACGGCCATCGAAGCCATCATGGCACAGAGAGGACTGTGTTCTTAGCCACCCTGGCTACACACAAGGACTGCATCCAGAGTGTGCTAGCGAATTTCGAGCAGGCAGAATGGTATGTGCCCCTGCCCCAGCAGCGTCGTAGGAGAAGGTCACCTCCAGGCAGACATCCACTCCTCAGACAATGCCCCAAGCCACTAGCACTGCCCCTGACGAACCGTCAGCAGTATTCAAAGTATGAGATGAAATGGAAATGAGTGTGTGATATCGTTGGACAAGAGGCCCCATTCAGGGAAGTTTGGCCACCAAGTGCAAGTCTCATTTCATTCGACGCCACACTGGGCGACATGCGCGCTGGTGATGAGGATGAAATGATGAGGATGATACCCAGTCCACGAGCAGAGGAAATTTCCAATTCGGCCAGGAATCGAAAATGGGCGAACTTATATGGGAGACAGGAGAAGACGACGACGCCAGTTGTCAGCAACAGCTGCTATCCCCCCCCCCCCCCACTTTCGCGTGAGTGGCTGTGATATCCCATCAATTGTGGGGAGGACCAGCCGCCAGTAGGGGGCGGGAACAGCTGCCGCGATCTGGAAAGACACAGCAGCAGCAGAAGACCGTCCACATGCTCGCCACAATGCGCACTAACGTCTGAGGAACGACTGTGGCCTTGCAAGTCGTCATGGTACAGAGAGGACTGCGTTCTTAGCCACACAAAAGGACTGCGTCCAGAGTTTGCTAGCGACTTTCTAGCAGGCGGAGGGGTACCTGCCCCTGCCACTGCCCCAGCATAGTCGTAGGAGAAAGTTGCCGCCAGGCAGACATCTACTGCTCAGGCAATGCCCCAAGCTACTGGGACTGCCCCTGCCGAACAGTCAGCAGCGTTCAAAGTATGAGATGAAATGGAAATGAGTGTGTGATATCGTTGGCCAGGAGGCCCCATTTAGGGAAATTCAGACACCAAGTGCAAGTCTTATTTCATTCGACACCACACTAGGCAACTGGCGCGTCGATGATGAGGATGAAATGATGAGGACAACACAACACCCAGTCCACGAGGGGAGAAAATCTCCATTTCGGCCAGGAATCGAACACTGACCCACTTACATGGGAGGCAGGAGAAGACAACGACGCCAGCTGTCAGCAACCGCTGCCTGCCCCCCCCCCCCTACCACTGAGCGGCTGGAATGTCCCACCAGTTGTGGGGAGGACCGGCCCCCAGTGGGAGGGCGGGAACAGGAGCCGGGTTCTGGAAAAACACAACAGCAGCAGAAGACCCAGCTAAGCAGGCAGACTATGAGACGAGGAACTAACTCGACGGCAAGTGTTTATCAAAGACAAGGGTATCATCAGGAGTGGCCCAGGGATTTGTGATAGGACTGCTGCTGTTCTCTATGTACATAAATGATTTGTCAGACATTGTGGACAGCAATCTTCGATTGTTTGCTGTAATGTACGGTAAGGTTTCGAAGTTGAGTGACTGTAGGAAGATACAAGAAAAATGGTTCAAATGGCTCTGAGCACTATGGGACTCAACTTCTGAGGTTATTAGTCCCCTAGAACTTAGAACTAGTTAAATCTAACTAACCTAAGGACATCACAAACATCCATGCCCGAGGCAGGATTCGAACCTGCGACCGTAGCGGTCTTGCGGTTCCAGACTGCAGCGCCTTTAACCGCACGGCCACTTCGGCCGGCTGAAGATACAAGATGACTTAGATAAAATTTCTAGTACCTGTGATGAATGGCAGATAGCTCTAAATGTGGGAATATGTAAGTTAATGCAGATAAGTACGAAGATCAAACCTGTAATCTTCAGATACAGTATTAATATTGTCCCGCTTGACACAGTCAAGTTGTTTAAATATTTGGGCGTAACACTGCAAAGCGGTATGAACTGCAACGAGCATGTATATATGTATCTGTATGTGTATTTAATTTGTACTTGTATCTATGTTAGTATTTCAATGTTTCAATTGACTGAATGAGAGTAATTCTTGAGAACAGGAAGAAAAGGAACCTATGTTAATCCTTGAACACTTATGATGGCTTCATGCCACAACCAAGTTTGTTAATGATCAAGTAACTGCGAGTAGCTTTGACGACTTAGTGTGAAACGTATATAATTCTATGTGCCTTATGTTATGTTTGTTTTGCTCCCTACAAGGAGAGATCCTTAAATACTTCATTCACTAAGTACGTGAATCCAATAATATTACGACTGCGCGTGAGTCGTAACGATCTTTCAGACTGATTACTCCTCACGCGGGAAGCGATGTAATATTATTGGTATTTCCGTCCTATGAAAGCTTTGAGTACCCTTGGAAAGGCATTCACCTATCTTTATTTTAAATGATCAACTTATGAGATGAGACCTATTCTTTGAAAGACATTTGTTTTATATAATTCACGAACTGCAAAGTTGCGCATCTAGCGCGGACGCTAATACATCGATTGCGCAGTCAAAGAAACATTTTAACAGAAGCTGAACTGACGTTCCGCTTCGATCTGAATAAAAGATGACAGTAAAAAACGTTTGTAGATCTTCAGGTTTTAATGTACTTCTGCTTGTAATGTGAAAACGTAAAGGAGGTCGACTTTAAGTTAAAAAAGTGAGCGGTCTTGCTAGCGTGCAGACAACATTATTAATTAATAAAATTAAAGTAATTCATGTTCGAAACTGTAAGTTATTGTTATCGGAGGTGCTGAACAGTGCAAGAATTGTCTTTAACGAAAGGAGAAAAGTAATGACTGTAATTTGTGACAAAAACGTGACCCAAGGAGACAGCACAGGACAGGCTGAAATCTGATCGCACCATACTGTTAAAAAAGTACTTATTTAAGTTATATTGTTTATAAATAAGCCCTAATTTGCTAGTGAGAATTGTTTGAATATATTTAGTGTTTACCAGACTTCTTATTCTGTTCTTTTCCTTTATACGTTTTTATCCTCCATGCCATATTGTTTTTATAAATATCAAACAGCCTTTACTACAGCAGAGAATACTGCGGCATCCTGGTCGTAGACAGAAGGCCGCTCCTTGTCCTCTATACAACTCATAGCTACCCCATTAATTAATGATTTCATTTGCAAATGCAATTTTTTTTTTACTGTTCATTGTTAAAAGTCCCTTAGGTAATTATAAAATTCATACTGATTACGTAAAGAAATCCGGGTTGTTCTTTTCCAAATAATAGAAGTCTTTGCGTAATCAAAAACTAGCCTCCTTCTGACAACGATCAGGAGCCGACCAGAAGACGGACGTCTTCGACCGCTTTCGTGTGTCCTGTGGCAAAGCTGTGCCAAACTGGGAACACGGCATTCTAGTATGAAATACAGATTTAAATTGAAAGAATTGAGATATATTTAATAGTAATAATTTTTTTTATCATACTAGAAGCCGCGCGACTGCTACGGTCGCAGGTTCGAATCCTGCCTCGGGCATGGATGTGTGATGTCCTTAGGTTAGTTAGGTTTAAGTAGTTCTAAGTTCTAGGGGACTGACGACAATAGATGTTAAGTCCCATAGTGCTCAGAGCCATTTTGAGCCATACTCTCGTGCATTCTTCTTTTCCTTGACGCATGCCTTGGTACTTTTTCCCTCCGCCCTTAAAACCACTCTTCTTTCAGACGAATTTCTACCACTTTCTATCACGCTATGGGCCCGTGGTGACGGGTAATCTTACCTAGATGGACGGACATCACAGACCCTGCTTCTGTGAACTACTCGATGTAATTCCTAACAAATGCGGAGGCGGCAGTAGATCTTTTGAGATGCTCATCATGCTAGAGCGGGCTTGGGGGGCCTCCACTCAGTGTCCCTTGCGGCGTGGATGACATTCGTCCCGCTCTCCCTTTCCCGCCGAAAGCTACTTGTGTTGACAAAATTATACCAGTGAACTTGGAATACTATGTTACACATTATAATGACAGACCAAGTAACTTTTCTTGAACGCTGCACTACACCACAAAGTGACGTAGATACTGTCGTTCAACATAGTCTCTATAAATACAGGTCAGGAAGTTTTTCCAGCTGTTTAATTGATCGACAATAGAAATGCACTCCTTGGTGACGAAACCATTCGAGAACTGCTGTCTGAATGTCTTGATCGTTGAAAATCTCTTTCCCCCTGATGTTCTCCCTCGATACCTGGACATTGTCGTCTATGGTCGATGTCTATGGCCTTTCTTCCCGACGAGAATAACACACATCAGAGGGACCTGGGTCACATTGTTGACACCATTTCTCATTTGGTCCAAATGCCGCCATAATATCACAGTGAATCTGTGCAATTGAGACATTTTGCTCACAAGAATCGTACGGTCCAGCGTACTTCAACTTGGGAGTGTGTTTCCAATTGCCGCACCATTGCAATCCCCCCACCACCCATGTTGTCCGTACTGCAGGAGGGCTCTGTGTACAGTCCTTTGATTTGCTCCATTAATGCTTCAACCAAATGAGCTATTTGTTCTTCAAATATTTAGACCTTAACTTCATCTTTCTTTTCGCCCTTCTGTGTCCCACTTGTGGTAAAGACGACGGACCTCTGTTCATGTGCCCATAAGAACAACTTTCTTAGGGGACGAAATTTAAAATAAGAATGGCCACGAGACCAATGGAGAATTAATCCTGCCTTAGCAATCCAATCGGCTCCGAGGATATAATTGGCAGCTGAATATTCTATCGCCTTCATACCCATCTTCCAGACAAATTCCCAACACTGATTTTAATTTAACACAGCCATTTACTCTTAAATTTGTTTTATTTGCCGTTCAGTACTCTCCTGACTCTCGCCTTAACCTTCCCCATGTGCATATATGTTTATATTTGACAAAACAGTCTTAATTTCCATTAAATGACAATGCGTAAGTTAAGGGCTGCACATAAACAGTAACCGCGAACCCGTCTTTTCGCGAATCGCACTCATAATCTTTCCCTGACTTAATTTTCAAAGTACTTGCTGCGCCCTTTGCGTCTCTGCGCACTCATTCTTTGCGTGTCCCTGCTTACCACAACCCCAGCAGACCCAATTACGCACTCATTAACACAATTCTTGAGCGTGGTCAGCGATTCCGTGCGCTACCATAGCGCTTCGTTTCACACGCCTGTTCTGATTCACACTCTTTGTTCCGTGTCTACCCCGTGAGCCTGTGCCTCCCTTTGGGTGTCGATAAATTCGATGGACTGTACTTGTTTTAACATCTCTTCTAATTAAGTCAACCTTTTCGGAATTACACAGAATACAGCTCGTTGCATGGTTTCGGGGTTTAGTCCCCCTAACATCTGCGTTCCCATCTGCTCCTCCATATACTGGAGAGCAAAGGCTACCGCACTCTTTCTAACGAGTTCCACATGTTCTGCTAATGATTCACCAAGGTCTTGTTCACATTCGGCTGCGAGACTTACCTTCTTGGGGTCCGAAATCTTACATGCGGTGGTAATGGTATTTTGACGTAATGTTTCCATCAGTTCCCGAACAGTACCTTCCGCTTGAATATTCCTTATTTGCAACTCACAGATCAGCTCACCCCACTGCAAACAAGTCCCATCCCCGGACAAACTGAAATCACAACGGTCGATCTTCTTTCTACAAGCAACAGTACGAGGAATAATTAGAATAGTTACACCTCAGTCAGTCAACCACACTCTGCTACTAAAGTGTTTTGGAAGCATGGAGTTGTGGCTCTAAATAATTACTCGTGGAGTCGACTGATTGAGTATACAATACAAGGTCAAATTTTTTCGTCAGATTACACGATAGTGATCTCAAGTATAAATAGCATACTTAATACAACGTAACAAATGCTAGTTAATATAAGGATGACCAATAGGATGAAGCTACTAAGAAATGAATTGCTCCAGCAAAATCTTGTCAAAAAACCCTTTCGAACCTTTACCTTCCGTAATACATTGTATAGTTTCTGATAATCAAAGACAACAAGATGTTAAGATCAGAGTTTTTAAAAACAGCAAACACAAAATCCAAAATTATTATTTTAATGAAACCACCGAACATCCATCTAGAATTTCCCTGAACAAATCATAATCATGGAAACCTCGAGTTTTTCGATCCAGGTTAGAACCCAGTAGCTGAACACGCTTTTCAGAAGTACAGAAATCTATAGTGAATACAAACTGAGGCTTCCTTTCTGTTGCAGCACGCCAGTAGAGCTGCCACTATCCTGTCCAGTAATTCAGCAGCATATGACGTGTATATAGCGTTTTTTCCTTTTACAGAAGCAACATCACATGGAGTTCATTGGCACAGACCGTGCCCTCATATACGTAGTACTTAAACACTGGTTTCATTAACCTTAATTCAAACGTCAGCTTCGTACGTTCTTACATCAGCACAAAAATTCAGCTGTCACGTTTTCCGATCAAGCAGTGATACTTCTGCAATAACACTGTCTGAGCATGGCTCCAGGTACACCACTGTCCCCGGTCAGTTCCCCCGGCCTACCAGCCACGCTTCCGGCTTGCCCCACTCCAGTTGACAACCACCTCTCTCGCCGCCGACCATCGTGCCAGACAGCCTCCCACAGCCTCCCAGCCCGAAGATAGATCATTGCTCTGTGATGCGACAATCGATAAGTGCCGACATGGTACAGCGAAGAGAGAAGTTAAAATAAGTGTAAGACCAAATGCCTTGTTAATAACTTCGTAGTTTTAAATGCTGTCGTTCCATTTTGCATTTCACATGTCGATAGTGTCGCTTATTTGCGATTCATCGGCCTTAGAGAGACATTCCGACCTAGTATAAAATACTGTATTGCAGATATCTCCATGCTTCCCGGTTCTTTTATTATCAGACTGGGAGGCACAGAAAGATATACACACTTCACCCAAAATGGGTTAAACACTTCTCCTTCATCGAGTTTCTGTTTGTAGATTCAGTTGTTTTATAGCCAGACATTGCTGGTGTCCTCAATATGTATTTGCTCACTTTAGTTAGAGTTTGGCATTTGGTCGCCAGTAAACTGCGAACGGTCCAAAGAGCATACGTCTCTACACATGCTTTGAGCATAAGGTAGGAACGTGGGCTCTTGGATTTTGGGCGGCTTACTGGTCCCCCCCCTATGAACCCCAGACCTTGCCGAGGTGGGGGGGCTTAACTGTTCCGTCCTCAACAAACCTGACAGTCTCTTAAGGACTGTACAGGCCTGGGGACGGACCAGGACCAACGAGGGGTTCATAAAAACTCTGTATAGGGAAAGTGTCGCCACCTTTCCGGCTGCTGCTGTTTTGGGACCATCGTGCTGCTGGTCATGCATTAACCACTACAGTATATTTAGATGTTTCTATTGATGAAGCGTGCTCTACTAGCGCACATGTTGCTAAGGTAGAGCAACAGCTTGAAACTGAACGTTTTGAATCTTCGGCAATAGAAATGTGAGCAAAATGTTTCGAAAAATATCTTCTGTGACGACGATAATCCCTAATTTTCACGCAACTAGCATTTGGTGAGTGGAAATTGAAAACGTTCTAAGTGCCAAATCGTATCCAAAAATTTGAGAATGTATTCTGATTGTGCTTAATTGTACTGTTCAACGCATCAGCGCAAGAAGGAGACAATTATATGTGCCAACAAGTTGATTCTTGCAAAGCAGAAAACAGCAAGAACTGTTTACACAAGTAGCGTTGTTACCGGTTTGGAACCGACGGGTTCATCTTCACACGCCTGTTCACGATTATATTAAATTTAGTGTTGTTTGCACTAGTTTTTTTTTTCAACAGCTAATGTAAACAACATAAAGTGTAGTATAAAACTGGGCAGCCGTCGGAAGGTGAACCTGTCGATTCGAAAAGAATACAGCGCTATTTGCCTACATAAACAGAATTATGAAAAGTCCCTGGTTACTATTTTGTTCACTGCATGAATCAACTTGTATTCTGATCAAAGCCACAGTCTCAATAACCTCATTTTTCGACAAAATAGACGGAAGATAGTATTTGTTCAAGTGACGTTAATACTAATGCAGTACGTTTTATTTCTGATAATACAAATGCAGATACACAGCATTACGTTTTTTACATTTTGAAATTCCAGAGAGAAGGTCAGCTTGTCACAAAGACCTTGCGCCATCTACTAAAGCATTTTTGAAAGACTGTCGCCGTGGTTTGGCACCAGGATCAAGTCTAGACACACGCAGAGTGCTGCGAACACAGTACCACAGAAAAAGGGTTTTGTGATATAATGGCAAGTAGAATGTTTTCCATTTCCACTCCTCTGTTATTAACGTCGGCATGGATTGATTTCACAGTTCCTGTTACGACAGCTAGCTCAAATAATTACTGGTAAGTGAGTAACGTAAACTGATCATCTCGAATCTTCATTAACAGCAGCAGGAAAAGGTAAGTAACCGCTTTTACGTTCAGAATGTTGTTTCTACAAGGAAAAATCAAAGTTGTGGGACAAACTCCAGAGTTCTGAAACAATTTTCGTTACATAAATTAACATAGCTAAAACTAACTATTTACTGCCCACCTGGCTAGCCGGTCTAACGTGCTGCTTCCCGAGCGGGAAGGCGTGCCGATCCCTGGCACGAATACGCACGGCGGATAAGTGTCGTCGAGTTCCGGTGTGCCGGCCCGCCTGAGCATGGTTTTTAAGGCGGTTTTCCATCCACCTCGGCGAACGCGGGCTGGTTCCTCTTATTCTGCCTCATTTACACTGTGTCGGCGATTGCTGCGGAAACACCGTTTCCACGTACGCGTACACCATAATTACTCTACCACGCAAACATTTCGGATTACACTCGTCTGTTATAAGTGACTCCCGCAGGAGGGGGGGGGGGGGGCAGTAGGGGCCGAACGCCACAACAACTCTGGGTTCGGTGGGGGGCGGTGGTTGGGTGGCGGTGGGTAGGGTGGACTGCTGTGGGGTTGTGAACCACTGAGGGCTACAGTGGGACGAAGCCTCTCCGTCGTTTCCAGGTCCCTGGTTTAATACAATACAATACAACCATTTACTAGTAAAGAAACCATGCTTCCCGACGACTAGATTTATTTAAAGACATCTGATGAAAAGTTTTTCTTCTGCAAGGTTTTATATTACACCTTTTGGTAAGCTCTCATTAGCAACCAGACTGAATCAGAGTATATTACACACCGTGCATGTAGTAATATTATTGTACCTTAGTCGAGGAATTTTGAATCAAGCAAAACCTAAACGCAGTAGGGATAATGGGTAAAAAAACACAGTATCCACCATATAGATTTATAACCCAAATATGAAGCAATCTGAAACGAGCTTTGAAGTTCACAGAAGACACAGGCATATCTCGACTACAATGCGACTTATACATGTCATGCACAGATAACTTTATTCTCTCAACGTACTATAGAAATTAATGTAGCCTACACATTAAATACGAGGGTAGAATTTAAAGCCGGCCGCGGTGGTCTAGCGGTTCTAGGCGCTCAGTCCGGAACCGCGCGACTGCTACGGTCGCAAGTTCGAATCCTGCCTCGGGCATGGATGTGTGTGATGTCCTTAGGTTAGTTAGGTTTAAGTAGTTCTAAGTTCTGGGGGACTGATGACCTCAGAAGTTAAGTCCCATAGTGCTCAGAGCCATTTGAACCATTTTTTTGAAGATTAGAGTGTAACGTCCCGTCGAAAATGAAGTCATTAAAGACGAGGCACAAGCTCGCTTAAGGATGGAGAAAGAAATCAGAGACACCCATTTCAAAGGAACCACATAGACATTTTCCTTAAGCGATTTAGGGAAATCACGGAAACCTAAATCTGGATGGCCGTACTGAGATTACGACCGGCGTCCTGCCGAATACGATTCAAACGTGCAAATCACTGTGTCACATCGCTTGCTCACGTCGTTATCAGAGGAACAGGCAGGTTCTTCAGCTACGGAATCCCATGTTAAACAATGTGCGCTGAATAGTGTGCTCCGAAACACTCGTACCTGCACGAGCATTGTACTCTGTCGTCAGATGTGCCACAGACCGCCGCCTATCCTGCGTTATAGAATGGACAAGTCCCTGATGTCCAAGTTCTGTGATGCGGTATGGAAATCCAGCACGTTGTCGCCTACTGTGGTTGCCGCGTCTTAGATTCATTTTCCATAGATGCCCGCGACAATAGCATGCAGAAATGCAATAGGCTTCGCCGATTCCGAGTTGCTCAATCCCAGCTGCTGGACCGTAAAAAATTGGTCTTTGTCAAAGTCACTTGTGTCAGTGGATTTCCCCGTTTGCAGCCCTTATCACAGTACTAGTGATCCCCTTTCATCTCTTCTTTAGTTCGAAATTGCTTAGCGTTACATAAAAATCTGTCCATACAGGGTAGTCAATTGATCGTGGCCGGGCCCAATATCTCACGAAATAAGCGTCAAACGAAAAAACTACAACGAACGAAACTTGTCTAGCTTGAAGGGGAAACCAGATGGCGCTATAGTTGGCCCGCTAGATGACGCTGCCATAGGTCAAACATATATCAACTGCGTTTTTTTAACATAGGAACCCCCATGTTTTATTACATATTCGTGTAGTACGTAAAGAAATATGAATGTTTTAGTCGGACCACTTTTTTCGCTTTGTGACAGATGGCACTGTAATAGTCACAAACATGTGGCTCACAATTTTAGACGAACAATTGGTAAAAGGTAGGTTTTTAAAAGTAAATTACAGAACGTAGATGCATTTGAACATTTTATTTCGGTTGATAGAATGTGATACATGTACCTTTGTGAACTTATCATTTATGAGAACGCATGCTGTTACAGCGTGATTACCTGTAAATACCACATTAATGCAATAAATGCTCAAAATAATGTTCGTGAGCCTCACTGCATTTGGCTATACGTGTAACGACATTCCTCTCAACAGCGAGTAGTTCGCCTTCCGTAATGTTCGCACATGCCATTGACAATGCGCTGACGCATGTTGTCAGGCGTTGTTGGTGGATCACGATAGCAAAAATCCTTAAACTTTCCCCACAGAAAGAAATCCGGGGACGTCAGATCCGGTGAACGTGGGGCTCATGGTATGGTGCTTTGACGTCCTATCCACCTGTCATGAAATATGCAATTCAGTACCGTTTCAATCGCACGTGAGCTATGTGGCGGACATCCATCATGTTGGAAGTACATAGCCATTCTGTCATGCAGTGAAACATCTTGTAGTAACATCGGTAGAACGTTACGTAGGAAATCAGCATATATTGCACCATTTAGATTGCCATCGATAAAATGGGGGCCAATTATCCTTCCTCCCATAATGCCGCACCATACATTAACCCGCCAAGGTCGCTGATGTTCCACTTGTCGCAGCCATCGTGGATTTTTCGCTGCCCAATAGTGCATATTATACTGGTTTACGTTACCGCTGTTGGTGAATGACGTTTCGTCGCTAAACAGAACGCGTGCAAAAAATCTGTCATCGTCCCGTAATTTCTCTTGTGCCCAGTGGCAGAACTGTACACGATGTTCAAAGTCATTGACAACTACACACATCAGAAAATAGCTTCGCATCATCCCCGTTCCCAGAATCTTGAAGATAGACGTTGACTGTGGATATTGTATTACAGACACAGTCCCTTTGACTGTTTAGAGATGTCACTAAACCCGCCCAAAGATGTAAACAACCATGCATGGGCAGCGTCTATTACACGGAGGGGGTCTTACAGCCCATCTGTTCCAGTCATTCCACCAGGAAGGAGGAACACGGCTCGTGTTGTCTGTACTTCCGCCATGCCTAGACAGTTGATACCGCGGTGCGATCGCGTCCGCATTGTTACTTTGTGCCAGAAAGGGCTCTCAACCGTCTCGTAGTGAACCAAAGCGATCTTGTTCAGACATGGAGGAGATACATAGAGACAGAAACTGTCGACGACATGCCTCGCTCACATCGCCCAAGGGCTACTATTGCAATGGATGACCGCACCCTACGGATCATGGCTCGGAGGAACCGTGACAGCAACGCCACAAATAATGCTTTTCGTGCAGCTCCAGGACGTCGTGTTACGACTCAAACTGTGCGCAGTAGGCTGCATGATGCGCAACTTCACTCCCGACGTCCATGGCGAGGTCTGTCTTTGCAACCACGACACCATGCAGCGCGGTACATATGGGTCCAACAACATGCCGAATGGCCCGCTCAGGACTGGCATCACGTTCTCTTCATCGATGAGTGTCACACATGCTTTCAACCAGGCAATCGTCGGAGACGTGTTTGGAGGCAACCCGATCAGGCTGAACGCCCTAGACACACTGTCCAGCGAGTGCAGCAAGGTGGAGGTTTCCTGCTGATTTGATGTGGCATTATGTGGGGCCGACGTACGCCGCTAGTGGTCATGGAAGGCGCCGTAATGGCGGTACGATACGTGAATTCCATCCTCCGACCGATAGTGCAACCATATCGGCAGCATATTTGCGAGGCATTCGTCTTCATGGACGACAATTCGCGCACCAATCGTGCACATCTTCTGAATGGCTTCCTTCAGGATAACGACATCGCTCGACTAGAGTGGTCAACATGTTCTCCAGACATGAACCCTATTGAACATGCCAGGGATTGATTGAAAAGTGCTGTTTATGGACGACGTGACCCACCAACCACTCTCAGGGATCTACCCTGAATCACCGTTTAGGAGTGGGACAATCTGGACCAACAGAGCGTTGATGAACTTGTGGATAGTATGCCAAGACGAATACAGAGGACGTGCTACTGAGTATTAGAGGTACCGTTGTGTGCAGCAATCTGGACCACTACCTCAGAAGGTCTCGCTGTATGGTGGTACAACATGCAATGTGTGGTTTTCATGAGCAACAAAAAGGGCTGAAATGATATTTATGTTGATCTTTATTCCGATTTTGTGTACAAGTACTGGAATTCTCGGAACCGACGTGATGCAAAACTTTTTTTGATGTGTAAGTTTCGTCCAGTACAGAATACATAATGTTAATTTAAAAGTAATTCATTAATATGTATTCTACGTTTAGTATGAACTGCTAGTAAAGTACATGTGGTTCGTGAACTAAATTTTTCTCTTAATTAAAATATTTTTTCCTATCTTATGTGAATGAAGAATTGCTTATTTTAGGAAACTCAATGTTTCGTGCCCCTTCGTTTTTGTATTATTGTCAAGCCACATAACCGTTGTTGACTCACTGCAGAATGTAAGCAGTATTTGATTTTTGAAAAAGAATGCTGAGATTTAGCAACAGTCAAAGGTACTGTTAGGTACATTAGGACTTTGGAGTATATGTCCTGGTAATTCAGTATCAGTGAGCTAAGATTTACTAATGATATCTCTGCTAACTAGTATAGAGTTCAGATATTCGTGTTTTAAACTGACTTGTTATGAACATTAGCTGTGCTGAAAACAGAGGACAAACGCCATCAGCAAATGTCACTGTAAACTTAAACGTTTCATTTTAAGACCTTCGTCAGACATGGATATGAACGAAGGTTGTAATCCTCTCTGCCACTGTCTTCGTGATTTATAATTGTATCCTATTTTCATAGCAGTATATAGAAATGGTTTACGCTGGTCAAGGTCATTCTCCAATCGTCCGAACCGTGGATATACAGTGCTCTCAGAAACAGTCTGAAAAGCGTCTAAGGGTGTTGCATGATACGTTGTACTGAGGAATAATTTTTAAGCAAAATTTCGGTGGGTTGCGCCCTTTGCGAGTTAGTTAACATTGAAGTTAGCCATTCAGGTCGTAGCCCACGCAAATTCAAGCAGCCCGCCAGACACAGCGTCGTCGGACGTCTACTTCGTTTGGTTTCCTAAATCCGAACAAGACAGCGATACAAAAATTGAACTTGACACGGTAGTAATGGTCGAACTAGAGCCAAAGACTGAACAGTCCCGTGCTCTGTCATCTACGCTATGAGAAAACTGACACTATTTCTCTCTAGCAAACTGCTTCAATTTGCATTCGCAGGAACCTGATTGAGTAATTCAGTGCTAAATAACTCGTAAAAGGCTTAATGTATCGAATTTTTTGCTACAGTTATATCTCAGGACAATCTCCCTACCAACGCCCGCACAAGCTTATCAAACTGTTTGTGACCACCCTGTGTAGACTACAAAGTAACTGTGAATAGATGTACATAGATTGCACGAAGAAAGTAGTGAAAACGAACAGAGGGGCATAAAATTAACGTTCAGTGGAATGAAATGGACACATTGGCTCCACTGGAGCCGGCCGGAGTGGCCGAGCGGTTCTAGGCGCTTCCGTTTGGAACCGCGCGACCGCTACGGTCGCAGGTTCGAATCCTGCCTCGGGCATGGATGTGTGTGATGTCATTAGGTTAGTTAGGTTTAAGTAGTTCTAAGTTCTAGGGGACTGATGACCTCAGATGTTAAGTCACATAGTGCTCAGAGCCATTTTTTTAGCTGCACTGGCACACGTTTTGCAAAGAGGAAGCCGTAAGACTCTCTTTGAAAAAACCTTCGTTCTCTTGACCACGAACGGATACTATCGCCGGCTGTGCACAGAGGCGACAAAGGTTACAACGCACGCCAATAATTTTGACCATAAAGAGGAAAGATACTAATACTTCGTTATGGAGGTGAAGTGCTTCAGGGATCATTCTTATAAGGTTGGTTGGTATCAGCAGTGTTGACAACGACCGATAATGACGTAATGATACTCTAAATTAAAATCAAGTGATGTCAGGTCTCTGTGCCGAGATATGTAGCAAATTACATCGTCAGTATCAAGCAAAGTGAAACAGCCGAAAAGGAATTTTTCTCCTCCTCCGTAAGCAAAAAATTCCCAAACGTGGTATATTCATTTACTACAACAAAATATTTAAAAACTTACATTTGAGATAGGATGTCATGTAGACAACAAATTTAGAAAAATCTTAGAACTCATGACACAGCCACCGAGAAATAAAGAAAATCAGAGCGCTAACAAGCAACAGCTCACATCCCACGTTTACTGTATGTGCAGTTCAATTTGGCACGGTATACTGGTGGCGATCTTGAGAGATTTTGCCTATGTTATCGCATACAACATCATCAGAGTGAGGTGGGAAGTCGCTTTGAGCGTATAGTACTGACCACTGGGAGGAAAAAAGCGCATAAAACTTCGAGGTTCTGAGTTTCATAAGTCTGCCCCATCTTCCAGAACAATCGTGTTGTTGCAGGTAACATGATATCCAGCCTTAACGAATGACTGTGTTACAAATCATAAGGTAAAGCTGTCAATCAACCGCAGGTAATAATCTTGCAGCGTGATGATGTTGTCTTATAAGGTAACAAAACGTTGTCTTGTCTGAAACTGGTGCATCTGAGGCTACGGAAAGAGACGCATTTCGTCAGCTGTGTGGCTGTTCCTTGCATCTTGTTGGCTGGGGGAAAAGAACAGAAGCTTGCGTTCATTTGAAGAAACACAAAAGATGAGATCATAATTGGCGATGGATGGGGTATGGACGAATCAGGAGCGGTCGCACATCTGCGAACAAGGCAGATAAATGTTTACTATGTTTTAATAGTACGGTACAATTCATTTTGTGGGCCTGTCAAATTTGTAAGAAGTAAGTGACCACGACATTGTGAATACTTTCATTAACTATCAAGTCGAATTCAGTACAAAATGTCTTGACATCCTAAATGATTAGTTGAATCATTGTCAGTTGTGATGTAGTACCCTTGTAACATTTAACTCTTTTGGAAGTATTATTAGTACTGTCATAGGTAAAAGCCACGTGTAACAATAAAACGTCCTGTCACAGAGACGCAAGTACAACACTATCCATGTGTAACATTCTCTTCTGAATGTGGCCTCCTGTCGGTATCAACGAATCAGCACCTACTCTAACAATTCATAATAAAAGCTATCCTAAAAGCAGATTCTAAATCAAATTCCCTGAGTTAACGTTGCCCCTTTTACAGGAATTTTAGAAGTTTGTTTGACCATGTAGTGTATGTGTATTAGATGCAATTGTCAGACTATTATTTGGAATATGATGCGATTCCAGTTTGGAGCAAGACATTAGGCAATCAGAAATCGAACCAGTAATCTTTTGGTTCCAGGTGTTTTATGTGGTCAAGACTATTTATGAACCGTCGCCAGTCTAATTAGGCACGAAATTGCCTTCATTGGATTATTCTAAAGCGAAATTGTGATTTCCTGTTTCGTATACATCTTACTGTGCTTAGGAAAGCAGAACCAGTTTCTCATGAGCGGCAGAACAGCTAACTTTCATTCTAACTTTGTCAACTCCAGACTAATTATGCTACAGCCCCCAGATATATTGAAACTTTATTCAAGTGCAAACAAAGAAAAATCGGCCATAAGGGGTCTTTACAAATACGATCAGGTGAACCAGTTATTATTCTAAGTTAGTTAAGCGGAATTGCTGCGTTATGTTACTAACACGGTATTAAGACATACTTTGAATTTATCATTCTTTCCTTTATGCATCATTTCAGCAGTTAATCAAATGGTGGCCCTTAAATTGTATTTAGTCTGAGAACGCTAAAAACTTTATAAACTCTTATGAACCCTACACTAAACACTGTTCGAAAAATAAGACAGAACTACCTGATTAATTTCTGTGTTGATTATAGCACTAGATTCAGCAGTTTAATCTTTTATACAACAGTACAGTATATTTTATAATAACCATTTCAGTACACTACTTTACTTTATATGATCAGTGTTGTTACACTCAAAGTTATTTATCAAAATCGCAAGATAATTTGTTTTTAAATAAACAATTTTCTTTAGTATTTTTGTTTTAGGAGGTCTTAAGGAGGTCTTTCACGTTATAATTAAACTTAGGTTAGAGAGTCTCAGGGAACCACAGAAAGGGGGACGTCTAAAAGGGGGCTGGTACAACACAGTAAGGTAGTTGTAGAAACGATCGGTATTGTAGTCTTTAATTGTCGTAGCTGTTTTGGGAAAGAACCAGAGCTCCAAGCCCTAATAGAAAACATTGAAGCTCAAATAGTTATAGGTATAGAAAGCTGGCTAAGGCCCGAAATAAGTTCATCCGAAATTATTTCAAACTAACAGAGTTCAGAAAGGATAGTTAAATACAGTTGGTGGTGGAGTATTTATTGCTGTTAGAAGTAGTTTACCTTGTAGTGAAATTGAAGTAGATAGTTCCTGCGAAATAGTATGGGTAGATGGTATACTTGACAGTCGGACTAAACTATTAATTGGATCATTTTACCGACCACCCGACTCAGAAGATATAGTTGCTGAACAGTTCAAAGAAAACTTGAGTCTAATTTCAAATAGGTACTCCAATCATACAACTATAGTCGGTGGTGATGCAGGAAAAATTATATCTTTAAAGCCGTCGGCAGGTATAAAACGTCATCCGAAATTATACTTAATGTTTTCTCATAAAATTATTTTGAACAATTAGCTCATCAGCCCACTCGAAGCGTAAATGGTTGCGAAAGCATACTTAACCTTTTAGCAAGAAATAATCCAGGACAAATAGTGAGTATCTGGACAACAAGGCAGTTGCTGCTAGACTGAATTCCGTAACATCCACAACGATAAAATAGAAACGCAAAGTACATATATTTTTAAAAAAGCTGATAAAATGCTCTTAAGACCTTTTTAAGAGACAGTCGTCACGCCTTCCGATCTGATCATGTAAGCGTAGAAAAGATGTGGAATGATTTCAGACAGATAGTATCGACGGAAATCGAGATATATATATCACATAAAATAGTAAGTGATGGTACTGATCCCCTATGGTACACAAAACGGGTCAGATCGCTGTTGCAGAAGCAACGGGAAAAGCATGCCAAATGTAAGAGAACGCAAAATCCCCAAGATTGGTAAAGTTTTTCGGAAGTTCGAAATACAGCGCGTACTTCAATGCGAGATGTTTTTAATAACTTCCACAACGAAACTGTGTCTCGGAATCTGGCAGAAAACGCGAAGAGATTCTCGTCATACATGAAGCACACCAGTGGCAAGACCCAATCAATATCTTCACTGCGCGATAACAACTGATGACAGTCCCACTAAAGCAGAGTTATTAAAAACGGTTTTCCGTAACTAATTCACCAAAGAAGACGAAGTAAATATTACTGAATTCCAGTGAAGAATAACTGCCAAGATGAGAAACATAGAAGAAGATACCCTCGGTGTAGCAAAGCAGCTTAAATCACTTAAAAAAGGCAAGGCCTCTGGTCCACATCGTACACGAGTCAGGTTGCTTTCAGAGAATGCTGATACAATAACTCCGTATTTAGCAGTTATATACAACCGCTCGCTCACAGAAAGATCCGTACCTGAAGACTGGAAAATTGGTCAAGTCACACCAATACCCAAAAAGGGAAGTAGGAGTAATCCGCTGATTTACAGGCCCATATCACTAACGTGATTTGCAGTAGAGTTTTGGAACATATTCTATGTTAGAACATCATGAAGAACCTGGAAGAAGTCCACCCAGTTAGCCGTGCGGTCTCACGCACTGCTTTCCAGGCGGGAAGGCGCGCCGGACCCCGGCACGAATCCTCCCGCGGATTAGTGTCGAGTTCCGGTGTGCCAGTCATTTTGTGGATGGTTTCTAAGGGGGTTTTCCATCTGTCTCGGCGAATGCGGGCTGGTTCCTCTTATTCCGCCTCAGTTACACTATGTCGGCGATTGCTGCTCAAACACAATCTCCACGTACGCGTACATCGTAATTACTCTACCACGCAAACATTTGGAGTTATCGTCTGGTGTGTGACGTGGGGGGGGGGGGGGGGGTATCTACTGGGGGCCGAACCGCACAATAACCCTGGGTCCGGCGTGGGGCGGCGGTGGGATGAGTGGACTGCTGTAGCCTGTTGTGGGGTTGTGAACCACTGAGGGCTACGGCTGGGATGCAGCCTCTCCGTTATTTCTAGGTCCCCAGTTCAATATAATACAGTACAATGCCTGGAAGAAAACGATTTATTGACACAAAGTCAGCACGAATTCAGAAAATATCGTTCTTGTGAAACACAACTAGAGCTTTATACTCATGACGTAATGAGTGCTATCGACAGGGGATGTCAAATTGATTCCATATTTTTAGATTTCCAGAAGGCTTTCGACACCGTTCCCCACAAGCGTCTTCTAATCAAACTGCGTGCCTGTGAAATATCGCCTCAGTTGTGCGACTGGATTCGTGGTATCCTGTCAGAAAGGTCACTGTTCGTAGAAATAGACGCAATGTCATCGAGTAAAACAGAAGTAATATCCGGCGTTCCCCAAGGAAGTGTTATAGGCCCTCTTTTGTTCCTGATCTATATTAATGGCATAGGAGACAATCTGAGTAGCCATCTTAGATTGTTTGCAGATGATGCTGTAATTTACTGTCTTGTAAAGTTATCAGATTACCAAAACGAATTGCAAAATGATTTAGATAAGATATCTCTATGGTGTGAAAAGTGGTAATTGGCCTTGAATAGTGAAAAGTGTGAAGTTATTTACATGAGTACTAAAAGATATCCACTAAATTCCGATCAAGCGATAAGTCACACAAATCAGAAGGCTGGAAATTCAACTATATACTGAGGGATTACAGTTATAAAGAACCTAAATTGGAATGTTCGCATAGATAATGTTGTGAGTACAGCAAACCAAAGGCTGCTATTCATTGGCAGAACATTTAGAAGGTGCAGCTGGTCTACTAAAGAGACTGCTTACACCACGCTTATCCGCCCTACTCTGGACTATAGGTGTGCGGTGTATGATGTGCATCAGGAGGACTGACGGATGACATCGAAAAAGTTTAAAGAAGGGCAGCTCGTTTTGTATTATCGCGAAATAGGGGAGATAGTGCCACAGGCAAGATATGTGATTTGGAATGGCAATCATTAAAGGAAAGGCGTTTTTCGTTGCGACCATGACATTTCAATCACAAGTTTTCCCCTACGATTGCGAAAACATTCTTTTGGCCCCACTTACATAGGGAGTAATGATCATCACGATAAAATAAATACAATCAGGAGTTCGCACAGAAAAATTTAAGTGCTCGTTTTTCCCGCGCGCCCTTCGAGAGTGGAACGGTAGAGAGACAGCTTGAAGGTGGTTCATTGAATCCTCAGCCAGGCACTTTATTGTGAATAGTAGGGTAGTCATGTAGATGTAGATGTAGAAGATCAGAAAAACTGTAATTTCCAGAAAACTATAAATTTAATTCTCCACAAATAACATTTAGAGTTTATGCAAAATAATTTTCAAAATATTTTACTTGATTAAGTGTACAAAATTAAGATTTTTTATAAGTTTAGAATACTGAGATCCATTTTCACTCGGAGAGGACCATGTCTAGGAATAAGTCTTCGGAAAATGAACTTCCTTGAATCAGTATATAGTAGGAACAAATTATTATTTCTAAATGCACACCAAAAATTTACAGTTTCACCCTGTTACAACAGTTCGAAATGAACTTGTTAACCATGTGCTGTAGGTGATGTGTGTGATGATGGGAGTGGTGACTACAAAACCTATGTACTAGAAGTCATGGATCTTTGAGTTTTTGGGCTTAATAAATTCCAAATGGCGTCGATTTATATATATAATATAGCCCAACTGTAAATTCAGTGCTACTGTAAAATAGCAGTCACCATCTAAAGCTATTTGGGCACTCTTCTTTGTTCCACCTAACAACAGTGCGCCAAGTCCTTTCACCTTTTCGCCTTGCTTCCTTTCAGTGCGGTTTGAGATGGGAATTACTACCCCTTTTACTTTTCAACTTTGTAAATTTAATGCCCTCAGCATGAACCTGTTTTTATGTCGACAATATTTCTTTTAAAACATTTATCTTATTCAGCACTAAATTGTTTTCAAACATTGTTATACAAAAATCTTTTACAAATTCATCTTATTACTCTGTAGACACCAATGTTCTTACAGCACCTTTGTTTAAAGCCATTGACTTTCACAGAAAAGCAATAAAACTTACAATGGAGTATTATAAGCTGGTTGTAAGGAAATGTTTTTTATTTAGAAAGTTACGTATCCATCAGGGCAGTTGTGTTGCATATGCTCCTGTTTCCATGACGTTTCTCAATAGGTAATCATCATTAAAACACTAACAGGAAACTACAGCTCTGTAATCGTTAATCACAAATCTCTTTCATAATAACATTTTTATGCATCACACATAGCATTTATCAACCTAGTTTGAAAAACACTTGAAATTTACTCAGAAAATTCACTAAAACTTTTCATTTCTTTTCTACTAAAATCATCATATTTACTTATTTTCTTATAAATTTTATTTTAAAATGACTGAAAAATGTAATTTTAATAAATAAACTTATTTACATACAGCACACACATTTTACATAAAAACAGAAGTTTATGTTCCGCTACATACATGTATGATGACAGTCAGTTTTCTATTTTGGGATATTTTCGTTGCATGGCACTTTTCGGACTCTTGACAAGAGTTTGGCCGTCCATTTGTCGTATGTCTTTCTTATCACATTTCACCGACTCGCTGCTGCCCCTTATATAAACAAATTAGGCAGTCCATTCTTTGCCATGTGAATTCATCTTCCATTTCATACTACCTTGGCTGCAAAAAACATTGCTTTGCAGACCACTATCTGACACTAAGGGCTTCTTTGCATATTCCATGTACATACGTATTTTGGAATCTGAAACTTTTGTAAATGTTGGAATTTTGCTTTATAACATAACACAATAATTATATAATCATCATCATCATCATCATTAAGTAATACTCACTTCTGTTCAGTTCTAGTTCCATATTTTTTCAGGTCAACTATATTTCTGACCCCCAATGGGTTTTATTTCTTGTGTGTTTTAATTAGAACTAATTCGCCTATAGTGACTTTTACTGCTTTTAATATTTCATTATGTCTTTTAGCTCCAGATTCTGCTTTCCTTTTTATCAGTTCATTTACCAGTTCCTTTTATCTGTCCAGACTTATTTCATTGTTGGTTGGAAATTCAAGTATTTCTTCGATTAAGCTTTTACTTATTTAGCCTCACATTATTTCTACAGTTTTGAAACCAGTGGATTCCTGTTTCAATGTATTCGTGATTACTTCAAAATATGACATAAATTTGCCCTAAGTTCTATGACTTATGTGACAGTAAGTTCTACATAATTTTGCCAATTCTCTCAAATAACGTCCTATAGGATTGCTACACAGGTAGTATACCGATCTGTATGATACTTGTACCCACATTTTCTCAATGCCTTCTAACCATATTTTAGCAATAAATCGACGTTCATTGTCCGACAGTACTGTTTTTGATGTTCTTATTTCGTTAAAATATTCTAACATTTTTCTAAACACTGCTTTCGCTATAGTTATTCTAATAAAATTTTATTAATACCCACATAACCCGAGGAAAGCTTTTAATTGTGTCCATCTTTCGGGGGACGACATTTTTCAATGGCTTTGAACTGCTCAGGTTCCTTTTCTATTCCAGAAGTCATAATGACATGGCCTAAGAATTTTCTTTCCTCACTAATTCAAACTTCTTAAATTTCAAAGTCATAACCACGTTTTGTAGAGCAATGAATACTTGTTCTAATAATTCACAATGTTCTTTCCATTGCTGCGTAGCTGTTAATGAAACGTCTACGTAAATTGTGAGTTTTTTACTTAAGACTCTTCCGAACACCCAATGTAACGCACGTATAAACACAGTAACCTACATGTTTAAACCGACAGTTATCAATTTGTAATTATAACAACTGCCAGCAAAGAGAAAAGCGGTAAATTTTCTAGAGTGAGCATCAAGGATGATTTGGCAGAACCCTACTGTCAGATTCAGACTGGTTGAATATCTAACATTATACAATCTTCGCAACATTTCGTCCAACGATTCTGGCCGATCTGTTTCCCTTTTCACAATTTTGTTCACTGTCCTGGTGTCAATGATTATTCTCACTCCTCTATCGTTTTTGCTGATAATAATCAATCGATTATTGTATTCACTGTTACTACATTCTATGATTCCCCATTCAATCACTCTGTCAATTCCTTCTTGAACGGCTCGTTTTTTCGCTAACGGTGCTGAATATGGGCAAAGAATAGAAGACTCATGTGGTAGGATTTTCATATGTTTTTCGAAATTCTTTACCCTTCTAGGTTTATCCGAAAAGACTGTAAAGTTTTGTTCGAGAATTTGTAACAGTTAGTCTCTTTGAACTGGATCTAAATCAGTTATTTCACTGACAAGTCTCCTAAATTCTTATAGCATTTGGAATCCTTCGAATACTTCAGATAATCCATCATTTTCAGTACCGGTACCTGTTTCTAACATCATGGAGGTAAGTTACTGTTCCACCATTAGGCAGTTATAGGTTATGATGTTCATTTCTATATTTTCTTCATCATGTGACTTCTTTCTTCTTTTGATTGCGAATTATTTCACGATAGCCATTCGTTGCTGATTACTGAAATTTTCATCCGCTGTTTTTTTTTCTTTACATCCATAATGTATTTTGGATCCTGGATAGAAATAAGGTCTACTTTACATCTTTCATAATCTGGCGGTGTTACATTTCCTTTATAAATGTACTCTTCTTGTTTCATGTTTAGATTTGGAAGATTTTCACACGGAGTAAGTGCTTCCTTTTGTACTAACATTTCTGTAGAACTGAGTTTTCCGTAAATTTCTTTTTCTCCTATTTTTGAAGCACGTATCTCATCGCTCTCTTCACCTTCATGTGAGTCAGACTCTTCAAAGTCGCTTTCTGGTTTCAACATAAAAACTGTTTCTAATGTTGCCGTAAACTCCATATCAGCGCTGGTTTCGCAATTCATGCATAGTTGAATGCATTCTATTGTAATTAGATCTTCCTTTTATTCTGGAGCAGTAACATTTTTTCGTTTATGAACAGTTTTTTATCCGAACTGTCTTCTCTATCTTATCTTATGACGCCACCTCGTTCTTCAGATTGATTGTAATCCTTACGGATTTCTATTCCTCGCATATATTCATTCTTAACAACTTCTTCAGCATCTTATTTTCTTCAGAATGATTATTCTGCAATACTCATTATTTCATCTTCTGCTCAACGCTTGTCCAAGGCTTTGTTATTTTCCCTAACCACTGCAGTTCGCGATCTTTGCACGGCGTGATTTAATTGACGACTAAACATTTGCCCTTTGTCGGTAGCACACGAACTCCGCGCGGCACATTTTAATAATCTCTCACTTTCCATTTCACCTATTGCTTCCCCAAAATTTTCGGTCGTTTCAACGCCGTATTTTTCGCCATTACGATGCCTTAAATTGTTATAGGGATAATCCATCTCTAAATGCCATTCGTCAATTCCGAATAAGTCTTCCTTTGATTCCTTTAATATTAGTTTAGTGTCATTACTGTCGTTAGTTTTAATTTCCTTTACTACGAGCGAAAAATTTCCCACTCGCCCCTGTTACGTCACACACAGCGTGCACAGCAACTGACACTGGTTTTTCCGCTTTTGATCGCTGCTGGTGGTTTTCACTTGCTGGCGAAGAGCTCTTGTTTTTAGCTGACCATGATTCATGCCTCTGACCATCTGTTGCGGCGGTCGCATTGTCTCGCACCTTATTAGCACGGTACTGGTGTGCTTTAAAATTTCTGTCTGTTCTCAGCATTATTCCTAAGTCCGTCAGGCCCCTAACATTCGTGGATCTTAGTTTTCTGCTTCACATTTGTAGAATCATTACGCCATACATTTCCCTTAGTGCGATTATTTGACGTAAGCCTGCCTCTGTCTCTTCCCTTTTGAAGCATTTATACTCTGTACTTGTTATCATGTTCGTGATTGTTGTGTCTGTGGTTCCTATTGTATTCGTTCTGCCGGAAATTATAATTTTCACGCCACTAGCCTTCGTCGATCATTCTTTCTAAGAGCGATGAAAAGGATATGTGGTTGCTACCCACATAACTTTTTGAATCTTCCGGTAACTTTTTCCAAACTTCTCAAATTATTTCGGAACACGACCTTCGATTCAATAAATAAGTCAGTTTCCTATACCATGCCTCACAGAAGTGTTTCATGGTCATTTAACCTTTTCCTTCCAACATCTTCACGATAATAAATTCTCTCCAAGGACAGTTCCGTATTTGTTCGGACCATTATTAATAGTAAAACTTGTGTCTAAACTTACCGAATGACGTTTCTTCAGTGCTTAGCTTGATCCCCCATCGTTTAGTAGCGCTATTAACAGTATTTACTTTTTCCTGATCCGTGAGATTATTAGGAAACAGTTTTTCAGAGATTTTTATAAAATCTCCTGATTATAACCCACAGTTTTTTCGGTATGGGTCGAATTTTTCTTCGCCCGCTAAAACTTTATCGTAGGCAATCCTGTCTACTACGTATGTAGTAGCAGTGTTGGTTTTCTTTTCAAGATAACGGAATTTTCCGTGAATACCCGAATTTTGTCTGTTACGCTTTTCATAACATTCTTTCATTTAATAATTTCTCAGATTCGCGAGCAATAGTTCTCATTTGCCTCATTTGCCATTCTTAAACCCGAAATTTTGTCCTGGACTTTAGTTACTACATAGGATGACATTATTTTTTAATTTTCTATATTTCCACATCGAATTTTTCTTTAATATTATTGATTTTTTTCTTGCATGCTATTAAATTTTTTATTTAGGTAGTCAGTCTCTATTTTCATGTTTTTCATTTCATTAGTTATGATACCTGATTTGTAGTATACATTTTCGAGGTTCTGGTTAATTTTATCTCCTTGTTCGTTCGTATGTTTATCTTGTGGTTTAAATTGGTCATTTATATTACCAGTTTGTTTTTTTAAGCTGTTCATTCATAGTACTTCCGTGTGCTTGATGTTGGCTATTCATATCACTAGTTTGTGCTACTAAACTTTGCAGTACTCCATACATGTCTATGTATATGTGTGTGTTTTGTTCTGGACTGTTTTCTTCAATTGATTCTGCTTCCTCCTAATTTGAAGTTTCTTTCATGATCTGTGACGAGTTCAGTATATCAAAATATTTACTCCGATATTCAGTATGTCGTCCATACGCTTGCGCCTGTAAAATAGATTTCTCTGTCTACCTGTTAACATACCTACTTGCTGATGACGCTTCTGCCCCCGTTTCTTGTTCTTGTAACCCCCTGTTCTGTTCTGAATGTTTTGCCTGCCTTTTCTTTTCCATATTTAAATACTGTTGGAACCACACGTACTAATTTAATTTCCTGCTCTATTTTCTTCCTAATTACTGTATTAGGTTTGTGTCACTGGACACTATCTATCACTACTGTGTTTGTACTGTGGTCAGTATCTTCTTATTAATTGTGCCATGTAATGATAGTTATCATTGATGAATGCTTTGAATAAATATATAGAAAATACCCACTAAAACCCACTGTCAAGGGACAAATATAGCATTTAACTCTTTTAGAGTATTCTGAGAACCGTCACAAAAAACACTCATGTGTAACATTAAAGCGTCCTCTAGATGTGAGCTCCTGCTGGAGTATTTGGATCAGTACCTTCTCTAAGAATTCCTATAAAGCATATTACCAAAGTAAATTCTAGATCTTAGGCTTCATAAGTTAACGTTACCCATAATGGATACAAGTATCAGACTACTACTGCCTGTCCTGAAGGGATTCCAGTATAGGGCAATATCAGGAATCGAACCAGTAATCTTTTAGTTACAGACCTTTTATATGGTCAACTCTATATGTGGACGGTCAGCAGCCTAATTAGGCACGAAGTTACCTTCACTGGGTTATTCTAAAGTGTAATTGTGAGTTTCTATTTTGCATATACTGTGCCTTAATGTACTTGGGAAAGTAGAATCTGTTTCTCATGTGCAGGACAAGTACTAACCATTACTGTGACTATGTCAGATCCAGAGGAATTATACTACAGCACCCAGGTACATTAACACTTCCTCTGTTCTTTGTGTAAATAATATTATTCAAGTGCAGCAAAACAAATCTCTACAACTAAGATTTGACCAACAAGTTATTATTATTAGTTAGTTAAGGCAAATTTACATTACTATCGTACTAACACAATATTAACTCACACTTAGAATTTATTATTCTCAGTAATTAATCTAATGGTGGCACTTAAACTGTACTTCATTAAACACTGTTCCAAAAATAAGAAAAATCTGACTGATTAATTTCGATTTTCATTATAGTACCGAATTTAAGCAGTTTAATCTTTTATACAACAGTGTAGCATATTTTACTGTAACTATTTCAGTATGCTATTGTACTTTATATTATCAGAATATACTACACTCAAAGTTATTTATCAAACTAGCAAGATCATTTACTTATAAATAATTTTCTTTGCTATTTTTGTTTCACTAAGCAGTCTTTCCTTCATTTCATAACTAACGTGTGGACTTCGGCAACAGTGTAACTTCCATAAAATTACAAATTAAATTCAACAAAAAAATCTTTTTGTGATTATACAAAAAATTTCAAGATATTTTACTAGATTAAGTTTGCAGAATTATAGTTCTGCATCATTTCAGAATACTAAGAAGCATTTTCACTATGATAGCCACACTGGGTAGCCACTCGGTCTGGGGCGCTTTGTCACTGGTTCGCGCGGCTCTCCCCCGTCGGAGGTTCGAGTCCTCCCTCGGGCATGGTTATGTGTTTGACCAAGTGAGGTGGACTAGTGGTTAGCATACTGAACTCCCATTGGGGAGGAAGACGGTTAAATACCGCGTCCGGCCATCATGATTTAGGTTTACCGTGATTTCCCTAAATCGCTTCGGGCAAATATCCGGATGGTTCTTTTGAAAGGGCATGGCTGACTTCCTTCCCCATCCTTCCCTAATCCAATGAGAATGATGACCTCGCAGTTTGGTCTCCTCCCCAAAACAACCCAACCCTTAGTAGGTCTCCTTTCTAGGTATATATCAAGGGAAAATGATCCAAGATGCTACTCCAGGCGGGTGTAAAATGAAAGTGCGCAATGGCGAATACTGAACGCGAAAATGAAGATTTGGCTGTGTCTGACCACCTCCTGAAGAAGATCTTAGGATTTCTTAATAGTAATATTATTTCCTCCTTCTTATTCTTTAACATAAAAATTACAACATAAACATAAATGAATGATTAAGGGAACTGGTAACTACAAAATGATAAATGTCGTTTCAGCTTATACATTCACTGTAGATTAAAAAACCATTTACACATCACAAATGTTTATATACCAATGTCCAATGGACATAAAGAGACAGAAATGAATTTCCTAACTAGTATTACTGATAAATTGCCCAAATCTGACCTTTTTATTGATATGCGATCTTATATAAATAACATGAGATCACCGACATCAGTTAGGTACAAATACTAGAAGATACTACTTTCAAAGATGATCTACAGTAGTGTGCAACCTCAGTGGGAATAAAGTTACGTGGTCACAGCTGTTTAGATTTATAGCCCTAATAAGCCGAAGCGATTAGCAATATCACCGTTTGTACTGCGTCCAGTGCATCGGAGTGATGATTCTCGTACACGTCTGCAACGACGGAAGAACTCCAGCCATAAAATATTTTAAAAAACTCATTCAGACACTATGACGATAGAAGGCGGTCCTCTGACCGTCAGTCTTGGGCCACTTCCTGTGTTATGCAGTCGGGATGCCACATCGGCCATTTCCTGTCACTCAGCTTGTGTTAAGCTGGAGCAACACACCTGTGGGGCCTTTTGCACCCAGGGCATGAGTTATGCCTGCCGTTTCGTTTCCACTGGCGTTCCGATCTTTGCTAGTATAAGCAATCATTCATTACGCCATTTTGATAATAAAGACAGTCCATCACCTTTCATGCAATATGCGTTAACAGCTATTAAAAGGTATACGTGACAATGACAGTCATCTTTAAATATTCATATATACCATGCACTGCCTATCAAATGATACCTAATTCGATTGTAAATCACGCAAAGTAAGAAGATGAGTCCTTGTAAGTTGCGAAATTATAGCCACCTTTCAATGAACTTCTTTGAACCAGCGTATGGTAGCAACAAATTATTATTTCTAAAAACACAAAAAAAATTACTGGTTCAAGCTGTTATTACAGTGCGCCTGAATAGCATATCCCGTGTGAACAGTAAAACCATCACAGCCAGTCGTACTCTCACTTCCTTGCAAATAATGTCATATCTAATAATTGTTTGGAACTGTTAAATGGTTCAAATGGCTCTAAGCACTATGGGACTTAACATCTGTGGTCATCATTCCCCTAGACTTAGGACCACTTAAACCTAACTAACCTAAGGACATCACACACATCCATGCCCGAGGCAGGATTCGAACCTGCGACCGTAGCAGCAGCGCGGTTCCGGACTGAAGCGCGTAGATCCGCTCGGCCACAGCGGCTGCCTTGGAACCGTCCATTGCTGCCTTGATAAGCTAGTTCAGTCACAAACAGTTCTTCTGTCCACTCATCATCATCACGCATATTTGACTCGAAAATACTAATTCGAGCAGTTTTCAACAAAAAGGTTAGTATCGTAGGCTTGAGATGTCAAGTGTAGCGACTGAATGCATCCTGTTGCTTGTAAGCGTTATAGCATTATGGTTGTAAGTCAAAGAAGAAATGAATTGTGACCTATTTTTTTTCTCCCTCTCTCTCTGTCTCTTTCTCAGCAATATTCTATGTTATTTTTTCCATTCATTCCCAGATCACTTGTATGGCGACACAACAGACAGGCTCATGGGTGTAAGAATAGCATCACATATAGCAGCTGCCTGGTGCCAGACGACACACAATGTCACGTAGATGAGAAATTTATAAAATGAATACGAATAAAAACTACAGATACGCCACCAACTTGATATAAATTCGCAGCCACGCTGTTAATTAGTTAGTAAGCTAGATTTTCCATAGTTTATTTCCACTAGTCTTTGTACGAATGAAGTGGAATGAATCAGTGTACAGGCTATGCATACATAATTTATTTGTATGACTACTTGCTGACCACTTACAGATTACTACCGAGCGAGGTGGCGCAGTGGTTAGACACTGGACTCGCATTCGGGAGGACGACGGTTCAATCCCGCGTCCGGCCATCCTGATTTAGGTTTTCCGTGATTTCCGTAAATCGCTCCAGGCAAATGCCGGGATGGTTCCTTTCAAAGGGCACGGCCGACTTCCTTCCCCGTCCTTCCCTAATCTGATGAGACCGATGACCTCGCTGTCTGGTCTCCTTCCCCGAAACAACCAACCAACCAACCAACCAACAGATTACTACCCAGGACAATAGCAGAAATTGACATGAATCGACATATTGCTCTCAAATACTACTTATTTAACGAGTGATAAACTAAAATTTAGTTATTTTAAACTGCACTTTCTGGCAGATTGTAACTAAACCAATTATCTATAAAAATAAATTTATTTTGGATTAAAAAATGTGCTATTTCAGGCATGTTGTGTTATTGAGCAAACAATTAATGACTTTTGTGGCTGAATACTGGACTCCTTTCTAAGAAAGTGACAACTGTAGTAACAACTAATAAAGGTCTTTTGTTCTTCTAGTGACGAAACCGTGGACTTCACTATTCTTGCTCAAATTGTAAGGAACTCTTTAAGACGAATTTAATTGGTGAAATTCCTTCTTGTGACGGAGATTTTAAAATTCCTAACTCTATGAAGAAAGGTGTATAAGATTATTGTTGGTGAACACTTATTATTCTCACAGCTAACTCCTGTGTAATCGACACCTTTTTCAGGTGATGAGCAACCACGGAAAATTATTTTACCCGACTCAGGACATAAGTAAAATGTGTTGTAAGCAAACCCTGTTACGACGGGGTTCTGTGCAAGACGGAGAGTGAGGTCTAGGATACTGCCTGCCGCTGCCTGAGAGGTCAGCCACGTGTTAGTCGCGCCCACGCGCCGAGGGGCAGCAGGGAGGAGGCTGGCTCGGCAGCGCTACACGTGGCGGGTGAAGTCCGTCTAGCACCTCTAGCTACACCTCAACTACCGGAATATAACAGGTTCGCTCGCGGATGCAAAGATGACACACGAGTGAAGTTTAATTCGCACACTGCACACATAGTTTACACTGTATGCGAATCGTAATCGTATGGACACACACTTAAAGACAGACTGCCGGTACCTCTGGTGCATTCACGCTAGCGGTCCGTAAGGCGTGCGGATTGCGCTCTTGCTCCTTGGTGTGTCGGCTGTGACAGCACTGAGCGGTCACTGCTATCAGATGCGTCCTGCAGTGACGTGTATGTCGTCAAATACGTCATGCTACGCAGAAGTTCTTTCTATCGCCGACAGCGGTTATAACCCTACCACTATAAATAACAGAAAATCCTGTTTATGTTTCCACGTATAGCTCTTACGAAATTTATTTTAGTTTCCAAATAATGTACAGTATAGGAGGATAGCCCCGTTAACAGGAAAAACTAATAACTGAGTTATCCTTTTTACAGGATTTGACCGTGTGTTGTGTCTAACGAATAAGTAAATCAGACTATTCAATTCTTTTCCTAAAATCTTTCCCAGCGGTTAGAAAGAAACGCAGTATGAATAGTACTATATTGAAGCTAGGACAACTTAGTTCCAAGTCCATTCAGTGGTTTAACATATGTACTAACGATCGCCAGCCTATTCCGGCAATGAAACAGTTAAGTATAGGAAAAGCAAAAGTATGAGTTTTGCCTACTTTCATGCTACTGTTTAAGTTGCTTCTTCAAATAAATGGTACTCCACTTAAACAATGTTGGACTACGTCCTTAGACATTACGTTCTTAAAAGAGCAAAAGGACAGTGGATAACATCAATGAAGCTAAAAAAAATTTTGCCATGGGGGGGGGGGGCCTTTAGAAAAGCATTTTCCGTAATCAACAGACTTAAATACTAAAATACCTAGATACTAAAGCACACTTTTATAGAGAACATTTCATGTCAAGCGAACCTCTTTCTTACTGTAATTTACTTTCAAAAGCTATTTCTCTTTGAACTAAATGTTTATATTCTTTTAATAGATTCTAGTAACTTTGCTTCACTCTGACTGAATTTTGCGTAAGCAAACTTTTACTATATCATTTTGCAGTAGTTAAGAAAACTTTCTCATTATTTACACGAAAACAATTTAAATGGCGCCTCTGTAGATTAACTTGGCACTTCATAGGTCTGTAAAACAGGATACTCAGATTAATCAAACGCCAGGAAGGAACCCTGTGTAGGTGAATGGTTGAGATGAAAGAACAGCTGAACCAGTTTCTTTTAAGTTCAAGAATGGTTATTAAAACACAGTTTAAGTTAATGGTTAACGCTGTATTAAAGTAGAACACACAAAAATGTTACCTGGTAGCTGTAGGTTTGGGTCTGGCGAACAATTATGACGGCTACACTACCCACAGTTCGGCATGCAAATATCTTACTGTATGGGCTCAATTTCTCTTCTTGGCGTCGTTCAATTTTTTATACAGTAGCCCAAGAACTCGCAGCTATGCCGTAAGCCTTTTGCAGTCTTCATCCGAGGCATTTTTGTACAAATTTTAAGGCAAAACTTCTGCTCCAATAGGGTGTTGCCTCAATCGCTGCTGCCTACAGACTGTATGACTTACTTCCAGCACTTGCTCTAGGTAGCGCGCCAATCCGTACTTGCCACCTTTTCCACTACTCAGAGCCACTTTCGTTTCAAAACAAAAGCACATTGGCTTTTACGTAACATCTACTTCATACGTTGTTCCTAAGCGTGACCATTTCTTACAATTGTCAAATTTACATGAACATGAACAGTTTATACACACCAATAATTTAAATACAAAATGTCATCAGAAAATTATTTAACGTAATAAACAATTTACATAGTATTTTACATACATTACTCACATACAATTCAAAGAACTTCAAACTCCAATACAGCACACTTTACTTTGCCGGCCGCGGTGGCCGAGCGGTTCTAGGCCCTTCAGTCCGGAACCGCGCGACTGCTACGGTCGCAGGTTAGAATCCTGCCTAGGGTATCGATGTGAATGATGTCCTTAGGTTAGTTAGGTTTAAGTAGTTCTAGGTTCTAGGGGACTGATGACCTCAGATGTTAAGTCCCATAGCGCTCAGAGCCATTTGTTTTGAACACTTTACTTTACATATACAGAAAACATAGCATCAATAAGGGAACATTATAAAGCAAAATATTACAAAACTTTAGATGAACCACAAACAAATAGTGTTATACGGTGTTGTGAATTAGTGGATTCTGTTGCAGTCTGATGTGTAAAAAATAAGTAATATTTCTGGTGTCCAGTTCAAGACGCTGAAAATAATTACTTTCGTGTCCTGCTGTGTGCGCAGACTAATGTCAGTAGCTGCTGTAGAGATTTTGATCCGGTTTTCACTAATAATTGCACTGATTCATGAGGATGGTTTTTGTATGTTAGCTATAAATATTTTGTTTGAATTGTCTGAATTTTGATGAATTATATTTTAGTTGTGAAAGCGATGTCACTGCCACCTAGCGAGCAGCCGCTAAAATTCGAGAAAGACACAGTTCCTTAAGAGAGGGCATTACGTAACACAATTAGCGTATGATGTGGTTGTCTAGCGCTAGTTCAGCCTTGCGCATCGAGCGAGTTTGTGTTTGTGAGTGTGTCGCATTGTTCTTGCTTAACGCAGGTTATTGCTGGTGTGCTCTCTGGCGACAGACTTCTACGCCCTTGCATAGATCAGTCTGCCGAATCTCACAAAAATATTCTTTGTCGGTGTACCGTTGGTTTCAGTTTTGACAAGAATGCTCGTCCTGTTCGTCCAGGCTGTATAAAATTCACGATTAGTTGGTCGATATGATTCGCGTTACACCTGATCATGTAGATACTGCTTATATCAATTCTCATCTATATGTATTTTTTGGGAAGTGTCAAGGTATTTCGCATGTGGACCTGCTTCTCTCTCGAGTTGGTTCTCAAGTAATGTTTACACATCGTAATGGTTCCATTAGTCCAGTCGTTCTTGCAAATCCATCGATCGAGTATATTCCAGTTAGAGGTCACGCTCTTCCACCCGAAGTGGACGACTTATTTCTTACGCCTGCGTTGCTTCTTTTAGGAGGCGTTCAACGTATCCGGCTGGAACATTGGTCAGTACAGCGTCGTTTGCAATTTTTGTAATATTTTTGGCTTTACAGCCATCATATTCGGCTACAAGAAGGTCATCTTATGAAGTTGAGAAGGCAGCTGTGGCAAGATGACGTAATTTGGTGTGAGCTACCGATGACAGACGGTTTGTTCCATCGTGATTGTCCGCGATTGGCTGTTTCATTCGAAAGTTGCGCGCCAAAATGATAACCTTCTGTTATTAATATTAGAAAAACTAAACAGTGTATTTACTTGCATTTCATGTAAAAGCATCTCTCAATAGTAGGATATCCTTCAGTTACTTGAAAAGTGTTAATTACCAACAGAATAGTAAACAATTGATAAACGAAAAGGCAGACGAAGCACTTCGGAGACTTTCGGATCGCGCCTAACTTGGTTGGGTTGTTTTTGGAGGAGGAGACCAGACAGCGAGGTCATCGGTCTCATCGGTTAGTGAAGGAAGTCTGCTGTGCCCTTTGAAAGGAACCATCCCTGCATTTTCCTGGAGCGATTACGCAAATACGCAGTTTGTTGTTTTGTTTTTATTAAAGTGTTAAGATTGGAGATTATTTGTGATTCATACAATGGAATATAGTTTTGTAGCTTCTCGTATTCTGCTAATAAAAAATGAGTGGCATCCAGTATAAAGAAGCTAACTGAAATTTTATTATCTGCCCAATATCAGTTCCTCGCTAAGACCTCAAGAGTTCTGCCATCTTAGTACAATTGAGATCAATGGCGCGTCATCTGTGGTAACACAGGGAGAGGTACGAAAGAGAGAAATTTTCGAGAAATGTGTTTATCATTCACACGAATATGTCACCCTCTCTCTCCCTCTCTTTTTCAACACGCCGTATGTTACAGTGGTATCCGAACCGCAGAAAAATGTGTTCAACCGATTCATGTTACATACGTAGGGCGAGAAGGAACCTCCTTCCTTTGTAAAGAGGCAACCATCGTATATCCAACTGCCCGCGTCGTGTTACGGTTTTAAAGTCGTCCTGTGGAAAACATCTTCCGTTGACATTAGCTCAGTCAGTGTCTCCGCAGTCTGCTGTCAATAATTCTCCACCTTTAGATGACGTTGTGGAGACAGTACACCCCACTCAGAGCGACTGTCCGCCGTCACCGGTACGTTCAGATGCGGCCCCTGCTGCCGTTAAGGCGACGACACCGGAAGCAAAATTTAAAATCCAGCTGACTTAGGATGGTGAAGATCTTGATGTCATCCTCCCCAATCTTGCCTCTCCGAGAAGGTGATGGTGGAAGGTGTTTCTTCCCGTGGTGATGCTTTGAATACTGACGTTAACTGCGGTTCTTGTTCGGCAGAGATGATGTGGCTGGTTCTCCAGATTTTGAAATGAATTTCACATCTGCGTCCTCTCCTCCATCTGTAAAAACATCTGTTCCTGTGAGATCCGGTCATTTAACGGAGACATCGTTTGCTGTTTTGCTCTTACAGTGTTCTAATGCAATACTATCCTTTTCTCGTTCTGATACGGTGCAGCAACAGGTTACTTCGGATTCTCTTCCGGTTAGCTAGATGATGCAATGCCTGTCTCTCCATTATCTGATGATGATGATGATCGCTTCCGTTTCTTTCTCGCATTCCGTTGAGTGGAATAGGGATAGCTCCCCAATCCCCCCCCTCTCCACCACCCCCGCAGACCTCAATGAGCCCTCTACCCTTTTCGTCAAGAAGTTATTTAGTCAAGGAGTGGTGTAAAACTACGACTTCAACCTGCAAAATCTTACGCTAGGAGCCCTCACGCAAACTGCCTAAAATGAAATGGATTTGGAACCTGGAGCACAGAATATTTAAAGTGTTAAAATTACAGATGTAATTCTAAAGGAATTACATTCACATACAAGACGAGAAAACAATAATTTGGACGGTACGAAACGGCTGCTGCTAGTGTAGTTGCTCTTCCAAACAGCATCTCATACAAGCAATCCAGTCGCCTCTTTACCTGCTATTACTCGTACTTGAGGTACTTGGGCCATGCGCGGCTTTGTTTAAAAAGGATAGCTCGATTTAGTCATAGGGGTGAGCTGCAGACGTCTGTTTTCATACCACACAGCTAATTCGCTGCAAACAATAACCTGTAGCTGTGATCCTACAGTCAAGTAGTCTTGGCATTGGGCGAGAAATGCGAGTTAATAAAATACATAGAAATATAAACTAAAAGTTAAATGAACTGTTTAATAACAACGGTTCTACTCCATCCTCTGTAGCTGATGTAGGCGACAGAGGATCATGATGAATAATTTTTATTCAAGAAAGATCATCTCAAATAAACGGGAAATGGTTCTATGATATTCAATTAAAATGCAGGCAGAAAACACCCATATCAAATTCAGTAAATTAACGTTTACAAATTAACGCACAAAAGATGACGAATAGTGTCCATCGTTATTGCTGTATTTTCTGAAATCGACATCTTGTAACATGATGTTCTGATGTGATGTGGTGTGGTGTGAAACGACGCTACGGTGATGTGAATAGGCTTGAAGAAGCGCCTGTAAGCCCCTAACCAGACGTCTGGAGGGTGGATCCTCTATCTCCTCCACGTTATGGAAGCCAAACGATTTAACGGCACACAACCCGTCATGCAGATACAAAAGCAGAAGCCCCAGAGCTGGAGCAGTGATAAAATCCAGAAAGAACGTTCGAGAGGCAGCGTCCTCAAATCCCATTCTATTTGGTTTGGTTTCAAATTTCCTCGGTAAACCTAAATTCTGAACAAACATAAATTCTCTACAGAGCCGGTATTGTTCCTCAATATATGTAAGAATAATTAAGTGATGTTCCCAGCTGATAATGACCACAGTTTCCTCTGGTATTACAAGTAAATTTGTAAAATGGTGTGTACCTGCGAAGTGTGTGTGTGACAGAGAGAGACAGGGAGGGAGGGAGGGTGGGAGGGAGGGAGGGGAGAGAGAGAGAGAGAGACTAAACTTTAAATCATATGTAAATTCCGAAGAAACCGTAAAAAAAGGACAAAATATGTTAGCCGCTGCATCTTCGTACCTGACCAGCTTTCTTCAGTATGATCTTTGGTATACTTATGCATAATGTACATGGAATACAAACACCTAGACATCTAAATATGGCCTTCAGCTTGGTGCAGTACGACTTTTATGTAATATATCTTCTTCTTCTTCTTCTTCTGCTTTTACGGCCTCATTGGACCACTTCAGTCAATCATTTCTGGTCCTCTTCTTTGGTATTTTCCCCTTCCGAGTGGCCCAGTATCTCTTCATTCGTTCCGATGCTTTTCGTCGTTCCTCATCTGTAAATACCCTTTTCATTGTATGTCGTTTGTCAATTTTTGGTTTAAATCTTATTTCTGTGTCCCTCAACTTCTTTAAATTTGGCGTTTTGTTCTGCAAATCATCCAGGGTTATTTCCAGTTCTTCCATATCCTCTCTTATTTCCTTAAGCCATCCTCCTTGTTGTTTCAACTTCCAGAGTTTCTCAATAATTTTCCTTGATAATCTGGTTTCTGGTGTCCTCAGAATGTGACCACAAAAAGAGATCCTTTTCTTTCGTATAGTATCAGTGATGGGCTCCAGTTCTCTGTATACCACTTCATTTGGAACTATCCGCCATTGCCCAGCTTTTTGATATTTCTTATTTATGCATGTTCTAGCAATTCTTCTCTCTACTTTTAAAATTTTGTCAATTCTGTTTTTCTGGGTGACTTTAAAAAGAGTTTCACTTCCGTATGTAACCTCTGGTTGAACCACCGTCTTGTAATGTTTTAATTTTGTTTTAATCGATAGACATTTTTTATTGTACGTAGACCACGTTAGTTTTTGAGCTTTTATCATTTTATTAGTTCTTGCTCGCCATGCAGGTTTCTCGTCCAATTTATGTGTTATAATTTCACCCAGGTATTTAAATTGTTTCACTATTTTAATTTCCCTATTATTCACTGTGATGTGATCTATTACAAGTGGATCCGTTACCATTATTTCAGTCTTTTCAAATGATATTTGGAGTCCTAATTTTTGTGCTATATTTTGTAAGCTTGTTATTTGTTTCGTGGCTTCCTGAATATTATTAGCTAGTAATGCTAGGTCATCAGCAAATCCCAAGCAATTTAGGTTTATTTTATCTTTCTTAGTCCCAATTTTAATATTCATAGGATTTTCCTTGTACCATTCTCTCATTACATATTCAAGAGCACAATTGAATAGCAATGGTGATAAACAATCTCCCTGTCTCAACCCTGTTTTAATCGTAAATGGTTCAGATATTTCTCCTCTAAATTTTACTTTGGATTTGGTGTTTGTTAAGGTTAACTGTATCATTTTTATTAATTTAGGATGAAGTCCAAAATTCCTTAATATTTTCATCATTGAAGATCTATGGATGCAATCATACGCCTTTTTGAAATCTACAAAGGTTATGACTAGTTGTTTTTGCCTTCTTTTGTAGACATCCATAACTAACTTTAGGGTGATTATCTGTTCTGGGCAGCTTCTCCAGGATCTAAATCCTCCTTGATATTCTCCCAGTTCCAGTTCTAGTTGATCTTTACAGCGGTTGTATAGTATTCTTGACATGATCTTATACGTGCAGTCCAAAAGGGAAATTCCTCTATAGTTGTCTGGATTTGATTTTTCTCCTTTCTTATGTAATGGATGTATTATAGCAGTAGTCCAATTTTCTGGTAATTTCTCTTCATTCCAGATTTTTACTATGCATTTGTGTAATGTTATCTTTACTGGTTCTGCTGCATATTTCCAAAGTTCAGCAAACGTTTGATCTTCTCCACTTGCTTTGTAGTTTTTGAGTTCTTTCAAAGCTCTGTAGACCTCATTAATTGTAGGTGGATTTATATTTTCTGCTGGTGTTTTAATTGGGGTTTCTGTGTTTATCTGAAGAAGTTCTGGGGGATCTTCACAATTTAGTAACTTGTTAAATGTTTCTGCTAGAATTTCTGTATTTTTACTATTGCTATGGGCTAGGCTATTATCTTTATCTTTTAACATTAATGTTGGAGGATCATATCTTTGTAATTGTCTGCCAAATATTTTGTAATAGTCTCTTGAGTTTGTTTTTTCACTATTTGTTTCTATCATTAGAAGTATATCTTTTTGGTACTGACGTTTAACTCTCCTTATTATTTTTTGTGTTCTCTTCCTTTGTTTTGTGAGTTCCAAATATGATTTTTCTGTTTTTTCATTTTGATGCCTTAACCAGGCTTGGTGTCGATCCAACACTGCTTCATCACATTCATCGTTCCACCACTGGTGTTTTTTCCTTGGATTTATAGGGGCAACTTGTTCAGCTATTTGTTTCAATTTGGGAATTATTTCTTCCAGATCATCTGTTATTTTTATATCCCTGGTTTGTGCTTCATAATCCTCATTTTGTATCAGTTTATGAGGGTCATAGGTTCTCTTCTTCTTCTGGTGGGATTTTTTCTTTGCTAATGGGGTTAATTTAATTTTAATTTTTATCATGTAATGATCTGATCCGGTATCTGTCCCTCTCAGTACTTTCACATTGTAAATTTCCTTGTGGTAATTCTTATCCATGCAGACATGGTCCAGTTGCCATTCTCCTTTTTTCCAGTCTGGATGTTTCCAAGTTTTAAGTTTACTTGGTCTTCTCTTAAAATACGTCGACTTTGAGATCATGTCATGGTTTCTGCAAAATTCCACTAGTCTTATGCCATTTTTGTTTGTTCTTCTTTGTGCTGTCCATTTCCCTATTATGTCTCTATATCTCTTTTCCCTTCCTAACTGGGCATTGAAGTCTCCAATTAAAATTTTGATGTGATTTTTATTAATGTTATTCGTCGTTTGATCTAAGAGCTCCCAAAATTTTTCTACCTCTTCTCTGTGTTCTTTTTTATTATTTTTATCATTTGTCGGGGCATGGGCATTTATTATTGTGTACATTTTATTTGCAGCTTTTAGAGTTAATGTTGAGAGCCTGGGAGATTGTGCTTTAAATTCTATTATGGACTCTATTATTTTCAGACTCACCACGAATCCTGTTCCAAATTGTGGACACTGTTTCATGACTCTTTTTCCTGGTATTCCCTTATAAATCCTATATCCTTGTGATTCTATCGGCTCCTGATCAGTATTTCTCATTTCTTGAAGTCCGGTTATGAGAATCCCCTTGCGATCCATTTCATCCGTCAGAATTTTGAGTTTGCCTGGTTGTATGAGGGAATTTATATTGTGTGTCGCAATGTAGTTTATTTGTCTTGTCTTGAGTTTTGGTCGTCTGTCCGTTTTGGGTATTTTCAGATGCTCCGACTCATCCAAGTTATCTTTCAGGTGACTGCCCACCGTATCCGAGTGCAGTCTTCCTTGGTTATTGCCAAGCGGTGGATTATTCCTTGAAAGATTTCCTTCCATGTTTGACTTTCAAAGGTAGTCAACCTTGTATGGAGCAAGCTCTTCTTCATTCTTTATTATTTTTTAAAAAGAAGTTATAGTCCAAACACCAAGAGCTGCTAACGAATAATTACTTATATTTACCGGATTCAATTTTCAGATTACCTTCCGGTATTATAAAGCTATTTACAACAATGTACATGGATACATTATTACTGCTGGAGTTAAATAAAATAAAAGCGACTCTGCAACATCTTGCACACTGGTACCTTCCGTCAATAGTAACAAACATTATACAGTCGGCAGATAAATGTACTAACACAGTTAAGCACATTTTGTATGTTGATGTTACTATGCTACACATTTCCTGTAGAGGCACACTGTTTTTTCTTTTCTCCCAATTAACTTTAAAGTCTCTGATTGAAAGAATCAGTGTATGCAGAGCAAGGAGCATCTTCGAATACGGTGCTCCAGCTCGTGATTGGCTTGTGCTAAAGTGGGAGTAGTCTAAGATGTAAATGTGCTTTGCTACCGAGCTGGTGAGGAAAGCAGAGAGAAGGTGAAGAAATTACTCTTGTACTGGCACTTCGTTAGTAATGAACTGCAGGTCTGTACCTAAACGGTGAGACTTGTGTCCTTTGTTAGTGTGCCGCTTAGAGCCTGTACCAGTCACCTTCTGAACCATCAGAGGTACAGCTTCCAGCATCACGCACACAACGAGTGATGCGTGGGTGTACTTATTTGCCTTGAGTCGGCCGTCTAAAAATTTGACATATTCCGTCACGCATAGTCGTGGGACAGAGTCAAATTGGTTTGGCAGACCAGCAAACGGGTCCACCTGCACATTGGAATCCACCGGGGTTTCAGAGGCTCATAGGGAATTACATGCATTCCGAATTATCTGAACATGAGACCGCATATTTGCATTTTTGGAGGCACGCCGTTAATAAGAGATTGCTGCCATCGATGACTTCAGTCGCCAAATGCATCGTGGTGTGCCGTCTGACCAGAAGAGGAGTAAAGTATTCGCTGCTACGGCGTAGGCCTCCAATATATCTTTCTCAGCACCCTGTTCTTTCGAACCATATTTTTATTTTTTTGTAATAGTAGAGTATAGATGCTTGACTGTGGGGTAGTTTTGTGCCATATCCTGGATTCACGTGTACGAAGTCAGATAGAGCGATTATTGTTCTGGTTAGTGTCGTGTGTCGATGCCCAACTGATAATTTTGTCCACCATAGAGCCCATATTAGTGTAAGCGATTGCCAAATGAAAAATGTTTGTGTGACGTTTCTTTAGTCTTTTTTTGTCTTGTGATATTCAGAATGAATAAATCTATTGTGGTTTATATCACAACTTCTCCCTGTATTCTGATTAACATTACCTTTGCCATTTTTATTTAAGTCCCGATTATAAAGGAAAGTAGCAAGGTTGCAACTTGGAGGGCCATTAATTGTGTTAGTACAAGGGCGTGCTGGAAAGAAGGGCCACCGAATTTTAATGGAAATGTTTTTAAATAAAACTAACGTTTTTAACATTCTACATATTTATTCTTTATGTCTACAGTTTTCTGCAGGTAGAGGGCTCGGAATTGTGTGTGGCATGTAACATGGCGGTGTGTAACGTAACTATTGAGGTTCCTGCTGTAATCTAATTTCGAAGCCCGCATCTCGTGGTCGTGCGGTAGCGTTCTCGCTTCCCACGCCCGGGTTCCCGGGTTCGATTCCCGGCGGGGTCAGGGATTTTCTCTGCCTCGTGATGGCTGGGTGTTGTGTGCTGTCCTTAGGTTAGTTAGGTTTAAGTAGTTCTAAGTTCTAGGGGACTGATGACCATAGATGTTAAGTCCCATAGTGCTCAGAGCCATTTGAACCATTTCTAATTTCGAACTCAAAGAGTTCGTCCACACATGGAGCACCCTCTGCGTCAACATAAAAATGTCAGTCCACAAACGAACCTGGCGATATCTGCAACAATCCGATGCCTTGGGCTCATTGTCATCGATCATCCTCCACACAGTCCAGACTTGGCCCATCCGATTTTCATCTGATTAAAAAACTTTCCTTCGAGGACGTCATTTTGATAGCGCCGAAGCGCTGCAGGCAGAGCTGAGGTCATGGCCCGGCAACAAAGTCAAACATTCTATAGTGACAGTATCTACAAACTGGTCTCTCATTGGGGAAATGTGTTCGTTGTATGGGTGATTATGCTGAGAAATAAACACAGAGACATGTGGAATAAAGATGTAGGATGTCAATAAAGTTTGTTTTGTTTAAAAAGCCTTAACAGTTTTCATGGAGGCATTACTATTCAGCCCGCTTTTTATAGATGCATTTACAACTGAAACTAAAACAGTTACGTTATTGGTTTCAGTATATAATAATTACCTTCTTGCACAGATGGGAAACAGGAAAAGTTTGTAGACTTATTTCTGTAATGTAGGTTTATAAATCACATAGGATAAAATAATCTTCACTAGATTATATTCGTATTCTCAGTTAGTCAAACGAATTATATCACATGCCTAATAGATGGGACACAAGAAACTATAAGAAACTATATGCATTCTTCAAGTAGATATAAACCTGACCCGGTATTCACACTTAAACAGGTCACGAGGTTACAGGTCTTGTATCCAGGCCTCGCGCGACGAAATCAGACGTACTAGCACACATAAAATTACATGGGCTGTTAAGCGCCTGCCTCAGATGCCATTCAGAACCGCGTCTTCCAGAAATTCACGAGCAAAGCTATAGAAAACCTAACACAGATTATGAAAGAAAATGACTAGTATTGGTACAGGATAGGCTACCCTTCGCCAGTTACCGTGCGGTGGCTTGCGGAGTATCTGTGTGGATGTGGATGTCGAATACTATCGTAAGAGTACCAGCCTGAAGGGGATCTCGCGCCGGCCACTCTGTGGGTGGTTTTTAAGCCGGTTTCACATCTGTCCCAGTGAATGCGGGCTGGTTTACCTTATTCCATCTCAGTTACACTATGTCGGCGATTGCTGCGCAAACACTGTCTCCACGTACACGTACACCTTAATTACTCTACCGGGCAAATATTTGGGATTACACTCGTCTGGTATTAGACGTTCCCGTGGGGGGGGGGAGGTGGCACAAGGGGGGGGGGGCACAGGGTGCCGAACTGCGCAATAACCCTGGGTTCGGTATGGCGTGGCGGCGGCGGTGGGGTGGGTGGACTGCTGTGGCCTGTTGTAGGGTTGTGAACCACTGAGGGCTACTGTGGGACGAAGCCTCTCCGTTGTTTCTAGGTTTCTCGTTCAATACACACACACACTCACCATCCAAAGACACCAACAACACTTCCTCGCGTCGTGGAAGCCACCCAAAGTCCTGATTTTCAGGGAGACAGAGAACGACCATTCCAACCCACAAAATTACCGACTCAACAGCTTTCTGAGCTCCCTGAGAGAGATTGTCGAGAAGGGAGTCCTAAAACGACTCACTAGGCACTGCATAAGCAACAACACTCTGAGACCGGAGCAATTCGGCTTCAGGAATTACCACTCCAGAACAGAACAACGCCTTCGTGTCGTTGAACACCTAACAGACCGCTACAGTACCAACAAAAGAACAGGGGCTGTGTTCATAGACAACGAAAAGGCTTTCCGTCGTCTGTGGCACGACGCAACCCCCCGGAGCTGCGATATTTCCGAACCGGGGCAGAAACTTGTTAGGGTGCCCTCCATCCAACTCCCACCACCTCCTGATAATCCCATTCGAGCGTTTCAGATAGGACGCCAAAAATTGAAAATAATCGATTTTTCGAAAATATTTTAATTTTCTAGCGCAATTCTTTCTGGAGGGTTTGATATATAAAACATATACGTTCAAGAAAAGCAATACGTTATTTGGTCTTAAGTGTGCCAAACTGCAACGCCATGCCTCTTCACACAGCATTATGCTATCGCACGTCACTGTATATCGCTCTGCGGAATTCAAACGTGTATATTTTGTAATGGAAGGCATCAAACCTACATTCAGGACAGTGGAAATTAAAATGTCCTGTGGTGCCTCTCCTATTTCCAGTCGACAGGTTTCACATCATACCCCCTTATAAAAACTCGCAATTAAATGATGTTGGTATTATTTGTGACCGGGAGAATAAGAACTCTTCCGAAAATTTGCACTCTTTATTAACTATTAACTAATAATTTTCTCTTTCTGTGACATAAAATTAAATATAGAACACATAAAACCAGTGAAGACAAGAGACTAGCAAGACAGTACACATTTCTTCAATCCTTAGGTCCCAGCATTTTTTCTTTCTAACCTTGCGACAGCTTTACACGGCGTGTTTTCCTTTCTGCTAAAGAATCTAGTACCTCATCAAAGTGTCAAACGTTTTGCTACATGAAAAATCGAATTGTTATTGTCTAATACTGAAAAAACTGTTACCACAAATACTACCCAAGATTAGTGTGGTTTCTCGACATGATCACGTCTATTTTGTCACTGTGTGCTAGAGTAAGCGAGACTTTTCTGACACAAATCGTCATTTTTATGTACCTCATTTACATAAACAACACGACAGAATATAATTCACGAAGTACCCATCTCAAATGCCTATTAGACTTATTACAAGCAAAAAGTTTTATGTTAAGAAATAGTTTCACATTTCATTCCGATGCTCCGGTTTCTGAAGCATGAGATCTAAAAGTAGTAGTAGTACGAAATTTCTATAGAAATTTGAAATCATCATATTCTTCCATATAATTTGTGTGATGCCTCCGTTTCTTCTCCTTCCTCATTCTAACAACCAATCTTGTCGTAACTAATTCACTGTCAAAATTAATTCTGCGGTTAACTTCACTAACCCTGCCAGACTCACCGGTTTAGTTATCCCGTATTTATTCTCCAGTTACGCATTATGGCGTGTTCCTTACAACGCGTTATCTGCGCTATTCAGAGAAAAGAACTTAAGCGTCTGCGAACTGAGGACTGTAGAACTGGCCCTTAGCAGAGTAGCGATCTGACCAAACGTTTTGTGTCAAAATTTCATTTCCTTGGATACACCCAGAAGCTAATATGTAATCTTTCTTCCTTGTTATTCCTGATAGTCGTTTATTTCTACTCTGATAGTCTAAATCTACGAATTTCGCCAGTAATTATATCATTCGCACAACCAATCAACTACATAAACAAACAGCGATTGGTATTCACCCTTTCAGGTTTGTTCGGCTCAGCTCATATAGCCTCGTCCCCTTTTGTCTGCGGAAATGTTTTTTTTGTATTTTTTTATTTCTTGATGCAATGGAGATTCCCCTGACAGAGGCATCTCGTATACCATGCATGCATTCAAAATTCAACTTATTATTCGTTCAGAAATCAATTGAGAATGTGTTAAAGAGTGTTCAAGAACCAACAGGGATGCGTTTCAAAATCACATGTATAATCGATAGACCAACGTGAGCTGAATGCTAGGCTCTATCTGAAACAAGATTTTTTTCTTCAAGAATATGAATTTTTCGCGTCCTGCAATTGCCGTCCGGGCAGATACCTCGGTTTGTCCCCCAGTCCCCAGATCCGGGCCTGGCACAACGACCTCATTCGCAGGCCCACAAGAAACAACCTCTAGGTGTCTGTAGAAGGAAAATTCATTTGATACCCACAGAAAATATATGAAACACAGATACACTTCAACAAAGAAGAAAGACACGAAAGTATAACTGAGAAGCATCTACAAACCTTAGAGTGAAACCAAAGAAATTACCAGTCAGCTTAGCGAATGAAACAATGTTCGTTAAGATGCGGCTACCAACGAGATGCAATGAAAATAACTGGCTCCTTCGTTTCACTCATCCCTAACTGCTTTCGTTCCATTCTTTACCAACTAAAAGCCAGTCATCTGTGAATTCAGAATTACGTACTCTAAAAGACACACATTTACGATTTGAAACAACAGAAACAGTAGACTCAGAAATGTACACAATGTGCTGAAAAGTATACGGACACCCCCAAAAACATGCGTTTTTCATATTACATGCATTGTGCTGCCACCTACTGCCAGGTACTCCAGAATTCAGAATTACGTACTCTAAAAGACACACATTTACGATTTGAAACAACAGAAACAGTAGACTCACAAATGTACACTATGTGCTGAAAAGTATACGGACACCCCCAAGAACATGCGTTTTTCATATTACATGCATTGTGCTGCCACCTACTGCCAGGTACTCCATATCAGCGACCTCAGTAGTCATTAGACATCGCGAGAGAGCAGAATGGTGCGCTTCGCGGAACTCACGGACTTCGAAGAATGTCAGGTGATTGAGTATTACTTATGTCATACGTCTGTAAGCGAGATTTTCACACTCCTAAACATCCCTAGGTCCACTGTTTCCAATGCGATCGTGAAGTGGAAGCGTGATGGAAAAGTACAGCACAAAAGCGTACAGGCAGACATCGTCTGTTGACTGACAGAGACCGCCGACAATTGAAGAGGGTCGTGATGTGTAACAGACAGACATCTATCCAGACCATCACACAGGAATTCGAAACTGCATCAGGATGCACTGCAGTTACTATGACAGTTAGGCGGGAGGTGAGAAAACTTTGATTTCATGGTCGAGCGGCTGCTCATAAGCCACACATCACGCCAGTAAATGTCAAACGACGCCTCGCTTGGTGTAAGGAGCGTAAATGTTGAACGACTGAACAGTGGACAAACGTTGTGTGCCCGGTGAACGTCATCTGTCAGCGTGTGTAGTGCCAATAGTAAAATTCGAAGGCGGCGATGTTATGGTATGGTCGTGTTTTTCATGTAGGCGGCTTGCATCCCTTGTTGTTTTGCGTGGCACTATGACACCACAGGCCAACATTGATGTTTTAAGCACCTTCTTGCTTCCCATTGTTGAAGAGCAATTCGTAGATGGCGACTGCATCTTTCAACAGGATCGATCACCTGTTCATAATGCACGACCTGTGGCGGAGTGGTTAAAAGACAGTAACATCTCTGTAATGGACAGGCCTGTACAGAGTCCTGACCTAAGTCCTGGAATGTTTTGGAACGCCGATTTCGTGCCAGGCCTCACCGACCGACATCGATACCTTTCCTCAGTGTAGCACTCCGTGAAGAATGGGCTGCCATTTCCCAAGAAACCTTCCAGCACCGGATTGAACGTATGCCTGCGAGAGTGGAAGCTGTCATCAGGGCTAAGGTTGGGCCAACACCATATTGAATTCCAACATTACCGATGGAGCGCGCCACGAACTTGTAATTCATTTTCAGCCATGTGTCTCGATACTTCTGATCACATAGTGTAGCAGCAGCACTCTGACTATTTCTTCAAAATCATCTGGCAAGGTTCTTAAACAGTGGAATTGAATTCAATAATTTCTCATGCGTGAGTCTTGCAAAAACTTTTCTTCACAAAAAATGGCACTAAGCACTATGGGGCTTAACATCTGAGGTCATCAGTTCCCTAAACATAGAACTACTTAAACCTAACTAACCTAAGGGCATCACACACATCCGTACCCGAGGCAGGATTCGAACCTGCGACCGTAGCGGTCGCGTGGTTCCAGACTGAAGCGCCTAGAACCGCTCGGCCACAGCAGCCGGCTTTCTTCACATATTCCTGTGTCTTGCGAGATTTATTCTTCTGTACAGTAGTTTGGTTCTGAGTTTTCTATGTAACTGATTTCATGTGTTCAGTCCTCGCCACGTTTCTTCACTTCGCTAACCCCTGTATTCGTGTCTGATGAACATGACTGTGTCCATAAGCTGGAGGAAAGAGATAGGGATTACTTCCCTGTCATTAAATCAGACTACCAGTGTGTCAAAATAGAGGGACAAAACGTCGAATTTGTGTGTCTATATTTCCATATTAGGATTTCGTAACTCAGTTGGTAATAAGGTAACACTTATAGGATCACTACGTGTTTATTTGTCCGTCTATCCGTCTGACTGTTTAAAACTCTTTTTCTCGGGCTCAGAAACACGTAGATTTATGACGCTGAGATTTATGTCGTATACTAAGGTCTATAGTGCCTCGGCGTTGTAATAAATGTCATTTTCAAAGGCAGTGAAGTCAAAAGGTACGATACACAGGGCATGCCGCGCGGACGATCAATACTAAGGCAATCCGCCTGCTGAGGCTGCGCCTGCGCGTCTCTCGTCTTTCACTTCCTCTTCTGAAACGCCATACGATTCATATCTGGTGTCCGTTCAAAGACTGAAACGAAGAAGGTAAATACATTAACGTTGAGGCCAAGGAAGGTAGCAACACACCGGACAAATGTCACCCCGATAGCCATCACGCTAATACGAGGAGCGTTCAACAAGTCATTCAAGGAATTTTTTTTTCTCATCTAGTTTAGGTTGAAAGAATGCGAAATTTTGTGTGGGACATCGAGGAATATTCTCGCTTCAGCCCTTATAGTTTCACAAAGTTCCGATACATGGCGGCGGTATACGTAGCATTCTGAACGTTGCCTGTAACAGAGGTGCGTTCCAAGCAGAGAGCTGCCGTTGAGTTTCTTTTGGGGGAAAACCAATGCATCGCAGATATTCGTGGGCACTTGCAGAATGTCAGAGCTCGCAGTGAACAAAAGTACGGTGAGTCGTTGAGTGAGGCGTCTGTCATGACTGCAAACCTTCCTCACCCACCCTAGAGCCCGGATCTCGCCGCCTCGGACTTCCATCTGTCTGCCCCAATGAAGGATGTACTCTGCGGAAAGCAATACGTGGATGATGGGGAGTTTATTGATTCAGAAAGACGTATGTGTCGTGGGAGACAATATCTAGTTAAAATACATAATACGTTATAGTGTTCGTCGTCATATACTGTAACGAAATTAGAATCTTAACTAATCTTAAAGTTGAGGAACAAGTTTTTACTTTTATTTTTAGCTGTTTATTTATTTATTGCAAACTAGACCTCCCGCTGGTTACTTTGTCCATTTCTCACTGCTTATGTGGTTAAGGAAGTTCTAATACAAATACATTGTGTAGTTTTTCCCCATATCACTAATTACCTTTTTATTAGTTACCCTGATTGCTTTCAAAAATTACATCTCTCATTGAAAAACTACACCTCACACCGATCAGACTGACCCCGTTTTTCCATTTCCTTTCGAGAGGATATTGAGACTAGACTCTATTGCCAGTGGCTGATTAGGGGAAAAGGACACACAATTAAGGTACCTAAAATTTATTTTTAATGACTATAAAAATTTTTATTCTTCCTTCGGAATTCTACAACGCTTGCTGAATTTTCCATATTCCTTTTACCATATTACATTAACAATACATCTTGTTACCAGAAATTTGCCAGAATTAAATTTTAAAACTCAAGGAACTCTGCTGAAATTTAACCATTGTTATCTTTATAATCAACAGTTGAGATCTTTTAAAATGAAAAACAAGGTAAGTCACCCACATAAATTTATAACCAAGATAATTACACTTACCAAGGCCTTTTAAATTAAAGCCTTTTGAAAAGAAATATATACATGCAGTATTTTAAATTTCTTCACTTTTACCTGCCATTTTAAATTTTCCATACACTCTTTCTTTCTGTCGGATGCCAAAGAGCTCTTTATCGCTCGGGATATTGCGATGTTGTTCCGATCGCCCCAGTTTAGTTAAGCACGTGGCAATACTTCTTTCGCACCGGGAAGTGGTTTACATAACAGGTTCTCGTCTAGCTTAACGGGTACTGCGTTCACTTACGAATCTTGGATCAAACGCAACGGAAAACAACCATTGGTCTGGTGTGCAGAAACCCAATATTGTTTTTTAGCAGTTTGCGAAGATCATTGAGGCAAATGCCTCTCGGTTTTCGCCCTATAAAACATTATACACTAACAGTTAAATTCGACAAAGCACACAACCGAGTTCAGACGACTCACAATCGACTTTCCGTTTTCGCGAAGTTTTTTTTTTTCCAGTTTTAATAGATTTCGTGAAGTTCGTTAACAGTGGCAGCAGGAAGACCATTCAGCTGCAAAGTTATAAATACTAATAACTAAAACCGTGAAATAAAAGTAAAGTGAGCCACACGACTAAGGGCCACGATAGGCAGAACAAATGGCTGATATAGCGCGAGGTAACCTAAGGACATCACACAACACCCAGTCATCACGAGGCAGAGAAAATCCCTGACCCTGCCGGGAATCGAACCCGGGAACCCGGGCCAAGGATGCTTACGTACGTGTCACTTGTCAGAGTCTTATCTAGACGTATCAGGGGTCCCATATCATTGCTACTGCACACGCGCCATAACATTACAGAGCCTCCACCAGCTGACATGCAGGATCCATGGATTCATGAGGTTCTCTCCATACCCGTACACGTCCATCTGCTCAACATAACTTTAAACGAGACTCATCAGACCAGGCAACATGTTTTTAGTCGTCCTCAGTCCAATGTCGGTGTTGACGGGCCCAGGCAACGCGTAAAGCTTTGTGTCATGCAATGATGAAGGGTACACAAGTGGGCCTTCGGCTGCGAAAGTCCATATCGACCATGTTTCGCTGAATGGTTTGCACACTGATAATTGTTGGTGGCCCATCATTGAACTCTGCAGCAATTTGCCAAAGGGTTGCGCTTCTGTCACGTTGAACGATTCTCTTCAGTCGTCGTTGGTTCCATTCCTGCAGGATCTTTCTCCGGCTGCAGCGATGTCGGAGATTCGGTGTTTTAGCGGATTCCTGATATTCACGGTACACTCTGTAATATTTCTGGCTTATTCAGCCATCATATTAGGCTCCAGGAAGCTATTCCCAGGGCAGTGGAGATGTAAGAAGCATAGAGATGACGCAATGTGGGATGAGGTACCGGTGACAGATATCAGATTCGGTACCATTCCCGTGAGAAAGACCGCCTGCATGATGCTGCTGCTCCGTGATTGGCTGCTGTGTTCGGTGGCAGGGCGCCAGAACGTTAAACTTTAGTTGCTATTATTAATGAAACCTGTCATACAAATTACTTCATTTTTTAAATAAACATGTCTCAACAGCCAGCTGTCAATCAGTCATTTCAAAATTATTAAAATCAAAGTATTACTAAAACAAAAGACTGACGATAATACTGCCGACGCACTTCGGTGGCGTTCGGGTCACGCGTTGCTGGATTGGCGGGCGAAGTGTCTCGGGCAGTCCGGATCTCTAGTTCTGACCGTTCCAGTAGACAGACATGTTGTCTGTTATAGCAGTATTTGTTTCACGCAATTTTATTTACTACAGTTCCGACCGTCGCTAGGTACAGACATGTTGTCTGTAATAGTAGTATTTGATTTATGTAATTTTATTCTCCAATTCTGACGGTTTCAGTAGACAGACATGTTGTCTGTGGCAGGATGTATTTCATGTAATTTTAGCCAGATATAATGACTGTGGAAATATATGTTCAATACGTTGTAAATTATATTAAGTGTAAAATGTCTGACAAAACTGAAAAAAGATATCATCTTAGAAGTAGGGAAAGGGATCAAGTAGATATTGATGGCAATGATCCTTCAGATCAGCCACAAAACTTGCAAATAGATAACATTGTTGATGATCTACCAGATAATTTGCAAAGTTTAGATAATGAAACTGAAAATGTTTCGGAAAATGCTGATTCTGTGTTAAATGATCGTACGGAAAATGTAGACACTGTCGCTCCAGACCAAAACGACGTATGTAGGTTTGGATGATGACGTCAGACACACTGAATCTGACGTCAACATTGCAAATGAGCCAACAGTGGAGTCACACAGATTAAGTGATGGCACTGCTTCAGCTGAAACATTGCCAACAGTAGATAATGGGGAGATAGAAATCAGCAAGGAGAAAAATACGTTATCTACGTTATTATTAATTTTAAAAGAAACTAACGAAAACATACATAAAATAGATAAAGGGCAAAATGACACTAAAGAAGAGATAAAAGCCGAGTGAAGAGAAACAATAGGTGATGTCAGGAAAGCATATGCAGTAATGACTCAAATCAATAGCAATTTTAAGGCTTTAGAACAAAAGGTATCAAAATTTGAAGCTAAAACTAAGGCTTGTTCCAGAAAAATAGATCGAGAAACAAAAGAATGGGGTAAGAAATTAGAATTATGTAAGCTTGAGATAAATCAGAAGTTTGATTGTAGAATTAAAAAGCTGAATGATGATATGGGGGCTCAGGATTTTGTAATATCAACAATAAGTAGTAATGTTAGCCAAGTAATAAACGAGCAAAGCAAGGCTGCTAAAGAATGTAATGATAAACATGAACAGCAGTTAAGTGAGTTAGAAAACATCAAAGATGAGCAGCTGGTACTTAGTAATTAAACCTGTCATCCAAATTACTGCATTTTTTAAATAAACATCTCTCAACAGCCAGCTATTAATCAGTTCTGACCGTTCCAGTAGACAGACATGTTGTCTGTTATAGCAGTATTTGTTTCATACAATTTTATTTACTACAGTTCCGACCGTCGCTAGGTTCAGACATGTTGTCTGTAATAGTAGTATTTGATTCATGTAATTTTATTCTCCAGTTCTGACGGTTCCAGTAGACAGATATGTTGTCTGTGGCAGGATGTATTTCATGTTATTTTAGCCGGATATAATGACTGTGGAAATATATGTTCAATACGTTGAGATCAAGAATAGTTTCTCGTGTCTATATCAATAGAAACGCGAGTGGCATCCCAAATGAGTTATAGTTTATTCGTAGCAGCAGTTCCTTGCGAAGTTAATTTCAGTCTCAAGAAAAAGAATCCATGACCTGCGTGCTGTTTTCTGCGCTGCGGACATCATCATCATGAAGACAGCAGGTTAGTGAAGTGTACAAGAACTTATGCATTCCACACAGGGCAGTGGAAACAACTAGGCACCTCACGTGTACTGCATGCAGAGTACAAATGTTCTCAGTGACACATCATCTGCAGTAGTGCTGAGGAGGTAAAGAAGGATGAAAGTATGAACGCTATCTTACTTTTATTCCTTTTTCCTTGCCGTAACTCTTGAAATAGTCGTACGTGAAACTCCCCACTTCATCGCTACCTCGGACACACTGTGTCCCACGGCTCGTGCTGCGACTAAAATACCACGCTCAAACTAACTTACCTCATGATAAACTGCCATTGTAGGAGATGTAAGCGGCCTAACGGCGTCAGACACTTTTTGTCTTATATAGGCGTATTCTGTCTGTTTACATATCTCTGTATTTGAATACTCAGCCTAAACCAGTTTCTTTGCGGCTTCAGTGTAATGAACTTAGGACAACAGTTTCAAATTACTCTGATTCGTCTGATTTATCTTTATCGGTGGCTGCAAACGGAACTAATGTCGGGAGCTGTTAAGGTAAGGTAGGGCGATTGAAGTACTAAGAGCAACAAGTAAAGACAGTCCAGTCAGTATGACACATCACATCTACTGTTTGCTACACAGTTACTCATATAAGGAGAAAGAAACGCAAGGGTTTAATGTTCTTGAGGTTACGTTTTTGAAAACTTGCTCAGATTGGACAAATATGTCAAAAGAGATCGGTCGTCTCATTTTCGAAGGAATTATATGGGCATTTCCCTTAAGTAAATAAGGGAAATTACGGACAACCTAAATCCGGATAGATGCAAGAGGATACATTCTCCTTTTCTGACAGAATGCGATTCCTATGTGTCAATCACTGTGCCACCTCACTCGCCAGAAAGTAAAATTCAGTGTATTCAGTTAGAAGAAGTGTTTGTAAATCACACATTCCCGACAGTGACAGGAAAAAATTAAATTTTCGCTTATAACTCAGCAAGTCCAAACAATGTTACAAATTGTAGATCCAGTTTACACTCACTGCACATTCGCATCGTTTTTGAACATTCTGCATGGTATCTGTTTGTTCTATTCGTGTCTCCCTACCACTTTCGCGCAACGACGCTCTGAGCGTGTTTTTTAGGGAATTGACTAGTTTGAACCTGGGACCTGTTGCTGGTAAGGAGACGTCAGACCACACATGACATGTAGACTTCAGAAGAGTTCAGTGAGGCTAGCGATGATATAACCAAATACTTAATGATTTCAACGTCAGCTCCACTGCACTCCCTGTAAAAGAATCTTAATACTAACTAAATTTAGTGCAAGGGGTTCAAGGCTTCCCTATTTTTAGTTAACTGGTAAAATAACGTCGAAAAAGCAGTTAAATTTACCATTGGAAATTTTATTCTACTCACAAAACATTGTTTATAATAAATGGTTCAAATGGCTCTGAGCAATATGGGACTCAACTGCTGAGGTCATAAGTCCCCTAGAACTTAGAACTACTTAAACCGAACTAACCTAAGGACAACACACACATCCACGCCCGAGGCAGGATTCGAACCTGTGACCGTAGCGGTCGCGCGGTTCCAGACTGAAGCGCCAGAACCGCTCGGCCACCAGCGGCCGGCATTGTTTATAAATTGCACTATTGAAAAGAGGAAATGTTTTAATACAGGATGGTAAAAACCAACTGCATTCAACAAAAATGTGAAGGAATATTCCCTGAATGGGTTTCCAAGTTCTACAATGGATCGAAGGATGACCTATGCCATATCACATCTATAATCTAGGTTTAAATTAAGTTTCACAAAAGAGAAAACTATCGAAATGGTCTACAGTGACCCTCAATTATCTTTAATTACTTATCTAATTTGTCGTAAATTACAGTGGCCGATGTGGCTTCTCGTTAACTATATAACAGAAAAATCATCGCGTTTCAGATTTTTACTCCAAGTGGCAAATGTGAACACCATGAGCTTAAATTGACGATCGACACTAGTATTACGCAAAAAGGGGGTGTAACAGATGAGACTTCTGCAGTTCTGAGTGAAGCTTTATGCGCTGTTATGCGGCATCGCGTGCGTTCATTACCTTGTCGGTGTTCGTCAGGGGGCGGCGAGCAGCACAGCTCCGCTCACCTCGTCGTCTCGGAAGCAACTCTCTCCTAACTTCTCCTTACTACAGTTTACCGAAGTTGGTTTAAAAAAACTATTTGGCTGTGTTTTCATCTGACCAGTCAGGGTCTCAATGTTAACCTTAAGCTCCGCCTACAAAAATTCTGTCTGTCCAATGAGAAATGTTATACTTTTCGTGGTGGGGCAATGTTTTTAAAGTTTGCAACGTAACAGAGATGCGAAAAAGTCTCACGCTAAAACTTGCAGCTGGTGTGGTCCTTTCAGTGTTATCGTAAGATCTATACTGTTCTTCTGGAGGGCTCTATCTTTTAACATGGGCTGGGGGGTGATCCTGACGTAACAGAGACAAGAAAAAGTCTCACGCTAAAACATGCGGCTGGGGTGGCCCTTTTAGTGTTATCGTAAGATCTACACTGTTCTTCTGGAGGGCTCTAGCTTTTAACATGGGCTGGGTGGTGGTCCTATCGGTTAGCTGGCGACGTGAGTGTCTGTCCCTTATCGTAGGGCCTTCTAGCTTAACACGGTTCTGCTCTCGGCTTCTGTTCTCGTTTCTCCCCTCGGAACTGCGTCTGTCTCACGGTGGGAAGGTATGACATGCATTTAGGCATTCTTGTGTTAGTCTGTGGTATTCCATTTGCTCACTCGTTACTCGTATTACTTTGGTTAATTCAATGTCATGATTTATTCGGAGCTATGTGACATACTACTGGATTTGCTTATCATGTCAGGGTTTACATGGAAGGTGTTTGATTTTCCTGACACCTTACAGTTTCTATGTCGACAAACACAAGTGCGTTATCTCTCCCTGGTCAGACTTCTTTCCATTGAGCTCGAAAAAGGCAGCGCAATGGTTAAGACACTAGTCTCATATTATGGATTAGTGGGGATAGAATCTCTGTGCAGTCATCCTGCATTATAGTTTACTTGGTTCCCCCAGTGTCACTTAAGGTGTATGTTGAAATGACTCCTTGAATGATGCTACGCCAGATTTCCTTCCCCATTCTTGTTCAAACATGCATATGCTTCATCGCTAATGATAACGCTATCAGAAAAGAGAAAAAGTTTCTCTATATTGGTTTTGCAATAAGTTGCAAGAGACACTCTGAAAGAAGAAGTGAGTAACGAATGGTTTTCACTCTTGTTCTTTTCTTCTTGTTAAGAGTGTAAGTTACTATACAGAATGACACAACTCACGACGAATAAACAAAAAATGAAGTCTGAATTGTGTCCACTGTCAATGGTGGTAACTTTGGTGCATTAGATATCGTGTAAACATGAGGTTCCGATGTGATACGATTTGACGTGATGTGATGTGCTGTGACGTCGAACTTACTGACCGCGCTAATGAACTTGAAGAGCAGCTTGTGGGCCTATAGCAAGCCGGCCGACTGTTCGATACTCTTTCTCCTCCATATGATGTAATCCAAACGATTTATGGGCATACAAGGACACACAATCCCGCCACCCTGCTATAAAAGTACTAGTTCCACAGGTGGCGCAGTAGCGTCTACAAATATTATTCTGGCTTATGTGATTTAGAATTTCCTTTGTAGACCTGAATTTCGAATAGAAATAGATTCTCTACACGGACTTGTTGCGTCATCAAGAGGTGCTGGAATAATAAAACAAAGTAATGGTCTCAGCTCGTAATGATCTCAGTTTCGTCCGATATTACATGTAAACATGTTAACTGGTCTGTGGGTGTACGTGCGAAAGAGAGGGGGAGAGAGAGACAGAGAGGAAGAGGGAGAGAGAGAGATTTCTTACTTGCCGAACTTTCTTCTGTATGATATTTGGCGGATCTCTGTATAATATACATGTAATGCAAGCTGTCTGACATCTCGATATTGCCTTTGGCGTGGAGCACTACGACATATATGTAATACTGGCTGAGTACGCGGCATTACCCGGGTATGTATTTATTCTAATCATCTATTATCCCATCTCCTCCATCCCCATCTCTCTGTCCACCTCCGCCACCCCCTTTCCCTGTACACTACTGTGTCTATCTCCTCCTTACTAGCTCTCTATCTCCTCCTCTCCCCTACTTCTGTCAATCTGCTCCGTCCCCCTCTGTCCATCTGCTCGTTTTGCCTCTATCTCCTCCTCTACATCTACATCTACATACATACTCCGCAATCCACCATACGATGCGTGGCGGAGGGTACCTCGTACCGCAACTAGCATCTTCTCTCCCTGTTCCGCTCCCAAACAGAACGAGGGAAAAATGACTGCCTATATGCCTCTGTACGAGCCCTAAGCTCTCTTATCTTATCTTTGTCGTCTTTCCGCTAAATGTAAGTTGGCGGCAGTAAAATTGTACTGCAATCAGCCTCAAATGCTGGTTCTCTAAATTTCCTCAGTAGCGATTCACGAAAAGAACGCCTCCTTTCCTTTAGAGACACCCACCCGAGTTCCTGAAGCATTTCCCTAACACTCGCGTGACGATCAAACATACCAGTAACAAATGTAGCAGCCCGCGTCTGAATTGCTTCTATGTCCTCCCTCAATCCGACCTGACAGAGATCCGAAACGCTCGAGCAGTACTCAAGAATAGGTCGTATTAGTGTTTTATAAGCGGTCTCCTTTACAGATGAACCAAATCTTCCTAAAATTCTACCAATGAACCGAAGACGACTTTCCGCCTTCCCCACAACTGCCATTACATTCTTGTCCCACTTCGTATCGCTCTGCAATGTTACGCCCAAATATTTAATCGACGTGACTGTGTCAAGCGCTACACTACAAATGGAGTATTCAAACATTACAGGATTCTTTTTCCTATTCATCTGCGTTAATTTACATTTATCTATATTTAGAGTTAGCTGTCATTCTTTACGCCAATCACAAATCCTGTCCAAGTCATCTTGTATCCTCCTACAGTCACTCAACGGCGACACCTTCCCGTACACCACAGCATCATCAGCAAACAGCCGCACATTTCTATCCACCCTATCCAAAAGATCATTTATGTAGATAGAAAACAACAGCGGACCTACCAGACTTCCCTGGGCCACTCCAGATGATACCCTCACCTCCGATGAACACTCATAATCGAGGACAACGTACCGGATTCTATTACTTAAGAAGTCTTCGAGCCACTCACGTACTTGGGAACCAATCCCATATGCTCGTACCTTAGTTAGGAGTCTGCAGTGCGACACCGAGTCAAACGCTTTCCGGAAGTCAAGGAATATGGCATCCGTCTGATACCCTTCATCCATGGTTCGCAAGATATCATGTAAAAAAGGGCGAGTTGCGTTTCGCAATAGCGATGCTTTCTAAAGCCGTGCTGATGCATGGACAGCAACTTCTCTGTCTCAAGGAAATTCATTATATTCGAACTGAGAATATGTTCGAGAATCCTGCAACAAATCGATGTTAGGGATATTAGTCTGTAATTTTGAGGATCCGTCCTTCTACCCTTCTTATACACAGGCGTCACCTGCGCTTTTACCATTAGCTCGGGATTTTACGTTGGGCAAGATATTCGCGATAAATGCAAGCTAAGTAAGGAGCCAATGCAGTAGAGTACTCTCTAAAACCAAATTGGAGTCCCATCAGGACCTGACCGTCTACTCCTGCCCTTCTCTCTCTCAATGTCCTCGTCCCCCTCTCCCTGCTCCCTCCCTCATCTGTTCCTCACCACTTTCTCTTTCCACCTCTTCCTCTCCCCTCTCTCTTTGTGTATCACCTCCCCTTCCCTTTCTGTGACATTCTGACCCTCTTCCCTCTCTCTTTCCATTTCCTCCTCTTCCCTACCTCTGACGATTTCCTCTTCCCCCTCTACCTGTTCATCTCCTCTTCCCCCATCCCTCTGCCTGTCTCTTCGTCCTCATGCCTCTGTCCATTATCTGCACTTTCCTTTCTATGACCATCTACTCATCTCGCTCCTTCCTGTCCGTTTCCTCTTCCCCTATCTCTGCCCATCTCCTCCTCCTCTTCTATGTACCTATCTCTTGCTTCCACCTTGCCATCTCTCCATTCCTCGTCCTCTCTTCTCTCCCCACGTTATCACACTCACCATAACAGGAAACTGGTGGGCCGGCCGCGGTGCCGAGCGGTTCTAGGCGCTTCAGTCCGGAACCACGCGACTGCTACGGTCGCAGGTTCGAATCCTGAATCGGGCATGGATGTGTGTGATGTCCTTAGGTTAGTTAGGTTTAAGTAGTTCTCAGTTCTAGGGGACTGATGACCACAGATGTTAAGTCCTATAGTGCTCAGAGCCATTTGAACCACTTGAATTTTTGAAGCTGGTGGTTCTAACCCCAACAGTATCTCTTTCCAGATTGCAAGTAATACACGTAGCAAATTTCGTTCAATTCGTTCCAGGAGTTTAGGAAGAGTTTTATACCCATGAAATTTTCCGTCATACACACATGTCAAATACAGTTCACGCATGTTTGACATATTTCATGAGTATTTGTAGACATATTTTACCTGTATGTCTAGCGAATTTTGTCCAGCAGTTTCATTTTCACGCTATCGGGGGCACAGATATTTTTTTCTTCTAGGGATGATGGGGTGGTGGGTGGGGGGGGGGGCGAAGGGAAGAGGGCATTTCTGTTCAAGTAAAAGATGTTAATTCAGATCAATATTGCAGAATACCAGCAGCTGAATTTTCGTAAACCATTTCAGAGCGTAGAAATGGAACACACTAATAAATATTCTGGTATTATGGTGCTAGTCAGAAGTCTTAGTGCCAGGTTGACACGTGGGAACAACATCGAGGAAACATTTTTATTAATCACACAAGCACGTAAAGTCTTAACTGGCAAATCAGAACTAAGAGACGCTACTCTCCCCCACCCCAGATAGCCATTCAATACAATACACAGCTTGTATGGACCTCAAGACACGCCCACTAAAAGAAAATACAGAAGAAAAGTTCCAAGAGAACTAGATGCATATCATCTCAAACTATACAAAATTATATTTATATCTGATTAAGAACCTCAGTTTCAAATATTGAAATTTATTCCTGTAATTGAACTTAACTGTAGTAGGTACAAGCGTAATGTCTAAAGTGATATTTGAATATTTTTGCGGGAACAGTACCCGAACTCACATTTCTCGTCTATAGCGAGCAGTCGCCTTACCGCTGAGCCAATCTGAGCGCGCTCCCCAGATCGACCTAATCTGTCATATGTCACACACCTATCTACTTCTTCTCATATATTTTTGATTCATTTACACACCCTCACACATCTCGTGATACCCTTGTAGATTTTTAGAATCAAAAGAACGAAAAGTCATACATTACCATTGTATTTTCGTCACAGGCCCGTCTTCGCCTTATATATAGGGTGAGTCACTAACTATTGCCACCAACAATAACTCCGAAAGTATGACAGGAGCTGAAACATTTGTGGGACAAAAGTTGCATGGGAAAACGGGGGCCATAATACGTTAGTTTTTGTTGTTAGGTGGGGTCGCTTCAGAGATATAAAGGTCAACTTTACTTTTTTTAATGGGATGCTGTAGTTTGGTACTTATTTTCTGATAGCGGCTATCGAGACGAATCCAATGATGTGTAACAGTAACGTCTTTGAAGGTCAACGAAGGTCACGAAGGTGGCGTGAACGTCCATTTACAGAAGGTGTTCGAAGTGATGACCATTGGTATCAATGCAGTGCTGCAATCTTCTTATCATGGATTGAGTGGTATTCCTTATCACATCGACACTTATCGAAGCATATGCTCTGACAATTCTCTCTCGTATATCGTGCAGATAGTAAATATTCGCCGAATACTGCGTATCCATCTAACGTGTCATTGACATGTAAACACCATTCGACGGTTTCGCAATACAACACTAATAGTAACGGTAAGAGTAGTATAGTAGAGTCAAGCGGATGTGAATGATGTATTGCTTCGAAGAACAAGTCGATATGCTTCTCATTTACGGAGAATGCCAACGAAATTCAGTGACAGCTAGAGACTTATTCGCTGAAAGATATCCTCAATGTAAATTGAGAACAACTGGATATTTAACGCATCGGAAACATATCCGGCAAAGGAGGGTTACTAGCGAGGAAACGGAAATTGGTACTCTTGCCATTGTGGTTCGAGATCCTTGTGTTAGTTCGCGTCAAATCGCAAGGGAATCTAGCATGAGCCAGAATAGTGTTGTTCGTGCTCTGCATCGCCATAAATATCATCCTTACCATATCGTTCTTCACCAAGAATTCACTGGTACGGATTGCGTGCGTCGCATTGAATTCTGCCGATGGGCCCAACTTCAGATTCAGAGCGATGACACATTTATTGATATGATTTTATTTATTGACGAGGCTATATTCACGAACCGTGGAAATGTTAATTTTCATAACATGCATTATTGAGCAATTGAAAATCCATGTTGGTTGCGGTAAGTGGCTCACCAAAAACCGTGATGGTGAATGTATTGTGTGGGATCACCGAGGACAGAATTATAGGCCCCTATTTCATCGAAGGAAATTTGAATGGTAGGAAGTACACCAAATTCCTGCAAGAAACATTAGGTCTGTTATTGGAAGAAATACCTTTAGGAACAAGGAATAGAAAGTGGTATCATAACAATGGGCGTCCGGCACATTTTTCGCTGATGGCTATAAATGAGTAGCAGAGACAATTCCCAAATCGTTGGATTGGACTCGGAGGAGATGTGTGGTGGCCGGCTAGTTCTCCAGACTTGAGCCTCTGGATTTTTTCTTGTGGGGATTCGAAATGACATTGTTTATAAAGACGTTCAACTACACCTGAAGATATGCGAGAGAGAATTGTCAGAGCATGTGCTTCGGTAAGTGTCGATGTGATAAGGAATACCACTCAATCCATGATAACATTGCAGCACTGCATTGAAACCAATGGTCATCAGTTCGAACACTTTCTGTAAATGGACGCTGACGTCACCTTTGTAACCTTCGTTGACCTTCAAAGACCATATTGTTTCACATCATTGGATTCGTGTCGATAGCCTCTATCAGAAAATAAGTACCAAACTATAGCATCCTATTTAAAAAAACAAAGTTGACCTTCATATCTCTGAAGCTACCCCACCTAGCAACAATAAACCAACGTCATATTATGGCCTTCATTGTCCTATGCAACTTTTCTCCTAGAAACTTTTCAGCTCCTGTCATATTTTCGGAGTTATTCTTCGTGGCAATAGTTAGTGAATCACCCTGTATATTTATATTTGATGACGAACTACAGTTCCAAATATTGAAATTTAGATCTAAAATTCAGGTTCGGTCGTAGGTGTAGATGTAATACCTAAAGTGTTTTCGGTACTACATCTATACCTATTACAGTTAAGATGAATTTCAGGAATAAATTTGAATTCCGTATTACCTGACTTTTTAAGTTTATTTGAGAATTTGACTATGAATAGTTTTTGAGCTGCGAGTCTCACAATTAGGTAGTTTTATCAAATTTCAATAACTCTGAAGCTTAAAAGACTCGGTAGCAGTTGTTTATGAAAGGTGCGATTTTGAGGTAGGTATTTAATTAACTTCTACTTTATATAACAGAAAATTGAGCCCCACGAACAATGCTAGGTTTCCTGCTTTCCGAACTGAATTGTAACAGCCCACATAGCATACACAACCCAAAGGCCGCTCGTGTGATGGTAGACAATGTTTCCTTGCTGATCACTCGACAGAGTGGCACGCACAGGACGCACCAGAGCAGTTCGGTGGGTGTTCAAAACGGGTCGATGACGTGTCGGAATTGAACGGTCACAGATAAAAATGAATGGAGATGACAGCACTGCAGCAGAAAAATTCTGAAGCTTGTTGACGTTGACGTTAATCGGGACCTTCGCATGTTATGCGACAGTCCTGTTGTGTCTAGGAATCCCGCCTACTGGGTTCGCTAGACAAACAATCAAACAAGTTGTATTAATGAGTTCTATTACAAAGACAATTAGAGATACTTTACTTTGACAATTAACAAAAGTGCCAAAAGCAAAGAGCGGCATACGAAATAATCAGTCTTAGCAGTGCCTGCTGATCTCTAACTGACAAAAGTCTTTCCTGAACTGCTGCTGTCGCGTTGTCGTCCTGGAAAGGAGGTCGGTCATCGTGCGATTGGCTGATCTCATCTCACAGCCTTCTCTGCTTTGTCGTTGTCGGCGCCGGCGCTTGATTTTACCCCATAACAAGTTCATTTCAATTGCCTTCTCTCTCAGCACAGGACACTGGAATTGCATACAGCAGGACGACAGTTTAAACTCGTGTCTGGCCAACCAGATTCAGGTTTTCTCTAAATCGCTTAAGGCAAACGCCGAGATGGTTTCACCGAAAGGGCATGGCCGATTTCCTTCTCCGTCCTTCCCTTATCCAAGTTTGTGCTCCGTCTCTAATGACCTCACTGTTGACAGAACTTTCGACACTAATGTCCTCCTCCTCAGCATAGTTGATCAGGAAACGAGGCACTTTAAAAAAACATGGCACGCCTTGAATTAAGTGATAATTCAGTATTCAGCCTGAGGACTCGTGTTTCTGGATCATGTCTTAGGACTAAATATAAGAAACATTGTGCAAAATGTAGATGACATCCATACCAAACGTATAATTCTACAGATGAATTACGACTTAAAATAATCGAAAGTAAAACAAAGGTAACAGCAAATAATAAACCACGTCCCTCTAATGACATATCCAGTTCCTTCTTTCTCTTTGCGATTTGTCTACCACCTCCAATTGTATAATAGGTACTTAACGATGAATGGCTAATCAATTTAGTCTTCTCTGAAAGGATAAAATACAATTATCATCTTAATTCATCTGATACAGCGGCATACGTTATTTATTTTTATAGCTTATGAATAATAATAAGTGATAATCTACGTATTGATATATGAATTAATTTGAGACATTAAATTTCAAAACATATCTGTCCTGTTTAATTCCACAGGTATATCTTGATTCTTGCCAAACCTGTGGATGACCTCTTTGCTGTGGCTTTAGTTACAGGAAGCTATGGACACGGTCCTCAGGTGCATGCTTACAGGTAATACAGTTTAATGCAGTCATTAAACACCTCCCTGTTCAGTAGCAGCATCTCATCAAATGAACACACTGCTAGACCGTTCCAGCATAAACATTTATCTGCATGAGTCGTGAAATGCAACTCCAACCTATCCCACTGCATCACCATTGCTTGCTGAAAAGTATTCATCTTCTTATGCTCCTTCATTGTCAGTGCTTTCGAAACCTCATGTAGGAAGCATGGACACAGTCCTCGGCTGCATACTTACGGATAACATAGTTATTAAATTCATCCAGCGCCACCTGGTGAGGGTATCATGAACTAGATCATAACGGATGTCACTACACACCAACAGCTCAACATGCACTGAATGTTTACTGGCAATTTCTGGGGTGTGGAAGGATGGGGAGCGGGTGATAGAAAGTGGGGGTGGTTGTAACACTGGTGGCAGTATTGGCGATTAGGAAAGTCCATCTTAAAACTTCAAGGCAAACATACACAAGCATGATCAGAAAAAGGGGGGGGGGGGCAAAGGACGGCTGGAAGTTAGGAGGAAGAGAGGACTGTGGAGGACAATCCACCAGCAGAATAACACTCCAAGAACACATTTCCTACCAAACTAAGTAAATAAATAACTTACATCCTTCCCCTGCTGCAGCTCAGACTAAGGTTTTTCCTGCCAATTTACAAGTGGGTGGAGGCTGGTGGCTGGTGTCATAGGAGCGGCAGGAGGAGCGAAGGGAGTCAGTTAAGTGGAGGTAGCCCAATTGACCTACCTTCCACAAAAATAGTTCCCACCATTTGCACTGGATGGACAGGTGTGTGACACCACAGGGCTGGAGGAAACACAGCGCCAATTTGAATAAATTATTTATGCCAGAAATTGCGTTGTCTCACTACTTACATCCTCTTCCAAGACAAAGAGTGCGGCTTGTCTGTGGAGCACCACAGTCAACTCTACTAGCTGCAAACATGCTACTTTCTCTCAGCGAGTGTTCAAGTCAGATGAATATGGTACATAGGGCCATATCAGTCATACGAATATGGTACGTAGGGCCGTGTTTAGGGTGTGTGACACACGTGTGCAGTTATGTATTTACTATCGTCCCCACCCCTCCCCAGACCCTAAGGATCAGCATTGCTATTTATTTACAGACTATCAACAATTATGTGTAATAACTTCATTTCTAAATTTACTGAAGTTTTAAGTAATATATAGAACAAAGCAGATGTACAAGTTAAAAAATTAAAAATAAGAAAATAACTACTACATTCAATAGCCCATTTTACTGAAAATTACCATAGGAACACCAAACTTGGACACAACGTCTGGTAAAAATACAAAGAAAACCATTACAGATTAATACCCCATATCAAAATTATTTCACTTAATGTGAAATTTAGTCACTCCCAAATACGTGATACAATACCATTTAATTGACCTTTTCCAAAATGTAGCGAACTTAAAGAAATGACTTCCTTCTCACTTATGTGTTTGCGAATTTATTTATCACTCTCTGAAACTCTGGACTGTCATGCCTAATCCTGTTGTTAGTATGCCAGGACTTATGATTTATTTATTTTGATTTTCTGTTGTCCATAGGCAGTTCTTAGTCCGTTCTAGAACAGGAAAGGACCTTTCAGCTGAACAGTTTGTTGCAGGTGTACAGCTGTAATTCTTGAGTGCTCGGTACACATTTCGACAGACATCACCAATTTTTATTTATTTATCTTTTTGAAACCATCATTCTATGAGAAATGGAAGAAAGGACATATTGTCACCAGCTTCTATCTTCATAGACAACTGATAGCTTTTAAAATGTATACATTCTTCACCAATATTGTTCTCTATGTCAGAACTATAGATGGCTCTAAGTTTCTCTGCAGCATCACAAATCTGAACAGCTTGTAATTCGTGATATTTGGAGAACTGAAAATCTTAAGTTATATTCTTTTTCGATATTAAATTTCTTCTGTAACTCATTCCGAAAAATTTGTACAGTCTTAGAACACAACATTTTCATTCTTCTCCAGATCTCAAAACAATCTGATAGTGCTTGTTCCTCAGGACATTTGCGTTCGCCTTGGGAGTCAGATGATTCATCCAAGAATTTCTTGCAGTTAACTTGATGTTTCCTTTCTTGATTCTCAGCAGCTGAAGGAGATGGATATGATTCCGAAATCCTGATCTTAAGTTTATTTTCAGCTGAATTCTCGTGAATTGAAAAAGATGTGTAAAGCTCACATAAAACCATTGAAAAAGAGTCATACATTCCAACAGTGTTTTCATTGCTTCATTAAACTGTTGCAGAATACAATTCCACACTGATGTTATGAAAGCTACCTCAGTACTGCTACATTTTCTAAGAAGACCTACAGCTTCACGTTTACCACTATCGTTCTCTGAAATTATTCTTAATGCAGAAAACACAAGTTTCCACTCTGCATTCAAACTCCTACAAGCATACTCAAGTGCACACCATCGTCCACAATGACTTGAGTGCCATACTTGCAGAATCACAAAATGTTTCCAAGATGTTCCATCTGCCTGTAGAATCTGCAAAGAAACTGTACAAACCTTGAATTAACTCAAAAAACCGTATTGCAGCTGTGCAACGTTGTGCAACCTTGAGCCAACTAGTTTCAGCGAGTGATCCGAACACGGAATGAGAAAAATTAAAGAGTTTCGCTCTTCAGTCTCGCTTCAAGCTTGAATATGCACCAGACATTACTGCGTTATCGTATGACTGAAAGCTAAAATTTTCAAATTTCGGTCCATGTTCTTCTCAAGAATTAAAACTGCCCCAGAAAGCTTCTCTCCGGTGTGACCTGCATTTTCTATGAAATACAGGAATCTTCCAGTTGAGAGCTCGTACTCATTTACGTTTCTAATTATTACACTTAAGCAGACTTTATGGGATATATCTGGTGTAAGACAGAAAAATATTTACAAGAAATAACTTCATTACATATTTTTTGGGTTATTGACCTCCCCATAAGTCGTATTATATCTTCATAAGTTGCTGGTGACACTTATGAAGTAAATCCTTTTACAGGGCTAACAAGCCTTGCTATATGATCAGCGAAAAAGAACCATACTTCGCAATTAATTCCTGGCACATCATGAGATTTCCATTTTTCATAGAACCAAATACCTCTTTGTCTCCACGAAATGCTAAACCGTTAAGATACTAGCTTCTTATCTAAAGAAGCAACTCATTTTAGCACATTCTCATGCTGAATGGACAACTGTTTGTCATGTTCTATTCATCTTGTTTCCTCGGTTTTTCAATTTTATCAGGCAGTCTTTGTGGGACGTAAAATTTCCATGTTCAGCTATTCGTATTTCAGCATGGCTCCAATCACTGAAACCAGATGTTGCCAATGGCGATTCACCACCAAATAATTTACAACGTGTACCGAACAACGATACTTTGCTTGGAAAATATACAGGATATTCACGGTTGATAATTTTTTCATTCATCAAAACCCTCTGAAACATTTTTTGTTGCAGGATCGCTGAGATTCTTCGACGTTTCACTGTGAGGATAAAAAAATAAGCATTTTTGTTTTGATTAACACCGTTTTAAACAAATATTCTAGCGTCTGGTCATTGTTTTCCCAGTAAAATGTGTCAATACTGAAAACCGGGAAATTCTCTGCTTTAGGTTGTGAGAATTCTTGCATTCCTTCCGGTGCTCCGAAAGTTAGAGCTTCTGCATTCTGTTTGCCCTTTAGAACTCTAATTTCGCCTACAGTTAGAGAGCTACACTCTTCATTGTCACTGTCTTGAACTGCAGCTTCACCTAAAAGTTCATAGGCACGCGGATCACTTTCACTTTTACAACTGAAATACGATTCCAGTCGCGGATTTTATGTAAATGTTTACTATCCCTCTGTCTTTTTACTTCATCTTTATTTCGATACGCAGCATCGTTTAATCTAGATCGTCTGTGCTTACCACTATCTTAAACTGAAGAAACAAATCTGCGATGTAGAGTGTTAAAACTGAACATACAGTAGACTCCCGACCATCCGGTCTAATGTGGCGGAAGTTCAAGCTGGACAACAAAAAAACCGGAATAGCCGGAGTTTTATGAATTCTCTCTTTCGACTCCAGCAGTACCATTAAAAACTCCCTATTCTTACCAAGACCCAATTTTATTATCATTTTCTGAATTCTGTAATCATTACATTTTTTTCGTTAATTATCCATTTTGGGCTCTTTAACTGAAACAAAAATGAGCGCAAAAAACAACAATTTAACAACTCCCGCACTTGGGATGTCTGATATGCAGCTGAAGAAACAAAAAACACAGGTTTATCAGGAAAGCTGCTCTCTGCGTGTGTTCATTATTGTTTGTGAGCTCTTCTAAGTTTGGTTTTTGGAGAGCGGCTCCCGAAATTTATTCAGTGTTATAATTGTGACCCCAGATGTGTTAGAAGCATAAGAGGTGAATAAAACATTTTGAAAGACCAGACAGCATTGTAGCCGGCGCCTGATTGCTAAAGATTTGGAAAAGTACAGTATGCCCATTAAATATTATAATATTACGGAGAAGTATTATTGCGATATTAATTTAGTAGCACGGATAGTCCAAAGGGTGGATAGTCACGAGCTGGATAGTCGGGAGTCCACTGTACACCGAGCGAGGTGGAGCAGCAGTTAGCACTCTGGACTCGAATTCGGGTGGACGACTGTTCAAAACCTACGTCTGGCCATCCTGATTTAGGTTTTCCGTGATTTCCCTAAATTGATCCAGGCAAATGTCGAGATGGTTCCATTGAAAGGGCACAGCCCAATTCGTTCTCCATCCTTCTCTAATCCATTGGGACCGATGACCTCGTTGTATGGTCCCCTCCTCCGAATCAACCAACTACTGTACTTTGATTATATCAAATACAACAGAAAGAACTTCACTATGACCAGTTAGTACTCGAATGAATTAGCTTAGTTTTAAGTTTAGAGGCAGGAAAGTCTTGTATTGGCGCTCCGTCAAATGTGTCAGCAGGGTATCACGTTGTTTTACTCACAGTACTCGCTACCTATCGTTACGCGGTCTGCAGTCAGCTGTGTGGTTCGAGTCCTGTTGTAGGCTACTTTACTTTTCGTTGTGTTTCTGTGCCTTATTATACAGTACTGTCAACCCTGGGTACGTATTATGGTGTTTTACCGTCTTCCAAACACGAATTCACTTATGCGTTTAGTGTTTTGCGCTGTTTGTACTTAAAATGGTGTAATACATTTACATTTTCTCTCTTCCAGTACTTGTTACCAATGGAAGCCTACAACTCGACAAGTGAAAAGGCAGATATGATATTCTGCTACGGTTTAGCAAATTGACTTAGCCTGAGAGCCCGTTTCCTCTACTTCTTGAACAATTTCTGTGCCCATTTATCTACAGGACGTTCAGGCCATAAGGCCACAGGATCATCATTTCAGACGGCGGTTCTGTCAGTGGCTGTTGGAGAAGTGTATAGCAGATCCACTTTTCACATTCAAGATTTTATTTACCAATGAGGCAGGGGAGGCAGGGTTCCCAAGACATGATGTGAATTTTCATAGCATGTATAGGTACATGAAAATCCCAAGCAATTCAGGAAACAGGGCATCAACACCGCTCTCAATCAACGAGTGGGTACGCGTACTTGGTGATACATTAATAGGGAGATACGTCCCACCACAAAGGTTAACTTTCTCATTAATGTGTTGCCTACCTTGCTGGAGGCTGTGCCATTGCAGCAAAGAATACATATGTAGTTCATGCATGATGGCGCCCCAGCACACTTTCGTCATAGTGTGCGCGAAGATCTGACCCCAGACGTATCAGGACTGCTGGATTGGTCGAGAAGGAGGGTGGCGTGGAGGAGGGGGCGGGGGGAAGAGGGGAAGCACACCTGGGCCTGCTCGTTCCCAAGCCTCAACCCCCTACACTTACGGTTATGAGGACACTTGCAGGATTTGGTCTACATCACGCCAGTCGACCACATGCGGACAGCACACGGTCGCGTCTTCAATGTGTGCCAGTAAGTACAACACCACCCGGGTATACTTCAAAGGATACGTCATTCCTTACGTAGAAGGGCTGAGGAGTCCATTGTCATGAATGGACACCACATTGAACACCTCCTGCACACACGTGTTTATCACATAAAGGATGCATTTCTGTATCCATGTTTACTGGAATTATCTAAGGAAGTATGCATTTTCAGATCTATTTTTATTGGAATTAGTTTTCTTGCTTCGATAAGTACTTCCACCTCTAAAAGTACTCGACACTTTCTTCTGAACACCCTGTATATATGCAAGCAAAATTTCATTTTTTATGTTCCTGCCGCCATAATGGCACACTTGCCTGCAGTTAACTTTATAGAAGATCACAAGCTACTAGCTGCAGGCAACGGCGGTGTAGCGCGGGCAATTCCTGTTTGACAGGGATGATGTCATAGCAGCCTTAATGCACCCATACGTGGGAGATGTTATACATGTGGACTAGCAGCAGTAGTAAAATACGAGTTTAATGAAAGATACAAATATTTGTCAATACTTTGCCAATAAATTATTTAATGGCTGAATTCTGGTACAATGCACACAAAAAAAACTGAAGTAAACTCCGTCCGAACAGGCCTTGGAAGTCCCAACGGTTCCGACCGGTCACACTGTCATCCTCAGCCCACAGGCGTCACTGCAGATATTGGGGGCGCGTGGTCAGCACACCGCTCTCCTGGTCGTATGTCAGTTTACGAGGCCAGAGCCGCTACGTCTCAATCAAGTAGCTCATCAGTTTGCCTGACAAGGGCTAAGTGCACCCCGCCTATCAACAGCACTTGGCAGACCGAATGGCCATGCATCCAAGTACTAGCCCAGAACGACAGCTGTGTTACCACTGACACCAAAACTACACTTAAATTATTTTTTTCCAGTGCAAAGTTTTACTGCCCCAGTATTTTGTCGCCCTGTGCACCTGCTGACGTTCCACCTGCCTAAATACGGCACCCTCAATCACTACCTGTGAAAAATCCCCTTAGAAAAATTTTATAAATGACAGTGCTGGAAAACCTCTACGTTATTTGATTTTAAGACATCTACGCAGAACTGAACGTACTCAGACATTTCTCTCTTCACTTATTCTGATCAACACGAAACAAACACACAATATTTATAGCGCAATGCAATCTGACCTTCAACAATCCCTACAAAAGAATGGCCCTGACTAACAATAACCTATAACTTTCATGAATCACTTACCTCATAAAAATCTTCGTTACTCGAACTACTTTAATACAGTGAGCGCCAATACTGCCAGCTAAATAAAGGATTCTAACTACTGAGGGCACTAACTAGTGATAGGCATAGTTAGCAAATGAAAGATTTTGATAGAGAGCAAACAATGTATTTACCTTAATAATATCAAAAGTCGTCATATATATATATATATATATATATATATATATATATATATGTATATATCAGTTCATGATATCCAATATTACAAATTTACTCTTTCTGGTGGACACACGTCCAGATCGTCCTCTCTCAAAATTCTGCCATCTCTCGCCCCACATCCACCACTGCTGGTGGCTCACCTCCAACTGCACAACGCTACACGCTTTTCTCGTCCAACTGCCCAACACTACCATAGCGAATATTCCAACAATACCAACCAGCCACAGACTGCACACAGCACAGCCAGTGATTTTCATACAGAGTGCTACGTGACGTTACCAACATAAAAATTTAAACAGCCTACTTAGATAACCCCCATGCTCCCCACAAAAAATTTTACAAATTCTTTTGGGCACTGGCTAATACATATTTGTTAAAAAAATTTATATTGACGCTAACAAATATATCAAATGCAAACACTTATCGATACAATGTTGGTCAAAAGCTAAAATTTTCTCACAGTCCATAAAAACATTCCTGATCATTCACACAGCATTAATTGCAGTTTTTTTTTTTCCCTCAAAGTCTGAGCAGTAAAAGAAGATGGACACGTAAGTAGTGGATTTACATGCAGTCTTGAAGAAGTAGTGTTATCCTTCCAACGGAAAAACAATGCTGACTCTTGGCATGCAGAATGGTAATGGGCCACAACAGAGCAAACCCACAGCAGAGTCACACAAAGTTTTGAAGAATATTGGTAGGTAGGTCATCACAGAGCAGACCCACGGTAGTCCTGGTAGAGAGTACGGTATTGGTGGGCCATCAAAGGTGCAGACACACTATAGTTCTTGTAGAGACGGCCAGCACCCATCTGTTGCGACTGTGCAGGTGCACAATCACCATCGAAGAGTTTTGCGGACAATATAGCAAGTCCATAAACTACCACTTGTACACTCACAAAGCTTTTGGAATTGTCCTTAGAACCAGCAATGCTGTTAACCAGTCCCTTGCTGAATAATTAACACACATGCAAACAGTAACAGTCCCAACTTCTCATATATTGTGCACATACTATGACCAACAGAGACGTGTGCATTGAAATGAAACTTAATTTGAAGAACTGGTGTCTATACAAATATAAAATTACAACATAAAAATACAATTACAAAGGTACAAAATACATAATTAAATAACATAATAATACAGATAACGTTTGTAGTAATACAGGCTTTACAAAAGAATAGAAATAAACATATACATCAGTGTTACAGGAATTATAACATAAGTAAATAAATAAAAAAATGAGAATAGTTTTCAAAACACTAATTTCACACATGAGCATTGAAACAGAACAGAATTAATAATGTCTAAGCATCTTTACAAAGTAAATAATATAGTATTAGAAAAATTCTACAACATAACTCATATCAGACAGGAAGAACAAAAATACACAAGGGTTCACAAACTCATAGCAGAATAACACACAAGGAAAGGACATCTCCCTGAGTTCATCATTATTCCCAAAAAGTCCTATCTATACCTGTTGTCCCTAAACCCTACTGTTTGGTTCATATCCTCTTTTAAAATAATTATTTCTCATTGTACAATACTCATTTAGGCCCAAGTCTTTTTCATATAACTTCTCAATGCATTTCTTCCATTTCATCGCAACTCATTCTCTTATATAGCCTACCCCATCTTAGGCTAACTTAAATCTACTGAGCTCAGATATATATACTAAGGGATGAGGCAATGCAGCAACACATAACAAACAGCAATGACAAAAAAATGCAGATTGGCAAAGCGAGCAGCAGCATATCTAAATTAGCAAAGCAAATGCAACATTGCAACTAATATGAGCCAACGTGCAGCAACAAGAAACATAAATCAGTAATAAAACTGGCTTAACAAAGCAATACAAAGTGAAGTTCAGTAGCACTATGCCTGGCAAACAGCAGCATCAAATGGAGTAACTTATACCTAAATATGACAGAGCTCAAGCAGAAAAAATAGTACACTAAAGACAATATTGCAGATAAGGGAAATGTCTATTTACATCTTCATGTCTATGTCATTAAAGTGGTGCACCACAGCAACTTATTCTACAAAAGAAAATTACCTAGTACTTGAAAAGAAAATTATCTGTGCAGTTACTGTTATTAGTCCCTTCTTATTGTTCTTTCCTTTCCAAGTGCTCTTTTTCGAAGAATGTGGATCATAAAATTATTATTTAATACATCTGTTGACAGAAAGTGTCCAAATTAGCAAATGCATTTAATTTTATTTTATAAAACCAATGCTGCAACACAGCTGGAACCCAGATATCAAATGAAATAAGTAACTATGTACATCAGGTGTGCAGATGTAAGAATATTTCCCATCAGTTCATAAGCATTTTAGTAAGTAGCACAAAGTATGAGCTCCACAGTATAATCATATGTTTCCAAGTAAAAGCGTGTCATATTTGCGATGCTTTCTACAAAGGAATGTCAATAGCGAGGTTAATGGCCTCTTTTTTTGTTGTGCCTCTGAAAGGCTCCGTTTTTTTTCCAGGTGACTGTCGCATAGCTGGGCGCTTACAGCACATTACGTCAAGGTCACTTAGCTTTCTTACCGAAATATTTACGACAGCAGGTTCCGCTACAGTGACATCTCACATAAAAAAATTTCACAGGTCGAAGAATTACAGTATAAATGCGTAGAAACGAAATCTCATGAATAGCAGTGTTGTGATACATTCATGCATGGACAAACATGTCATAACTCTTAAAGTATGATTCTTGGTTTCCAACATCCTTTTTCACAAACCAGATTACCTAACTTCTACTCATCATTTATATACATATACACACGTAATCACATTCCTCATATAGCATCAGCTTATTGATCATAAACATACCTCAACAGCATAATACACATCATCATCATAATAATAACATCATAACACCCCAGTCAAAACTCAAAAACGTCGTAGCTTTCTGCAATAATTTCAAAACCTACAAAAAATTCTCTGCTGATTTCAATAGTGTCATCTAACTCAAACATACTTTAAAAATCATGATCCCATACCAAATACACCATTCCAAGCTCTCATAGAATCACAATGGTTCCGAAAAAATATGAACAGTTCACAAAGTAAAGACAAAATACAATTTAATAAATGTGAAGTTATCCAACTGTGTTACTGACATAGTAAAAGAAATGTTTGTCTCTCTCAGTTAAATGATCAGATAGCTGTGTAATTCTGTGTTAGAGAAATATGGTACCGATGTGTAAAGTTGTATAAGCAAGTACCATATTAGCTAGCTCTCCTAGCGCTTGCCACACACTTAGTACACAAAGTAGGAGTGTACCCCCTGAGGATTAATGTAATTATACCCTCAGGTGTTACAGATTACAGCAATGGAATGAAATGTATCATGGAAAACCTTTGTATCTTTGTAATTCAAAAATTTTTAAAAAATAGATGTTTTAAGTAGAAAATTAATCACTCAAATACGTGTACTGTAGCGCTAAACTGTGCGTCTTGTTGTAAGATAATCTCTGTCATTACTTAAGGGTAAAAAATGTGCCATGTGTCGTAATTATCGTCGTCCGTAAGCGAAGTTCTGTAGAAGTCAATGTACTCTCCCCATAATAAACAAAAGTGAAATGCTATGCGTATAGATATCGTAGTTATTACGCACATTACTGTGATCAAGAAATTACTGTACTTTAAGTATTTTTGTGCTATGGAAAAGGCTGTCTCATAGTAGCTATACCACAATAGTTACTACTAAAACATGTTTTACTTTCCAGAAGAATTCAGAAAAACTGTGCTGATATGAAACAGATACAGCACAGAAGCAATCATATAAATTGTGTCACTCATTAGTATGCGTCGTGATATAATCGTCAAATAAACTAACCACTGTGTTATCTGGTGTCTCAGAACGTACTTTAAATCTAGATCGTATTTTCAAGTAAACCAAAATGTTGCAGTAAAATCTCATTAGCAGTACCAGTACATGTTCTAAGTATGTAAGCCTTATAGTCGTTACGTAATCGTGCAACGAACAAGGAAGAATGTACACACAATAACACCGTGTTGTCTGTTCACTACAAAAATGCATTTGTAATTACTGTCTAAATAAGTTCCCTAGGTTCTTGACTGGATAGTTAACTTTAAAACATAGGCGCATGTTAACCGTTTCTATGTGTGACAAAGCGTACTAGTAACGCGAAGTAGGCGCGCAGTCCGGAACTGCGCGGCTGCTACGGTCGCAGGTTCGAATCCTGCCTCGGGCATGGATGTGTGTGATGTCCTTAGGTTAGTTAGGTTAAAGTAGTTCTAAGTTCTAGGGGACTGATGACCACAGATGTTAAGTCCCATTGTGCTCAGAGCCATTTGAAGTAACGCGAAGTGAAAGATTTTATGTCAAAGACTAAGTTAAAAAGCAGATTATCTCTCAATAAACGGTTTTACATGTGAAATGTTGTGCAATCCTTTACTCTTCCTAGTACGCAGAGTTTCAACTTCAATGCAATTATCATGTGGTATACATTGGTAAAGAATGCTCAAATTTTTCTCAAGGTTAGTGTCTATGTTATTTTTCGCTGAGCCAGCCGGCGCACGTGGTTGCCTGCGGTGCGAGTCATTGTCTGTTACCTTTGTTGTCATGCGTCGTTACTGGGATTTGGAGATCTAACTTCTACAAATTCACATTGTCGAGAGGGCCCTGCCCTGTTTGAAACCCACCAGTTCTGATTAAATTCTGGTCTGTTGTTAAGATTATATCGACTGTCGTCATGTCGGTAGTTTCTGCAACTTTTTTCTTGTCGGTCACGTGGTGGAGAATTTCTCCACGAGTCGTAACTGCGTGGTGGCCCATTGCGTCTGAAGTTATTCTGTCTCCCTTGATGATTCATTATGTTGTTTCCCATATTGCCTGTTTCTCTGTCTCTGCCATAGTCATTACCGCGGAGAGATGATCTTTCCCTGTAATTATTGCTACTCTGCCAACAGTTGTCATACGGGTGGTGTCTGTTTTGGTCACGATTTGCGTTGTAAGGGTAGCCCTGTCGCATCCAGTTATTATTTCTGTTATCGCGGAATTGCGACGGATGTGACCTGTAATTGCTGTGTTCCTGTTTTCGTGTCCGGCGATTGTCAGCGTCAATTTCCAATTCTTGTAATAGTCCCTGAAAAGCTTCGATGTCATCTTTGCAACGTCCTGCCAAATTAATATGTCGGAAATGTTCAGGCAATTTGATTGAGCAAATGCGAATAAGTTCTGAGGGGCTGTATGGGTTTGACAGATACCGATTCTTGTGCACAATGTCTTCAAAATATTTCACTAGACTGGAAAATTCAGATTGTTCGAAATGTTTCATCATTATGATGCTATGTTTTACGCGATCTTGAATAGCTTGTGACCAATATGCTGAGAGGAAGGCATGATAAAATTCTCCTTCACAGTGACAATCGTGAATGACCGATTGCATTCTTAGAGCTGGCTCATTCTCTAAGTAGCCACACATAAATTCTGACCTGTGCTCTAATGACCAGATGGGAGGAAAACAATGAGGGAATTGACGAAGCCATGCTTGTGGATGAATGTCGTTGCCAGAATTCTTAAATGATTTGAATTTACGTGTAGTAATGAACAGCTTACAGTGAAAATCATCATGTCGGCGAGTCGCATGTCGGTCACTGTTACTTCGGTTCGGCGGTTCCATCTCAAAATTCGGTGCACCTTGCCTATTTCTTTCATAATTTCCGAAGTGCCCTGTGTTATTATTTTGTGGCTGTTCCGTATTTCTATGTCCCTCTTCCCGTATTGGAGCGCGAGTGTCCTTTGAAAAATGTAATTCTTGTATTACCTGTGTCAACTGATCTTGTACTTCCCGGATTTCTCTTTTGTACTGTGTATTTGACTTGATTTTGATTTTCTTTGAATTTTTTAATTTGTTCATACTCTTCTGTGTCAGTGAAGGCAACCGGTCTTGTGTCATTCAGATCATCATCTACCTTTGTAGATAAGTTAGTGAACTGATCCGAAAGTTCGGCTACTTTTTCCGATAATGAACTGATTTCCTCAGTGTGTTTTTCTGAACCAAGTTTCAGAGTGCCCATTTGTGTTGAAAGCGCATCTATCATGTCCTTTATGTTTCTCTGAGTTTTTCAAGTTGCGTAACCGAATCGGTAGATGCAACTGAGTCAGTTTTAGCTTACAAGGTGTCGTGATTTTAATGAACAATAGTTTGCAGTTCTTTTATGGCTGCTTCGTGATTCTGTAATGCATATCCATGACGCGAAAAAATAGGTTAGAAATGCTCACAAATATGTGTTTTTACGTCATTACAGACTTTTTGACATTTCTATTCGATTTTAAGTAATTCAGCACTTAAACATACACGCGTTTGTGCAAGCGTGGTGTCTAACTTTTGAAGATTTTGTTCCAATGTGTCTAACTTTTGAAGGTTTTGATCCATTGTGTCTAACTTTTGAAGCTTTACTTCCATTTGTTGCATTAATTGTAATAACAATGCACTGGTGTCTGAAACATGTTCCTCAGTGCTCTTCGGCAGTGCATTTGAACCGGCAATATTCGCATTTTGAAAAGCAGAAAATGTGTCTAGATTTATTTGAGAAAACTGTGAGGACGCAAAACCTGAATTTACAGTATTTGCAAGATTGTGTCCTGTCATTTCTGATTCCTGAGGCGAGCTGTTGCCGACCGATCGATCGATAATGCTTCCCTGTTCACTAATTGTTTCACTGTCTACACCATTATTTGCCGCCTGGTCCATTTCCCTATGCACAGTTACCAAATTACTATGTTGAACATTAGTTACTTCATTACACGGTGGCGCTAACACACTTTCTTCGTCTTCACTGTCATTTCTCACATTACTTTGGAGCCTAGTATTACGTTTCCACACGCGGTAATTGTCACAATATTTCACACGATAACACAGAAAAGCACAATTTGAAGAGTAAAATAAGAAAACACATTAACATAGCACTGAAAATAATATCTAGTTAATTGCAAGCGCAGATGCGAAATACTTGATGCAAATCTACAAGCACGCCACAACTGTTTTACAGTACAACAGTGCAAAACTAAAACTACAAGGAAGATTCTCCCTACAATTACGCGCTAGCAATGAACAACACCTACACTAATTACATAAACTACAAGAGACAATCAGAAGATTACAGTGAGGTATCCTCGGCTAAGGGACGACATATGAAACATCCTCTTAGAAAAATTTTATAAATGACACTGCTGGGAAACCTCTACGTTATTTTATTTCAAACAGCTGGGCAGAACTGAACGTACTCAAACATTTCTCTCTTTACTTATTCTGATGAACACTAAACCGACACACAATACTTTTAGCGCAACGCAATCTGACTTTCAATAATCCCTACAAAAGAATGGCCCTGACTAACAATAACGTATACCTTTCATGAATCAGTTACCTCACAAAAATCTTCGTTACTCGAACTACTTTAATACAGCGAGCGCCAATACTGCCAGCTAAATAAAAGATTCTAACTACTGAAGGCACTAACTACTGATAGGCATAGTTAGCAAATGAAAGAGTTTGATAGAGGACAAACAATGTATTTACCTTAATAATATTCAAAAGTCATAATATATATATATATATATATATATATATATATATATATATATATATATATATATATATATATATATATATCTCAGTTCATGATATCAAATATTACAAATTTACATTTTCTGATGGACACACGTCCTGATCGTCCGCTCTCAAAATTTTTCCATCTCTCTCCCCACATCCACCACTGCTGGCGGCTCACCTCCAACTGCACAACGCTACGCGCTGTTCACATCCAACTGCCCAACACTACAATAGTGAATATTCCAACAATGCCAAAAGGCCACAGACTGCACACAGCACAGCCAGTGATTTTCATACAGAGCGCTACGTGACGTTACCAACAAAAAAACCTAAACAGCCTACTTACACCAGCCATGACCTGAAGTCATACCCGAAGCTCCCGTACACCATAACGCCTTAAGTAACACAGATGTGCTTCTCCAAAGCATTAGAAGAATGGTAAATCTTTCCGGTCGCCACAGAACTCGCCGATGACTGTCATACGCGATTCGTGGTTGAAGACATGCGACACCATTCATCAGTAGTCCTTGCTTCCCAGTCACGGTACCACTTCATGCGTAGTCGTTTGTGTTGAGGTGTTAAAGATAGCAGGGATCCAGTAGTCCAGTTGCTTTCAGTCTCCGACTAGTGATGCGGGATGACACAGAATGTTGCAGAGAATCCATAACCTGATCTCGAATGGCAGAAGCGGATGCGCCGGGTCTACGACGTTCTTAATGCACAATTCGGATATTCTCCCTCGTGGCGGTCAGACTTCGTCGGCTGGAATCTTGACGACGAGGATGCTTGCCCACACGTTCCCGTGCGGTCCAACATCGGACCACTGTCGCGGACCACTGTCGCACCCGAATGCCCCACAAATCTGAATTCTGTACTGTTCGACCAGCCAGCCAAACGGATACCCACAACGAGGCCACTTTCAAATTCTGACAGCTGCTGTGACGCTCTCTTGCACGAATAAACGGCATCTCCGTGTCCTTCATAGTAATCTCTCAAATCATGATACAGTTCACGCCCCTTATACAGGGTGATTCACGGAGATATGCAAATATCTTAAAACATTACTCTACAAGCAAAACTAAACAAAAAGTTCATAAAAACATAGGTCCGCAAATGTTTAGTGACGGAATTACGGCTAATAAAAGGTTTTAACTGAATCTAATGAAACATATCCCAGACGTGTAACTGCAGTGGTTTTCCAGAACATCCAGAGAAGCAAAGATTATTATACACTAGGTGATCAAAAATATCCGGACACCTGGGAGAAAATGACTTCCAAATTCGTGGCACCCTCCATCAGTAATGCTGGAATTCAATATGGTGTTGATCCCTCCTTAGCCGTGATGACAGCTTCCACTCTCGCAGGCACACGTTACATCAGGTGCTGGAAGGTTTCTTCGGGAAGACAACCCATTCTTCTTGAGTGCTGCACTGAGGAAAGGTACCGATGGCGGTCGGTGAGGCCTCGCACGAAGTCGGTGTTCCAAAACAGCCCAAAGGTGTTCTATAGGATTTAGGTCAGGACTCTGTGCAGGCCTGTCCATTACAGAGATGTTACCGTCGTGTAACCACTCCGCCACAGGCCGTGCATTACGAACAGGTGCTCGATCGTGTTGAAAATTGCAATCGCCATGAACGAATTGCTCTTCAACAGTGTGAAGGAAGCAGGTGCTTAAAACATCAGTGTAAGCCTGTGTTGTGATAGTGCCACGCAAAACAGCAAGGGGTTCAAGCCTCCTCCACGAAAAACACGACCATACCGTAACACCACCGCCTCCGAATATTACTGTTGGCACTACACACGCTGGATGGTGACTTACACCGGGTATTCGTCATACCCACACACTGCCATCGGATCGCCACATTGTGTACCGTGATTCGTCACTAAACACAACATTATTCCACCGTCACACTCCTTACACCATGTGAGGAGTCGTTTGGCATTTACCAGCGTGATATGTGGCTTATGAGCAGCTGCTCGACCATGAAATCCACTTTTTTTTCACCTCCTGCTTAACTGTCATAGTACTTGCAGTGGATCCTGATGCAGTTTCGAATTCCTGTGTGAATGTCTGGATAGATGTCTGCCTATTACACATTACGACACTCTTCAACTGTCGGCGGTCTCTGTCAGTCAACAGACGAGGTCGGCCTGTACGCTTTCTGTCTGTACGTGCCCCTTCACGTTTCTATTTCACTATCACATCGGAAACAGTAGACGTACAGATGTTTAGGAATATGTAAATCTTGCGTACGGACATATGACACAAGTGACACCCAATCACCGGACCACGTTCGAAGTCCGTGATTCCGCGGAGCGTCCAGTTCTGCTCTCCCACGATGTCTAATGACTACTGAGGTCGCTGATACGGAGTACCTAGGAGCAGATGGCAGCACAATGCACCTAATATGGAAAACGTATGTTTTTAGATGTGTCCGAATACTTATGATCACGTAGTGTACGCCATGCCCTAGCGCTCTTTCCTGACGCACCTTGTAGTGGATGTGATACAGCGTTGTACACAATGGTTCCGTATTCGAATCGAGAACCTGCGGAAAGGGAAATGGCAATGGGCGGCGAGCAGCGAGGTTGTACCAAGAGACTAATCCCCGCTGACAACAACCACAGCATTCTATGTTTGCAAGAGTCTTTCGCCGTTTCTCGGAGACAGGGTCGTTTCAGGAAGCAGGAAACGATGAAGGACATACCCTAAATGTTCGGACACCAGACTTGGAGGAAAAGGTGATTAACACCAAGGAATGCGACTGCCGAGTCAGTGGCAGGCAGTTGCCCCGTCAGTACAGGATAAGCCAGACGACAGTGTGGAACATTATCCATGACAATTGTTGCTACCTTATCGCTTACAGTGTGTGTAGTGCTTACTAGCGACAGACTTACCACATCTGAAGCAGTTTTGTCACTGGTTTCTTCGCTAGGTAACCATGATTCCGCGATTTGTGTCATCCATTTAATTCACAGAGGCCAAATTTACGCGGAGTGGTATCTCTGACTATCATAACAGGCATTTGTGGAATAGTATGCAGAACCTCCATGGTATGGTGACAGCGAATCATCAGCAAAGGTGCAGCCGGAACGTGTGGGCCGAGATAATTGGCGACCGTATTTTGGGACCAGTCTCCCATCCACGTCACCTAACAGGCCGGAGCCGGCCGATGTTGTCGAGCGGTTCTAGGTGCTTCAGTCCGGAACCTCGCCGCTGCTACGGTCGCAGGTTCGAATCCTGCCTCGGGAATGGATGTGTGTGATGTTCTTAGGTTAGTTAGGTTTAATTAGTTCTAAGTCTAGGGGACTGATGACCTCAGATGTTAAGTCGCACAGTGCTTAGAGCCATTTGAACCATTTTGAACAGGCGCGAACTATGGGCGTTCTTGCGTGTGACTTTGCCTCCCCTGCTGGAAGAAGTACCATTGATGATTTGAAGGGTTATGTGGGTGCTACATGATGGTTCTCCAGCCCACCTCGCCGTTAACGTCCGGACGCATATTAATCTGGTCTTCCCTGGTCGATGGATCGGACGAGGGATTCCAGTTACACAGCCTGCCCGTTCAGCTGCTCTCAACCCGTGCGATTTCTGGTTATGGGGCCATCTGATAAGTATCGCGTCTGCAGAGACTGTTGCAGATATGGAGACACTGGAGCCGCGTATTCATGCTGCCTTTGAAACTGTTCGGATGCAGCCTGGACGATGTGAACGTGTGAGACAGAACTTGCTTCGGCGCGTACACGTATGCATTGAGGCACACGGAAACCATTTTCAACACATGCTGAAACTGTGGCTGCATGGACGAGCGTATATTAGACCGCAGTCTCTGTAATAATGTATGATTAAATATATTGTCTCTAGCATGGGAACCATGCATTTCTGGACGTAAGTTCATTAGACCTATTTTGCTCCGTGTCCTCTCATGGATCAATCCCTAGAGTTAGTACACTGTGGAAAAAAACACCCTGTAGAAACGTAGCACAGGGCGTCTCAGACGTCAGCAGGGGGGCTGGTGCAGACCGCGCGTGGCACCATCCAGCTGAGCGGGGCTGACGTAAAGATCGTGCGAAGGTAATTGGCGAGGAAGGAGAGGTATCGCAATCGGTGCTTCATTTCATTATGGGCGGTTCGTAAGTACTGCCAGAGGTCAATGCGTGATTTATCGCCATCATTATGCAGTTACGAGATAGTCCATCCGTTGACCCATACAATAGCGTGAGTTTTTCTGGCGGGGAAATACGTGTCCTCAGGATGGATGAAAGCCCATGGCTCAATCGAGTCCGACGAAATGCGCAGTTAGCAGGCACCGAACTGTCGACCCAGTTTACAGACGTCATTGGCGGCAGTACAAATAAGGTGGCTATCATCATCGTCCACGAGGTGGAACCCAACAATCCGATTGCGTGAAGACATTGATTTGTGGCGCATTTTGTACATACAACATGATAACATGTTGGAGGCAAGTAAAGGCTGGTTGACATGGCGCCAAAGCTTGGACCACCGCGTCGATGGATGTGTGAGTTCTACGTTGTTGAGGGATGTACAGCACAGTAGTGGAGTGTGAAAACCTTTGGTTCGAGGAAGGCGCGTCTTAACTAAGTGACTGAAGTCAGTGATGAAATGAGAAATATGTGCCATATGGGGCGTGATGTGTCCTGCTGATACCGGTGGTGATATGGTTGTGGGCATAAGGATGTCCACTAAGCTGCACGTAAGGGAGGCGCCCCGGCCCAAACCTTGTGCATGGTGGTCATGTACATAGACGCCTCTCGGAGTGGCACTTTGGGAAGACCGAGGCTCCCAGCTCTCATGGGGGAGGATGAGCGTCTCGTAACGAACCTTAAAGAGGGTACCGGATGTAAGAAAGTAGCCGAACGCGACCTGGATGCTGCGTCCAGTATCAGATGGCAGTGGAATGTGGACCATCTTGGACGCCATATGTTGATTGAGGTATTCCATTCTTTATAAAGAATTGGGTCGGCGGAGGAGACTTTGTCGCGCAGATAAATTAAAAACTACGCTTAAAATTAGTGGCAACGGAGCGGCGCACGGTGGGGTTGAAAATAATACCAACGTATCGTAGGTTCTGCACGCACTGGAGGGGTGCTAAGTTGTCGTGTGAGAGGCCGCGTCCAATGGACATCGCCGAGGCCTTAGCGACATGCCTGGCACTGCTTGCTGCTGCTACGTACACTGCTATCAAATCGGCTACTATTTGCGTTTTGATCGGCGAGCGGACTAAGAGGAGAAGCATGTCCTCATAAGCAGGACAGCAAAAATTCTGCTATCGCAACGTGAGACCAGATAGGTACTTCAGCTAAGGAGATGGGTAATCGCTCTATTCCCGCTGAGAGAGTACTTGCGCTCGGTATTCTGCATTATTTTCCCATCCTTATAACACATGCCGATCAAATAATGTCTTCTGTAACAGTTTAAATTTCGTGTTCATTTTTGACCTGTTATAAGTTTGTAGCACACATCTGATTCTCTCAGTAAATGCTCTGTTCTCTTCAGCATGAGCTACCCTTACACTCGTCGAATCTACACGGAACCTCACACACCCCTCAGATAGTAAGAGAGAGTTGCTGGGAATAGTGAGTGGATGTCATAGGGACATACAACAATCAATACTTCCAGTATGGCTGATACGTAGCACTTCACCTGGCCTCGGCCGGAGGTTTGAGCGTGGGTGGAGTACCTGGCTGTTTCCATGGTTACGGCCGGCGCGGACAGCTATTGAGCGAGCGGCAGCGCCGGCGGGGGGAAATGCTGTCTTTCATATAATGAGTAACTTAACCGTTTACGAACTGCGCTGGCTTGCAACGTGGATGTCCTAGTCTGGAGTCCCTACCTGAACTAAGTTTGTGTTTTAAAATTCATTTTACTGAGTGAATCAATCAGACTGACAGAAAGCATTCACGGAAATGGTTGCAGATATATTTCAGTAACGAATATAAGATTATGCAAGTAAATAATCAGGATTATAAGGCAGTGAATAAATTTATGATGAGTGTATCAATAAATGTACTGTTCGCATGGCCGAATGGCCGAAAAGCGAGAACTCAGTACAAAACAAAATTAATTTTAGAAGAGACTACGTGCAAACGAGAAAGATAAGCCAAGGGCATCTAACTCGTTATTGTAATTTTCTGAACAGACAACATACAGGTACATAATTACTTGCTGGTGCTGAAATTTATATTTCGAAGTATGTCATTTTGGAAAAATTTCAGTTCACGGTGCGAGATCTTTCAGATTAAAATTATGTTCGCCTTCTTCCTCTTGTTTGTTCTGTGACGTAATCCATGCAAAATGAGCTGTAAAATTGAAAAATTTATCGTTTTCCATCATAAGGTAACGTACTACTCACCAGAGATACAGCGTGTTCTGTTTTGTTGACTTTTAGCAGCAACACTAGTACAGTATAAACCAAAATAACGCCTTTCCTTACAAATATATACCTCTCTTCTTGAAGAAATGCAAACAGGAAACGTTTCACACAATAAATTCTTGTTTTAAGTGAAAAAGTATTTCTGTCATCACTCTGTCCCTTAAAAAATGCAAACAGCATACACTTCATGTAATGAATATTCACTATTAGAGTAAAATAAATTGTTTGTTCCTCATGGGACTCACTGCTGAATACAGCGATAATGAGAACATTTTCATAAATTACAAATCGCAGATAATGTTACATACCGAATATAAGACACAATTATTGTTGTTCATAGACGTTCACATGCTGTTAGCTAAATTTATATTCCACGGCTGTGCGAAACATGATCCGTTAACAATTTTCCTAGTTCCTAATAGGTTCTCACTAAAAGCAAGACTGAGTTTAGGCTGCAGAACATGCAGATATTTATTCACATAATTGATTACAGTTGATAAGGTGTAAGATGAACTTCGAAACAAACAAACAGGATGCAAAAATAATAATTTCTAAATTCACAAACCCTCTAAGCTATTACTTTTATAGAAGAAGCACAGAACTTAGGGTCATGCGTTATAATTGGCCTTGGAATAAGAGAGAAACATAGAAAAGACATGGTGACAAGAGCCAGTATGACAGAAGAATTCAACAGCCTACGCAATTTGAAAATTAAATGGACAGCACTTGAGCAGTACATCAAGCAGAAGAAAGGGAAGCTGAAACCACAACCTCTCAAAAATTACGTGTCAAATCAGTCTCGTTGACTTCTTCGTCAAAGGAGTGATAAACTGATTCCAATTTATTACACTAATCAGAATACTAGAAGAAGATGCACGACTCTTTCATCAAAATACCCATTGCTATTCGATATTCTCCCACGAAAGTGGAAGAAAGAATTAGTCCCATGTGTGTGTGTGTGTGTGTGTGTGTGTGTGTGTGTGTGTGTGTGTGTGTGTGTGTGTGTGTGTGTGTTTGTGTGAGTGTGTGTGTGTGTGAGTTTGAAGACATTGGAGAGGGAAGGACCACGGCGGTGGGGGTAGTGAAGCTCGGTGCGAGGCGGAAGGAGGGATCTAGAGTCATGTTCAAAAATAAGTGTCCAATCAAAATGTCAAAAGGATTTCTGTTGAAGAATATACAAGGGAGGAATAAGAGAATCGTGGATATTGCCTAAAGGATGGGCAATCAAGGCGCTATTACGAAAGTATTATTAGTGGACATTATAGGGTGTGTCCATCCTTCACCTTTGTCGTGAAAAGACAGTTCTGAGCAGTGAGTTTCATTCTAAAACACTCTTTAGTTACAAGTCACAGAAAATTTATAACAAAAAGAGTTTACAGAGTAGATTAGATTAGTACTTGTCCCATAGATCATGAATACGACACTTCGTAATGATGTGGAACGTGTCAGGTTAAAAAAGGTGTCTATACAAGATATTAAGTTACATAAAATATTACATGACACTTAATATTTTTAATCTTTTGTTTGGGTTTGGGGTGGGGAAATTACCCACTTACTTTATCCAAAAATTCATCTAATGAGTAGAAGGAGTTGCCATTCAGAAATTCTTTTCATTTCCTTTTAAATGCTATATTGCTATCTGTCAGACTTTTGGTGCTATTACGTAAGTGACCAAAGACTTTTGTGGCAGCATAATTTACCTCCTTCTGAGCCAAAGTTAGATTTAACCTTGAGTAGTGAAGATCATCCTTTCTCCTAGTGTTGCAACCATGTACACTGCCATTACTTTTGACTTCGTTCGGATTGTTAATAACAAATTTCGTAAGTGAATATATATATATTGTGAGGCTACAGTGAAAATCTCTAGCTCTTTAAATAAGTGTCTGCAGGATGATCTTAGATGAGCTCCAGCAATTATTCTCATTACACGCTTTTGTGCAATGAATACTCTTTTACTCAATGATGAGTTACCCCAGAATATGATGCCATACGAAAGCAGAGAATGAAAATAGGCGTGGTAAGCTAATTTACTGAGATGTATATCGCCAAAATTTGCAATGACCCTAATAGCATAAGTAGCAGAAGTCAAACGTTTCAGCAGATCTTCAGTGTGATTTTTCCATTTCAACTCCTCATCAAGGCATACACCTAGATATTTAGAATATTCTACCTTAGCTACCGATTTCTGAACGAAGTCTATATTTATTAATGGTGTTATTACATTTACTGTGTGGAATGTATATACTGTGTTTTGTCTAAGTTTAATGAGAGCCCATCTGCAGAGGACCACTTAACGATTTTCTGAAAAACATCGATTACAATTTCATTAGTTAATTCTTGTGTATTGGGTGTGATAGCTATATTTGTATCATCGGCAAAAGGTACCAGCTTTGCATCTTCGTCACTGTAGAATGGCAAGTCAATAATGTACGTTAAGAACTGCAGAGGACCCAAGACAGAACCTTGCGGCAACCCATACTTGAATGTTCCCCAGTTTGAGAAATCACAAGTTCTTTGCATATTATGTGAACTGCTTATTTCAACTTTCTGCACCCCTCCAGTTAGGTATGATTTGAACCATTGGAACATTGTCCCATTCATACCACAGTGCTTGAGCTTATCTAGAAGTATTCCAGGATTTACACAATCAAAAGCCTTTGAGAGATCACAAAAAGTCCCAACGAGTGACTTCCGGTTAGTCAGAGCATTTAATATTTCATTAGTGAAAGTAAATATAGCATTTTCCGTTGAGAAACCTTTCTGGAAACCAAACTGACATTCTGTTAAAACTTCATTCTTACAAAGGTGTGAAGCTACTGTACAACACATTATTTTTCAAGAATTTTTGGTAAGGCAGTCAGAAGAGACATTGTGTGGTAGTTGCTGACATCAGACGTATCCCATTTTTATCCAGTGGTTTAACAATAGCATACTTCAGTCTATCTGGGAAAATACCCTGCTTCAGAGAGCTATGACATATGTGGCTAAGAGTCCCACTTATCTCTTGGGAAGAAGCTTTTATTATGCTGATGGAAATGCCATCAATTCCATGTGAGCTTTTATTCTTGAGAGAGTTTATTATATTTCTAATTTCAGAAGGAGAGGTGGGTGGAATTTCAATTGTATCAAATTGTGTGGGTAAGTCCTCTTCCATTAACTGCCTTGCTTCTTCTAATGAACATTTAGATCCTATTTTCTCTACAACATTTTAAAAAATGATTATTCAAAATGTTTTCGACTTCCAGCTAGTTGTTTGTCAGGTTTCCATTCGCTTTGATGGTAATGCCATCATCCTGTACTCTAGGTTGACCTGTCTCTCTTGTAATAATATTCAAAATTGTTTTGATTTTGTTATCAGAGCTATTAATCTCAGACATGATTCACATGATTCTGGACTTTTTAATAACATTTCTTAATGTAGCACAGTAGTTTTTTTATAATATTTGGCTGTTTCTTGGTCATTACTCTTTCTTGTTGTTAGATACAGTTCCCTTTTGTGGTTACAAGATATTTTTATTCCTTTAGTAAGCCAAGGTTTTTTGCGTGGTTTCTTATAATTAGATTTAACTACTTTCTTGGAGAAACAGTTTTCAAATTCTCTTACAAGTTTATCATGAAACAAGTTATATTTTAAATTAGCATTGGGTTCCTTGTACGCCTTGTCCCAGTCTAACTACTGCAGATTCTCCCTGAAATTTCTAATTGTTGAGTCATTAACTGAACGCACAACTCTGGAGGGTAGTTTTGAATTACGGAATGGAGCTGTGTGATATACTATAACTAGCTGAGCACCATGATAAGAAAGGCCATTCTCAAAAGGACAAGAGTTTATGTTTTTAAACTTATCTTGTTCTATAAAAGTGTTATCTATCAATGTGCTACTGTCCCTTACTACCCGAGTAGGAAAATAAATGACAGATGTCAAATTGAAAGAACCGAGAAAGACTTCCGGGTCATTCTTCGTATAACACTCTTTCAGTGAATCAATATTGAAGTCCCCACAAATAATAATTTGCTCTCCCGTATCTGACAGATAGTACAACAAGGCATCCAAGTTTTCCAGGAATAAATTAAATTTTCGAGAAGGGGACCTATATACTGTTACAATTATAAAAGAGCCCTCCTTCAGTTTAAGTTGACAGGCACATGCTTGTATATGTTGCTCTAGATAAAACTTTTTTGTATCTAAGCTTTTAACAGAGTGATAACTTTTGACATATATGGCAACTCCTCCTCTCACCTTATTCTCTCTACTCTTATGTGCAGCTAGTTTATAACCACTGATATTTACCTTTTCCATATTAGACACAATGTGATGCTCAGACAGGCATAGTATATCTATTACGTTATCAGATTTAATGTCATCTAAACAAATCAGCAGCTCATGTACTTTATTCTTCAATCCCGGAATATTTCGGTGAAAAATGGTAACAATTGTTTTTCCGGCCGCTGTGGTCGTGCGGTTCTAGGCGCTTCAGTCTAGAACCACGTGACCGCTACGGTCGCAGGTTCGAATCCTGCCTCCGGCATGGATGTGTGTGAAGTCCTTAGGTTAGTTAGGTTTAAGTATTTCTAAGTCTATGGGACTGATGACCTCAGATGTTAGTTCCCATAGTGCTCAGAGCCATTATTTTTTACTTTACTTGTGTGAGAATCTTATTTTTTCTTTAATCCACAAATATTTTGGTTAAATATGGTAACATTGCATAACTTAATCATACTTAACACTTGGTTCAAGAATCATAAAAGGAGGATGTATACATGGAAGAAGTCTGGAGATACTGGAAGGTCTCAGATAAATTATATAGTGATAAGACAGAGATTCAGGAACCAGGTTTTAAATTGTAAGACATTTCCAAGGGCAGATGTGGACTGTGATCACAATTTATTGGTTATGAAGTGTAGATTAAAACTGAAGAAACTGCAAAAAGGTATGAATTTGAGGAGATGGGACCTGGATAAACTGAAAGAACCAGAGGTTGTGGAGAGCTTCAGGGAGAACATTAGGGAACGACTGACAAGATTGGGGGAAAGTAATACAGTAGAAGAAGAATGGGTAGCTTTGAGAGATGAAATAATGAAGGTAACAGTGAATCAAGTAGGCACAAAGACGAGGGCTAATAGAAATCCTCGGGTAACAGAAGAGACATTGAATTTAATTGATGAAAGCAGAAAATATAAAAATGCAGTAAATGAAGCGGGCAAAAAGGAATACAAACGTCTCAAAAATGAGATCGACAGGAAGTGTAAAATGGCTAAGCAGAGATGGCTAGAGGACAAATGTAAGGATGTAGAGGCGCATATCACTAGGGGTAAGATAGATACTGCCTAGAGGAAAATTAAAGAGACCTTTGGAGAAAAGAGAACCACTTGCATGAATATGAAGAGCTCAAATGGAAACTCAGTTCTAAGCAAAGAAGGGAAAGCAGAAAGGTGGAAGGAGTATATAGAGGGTCTATACAAGGGCGATGTTCTTGAGGACAATACTATAGAAATGGAAGAGAATGGAGATGAAGATGAAATAGGAGAAATGATACTGCGTGAAGAGTTTGTCAGAGCACTGAAAGACCTAAGTCGAAACAAGGCCCCGGGAGTAGACAACATTCCATTAGAACTACTGACAGCCTTGGGAGATCCAGGCCTAACTAAACTCTACAATCTGGTGAGCAAGATGTATGAAATTACAACGAAAGGACACCCTTAGCCGCTTACAGGCGTTGACATACGTCAACGGGGCAGATAAAAATGTGTGCCCCGACAGGGACGTGTCCGAAAGAACAGATACCTTCTTAGTATATATATAGTTAAGGCTAACCGGCCACTTGACCATCTTCTTCTTATGTGCGAATGCACAAACAGTGCCGGAACTCACGGGAATCGGCAACGCGCCGCGAGTAATGAGTATAATGGGCGGGGGCACTACGAATGTAGTGCGGGACAATACGTTGAGAATGTGGGTTTCCCGGGAGGCGTGCCAGAGATAAATCCCTTCAGTCTCGCTTTCTTCGGTGTCATCGGTGGCTCAGATGGATAGAGCGTCTGCCATCATAGTATATACAAGATGTATGAGACAGGCGAAATACCCTCAGACTTCCAGAAGAATATAATAATTCCAATCCCAAAGAAAGCAAGTGTTGACAGATGTTAAAATTACCGAACTATCAGTTTAATAAGCCACAGCTGCAAAATACTAACACGAATTCTTTACAGACGAAAGGAAAAACTGGTAGAAGCCGACCTCGGGGAAGATCAGTTTGGATTCCGTAGAAATGTTGGAACACGTGAGGCAATACCGACCCTACGACTTATCTTAGAAAATAGATTAAGGAAAGGCAAACCTACGATTCTCGCATTTGTAGACTTAGAGAAAGCTTTTGACAATGTTGACTGGAATACTCTCTTTCAAATTCCGAAGGTGGCAGGGGTAAAATACAAGGAGCGAAAGGCTATTTGCAATTTGTACAGAAACCAGATGGCAGTTATAAGAGTCAAGGGGCATAAAAGGGAAGCAGTGGTTATGAAGGGAGTGAGACAGGGTTGTAGCCTTTCCCCGATGTTATTCAATCTGTAAACTTTGAGGTTCGCCGATGACACTGTAATTCTGTCAGAGACAGCAAAGGACCCGGAAGAGCAGCTGAACGGAATGGACAGTGTCTTGAAAGGAGGGTGTAAGATGAACATTAACAAAAGCAAAACGAGGATACTGAAATGTAGTCGAATTAAATCGGGTGATGCTGCGGGAATTAGATTTGGAAATGAGACACTTGAAGTATTAAATGAGTTTTCCTATTTGGGGAGCAAAATAACTGATGATGGTCGAAGTAGAGAGGATATAAAATGTAGACTGGCAATGGAAAGGAAAGCGTTTCTGAAGAAGAGAAATTTGTTAACATCGAGTATAGATTTAAGTGTCAGGAAGTAGTTTTTGAAAGTATTTGTATGGAGTGTAGCCATGTATGGTAGTGAAACGTGGACGATAAACAGTTTAGACAAAAATAGAATAGAAGCTTTCAAAATATGGTGCTACAGAAGAATGCTGAAGCTTAGATGGGTAAATCACATATCTAATGAGGAGGTATTGAATATAATTGGAAAGAAGAGAAATTTATGGCGCATCTTAACTAGAAGAAGGGATCGGTTGGTAGGGCATATTCTGAGGCATCAAGGGATCACCAATTTAGTATTGGAGGGCAGCGTGGAGGGTAAAAATCGTAGAGGGAGACCAAGAGATTAATACACTAAGATTCAGAAGTTTGTAGGTTGCAGTAGGTACTGGGAGATGAAGAAGCTTGCACAGGATAGAGTAGCATGGAGAGCTGCATGAAACCAGTCTTTGAACTGAAGACCACAACAACATGGTAACATTATTATTTACTTTACTGTTGTGAGAATCTTGTGAGTTTTGGACCTCTTTAAAACCTGCTTTCCTGAACTTCTCATGGGACACTGATATTAGTCTAAAAAGAGGTACATCCATGAGTACTAGTGTCCCCCCTTACGGATTTCGCTAACAAACCTGCCAGTTTACCCTTCCCTTTCCTATTAAGGTGTAGGCCATGCCTTTTGAAATCCCTCCTATCAAAAGAATCGACAGGAACGAATCCAATGTCTGACAGAGTGGCCGCCCTACGCAACTGATCCAACTCCATATTTACCCTCCTGACAGAACAGTTCAACTGGGGCTGATCATGTCGCACGAAAGCAGGCACCAGCCCAACATTGGTATGGGTCGTTGCAGAGGCTATTTTCGCCAGGTCACACTCAATACTGTAGCCTTGGTCCCTATGAATACTGTTTCCCACTCCACCCATTATCATCACATGATCCTGCTTTGAGAAACCCTTGCACAAGGAACCTATATCCTCTACCACCAGACTAACACATGTACTTGGCTTGAAAAAGTTTGTGACCTGGTACCTGTCGCCTAATTTTTCCTGCAAAATCTGGCCCACACCTCTTCCAAGGCTGGTACCTAGCAACAGAACTTTCTTCTTACTTTCTACTTTTTTTGAAACAGTTGGTTTCCTAGTGAGATTCTGTTGCATCTTACCTACATCTGCTTCTACTGGAGCCTCTTCACTACTTAACTGTGGTAGCAAGGCCAATCTATTGAGTGTGCCAATTGGGAAACTGTCAGACACTGTTCTCTTTCTGTGGCCCCTGTTCCCAGCTACCACTTCCCACCGCTGTTTATCCTCCTCCCCCCTTAACCTCTTCAGTTCCTCCCTCACTCTATCCAAATCAGCCTGAAGGGCTCTAATTTTCTCCTACTCTTCAGCTATAATCCTATCTGTTGAGCAAACCCTGCAAAAGAAGGGAAGAGTCTTGTTTGCTTCCCCAATTCCCACGCCGCTACAATTTCCTCAATGAAACCACCTGTCACAACAGCTGTACAAAACCCCTGAACTAACTTTCCTACTGCAGCTCACACACTAAGTATCCATGGTAGTTTGGAAATTAGTTAAGAGATTTACTAAGTGCTAACGATAATATATTAAATACAGATGTAGAAGGACACTAAATATGTTTTGGGAACAAATATGTAAGTGAACTATTAGCAAATGCACTTAAATTTGTGGTATAACGCTAAGTATGCACGTTCAAAAATTAGGCCTAAACAGCCGAATGTAAACAAAACGAACTTTTTGCGATTACTGGAAGAATACGCAAATAAAAGAAAAGCCTTTAATGGCAAACTTGAAGAGCACACTAATGAACGTATTTAATCAGTTTATCTATAGCAGATGCACTTAGGATTGCGGTATAAGGCTAAGTATGCACACTCGGAAAGTAAGGCAAGGCCGCGAAATGTAAACAAAGGTCATGTCATGTCATGTCTGTGAAAATTAGTATTGCAAATGAGAGATATAAATGTGATGAACACCTCAGTTTCCAGCATCCCACCCACCCTCGTCAACCTCCAGGGTAGGACGACCAGCTTAACCGAACGTACTGTCTGCTGTCCTCTCCTCTATACACAGCTTTCTATTTCCTCCACATGTGTCTTGGGCGTCCGTCCTCTTGAACGAGAGCCAGATCACGTGGTCGGAAGGCAACAGATCTAGCAATGTGCCTCTAACTTCGTGGAATCTCCTACGCTCCTGGTCCACCTTTGCCAGAAGTCGCCTTCCAGTTTTTGCCGTAGTTTACATCCCTTAGTCAGATTGTTGGGGACAGTAGGTTGTGGTCCAGTGGGCAGTTTTAACAAGCCCTCACCAACCAGAAATTGTGCTGGCGTCAGAGATTCCGTATCGTCACCCAGAGAGATTGGCCTCGAGTTTGCTGCGGCTTCAGTGATGGCCTGAATGGTACAGAGTTGTTCCTTAGTTAATCAGTTAATCTTGATCGTCCGAACACCCCCTGTAAGCTTCGCTTGACGGCGCCCTTCATCCTCTCCCACCATCTTCGCCACCAAGACGCTTGTGACGCAATGAATTTCCAAGTGATCCCGTTCTTCGCGAAGAAGCGATGGGTCTCTCAGGCGGTCAGTGAGTTTCATAGTTCCAACAATTCTTTGTTGGTAGAGTAAAAAGTCTTTGCGTTGTCGGTGTAGATTGTGTACCGCAGTCGACGTCTACTGGAAAATCTCTGTGAAACCATCAAAAATGTGCCGATGTTCATATTAGGGCAAAGTTCTAAATGTATTGCACATTTTGCTGCATTAGCGAAGAGAGCTGTACAGGCCGTTTCCATGGTCATGCGTATCTTGAAGTAGAGAGGCCCTGCAAAGTCTATGCCAGTGACAGTAAAGAGCTAAGATTGTCTCATTCGACCTGCAGGAGGAGGTGCTTCAGTTTTTTGTCCTCTTGGATTCTTCATGATCCTGTATGGTAAGCATGTATACAGGACCCCTCTAATGGTGTGAGGACCTTTAAGTATCCACAATTCTTTCCTAAGTTCGAATAACACTATTCTGACACCAAGATGATGAAGATCAACGTGTTTGTTAAATGTGAGGTGTCTCGCAAAGTGATGTAACCAGTCTATAAGTGTTGGATGTCGTTGTTCCCAGACGGACGAGTCCATCTTCAATGAGCAGATGAAAGCGACCAATTTTAGATTCTTGTGGGGTCGGTTCACCGTTCTGGAGAACATGAAATTCCAGCGTGAAACGTTGGTGTTAGACTGTCGTAATCCAGTAAGCGCTAGTATTCCTAAGCTCGATTGTTGTGAATTCTTCAGCAAGTTTTCCTTTGTGACGAATATCATGTGTGAAGCGAGGGATCCAACCCGTCGTACGATTTAATTTTCAGCAGGAACTGAATTAGGAAATGTCTATGATGCCAAGAGGTGTAGCAATGCCATCACACGTTTTTTACATTCTTCTTTTCTTACGGTAGATCATTACTCATGTTTGGAGTACCAGATGGCCAACTTCCTCTTGGCGTGTAAGCCATTGTCGTCCCTGCCACCAAACATGTGCAGATTGTATTTGATTACCAGTAAGGCCCAGTATCAGGTGATCCGCTGGGTTGTTACGTCCAGAACAATGCCTCCACTGACTGGGCGACGTGTATTGAGGAATATCTGTCACTCTATTGCAGATGGAAGTCTTCCATCGATTCGCGTAACTGCGTATCCAGCCCAAGGTCACCGTGACGCCCGTCCACAAAGTCGCCTGGGTAATGTCGTACCTTGCAGCTGTGTAGAAATAACTTAGTAATAGTGCTCCCACAAGTTCACCTAGACGTTTCAGACTTGACAATATAATCCTTATGACAGGTACAGGTCTGTTCTTGCTAAAGTCTAAGTGAATCATTGTGTTGTCGTGTAGAACGCTGTGGCTGAACAGAACTGCTACGTACTGTCGTTCCGAAGACTCACAAAATACTTGAATTAGAACAGCGTGATCCTTAGTAGTTAATGTCCATTGCGGGATACGGAGAGATATAGAGGTACAATGGACACCCAAGAATTCCATCGTGTTGCCAGATTGTTGGACAGCAATTATTCCAATCAGTTCCCCTACACCATGTTTCTTGGAATAATAGTTTTGCTATGATTCATACCTGACAGAATAATCCTAGTCGTAAAATGTAGTTGTAGTCTGTTACAGTTTGCTTTTTGTAGTAGGTCTATCAGATAAATTTTTCTGTGACATCATCCGTGTTAATGTATAAACTGTCGATTGCTGTGTCCCAGTACACGCCTGAAACTTGAGTAGCTGCAATGATCTCTCGCCCTTCGGTTTTTCGTATGTTCTGTAATAATTTGAAGAAGTGGCCCATTGCGCTAATACACTGAAGCGCCAAAGAAACTTGTATAGGCATGCGTATTAAAATACAGAGATATGTAAACAGGCAGAGCATGGCGGTGCGGGCGTCAACGCCTATATAAAACAAGTGTCTGTCGCAGTTGGTAGATCGGCTACTGCTGCTACATTGTCAGGTTATCATGATTTAAGCGAGTCTGAACGTGGTGTTATAGTCGGCGCACGAGCGATGGGACACAGCCTCTCCGAGGTAGCAATATGTACTGTGAATATCAGGAATCTACTAAAACATCAAATCTCCGACATCGCTGCGGCCGGAAAAAGATCCTGCAAGAACAGGACCAGCGACGACTGAAGAGAATCTTTCAACGTGACAGAAGTACAGCCCTTCCGCAAACTGCTGCAGATTTCAGTGCTGGGCCATCAACAAATATCAGTGTGCGAACCATTCAACGAAACGTCATCGATATGGGCTTTCGGAGCCGAAGGCCTACTCGTGTAGCCTTGACGACTGCACGACACAAAGCTTTACGCCTCGCCTGGGCCCGTTCAAATGGTTCAAATGGCTCTGAGCACTATGGGACTCAATTGCTGAGGTCATAAGTCCCCCAGAACTTAGAACTACTTAAACCTAACTAACCTAAGGACAACACACACATCCATGACCCAGGCAGGATTCGACCCTGCGACCGTAGCGGTCGTGCGGTTCCAGACTGTAGCGCCAGAACCGCTCGGCCACCAACGGCCGGCCGCCTGGGCCCGTCAACACTGACACTGGTCTGCTGATGACTGGGAACACATTATCTGGTCGGACGAGTCTCGTTTCAAATTGTCGCTAGCGGATGGACGTGTACGGGTATGGAGACAATCTCATGAAACCATGACCCTGCTTGTCAGCGTGGGACTGTTCAAGTTGGTGCAGGCTCTGTAATGATGTGGGGCATGTGCAGTTGGAGTGGCACCCCTGATACGTCTAGATACGACTCTGAAAGATGACACGCAAGTAAGCATCCTGTCTGATCATCTGCATCCATTCATGTCCATTGTGCATTCCGACGGGCTTGGGAAATTCCAGCAGGAAAGTCTGACATTCCACACGTCCAGAATTGCTACAGAGTGGCTCCAGGAACACTATTCTTCGGTTAAACCATTCCGCTGGCCACCAAACTCCCCACACACGAATGTTATTGAGCATATCTGGGATGCCTTGCAACGTGCTGTTCGGAAGAGACCTGCACCCCCAAGTACTGTAATTGATTTATAGGCAAGCCTACAGGATTCAACAGGATTCATGGTGTCACTTCCCTCCAGCACTACTTCAGACATTAGTCGAGTCCATGCCATGTCGTGTTGCGGCACTTCTGCGTGCTCGAGAGGCCCCTACACGATGTTAGGCAGGTGTTCCAATTTCTTTGGCTATTCAATGTAGAAAGTTCAATATTTTCATGAGGGCTGTTAGTTCATAATACATAATACGGCTGATGAATATGGATTTTGCCAAACTGAGAAAATCACGAAACAATAGCTTTGAATTTTAAACTTTTGATTTCAAAAACTGACATCATAAATAAAGAATGGATACGAATTATGTGTAATGAGAATAACAAAGTAATATTTCGCCTATGTAACGAGTAAGGAATATCACACGACTAATGGACAGTTATGGTGTGTAGACGTTCCTGCGTTTGGTTCGAGGGCATTTAAGACAATTGTTTATTGTTAATGGATAACTCCAGAAAATGTATTACGCAGGTACAAGCCAGAGGATTGAATATTATTACAGTTATGAGTCAGTATTCTTAACTCATGGTTAAAATAGAACTTTCAGACAGTACAATGTCTTGTTTGAGCAATGCATGTGAAGCATATGTTTGTAAACTGCTTATATGAAATAAAAATTAATACTCGGAGCATCAACATTGGAGGAGCTGCTTTGTAAAACAATAAAGAACCATCTATTACGTATCCATGGCGAAGGTTACAAATATTTACAGTTCATGACTAATCTTCATAGGTAGTACGGTACTTGCAACATGAAATTCGTAGTCACACATTCAAAACATGGTGCAACAAGATGTGACCACAAAGGCAAATACATATAGTGTGTTCGGATATTCCAGTTACAAGTTTCTAGGACTTGTAGAGGGGAGTGAGTACATAATATTTTGAAGAGAAAACCCTGTCCGCAGAAGTACTGTTTCCGTTCCAGGACGGTTTTCATTCAGACGCTTAACTCATCCACTTCTGTTTGACAACATGAATTAGGAGTGACGCAGTACAATTATTAGGTGGCAGCTGGAAAGAAACGCAACGAAACATCCACTTACAACTTAAGCATATTTTTTTGTGTGAACACTTAAACAGTAAGTGTTTACGTTATTTCAAAACAAAAATAACCCACCGTACCGTACGTGCAGAACAGTAATGACGCATTACAACAGCGGCTCGATGTGGCGACCACCTACGTTGTTACAGACACTGTGCCCTACGAAGTACGTTCAGTTACACACTCTCTCCATCCCACTTGGTGTCTCTTCAGTTTCTAGTGCAGCAGCCAGAACTTGTGCCAGCAGGTGTTTCTCTGTCTCTACAACAGTCTCGTAGCAAGGCAGATGTTAAGTGACATCAGGTGATGGTCTGACGCAGTAGATGTCATCCCGTCTACCCTACTTCATACCAGGATAAGTGACTCTGAGAATTTTCTCTTCCCGCAGCAGACTTGGTCACGTTACACATCTGAAATGAACCCCTCGTAGAACAGAAACGGTACGTTTCTGGACATGGATTCCTATTCAAAATATTATTTACTCGCACCCCTCTACAAGTGTGTAATTGTAATTTCCGAACTCCCTGTAACAGATAAAACGTTGCAATGAATCGCCTTAATTGAAACAAATTTATAATTTTGGAGGAAAACGAGAGCGAAGGAAGATTGTTCAAAACCAAAGAGAGTTGGAAAAAGGTCCTCGACAAAGAATTGTTCACAGTGCAGAGTTTGAGGAGATGTCCTTGGATCGTGTGGGAGAGGACTTATCAATAACTGCTCGTCAACTTGTCGGTGAATAGCAAATGTCGAAGAATATAGTGTGCAGTATGTGTCTGAAGCAGCAATTACACGTCATCATAAACAATGTGTTGAAGCAAGGGGACCAAATGATTTTTATTGGCTTTCGGGACATCTCCATATAACCATCTCAGTAGTGGAATGTCACTTATGACGATATGAACGTTAGGACAACACAACAACCAGTCTCCGGCGTACAAATTCTCCTGACCTGCTAGGAATCGAACCCTGACCCTTTCGCTTATCAGTTCGCCTCGCTGATCCTACAGCTACCAAGGCGGACCACCAAATAGTTCCAAACACAAACTTCAGTGTGTCAACGGATTATCGATAACGACACTTCAGTGCTGAACCTCCTACTGTCTGTATTATTTCCATCAATTTCATGGGATTTCAACTGCCACAATAGCCATATCTGGAATGATATAAATTCATGTGCTGCACTCGTATCACCAGTAAAGATTCTCTGTCAGCTAGTGGATTGGTGCAGCATAAAATTATCTGACAGGACTTTATTTGTTGCCACCCAGTTTGACAGTACTCATTATCTGGTGTTCCTTTGAGATGTGATGCCAAAGTTGTTTGAGACTGTGCCTATTGTTGTCCATGAGAGAATATTATTTCACGATAATACTTGCACGATCCCACTTCGATATTATTCTCCATGACCACTGGCATAGTTCTCCCATCGCTGGATTGAATGGGGCAGTACAGCCCAATGGAAGATTTTTTGATATTGTGTTACACGAAGTTATCAGTTTACGAAGCCCAGTAGAAACTAAAGAGAATTTTTTTTTATTTTTTTATTTTCCATTGAATTCTTAAGAGGAACTAAAAAGTAAATGCTTATTTCTAACCCTAGTTCCTTATCGCAGAGTACTCAATGTAGGACCTTTCAGCACCTAAATAATTTAGGCTCTAAAGATGTGGAATAGCTCTTCTTTGACAAAAGTAGCATACGAAAAACTGTGAGAAATCCAACTAGTAGCATCTTAGCAATATACTGGATTATACTGAGCCATGTAACTGATTCCTGAGAGGAATTTAATTTCAGCATCTTCATTTTTCACCATCTTGACAGTGATCTATTCTCCTAAACTCACTCTGACAAGTGTTACACATTCACTATAATTCTGCATCTCCTTCCCTACTTATGTGTTCATTACTGCCACCGAAACTGTTTTACATTTCTCGTATGGCAGGAATATCCCTCAGTAATCAAACACCGATGGTTTTGGCTTTTTTCTCTGTTTGTCTTTCATATAGACACTCAAAACGTAATCCGTGAAGTTGCTGGCAGTTGTTCAGATGATCACAGAGTTGACTATCCTATAATATCCATGATTAGTAGCATGCAGAAATAAATGCTATGAGCTTTTTGAGTTTTCTTCCTAATGTTGTTATACTGTTTACAGCATCAAACGAACATTTAAGAAGTGTTATGCTCATAGTAAAAACAAAAAATGAAAGGTGGAATTTTGTGTTAATGTAAGATTATAGTCTGCTTTCATTTCCATGTTCTCGCGGTCGTTACAAGATAAGTATTGGACGACAATAGAATTGTTCTGCAATCAGTCGCAAATGACGGTTATCTAAATTTTCTCAGTAGTATTCTGCGAAAAAAAGGTTATCTTTCCTGAAGAGCTTCCGGTTTGTGTTCACGAAGCGCTACTCAAGAACGAGACGCACTGTTGTTCTGTATGTGGTCTCCTTTATAGATAGGCTACACATTTCTAAAATTCTCCCAATAAACCGAAGCCGCAGACCCTAAGTTCTCACTCCATTTCACATTCACTGGTTTCAGAGATTAATTTTTATTAATGAGGAAATATGAATAATCATACATAAAATTAATTATTATTAATTAATCAGTATCGTTCTCATTAACAATAACAATAAAAACATACCTTTATGTACAACGGGGCTGTCAGTCAAAGATCCTCTATTAACGTATTTACAAATCTTTCCAAAGGGAACGCACGAGGCAATACTGACGTTGCGACACAGATTGAAGGAAGACAAAGTCATGTTTATAGTATTATACATTTAGAGGCAACATTGACTAGAACACACTTTTCGGAACCGTGAAGGTTATCTACAACCTTCACAGACACCAGACTGCATTTATATGAGTCGAATGGGATGAAACTCCCTCTTTCCGAACAGGCCTTGGAAGGCCCAGTGGTACGACCGACCAAGGTGTCATCCACAGCTCAATGACATCATTCGAGAAGGGTGGGGTCAGCACCCCGCTCTCCCGGCCGTTGACAGTTTTCGTGACCTGGAGGCGCTACTACCAGACCAAGTAGCTCCTCAATTGATATCACGATGCTGAGTGGCAGGGCAAGAGCGCATGGCGGCCCGGATGGTCTCCCATCCAAGTGCCAAACACGCCCGCTGGTGCTAAACTTCGGCCATCTGATGGAACGCGGTCATCCACTGCGGCACCGTCATTGACCGAATGAAATCAAAGGGAAGCAATAATTGAGAAGGGAGTGAGACAGGGCTGTAGCCTATCCCCGATGTTATTCAACCTATACATTCAGCAAGCAGTAAAGAAGACCTAGGAGAAATCTGGAAAGGGAATCAATGATCAGGGAGAAGAAACAAAAACTTTGAGGTTTGTGGTTGAACAGATTGCATAGTGTCTCGAAAACAGATTATAAAATGAGCAGCAATAAAAATAAAACTAGGATAATGGAATGTAATCGAATTCAGCCAGGAGATGTTGAGTGAATTAGATTAGGAAATGAAACACAAAAAGTAGTAAATGAGTTTTGCTATTTGGGCACCAAAGTAATTGCTAATAGATAAAGAAGAGAGGACATGAAATTCAGATTGGCTGTAGCAAGGAAACCGTTTCTGAATATGAGAGATTTGTTAACATCGAATGTAAATTTAAGTAACTTCTGAATTTATTTGTCTGGAGTGTTGGCTTGAACGGAAGTTAAACGTGGGCAGTAACTGTTCAGACGATAAGAGAACAAAAGCGTTTGAAATTTGAAGCTACGGAAGAATGCCGAAGATCAAATGGATGGTTTGTATCATTAATGAGGAAGTACCTAATTGAAATGAGAGGAAAGGAGAAAAGAAATCTAAAGCAGAACTTTACTGCTGGAAGGAATTGGTTGATAGGACAGACCGTCATCCATCAAGCAACTGACTGTTTGGTGTGCACTGGAAGGGAGCGCGCGTGTGTGTGTGTGTGTGTGTGTGTGTGTGTGTGTGTGTGTGCGTGTAGTGCGGACGAGGCGAAGCGGAGTGGGAGGGTCTAGTCAAGTCTCATAGTCAAATTGTGCTATACTTTTCTTTTCTCCCCGGTTCGATTGACTACCTCTGTGGTTTCACCGCCAGACACCACACTTGCTAGGTGGTAGCCCTTAAATCGGCCGCGGTCCGTTAGTATACGTCGGACCCGCGTGTCGCCACTATCAGAGATTGCAGACCGAGCGCCGCCACACGACAGGTCTAGAGACATTTCCTAGCACTCGCCCCAGTTGTACAACTGACTTTGCTAGCAATGGTTCACTGACAAAATACGCTCTCATTTGCCGAGACGATAGTTCGCATAGCCTTCAGCTACGTCATTTGCTACGACCTAGCAAGGAGCCATTATCAGTTGCTATTGATATTGTAAATAATGTTCAGACAAGAGCTACGTTCAACATTAATGGATTAAAGTTAAGTATCCCACCAAGTACCCCCTTTTTTCTGAAGTCTACATAACTTGTCCTGTTCCAGACCTCACGCCAGCCTGCGTGAGCTTAAACGCATGCATTTCGGCATCCTCCAAACCCCGTGGGTTGGCTCCTGCCAATCCACAACATTTTGGCGACGAGGTTTTCTGCGTTCTTAACTATACTGCCCTGATTTACTTGTGTAAATGCCGGCCGCGGTGGTCTCGCGGTTAAGGCGCTCAGTCCGGAACCGCACGACTGCTACGGTCGCAGGTTCGAATCCTGCCTCGGGCATGGGTGTGTGTGATGTCCTTAGGTTAGTTAGGTTTAAGTAGTTCTAAGTTCTAGGGGACTGATGACCACAGATGTTAAGTCCCATAGTGCTCAGAGCCATTTGAACTTGTGTAATGGCTTCGCCACAATCTCTAGATGTACTGTCCGAATTTTATCGCTTACAGAATCAGCCGACGCAGGCCTTACTGGATGCCCTTGGACAGCTCGTCCAGGGTCAACGTGCAATGCAAAACGATGCGGCAGCCGCCGCTCCACCGCTAACGCAGCCACAACACGCTGTTGCACCAACTTTTCGTCCTTTTGATGCTGCACTGGAATGCTGGACGGAGTGGTCACGCCAATTTGGATTCCATCTCGCCGCCTACAGAATTCAAGGTAATGAGCGGCAGCCTTTTCTGCTTTCCTCCATTGGCGTCCAAAGGTACCGTGTGATAGTGAAATAATTTCCCCGACGCGATGTAGCAACTCTGTCCTACGACGAAATTTTGTCTGCATTAGATGCATATTTCAAAGAATCAGTCAATGTAGTTGCAGGTATACCTTCTTTCGTACAAAACGTACGGCCGGTCAAACTAATCGGGAGTGGGTTGCAACCTTGCAAGGCCTTACTAGGGATTGTGCTTTTGAGTGTCAATGTGGACTCCTTTATTCAGATACTATGGTACGTGATGCAATTGCACAGAACGTTTCTGATGTTCGTATAAGGGAACAGATTTTGAAACTAGTCAATCCCTCCCTTCAACAAGTGATGGACATATTGGAGACACTTGACTTTGCTCAGGAATCATTTGAAAGTTCCCCAGCCGTGTGTCACGTTATCCGTTCCGCCGGGCGAGCTGCACGGAGCAGTAAACAGCCCTCTCGCCCAGCCGCGCAACGGCCGCCTGGCTCTCAGCCACGTGTGCCTCGTAGGCAAGCAAATGCAGTGCTAAAATCATGCCCGCGGTGTGCTACTAGACATTCGCGTGAGAATTGCCCGTCACGCCAGGCTATTTGCTTTTTCTGTAATAAAAAAGGACATGTTCAAAGTGTTTGCCAGAAAGAGCTCAGATCGGACACTCACAACCATTCCAGGCCCTTTGCTTCGCGCCGGTATCGGAATCGAACCAAGAATACTCAGGCTCGTGACCCTTCGCCCATGGAAATTCATGTAGATCATTCCACTCCGCCCAGTGCCACTCTCTCTAACAGTGACTGTGTTCGACCCACAAATAGTGTGCGTCGACATCGCCGGGAATCCCGTCAAGTCGCAAGTGGTTCTGTACCAGTGTCAGTTCACGTTGCACGTGACAGTCGCTCTTGTCGTCAACAGGACAATAAACTTTTTGTAGATTTGGACATTAACGGCAAAGTGATACCATTCCAGCTCGATACCGCAGCTGCAGTTTCACTTATCAATCAAGACACGTACAAACAGCTGGGCACACCTCCGTTGCGTGCCACAAATGTTAAGCTAACTACATATTCAGGTCACGGGCTCCCTGTGTTAGGACAGTGCAGCCTTCTTGCGACATACAAGGGACTAACAAAACTAGTGTCATTGTACGTCCTTCGTTCTTCTTCTGCAGTGAACTAGTTTGGTTTAGATTTATTTCGGTTGTTTAACTTGTCTATAGTAAATCAGGTCCTATCAGTGAACCAGACTGTGCCTTCAGACAGTGTTTCTCGTCTAAGTGAAGAATTTGCAGACATTTTTGCACCGGGCCTTGGTTTGGGTAAGAACTATAAAGTACATTTGGAACTGAAAGTAAACGCGCAACCGAAATTTTTCAGAGCGCGCAATGTTCCCCACGCATTGCGTGATGAGGTCGCAAGAACATTACACGATTTGGAATCACAAGGTGTGATCGAACGTGTGCAGACTTCTCTCTGGGCATCACCGTTAGTAACTTTGCCAAAACCTTTCGGAAAATTGAGACTGTGTGGACTTCAAGGCAACAGTGAATCCACAACTAGTGATTGCAACTTTTCCTTTACCCCGCCCGGAAGATCTTTTTGACAAACTGTGCCCGGGTAAATATTTTTCGAAGTTGGACCTAGCAGATGCGTACTTGTAAATACCGGTGGACGATGAATTCCAGCGCGTTTTGGTGGTTAACACGCATCTTGGTTTGTATCGATTCAAACGACTGCCATTCAGGGGTGCATCTGCCCCTGCATTGTTTCAGCAATATCTACAAACCGTTTGTGCGTCGGTCCCTACTGCAGCAAACTATCTGGACGATATTGTGATCTCCGGACAGACGGAAGAAGGACATCTAGCCAATCTCAGAACATTATTTCAGGTCTTGCGACCAAATGGTCTTCGCTTGCGGAAGGACAAATGTGTGTTTTTTGCTCGTGACTTATCCTACCTGGGACGTGTCCTCAATGCCAAAGGCATACATCCCAGTCCCGAGCACCTCCATGCCATACAAGCCTTGCCTTCGCCGCAGAATTTGAAGCTGCTACAGAGTGTGCTGGGAAAGATTAATTATTATCATCGCTATGTGCTTCACGCCTCTTCCATTTCAACTCCGCTTCATCGCTTATGCCGTAAAGGTGTTCCGTTCGTCTGGACGACGGAATGCGAACGCGCCTTTCTCCAGTTGAAATCGGCGTTGCTTTCCAATACTTGCCTTACGCCATTCGATCCCCAGAAACCCCTTTTGTTGATGGTAGATGCATCGGATTTCGGGATCGGTGCTGTGCTTGCGCACAAAGATGGATCGCACGATCGCCCGCCTTTCTCCAGTTGAAATCGGCGTTGCTTTCCAATACTTGCCTTACGCCATTCGATCCCCAGAAACCCCTTTTGTTGATGGTAGATGCACCGGATTTCGGGATCGGTGCTGTGCTTGCGCACAAAGATGGATCGCACGATCGCCCTATTGCCTTTGCGTCCAAATTGCTCTCGTCTGCTCAAAGAAATTATTCACAGATCGAGAAAGAAACATTGGCTCTCGTATTTGGTGTTACTAAGTTTCATGATTTCTTGTATGGTCGTCACTTTACCATCATCACAGACCACAAACCTTTCACATCGCTTTTTCATCCGAACAAGCCTGTACCTACGCGTACAGCACAGAAATTCATTCGCTGGTCTAGTTTCCACTCGCAGTACCGCTACGATAACTTGTATCGGTCCATTGCTAAGCACGGAAACGCCGATGCGTTGTCCCGTTTGCCTGTTGCTGAGGATAGAGCATTCGAATCTTCCGAACTTGCTTGCATGTTCATTGATGCGGAAACCGATGACGTGGTCGAATCGTTTCCGATTGATTTTCTACGTGTAGCTACAGGCACAGCTGCCGACCCTGTCCTTGCTACCGTTCTGCGTTTTGTTGCCACGCAATGGCCCTTGTCAAAGTCACGGATCGAGGATCCGTTGGTTCGCCGATTTTTTGCTTACAAGGAGAGACTTTTGGTTCGACGTGGTGTTTCGCTGTTGCGTTCTGATAATGATCAGTCCAGGGTTGTGGTCCCACGTTCGTTACAGTCCTCTGTCTTACGGCTTCTCCACCAAGGACATTGGGGTATAGTGCGAACGAAACAACTTGCTCGTCAGCACTGTACTTGGTTCGGAATCGGTGCTGCGATTACGAATATGTGCTCCTCTTGCTTGGCGTGTGCCGAACAACAATCCGCACCGCTGCGGAAATTCTTTGCATGGCCAACAGCCACTTCCTCTTGGCAACGCTTACACATCGATTTTGCTGGTCCATTCTGGAATGCTCGATGGTTGGTTGTGGTAGATTCATTCAGTAATTTTCCTTTTGTTGTCCAGATGTCTTCCACGACGTCATCTGCCACCATCCAAGCGTTATCTGTTATCTTTTGCATTGAAGGTCTTCCGCAGACTATTGTTTCCGACAATGGCTCACAATTCATGTCCGCAGAATTTCAGACATTCTGCAACGCCAATGGTATTCAACATCTGACATCCGCTCCGTTTTCGCCTCAGTCAAACGGTGCTGCTGAACGATTGGTCAGGACTTTCAAGTCCCAGATGTTGAAGTTGAAAGAGTCGCATTCTCGGGAGGACGCGTTATTGCTCTTTTTTTCCTCGTATCGCTCTCAGTCCCACGATGGTCGCTCGCCGGCTGAGTTGCTCCACGGTCGTCCTCATCGAATCTTGATGTCTTTGCTACATCCGCCGCATCAGGTTCCTGTGCAGCGGCAGAAACCTGCTTTTGCTCCAGGCGACGTTGTCTACTATCGCCACTATCGAGGTTCACGGCGTTGGCTCGAAGGGCGCATTCTTCGCTGCCTCGGCCGCGCTATGTATCTGGTTTTGGGGGCCTCTGGTGAGGTGTGTCGGCATCTCCATCAGCTGCACCTCTGCCGTCGCATGGGATCTGCCGCTCCCCATCTGCTTTCAGCGACGGTGCCGTCAGGTCAGCGCCCTGGGGACCCATCTACTGGCTCGCCTCAGCCCCAGGTGTTACCGACGCTGCCTTCCATTTTGCCCCATGGCGACGCGCCGTCGCCGCCGCCTGTTCTTCCGCCGGCGACGCCCGCAGTGGACGCGTCGCTGCAACCGCCTGGCGCCTCACTGGGTCACGCGCCGCCGCTCGCTTCCTGTGACCGGTTGTCCTCCGCCATGGAACTCCTGCCCGCGCCGGACCATATGTCGTCTTCGACCGTCGGGTGACCCGGCCCGACGGAGGTGGACCCTTCGTCCCCTCCTGTCTCTCTGCGGGCGCATACACCGTATGTTGGCGTGCACCCTGGAGCAGGTTTTCAGGCGTTTCCTAGCTCCCCTCGGACCGAATGGCCGGGTGCGGGTGGCACAGCCTCGCCTGTTGTTAGGCTCCCCACCTCGTCGCATACGTCTACATGGGGTCCTCCCCACGGCGGGCGGAAACTTTATAACACCACCGTTCGCCGATTTGCGGGGGAGGAATGTGGTGTCACCGCCAGACACCACACTTGCTAGGTGGTAGCCTTTAAATCGGCCGCGGTCCGTTAGTATACGTCGGACCCGCGTGTCGCCACTATCAGAGATTGCAGACCGAGCGCCGCCACACGGCAGGTCTAGAGACAAAATGGTTCAAATGGCTCTGAGCACTATGGGACTCAACTGCTGAGGTCATTAGTCCCCTAGAACTTAGAACTAGGCAAACCTAACTAACCTAAGGACATCACAAACATCCATGCCCGTGGCAGGATTCGAACCTGCGACCGTAGCGGTCTTGCGGTTCCAGACTGCAGCGCCTTTAACCCCACGGCCACTTCGGCCGGCCTGTCTAGAGACATTTCCTAGCACTCGCCCCAGTTGTACAACCGACTTTGCTAGCGATGGTTCACTGACAAAATACGCTCTCATTTGCCGAGACGATAGTTAGCATAGCCTTCAGCTACGTCATTTGCTACGACCTAGCAAGGCGCCATTATCAGTTGCTATTGAGATTGTAAATAATGTACAGACAAGAGCTACGTTCAACATTAATGGATTAAAGTTAAGTATTCCACCAAGTACCCCCTTTTTTCTGACGTCGACATACCTTGTCCTGTTCCAGACCTCACGCCAGCCTGCGTGAGCTTAAACGCGTGCATTTCGGCTTCCTCCAAACCCCGTGGGTTGGCTCCTGCCAATCCACAACAACCTCCTCATTCATTATATAAAACTGAAGAGGAAAATCCAAGACTTGAGTACAGTGAACAGGCCAAAATAAATGTAGGGTGCAGAGGTGAAGAGACTTGTGGAGAGCCATATCAAACCATTTTTGACAACGGCCCACAGGAACCATACCACCTCCCGTAAACAAACGAAATTCATGAACTTTTATTTTATGTAAAGCTTCAGTGTGACGCAAATAATACAGTAAATGATGGAAATTATGAGTTAATGAATTAAATGTGTGTGTTTAATCTTATTTGTGATAATGCTGTCTTTTATAAGTAAGAATTCTTGACCCAAAATAGTTAACAGTTTCTGTGCTCACTTAACACACAATAATAAGAATGGTCAGACAAAATTATTGTAAAACGTTTGGTGTAAAGAGATCTTGATAAACTGTTAACAACGTCTGATAAGGTTAATCTTCCTGTTGATAACTGTGGTAATCAGCTGGAATGACTCCAGATGAGGTTCTACTTCCAAGATATGCAATATTCTTTCTCTCATTACATCAGTCTTAACGGTACTGTTCTTTACTAATTATTATTCCATGTGCTGCCATTTAAGACTTAGGGACCTACAGAAAGGATAGCTTCTTAGACATTCAGTTTACTGTATTACTACTGATAACGACTGTAACAGTCTCGATGCCTTCCGATTCTCCGAGCCAGGCCAGGACAGGGAAGCGATGAGCCACGTGCCGTGCCGCCAGAGCTGACTCTGCTGCTTTAGCGCTGATGGTGCTGCCTACACAGCCGACCAGTCAGCTTCTGCGCAGTCAGATCAGGCGAGGTTTACCTGTAGCGGGCCTGCGAGGCTGCTCCTTCTACAGATTCCTACCCTCGACCCACCAGGTCGTGACGGACTCACTAAAAATAATGAAACCCAAGAGACTGACGTTTTCCTTATGCCTGCCCTACGCAGAGCCCATTCACCCCGTTTTGAATAAACCAGTTGTGTGTAAAGTATACATTCTTATTAATACTAAATCATCTAAATTCTGACACCCACTGCCAATCTTGGCCATCCTGTACACTGGTGTGCTGAAGAGCAATCACTTAAGCCTATTCGTGCCTACCCCAAAAGACTTCCAGAAAACAAGTGTGAATAGGAATAGCGCTCTGACTGTAAAAAAAATTTAATATATTTAATATATTTAAGATAGTTCATTTATAGGTTTTGGTGAGTGAGTTTACGAGTAACAAAATATACGACGTAAATGGCCGTATCTTTTGACTGAAGTGATTTAGAAATTTTTTAAAACGCCAAGGGACCATAGACTTTAGTACAAATTTCAGTTCGATGCTTCTACACGTTCCTGAGAAAAATAGGTCTCAACAGACGGACAGACAACCAGACGAACAAAAGACGGTCCTATAAGGGTTCTGTTTTCACCGATTGCGGTAAGGAACCCTAATAGCATTTTCTCGCGGAATAGAAACCTCAGAATTTCTGCAGATGATGCTGTTATCAATAACAAAGTATCGTCTGAAAGAAGCTGAACAAGTATTCAGTCAGGTATTGTTAAGATTTCAGAGATTGACAACTTTCCTTAAATACTCAGAAATGTAAAAAGGTGCATTTCACAAAACGAAGTAAATGTAGTATCGTATGATTATATCAATGAGTCACAATCGCAATCCGTCACCTCAAACAAATACGTGGCTGTAACAATTCGTTGGGACATGAAATGGATCGACCACTAAGTCTCCGTCTCAGGTAAAGCAGTTGACAAACTTTCCGTTCCTTGGTAGACTACTGGGGAAATGCAATCCGTCTACAAAGGAGACTCCATTCAAAGGAGACTCATCCTGGAATAATGCTCAAGCATGTGGGACACGTACCAAATATGCCTAACAGGAGACACTGAACGAATACAGTGAAGTGTAGCACGATTCATTCGGTCCTTAGGAGAATGTCACAAAGATACGGAAAGGCCTGAACCGGAGTGGCCAAGCGGTTCTAGGCGCTACAGTCTGGAGTCGCGCAACCGCTAGGGTCACAGGTTCGAATCCTGCCTCGGGCATGGATGTGTGTGATGTCCTTAGGTTAGTTAGGTTTCAGTAGTTCTAAGTTCAAGGGTACTGATGACCTCAGAAGTTAAGTCCCATAGTGCTCAGGGCCATTTGAACCATTTAACTTGACAATTTAATGGCCGCTCGGCATTAGCCTAGCGGTCTCAGGCGCTACAGTCATGGACTGTGCGGGTGGTCCCGGCGGAGGTTCGTGTCCTCCCTCTGTCATGGGTGTGTGTGTGTTTGTCCTCGGGATAATTTATGTTAACTAGTGTGTAAGCTTAGGGACTGATGACCTTAGCAGTTAAGTCTCGTAAGATTTCACACACACACAATTTAATGGACGGGCATCAACAGCGAAACTTGTGCATTTCAAATAAAAACCGTTTCACCTCCTGTATATCCTTTATTTAAGGCACGGCCAGTTTCGTAAGTTAAATTGCGTCATCAGGCGCAAATCTGAATAGAAACGAGAAAGAGCCGGTACATAAGGTTACACAAAGACCTTATCAGAGTGTTAAAGTGTGCCAATAATACAAAAGTAAACATATTAGTGAAGATAGCAAATGTCAAGTGAATAACTCATAGACTATGAGATAAGAGCCTGGAACCTGTTGTGGGCTGTATATAAACGTATTATTTTGAATTTAAAATGTAAAATTTCTTACAGCTTTTAAAAAACTAAAGAAAGTTTAAATTTTCATAATCGAGAATCGTTCTAGCAAAAGGCACGAAGGAAGAGGAGGTAAGGGGGAAAGAGCGAATGAACCAGGCTATTCATTTAAGTGATCAAAGCTAGCCAACATGGATATATGCCTTAAACATAACTTCCTAGGTCCTTCCAGTTTGACCCACATATTTCTACTGACAATCATCGCTGCTGATGTAAACACCTGACGACTCGTGAGGCTCGCCTTTCGTCCCTGCTCTGTGTTTTAAAAAATAGTTCAAATGGCTCTGTGCACTATGGGACTTAACATCTGAGGTCGTAAGTCCCCTAGAACTTAGAACTACTTAAACCTAACTAACCTAAGGACGTCACACACACCCACGCCCGAAGCAGGATTCGAACCTGTGACTGTAGCGCTCGCGCGGTTGCAGACTGAAGCGCCTAGAACCGCTCTGTCACGGAAGCCGGCTCAGTGTTTAAACTTCAGTCCATAATTTCTAAGAATGAATTGTGCTTGGTCAATATCTTTTTTAGCCAACTGTACACTCATTTTGTTTGGAACCGTTCAATTGCACAGAATACTATGATAAGAGAAGATCCTAGGGCCATTCTCCTCCACGGGGAGTTGTGAAGATGAAACATCCTGTTGATCCTGGGCCGAAGCAGTTCTACGGCTCTTTCTCTTTTCCTGTTTTAAAAGGCTCTTGTTAATACTCGGGGCAAAATGAGCGTGGTTCACATTAGAACCTGCTACGAACTGGATTGCCCTATATTAGCGTCCATAAGCTACTTTATGTAACGGGGCGTTACGTAATCCATGAAACACTGACCAGAAACCTGTCTTTTTATACTCCAGATGGTAGGAGGAAGAGCTGTGAATAGCCAAATCCGTGGTTGCTGTTTTCCTATGAATGTCGTTTCTCAAAAGGATTCCCTGACATAGTGACTGACATGTCCAAAAATGGTAACGTCCTAATTCTGGACGCTACGTTAGAGAATTCTTTAGAGAACGGCTAGGAACCAGTAACCACGAATTTGGTTCTTCACAGCTCTTCCTATCACCCTCTAGAGTGCATAAAGGCAGCTTTCCGGTCAATGATTTATAGATTATATAACACCTCATTACGTAAACTAGCATATGAACGCGAATATAGGGCCATCTAGTTCATAGGACGTTCTCATGGAAACCACGTACATTTTGTCCCGAGTAATGGCAAAAGCCTTCTAAAAAAGAAATAAAGGAAAGAGCCGTAGGACTGCTCCGGCCCAGGATCAACAGGGTATTTCATCTTCATTACTCCCCGGGAAGGAGAGTGGCCCTAGGGTCATTTCTTATCATAGTATTCAGTACTATGGCACTGTTTCAAATGCAATGGGTATGCAGTTGACTAGGAAGATATTGTTCCCACACATTTCATTCCTAGGAATAATGCGCCAAGATTTAAATACAGGGAAAGGACGAAACGTGAACAACAGACGTCGTCAGGTGCTTACAACATCACAAGTTCTGATTCAGTCGAAATATATGGATCAAACTGGAAGGTCGTTGGAAGTTATGTTTATGGAACAAATTTCTGGTTGGTATTCCAGTTATGCCTTGCGTTCAAATTTATCCGCAACGTGCCACTCAGCATCTGGTATTACATGTCGTTTTTCAGTTTTGCGTACGGGACGCGAGGGTAATGTTTTCAATATCTTCGAACACTAGATCTACCGTGCATTAAGATAATCTTCAAATCAGCCACTTAATTTTCAAAATGAATTAAGTCATAAAGTAATTTTGGCTAGCTTTGGTTACTTAAATGAATGGTGTGATTCCGTTTCGCTGACCCCTTACCTCCTCTTCCTTGGTGCCTTTGCTGAACGATTCTCGATTATTGAAAATTTTTGAGAATCGTTCAAATTTATTTTTTTGTTTTTTTTTAAATTGTAAGAAATTTTAAGAATTTAAATTCGAAATGTTATGTTTGTAAATGGCCCACAACAGGTTCTAGGCTTTTATCCCTATGGCTATGAGTTATTAATATGTTTATTTTTGTACGCTCGATTCCCAACTGTTTCCTTAAAGTTCAATATAGCTCTGTGCACTATGGGACTTAACATCTATTCTCATCAATCTCTTAGAACTTAGAACTACTTAAACCTAACTAACCTAAGGACATCACACAACACCCAGTCATCACGAGGCAGAGAAAATCCATGACCCCGCCGGGAATCGAACCCGGGAACCCGGGCGCGGAAAGCGAGAACGCTACCGCACGAACACGAGCTGCGGACCCTTAAAGTTCATCGGATGATATTTACGCATCCGCGTATGCGCCGCGTCTCTCGGGGCTATGTTTTCATAAGCTGCTAGTTCATGTATGGCAATCGCAGCATTCCGTTCCGGCGCGGCTTCGGCAGATGTACCGTTTACTCTATACTTTGTCTTTGCCCCTCCTTCATTTTCTTTTCGGTGTTTTTTATAATCTACTCTCTCGTTTCATTTGTTAACAGGTTCGTGTTTCCCGCCACATTTTTAATCCATGACTATCGGTTTATGTTAAACTTCCCGAATTTTAAAGAAAGGGTTGGGATCGGTCTGTAAAAGGGGCTTGACTACTATAAGTCTTGCGGCCACTTTTTATTACTGTGATATGGTCTTTGCGTAACACTGTCCACCGTCTCTTTCTTGTTTTTACTCAGATTTGCATCTGAGGATGTAATTTAAATTACGAAACCGGCAGTGCCTTTAATAAAGTATTTAGAACAGCTGCGGCGGATTTTATTCAATACGCTTCTGTTTTTATTGTCTGAACGGCTTATCGCCACGTTTCACTCGCGTACAGGCCTGCATTTAAGATAAATCCGAACTGAAAGGACTTCCTAACATTTAAATTTATTGTCAGTGTAAGCAACTTCATAGCACACTTCATAGTAGTTTGCGTAATATGAATGTAGAGGGAATGCTCTGTTTTATCTTGCGTTTCAAGAGCTGGCTGGACAGTCCTGGCGATCTGTGCTGTCGTATGTCCTCCGAGTTCACTACGTCGTGCGCGACGGTGTCAGCCTTGGCAGGCTGTAAACAGTTTCTGGTTTCCGCATCGCTGAGCGCCGCCTGGCGGGGTAAGGCGCTGCTATCCGCTCACATTGCCCGGGTGCGACACTGCGTACAGGGAAGCATCAGGTGCGCGCGCCTTGTGGACGAGCGTTCTGGACAGCTGCCTGCCTGCCCGTTCCTCGTAGCGGACGGTCGTGGAATCGGATCCTGCTCCGTCACACGGCGCCCACGCATCGCCAGCCGGCTTTGTTCCGCCGCGACATCATCCTCATCGCAGCGTGAAGATGGAGGCAGTGAGTGTTGAACTGTTATTTTTCTAGGCCACCGCGAGACTGCTGAACCGGAAAACGTAATAAGAAGACCCGAGAATATCTATTTTAAGTTTAGCTTTATTTGCAGCTTAACAGTGTCACGAGATGGTGCCTGGCTACTCTACTTTCATTGATGCTGCATTTGCCAACAATATCTACATCTACATACTTACTCCGCAGCCCATTGTACGGTAAACATGATGTGTTGGCAGAAGAGCCAACACCGTGTTGCTAGAGGAGGCCGAAATGCACGCGTTTAAGCTCACGCAGACTGGCGTAACGTCTGGAACAGTTAAAGGAGTTGAGTCTAATAAATAAAGCACGAAGCTCTTGGAATACTTAACTTTAATCCACAATTGGAGAACATCGCTCTTGTTGATACATGAATTATAATCTCAATATAAACTGGTAACGGCGCCTGGCTAGGTCGTAGCAAATGACGTAGCTGAAGGCTATGCTAACTATCGTCTCGGCAAATGAGAGCGTAATTGTCAGTGATCCATCTCTGGCAAAGTCTGCTGTACTACTGGGGAGAGTGCTAGGACGTCTCACTAGACCTGCCGTGTGGTGGCGCTCGGTCTGCAATCACTGACAGTGGCGACACGCGGGTCCGACGTATACTAATGGACCGCGGCCGATTTAAAGGCTACCACGTAGCAAGTGTGGTGTCTGGCGGTGACACCACAAAACATGGCGGAAGGTACCTTCTAGTACTGTTATTCCCTCTCCTGTACCACTCACAAATGGAGAGAGGGAAAATTTACTGTCTATACGCCTCTGTACGAGCCCTAATTTCTTTTATCTTGTCTTCGTGGTCCTTGAGGGAAATGTACGTAGGTGGCAGTAGAATTGTACTGTAGTCATCCAGAAATGCCGCAAATCTAAATTTTCTCAATATTCTTTCGCGAAAAGAATGTCTTCTTACATGCAGGGATTCCCATTTGAGTTAACGAAATACCTCCGTAATGGTCGCGTGTTGATCGAACCTACCGGTAACAAATCTGCAGCACGGCACTGAACTGTTTTGAGGTCTTCCATTAATCCGACGTGGCGGGGATCACAAACATTCTCTCAATAATCCGAAGACGACCATTCGCCCTCCCTACTACCGACCTTACGCTTTGCGACGTTGTGTCTGTATATTTAATCGATGTTACTGTGTCAAGCAGAAAATCACTAACACTGTATTTGATAATTAGTGCATTTTTTTGCCAATTCATCCACATCAACTTCCAGTTTTCTAAATTCAGAGCATACACCAAATAGATGTTGTGTCTAAGTCATTATGTATTCCTCTGTACTTTCCGGTACAGGTATACGGCAGAATCATCAGCAAACAGTCGCAGATTGCTGCCCACCGTATCCGTCAGGTTGTTTATGTATAAAGCTGAGTTTCGCACGACCTATGCTTTCTAAACCGTTGCTGATTTGGGGACGGAAGCTTTTGGCTCAAGAAACTTTATTATGTTTGATCTTAGAACATGCATAAGAATTCTGCTGTAGACAGATCTTCGGCATATTGGTATGGAGTTTTGCTGGTCCGTTCATTTTCCTTTCTTATATACGATAGTCACCTGTGGTCTTTTTCCGTCGCTTGGAACTTCGCGCTGGATTTGAGTTTGGCCTTAAATGCAAAAATACTTTGTATAAATCGGAATTGGGAATCCATTCGAACTTGGCGAGTTTCCTGTTTTTAATTGTATCAGTTGCTTCTCAACACCAGGGATTATTTCTGTATGTTGTGCGACGGTTAAACGATGGTATGACTGTATGATCCTCCTCCGTGAATGATGTTTTAACCGTGATATTTAAACCTTCAGCTTTCTTTTTTCTGTCTTCTATCACCACACCATTTTGTTTAGACGAGTGGCTGCATAGAATCCTTCCACAAACATAATAATTTAACTTCGGACAGAATTTTCGCGGATTCTCGCCAAGATCATTTGTTAAGGTATGACGGGGCAAGTTGTATGCTTCACGCAAGTCTTTTTTTACATGCCAGATTTTCTATTAACTGTTGCCTGTTGCCACTTGTTTGTTTTTTGACCGAGAATGTAACAATTTCTGCTTTCTCAGCATTTTCCTGATATTGTTATTAAATCAGAGCGGGTAGTTTCCGCCTCGGCACATACGTCTCCAGAGCACGATTTACAGTCGGATTAAATCTGGCCACACTTCCTCTACGTCCGTCGTATCGGAACTAAATGATGTCCATTCACTGCTTAGTAGGATGCTAACAACTGCTAATCTGCTCTTTCTAGTATAAAAACTCTCCCAGTATTCTTGATAGATCTGTTACCTTTGGAAATCGTCGTTATGATGTCATGACCACTGATACCTGTCTCTCTACTGACACTATCGATAAGGTCCGACTTCTTTGCACCTAGAAGGTACAGAATATTTCCATTGGGTGTGGGTTGTCTAACTAGCTGCTGAAGACAATTTTCGAAAATGTGCTCAGAACTAAACTTTCTGTCCATTCCACCTGCAATGAATCTACAGAGGTCAAGGCTATATTCTATAAGTTAAAATCGCATTTCCGCGCTGTTGAGTGCAGACTTCCTTTGAATGATTCTATTACTGTTACGGCGGAATCGCGTGGCCGGTAAAGACATACGATGATTATCTTGAGTTCACCTGCGCCGGTTACACACATCCACATGAATTTCGCAGTCAGACCTCTATGGGCACAATATTTTAGTCCGCTGCCGTGAACAGTCCCTCAACTCTGGTGTCTAACCTGACTTTTCGATGTACGTTCCACGCCTCGCTAAATATTTCACTGTTTTATATTTTGGGTTTCATCCAGCTTTCGGTTCCGAGTGTAATTTGAACGCAACAACTTTCCTGTAGAGCGTTAAATTCAGGTACTTTGTTACAAATACTCCGGTAAAACTTACCGTTAAAACTTTGATAGTCAAAGTGTCAATATTTTGTACGCTGTCTGATTTAGCCCCACGCGGTCGGCGAACGAGCATTCATCAGAAGACCTCAAACTATCGCATAGCCTTTTTCTTTAAAGAAGAAAAGGAATGTAGGCTCCGCACGTACTCTGCTATCCTACCCGACAAGTTGCTTGCTCTATATAGTGCAGTACAACACTGACTTGTAATGGCAAGTCCTTCAACTCTCCACCCCATAACCCAAGTCCATAAATCTTGAGCTAACATTTTCACAGAATCGACAGAGCCTCTGGTTCAGACGCTCCACTCGGCTCCATAGTAAAGGACCCGATCAATTCTAGCTAAATTATGAACTCTGTTTGAACCCCGTGAGAGAAGCCAGCAGTCTTCATCACTTCCGCGAGCTTCACCCATGAACGAGGGATGCCCTCAGAATCCATGCTACAGGCATCACTGATGTCGACATGAGCCTCAGCTTAAAGATGACAGCACCCGGTACCCTCGATATTTAGTTTTGGGTCGACAGAAGCGTCCGATTCCACGCGTCGGCTTCGACCCGTGACGTAAGGGTGTTGTCGTGTGTGACGTCATGACGGCGAGGAGTTTGGTTTGAGTGTGGCTGTCTCCAGTTCTGTTTTATCTTATTTTATTTACTTTTCTGATCCGCTCGTTCTATCTCGTGAGATTTTTTTAAATTTAAAAACAGTTATTACTTATTTTAATTATCTGTTTCCTCCAATTTCTGTTTTAGTTTATTATATTTATCTTTCTGATCTGTTCGTTCTATCCCGTGAGATTTTTTTTAAAGACAAAAAACACTAATCAGCTTTTGAAGCATGTTTATCTTCTATGGGTTGCAGGGGTTACGACCCCTGGGGAGGTGGGTGGGTATTCATGCATGGCTGTCTTCACTTACACGTTGTTGCTACGCAAGGCGTCTAAATTTGTTTATATTTAGTTTGCCCCCCACCCAAAACACCCCATTCCCCGCGCTTGTCCCGTTAGTGTCATTAGGCTTCTTGTGGAAAGTGTGTGTATTTGTTTTTGTTTCCGCCATATTTGTGACGTCATGGGTCAAAGCAGACGGGCGGGATCGGACGCTTCCGTATTTCCTTAGTTTTTACTATTTAGTTGTTGACTTGTTTAAATGTAGTGTGGCGCTATGCTATTTCTGTTATTAGTTTACTATTTCTGTGAAATGGGGGAAAATTTTTAGAATATAGGTTGAGACAAGGAATGGTTATGACTAGCAGGTGTGATAGTAAATTGAGCAACACAGGTGTTACTAGTTGCCAGAGTGGCTACTATTTCTAATGTTATTTAATTAATGATTAAAATATACGATACTGACTTTAAACACTGATCCACGAGTAAGATTTTTGTATATAATTTTAAACGTTCTGTACAAATTGTCGGAATTACAATTAATTGAAATGAAGTTATGAAAACGAAGCCACTGCCACCTACCGGACACAGGCCGTAACTTGAGAGAGCAACAGTGCCTTGACTTGGCAGAAAGAGTGGCCAAATTTGAATCAGGTGTTAAGGTTCTGCCTGTTCCCGCCTCTATCGTAACGCTGCGAGAGTTTCCTTGTTTGCCCTCAGTTCTGCGTGAGTAGTCGTTGTCCACGTCACATCGTGGTTTGTCTCTCGCCGTCTCGTGTTTGTTATTCCATTTTGACGCGGCGTTGTCTTGGTTCGTGTTGACGTCCATGGTTCCCAGGAACGTTCCACGCAGTTTTAGTTCTGACAAGTCCACGCATCATGTGCCTCCCAGTTTGTTAGAAATTCATGATTGATTGGCTTGTAGATACGATCAAGGTCACTTCAGACCAGTTTCACACGTCTTACTTAGATTCTGAATCGTATGCGTTTTTAGTCAAGATTCTAGACCCGCTTCAGATTAACGGGCTCGCTTTGCAGCACGGACAAGAAGTCCCTTTGATTCGTCGCGATGACTCTAATAGTTTGGTTATTCTGGCGAACGTGGAGGTAGAATACACGAATGACTGACGACAGTTTCCTCAAGACAGTTCTGCTTCCGTTTGGGGATATACGGAATATATGGATCGAACGCTGGTCCGCTCAACATCGTTTGCAATTTTATAGCGGAGTTCGATCCGTGGACATGGGTGTCAAACTGAATATTTGAAGGTACATATAATTTACACAGGACAAGAAGATATTTGTCTTATATGTAAGGAGAGTGGACACTTCCGAACAAATTGCTCGTGTCGTGTTACGGTCTTAAAATCCACTTACTAACAACGTAAGAAGCTAACTTTAACGGACCTGGATTCCCTAGTGTCAGCCACTGTGCCTAACAGAGTTTCTGAGGGGCGAAACGAGTCATTTCGTGATGGTCCTAGCGCATTTCCGCCGTTACCTCCCATAGGCACTTTGCCACTGTAGCTTCCGCGCCGGCACCAACTCCACTTCAAAACAAGCGTAGACGGATGCAAGATGTTGAGTCAGATGATTCCTCTTCGCTGCTCCGTTCGATGAAAATATTCCAGTGAGGAAGCCTCATCTCCCTGAGTTTAGACCGGATGATAACATGTCGGTTACTGTTCAAGATTCGAAAGCGTCCCGCAATCCCTCCGACCTGACTCCCTAGACCGAGAGCGCCCATTCGGAATCACGCGAGGACAGACATGTTACGGAGCTCCGTAATATATCTATGGACGTGCCAGACATCGCTGAGTCTGTAATGTATTCCTACAATCCTTCTGCGGCCCCGTATGGGGAAAGTACGCCACAAGCCACTGCTGTTTAGAACCTGATCGGTCCAAGTGTGCAAGCGGGACATGTGATGGTAAAAGACGAACCGTCAGTTTTCTTTTTCATTGATTTCTAGGAGCCGAACCACCCACCTGTGAAAGAGTGGGGTGTATCCTCTGTACCTGATGTTGAATTTGCGCACGATTCCTCCACCCCCCCCCCCCCCCCCAAATCCCCTTCTCCAATCACATTGCCCCATGAGGCAGTCGCCTTCCCCAACAGCCTCGTCAGTGTTTTCTACCTGAGCGCGCGGCATCGCGGAAAAGCAAAAGCAGAAAGAGGGTGGGAGAGAGGGATCCACCTCTCTCTACTCAGATTCATTCGTTGACTCTGCCATGCCGGCCGTGGTGGTCTCGTGGTTCTAGGCGCGCAGTCCGGAACCGCGGGACTGCTACGGTCGCAGGTTCGAATCCTGCCTCGGGCATGGATGTGTATGATGTCCTTAGGTTAGTTACGTGCAAGTAGATTTAAATTGGCTCTAAGCACTATGGGACTTAACATCTGGGGTCGCCATTCCCCTCAAGTGGTTCTAAGTCTTGGGGACTGATGACCTCGGATGTGAAGTCCCATAGTCCACAGAGCCATTTGAACCATTTTACTTAAGATTCAAATGAAGACGTGGTATTTTTTGCAAGAAGCGTTATTTGACAATTTTTCTATTTCCAGTTTTTCTACTTTCTTTAATGTGGCTCCTGAACTATCTACTGGTACAGCGTTATTTTATATACAGAAAATACCACTGACTGATTTCTAAGTTCTTGATATTCGTCGAAGAATAAGCTGCATTTCTTGTAACCTTAATTTATATCTTATTTATTCCCCTTAGGAATATGGTCGTTCCACAGATGACGCGCGTTTTTATAAAAAGGATGTACTTTATTTATTTCGTAAAACTCCGCAGAAACTTCTGTTACGTGAAAATTTTAATTGTTTTGCGTCCTGTGGATGAAACCCATAATTTTAATTTCAGGAAAGAACTAGACTGTTTGGTCCGTTCTTCGCTAATACGAAATGGGTGGATCTGTCAACATTCCACTCTCGTATACGCACTTTACAGCTACTTCCCGCAGCCGATTCGATGGCTTTTTTCTTTCTGACACTTCATGTGGACAGCTGTTAGCGATAGACGTGATACCAGCTTGTTTCACTGATCACTGTGCCGAAGCTTCAACTTTAAATCATGTGCTGCAACCAGTAAAACTATATGGCCTGCTCTTGATGCTGAACACATCCATCTTAAAGACCCCTTCCATCGAGATTATCGTTAGAGAGGTTTGAGCTCGTAGCTTTCGTTCGCAGGACCCTTACCCTTGTCTTACGGAATGGTGGTCATGGCATGCCAAACTTTTGCTCCGGAAAGCATTAATGCATTACGGCGCTGAGAGAGCGAGGTATCTCCGTCGGACGCAGGAATTTTATTACTCCGTCTTGCGTCAACTTTATGACGGTGCCAGGCCAACTCCCTTACGGATTATGAAAGTCCTCCATGTTATGGCGAAGCATTTTCAGTTAAATAGACAACAACTGGAAGGACTCAGGGTGCGATCAAAATCCCGCTCCTTCCCACAGGATGAGCTGACCACCTTATATCACCTTATCCGGTGGCGGAAGCGTCGAAAACGAGCATATATCACATCCCTTACAAAAATTGTCACATACTGACATCCCGATGTAACATTTCTAAAGCGATCTTTAATTTCTTAAGACTTTTATGATATCCGCGCTACTGATGCGATTCTCCCTGATAGATTTAGTCCTCTCCTGGACTGTGTGGTTACTATCGCATTAAATGATGATTTTCTAAGTAATTTTACTTGTGTGGTGTCCAAAATTAAAGCGACAAACGGAATTTTACAAGGTTTCGTTTATTTTCCCACAAAACAGTGTAAACATGTGATAGAAAAGTAGAAAAAATGTAACGAATACAGAACATAAACACCTGCAACATGCAGAGTAGACGAAAATATCAAAAAATGGTTCAAATGGCTCTGAGCACTATGGGACTTAACATCTGAGGTCATCAGTCACCTAGAACTTAGAACTACTTAAACCTAACTAACCTAAAGACATCACATACATCCACGCCTGAGGCAGGATTCGAACCTGCGACCGTAGCGGTCGCGCAGTTCCGGACTGAAGCGCTTAGAACCGCTCGGCCACAGAGGCTGGCACGAAAATTTCTTCATTTTTTCGAACTTAACAGATTGGCACACACATCCCGTCAACTGGGTAACGTGCTCAGTATGGGTAGTGACGACCTCTGACAGCAATACAGACTTGGCAACTACGGAACATGCTGTGAATAACGTCATCAATGTCATGTTGAGCCAATAATACCCATTCTTCCTGTGGAGCTGCTGACAAGTCTTGGAGAGTGGTTGGTGGATGTTGACGTGATGCAGCCCGCCTCCCTAGTGCATCCCAGACATGATCTATGGGATTCATATCGGGAGAGCAAGCAGACAATACCATGCGTGCAGTATCTTCAGTTTCAAAGAAAACATCAACCACTCGTGTTCTATGAGGGCGAGCATTATCGTCCATCAGAAAAAAGTCTGGGAGCACAGCATCTCACAGCAACCATACGTGACGTCCTAAGCCCTCGTCACGACACCTGATGGCAGTTAACCTTTCCGATTCACCCGTACAATTTCATGAAGCGATGTTCGAGTGATCAACATAATCCCTGCCCACATCATTAGCGATCCTCCTCGATATTGGTCTCTTTCCACAATGTTTTGGTTTCGAAATCGTGTTCCACATTCACTTCAGATGCGAATACGTCGGCAACTACTTTCCAGACCAAACCTGGCCTCATCTGTGAAAAGAACTTCGGCCCACTGTTGGACTGTCCATGTATCCAATTAGCATGTTGACGACTCTGCTTCCCTTCGGTGAAGACGCGTCCGAGGCACACATACGGCAGGTCTCTGACAGTAAAGGACAATCTGTCGAAGCCTGCTCTACACCGTTTGCCTTGATACAACACGTCCAGTGTATGCTGAGAGGGCAGATGCCAGTTGCCACGCCCAACTAAGGCGGTTCCGTCGTGCCCTTACAGCCAAATAAGTCCCCCAGGGGGTCCACAACTCTTTTGTGGATACGTGCGTAGCGAGCACGGGACCCCGAGCTAATGTGGCTCTCCTTCCTTTCTGGGCTGCATACCTTCCTTTTCCGCATCCTTCCCTATCCCCCATCTTCGCCCCCCCTCCCCTTACCTCTGGCACTTTCCTTCCCTTTCTCCATCTCTGGGAGTATGGTTTGTGCCTACGTTCGGAGATGGACGCTCGTAAATGTAACGAATTCTTCGCCTTCTCTGCTTGTATGTCTTCATCCTTCCTTTGTCCTTCTCTTTTCCTTACCTCTTCTCTTTACCCTTTTCTCCGCTGCGGCGTTTGAGACCTCTCTTCTTTCCTTTCCCTTTCTTTGTTTTTCCCTTTCTCTTTCTTCCTCCCCGTGCGTGTCTGAAGGCCGACCCACGTATTTTCGTGCGTAGCCGGTGACGGGGTAACGCGTAATTCCCCGCCCCGGGTAGACAGGTAGGACACGTACGTACCCCCTGGTAATGGCCAGGCTCAGGGAGGGGTGATTACCCGAGCTGATACCTTCCGAATGTGCCGATTGGTCCCTCCGTCCGTTTGTCGGGAGGTGTGACCTGAGGTGTGAACAATCACCTAAGGCGGGAGTGCCCTCAGAGAGGGCCCCCACAAGGGAGGAGCGCGCCATCGGAGACGCCGGTAATCATGGGGGATTCTTCCACAATGGTTTCTTCATCTTCCACTATGTCTGCTCACAAGCGTAAGTTCACTGAGTCTCAGCCACAGACAGTTCTTCCATCTTTGCCACAGTTCCTTGTTGTTTCTCGGTCTGACGAAGGTCACGACTTCTCCACGGTCAACCCTTTCATTATTCAGAAAGGTGTCGACGCAATTGCAGGTCCTGTAAAGTCTTGTTCCAGATTACGGAATGGCACATGGTTGTTAGAAACAGTCAGTGCCCTCCAGGCACAAAAATTGCTGCGTACTTCACTGCTGCACACCATCCCTGTCCAGGTTGAAGCGAACTGCACTTTAAATTCCTCGCATGGAGTCGTTTATACACGCTCCCTCGATGGATCATCTGACGAAGAAATTCAGCACTACCTGTCTGACCAGGGCGTAATGGCTGTTCATAGAGTTATGAAAAGGGTTGACACGAACATCAATCCAACCCGCACTGTCTTCTTGACATTTGACAAAGTTCAACTCCCAACGAAAATCAAAGCAGGCTATGAGATAATTTCCGTTCGCCCTTACATCCCTAACCCTACGCGTTGCTATCGGTGTCAGCGGTTCAATCACACCAGCCGGTCCTGTTCCAATCCAGCCAAATGTGTTACGTGTGGCAAAGATGCCCATAAGGGTGCTTGTCCACCTCCATCCCCTCGTTGCATCAACTGTATGGGTGACCACGCTGCTTCCTCTCGAGATTGCCCCATTTTTAAAGACGAAAAGCTCATTCAGGAAATCAGAGTGAAGGAAAAGGTGTCGACCTTTGCTGCTCGAAAATTATTCGCCAGTCTACAGCCCACCGTGCCCCAGACAACGAAAATACAGCACTGTCCTTGATTCTCCTCGGCCAACAAAGGAGGCGGCCACGCAGACTTCCAACCTCACCTTTAGTGCCACAGTCGTCAGATCGGCCAGCGCAAAGATCGCCCGTTCCACCTCACCACTTTCGCCTGCCCACTCTATGGCTCACCCTTCGTCGGGTTCTGCTAAATCTCGAGCCCAAAAGTCAGACACCAAGACTTCGAAAAAGGAGCATACTCGTGAAGATTTTTTATGTACCCCAACTTCACAACCATCGGTTCCTCCTTCATCTAAACATCATGTTTCCAAGAAGGCTAGTAAGAAACCCAGTTCATCTCCTCCTCCGCTAAGGCGTGTCTCATCTACAGAACCACCTGGCGGTAATAGCCCTCGGCCGTCTTCTGGTCGCCGAGGTGCACTGCTGGCGGCCGATCAACCGGCCGATCGCAGGTGGCAGGAGCTGCTCCTGAACAACCTATGGATCAGGATCTTCTGCCTTCGGCTGAATGCTATTCCATTCTGTCGGTCGCAAGCTCTAAGCAGTCGCTGAGTTGACGGCAACCTTGGTCACATTCCTCCATTTTATGTTCACCCTATGTCCATTATCCACTGGAATATCCGCGGCCTTCGAGCCAATCGGGATGAATTGTCGATCCTCTTACGATCCTACTCGCTGGTCATCTTCTGTCTTCAGGAAACAAAGCTGCGTCTCCATGACCGCTTTGTTCTCCCCCATTTTCAGTCCGTCCGATTTGATCTCCCCTCTGTTGAAGGCACTCCAGCACATTGGAGGACTCATGATTCTTCTCCATGATACTCTCCATTATCACCCAATCCACTTAAACACTTCCTTCCAAGCTGTCGCTGTCCGTCTTTCCTTTTCTGGATATACCTTTTCTCTTTGTACTGTATAAATTCCATCGTCCACACCAATGGCACGAGCTGATCTCCTTCATCTTCTTGGTCAGCTTCCACCCCCCCATTTGCTGGTTGGGGACTTCAATGCCCACCACCCGCTTTGGGGATCTCCACATCCTTGTCCACGTGGATCACTATTGCTAGACGTCTTCCACCAAGCGGATCTAATTTGCCTCAACACTGGGGACCCTACATTTTTGTCTGCCTCCACGACAAATTTCTCTGATTGGGACCTTTCGGTCGGTACTGTTCCGGTAGCTCGGCGCTTCGAATGGTTCGTCCTTGATGATACACACTCGAGTGACCACTTTCCATGTGTCCTTAGACTGCAGCCTCAACAGCCATATATGCACCCGCGACGCTGGAAGTTTGGCGAAGCCGATTGGACACTTTTTTCGTCTCTAGCGACATTCGAAGACCGTCACTTTCCTAGCGTCGACGATGAGGTCACACATATTACAGACGTTATTCTTACAGCTGCGGAACGTTCAATACCACGCACCTCCGCATTGCCACGGCGTCCCCCAGTTCCTTGGTGGGACGAGGCATGCCGTGAAGCAATACGTGAGCGGCGACATGCTCTTCGCGTTTTCCGCCACCATCCTACTTTGGACAACTGTATCCGCTATAAACAGTTCCGAGCGCGATGCAGTCGCGTCATCCGCGATAGCAAGAAGGTAAGCTGGAAATTCTTTACTAGCTCATTTAACACCTTCACTCCCTCCTCGGAAGTTTGGAGTCGAATTTGACGTTTCTCAGGCGCGCCTAGTTTCTCCCCGGTCTCTGGGCTCACTGTCGCGCATGATACGTTAGTGGACCCCGTCGCAATTTCTAACTCATTGGGTCAACTCTTTGCTGAGATTTCGAGCTCTTCAAATTACCCGCCAGCGTTTCTCCCGAAGAAACGTGCAGCGGAAGTGCGACCTCTTGCTTTCTCCTCTCAAAATCGCGAAAGCTACAATACTGTTTTCTCCATTCGGGAACTCCAACATGCACTCTATTCTTCTCGCTCCTCCGCCCCAGGACCGGATGGTATCCACATCCAAATGTTGCTGCATTTATCATACCATAGTCTGCGTTACCTCCTTCGCCTTTATAATCGAATTAGGACCGATAGTACTTTTCCCAGACGATGGCGGGAAGCTATCGTCGTTCCTGTTCCGAAACCTGGAAAGGACAAACATCTCATTTTTGGCTATCGCCCCATTTCTCTCACGAGTAGTGTATGTAAGGTTTTGGAGCGTATGGTGAATTGCCGTTTAGCTTGGTGGCTGGAATCCCGCAGTCTTTTAACACCTGCCCAATGCGGTTTCCGAAAGCATCGTTCTGCAGTTGACCATCTTGTTGCTCTCTCCACTTGTATCATGAACAATTTTCTCCGAAAACGCCAAACAGTAGCAATATTTTTTGATCTGGAGAGAGGATACGGTACCTCTTGGAGGACAGGCATCCTCCATACACTTTTCTCTTGGGGCTTTTGAGGTCGGCTGCCCCGTTTTCTTCACGAATTTATGGCAGAGCGTACATTTTGAGTGCGGTGAACACCACTCTCTCCCGTACTTTCTCCCAAGAAAACGGGGTACCCCAGGGCTCCGTGCTAAGTGTTGTACTGTTTGCCATTGCCATAAATCCTATTATGGATTGTCTCCTTCCTGATGTCTCGGGCTCCCTCTTTGTGGACGATTTTGCGATCTACTACAGCTCTCAACGGACCAGCCTTCTTGAGCGACGTCTTCAAGGATGTCTCGATCGCCTCCACTCTTGCAGCATCGAAACCGGCTTCCGTTTTTCTCCCAGTAAGACAGTTTGTGTTAATTTTTGGCGACGTAAGGAGTTTCTTCCACCCAGTCAACCTTCCGTTTTCGGACGTCGCTAAATTCTTGGGTCTTATGTGTGACAGAAAACTGTGCTGGTCCTCTCACGTTTCCTATCTTTCGGCTCGCTGTCTGCGATCCCTCAACACCCTCCGTGTCCTGAATGGTACCTCCTGGGGAGCGGACCGAGTGGTCCTTCTCCGCCTCTATCGCGCCTTAGTGCGCTCGAAATTGGACTATGGAAGCATAGTTTACTCCTCTGCTCGGCCGTCTATTCTTCGGCAACTCGACTCTATCCACCACCGTGGATTACGTTTAGTGTCTGGAGCTATTTACACCAGCGCTGTGGAAAGCCTCTATGCTGAGACTGCTGAACCTCCGCTGTCCAATCGGCGAGCTGTCCTTCTGAGTCGTTATGCTAGCCATCTGTCTTCCATGCCTGCTAATCCGGCCCATGACATTTTTTTCGACGCCGCCTTGGATGTAGGGTATGCAGGCCGCCCTTCCTCCCTACTACCACCGGGAGTCCGCTTCCGTCACCTGCTCCATTCTCTTTCCTTCCGCTTTCCTAAAACCTTCTTCACAACTTGGGGCACAGCACCGCCTTGGCTCCGTCCCCGGATCTGCCTGCTACGTGACCTTTGTCAATTCCCCAAGTATGGTAGCCCTTCACTTGTTTATCGTCGGGCATTTGCTGCTCTATGTGCACAACTGTAGGAAGCCACATTTATTTACACCGATGGCTCGAAAACATCGTTAGGTGTAGGGAGTGCCTATATAGTTTGCGACACCCCAAATCGATTTCGGCTTCCCGACCAGTGTTAGGTTTATACTGCGGAGCTTTACGCTGTTCTCCAGGCTGTCCACTACATCCGCCGCCATCAGCGGATACAGTTTCTTATCTGTTCAGATTCTCTCAGCTCTCTCCTCAGTCTCCAAGCTCTGTACCCTGTCCACCCTCTGGTCCACCGGATTCAGGACTGCCTGCGCTTGCTCTATTTGGGGGGCGTCTTCGTGGCGTTCTTCTGGCTCCCAGGACACGTTGGTATCTGTTGCAATGAGGCGGCCGATATAGCGGCCAAGGCTACAGTCTCTCTTCTTCTGCCAGCTATTCGATCGATTCCCTTCGCCGATCTACGGAGCGTTTTATGTCGTCGTGTTGTTCTTTTATGGCACGCACATTGGTCGACACTTCCCCATAATAAATTGCGGGACGTGAAAACTCTTCCCTGTGCTTGGATCTCTTCCTCCCGAACGCGTTGTCGGGAGGAGGTAATTTTAACTAGGCTCCGGATAGGGCACTGTCTTTTTAGCCATCGACATCTTTTAAGCGGCGATCCTCCCCCACTCTGTCCCCACTGCTCTCAGCTATGGACGGTATGACACCTTTTAATTGAGTGCCCTTATTTTACTCCGTTACGCACCCGTCTACAGCTGTCGCCTGATATATTCGTCCATTTAAGCAGATGACACGCGCTCGGCCGATCGCGTTCTCGAGTTCATTAGTGCCAGTGAGATGACGTCAGTCATTTGAAGCTCTTTTTGGTGACAACCAACCCCTTTCTGTTGTGGATTTTTAAGCTTTCCTTCTGCTTTTAGTTTCTCCAATTTTGTGAGGTTCGTTCCCATTGCTGCTGCCTTCCATTTTCGTTTTTACCGTTTCCTAAGTCACAGACCGGGCGCTAATGACCATAGCAGTTTTGCGCCCTAAAACCACAACAAAACCAAAAAATCCAAATAAGTCCTCTCTTTCTGATGTCTCACGTGGTCGATGCCTACCACACAGAGGCCGCGCAACTCTAGTTGAAACTCACTTCCCGAAAGTTTCTGATACAAAAGTCGCGCGTTATGGGTATCCAGTCTACTTGGAGAAAAGCGTTTAAAATTAGATTAACTCTGATTTTTATACCGAAATTAGCTCACTAGTTCCTCATCTTAGAGCATCTTTAAGGAGTGATGTGACATCATGTTATCCATAGACCTGATAGCAAGCGACTCCTCTCGAGGTACTCTCCTATATGCCCACCCCGCTTTTCGCACGGGAGCAGCTTAATTCTGATTGGCTGTTGATCTAAACGACCAATCAAAACGTTTTTTCCAAATCATTCTTGTGGCAAATCTTGCCGTATCCAATCACTAATTTGATAGTAATTAATATCAGCAAAACATCAATATCTTGTATTTTGTGTAGTAAAAAAACGAAGTGCGGAACATTCATCAAATTGATAAATAAACTTATTCCGCCTCTCACTTCCATTCTGGCCACTTTTATATACAAGCAAGCACACACCGACATACGTCACCTGAATCCTGGTTGCAACATAACTTCCCCACAGGCGTGCCTTACTGCAACGAATGTCATCTCTTAATAACTTGTTGCGTTACAGTACTTCAAAATCTAATTCAAGGGCAAGCCTTATTTGGTGCAAGGTGTCTATTATGGAATCAATCGAAATGATAATATAAAAAGTATATAGACGGCTACAATAAAATTAAAAATATGATTGGGTCGTAGTACTGCGTATGTGGATAGGGCAAATCCATGCCCTGCGTCAAAGGTTACTGTAAACAGGGGCTGTAACAATGATGAAAATACAGTAAATGGGCTGAGTACGAGGTCCATATTTAGTATAATGGCTAAGGGATGAGACGGAATACGTTACATCTGCAACTCCTGAGGGTGTACACTGACCAAGCTTCAGATTAATGCACGAGACGTTTAAATACTAAATGACTGCCAAATGAGACCTGCTAAGTGCTGGATCCAACATACAGTGTGAAGATTGCCTGTGGGACAGGTTACGTATGAGATTTGGGAGTAATGCCATGGTACACTCAGACTGTTTTACTATAAGCGCCTGCATATCCGTAAACACACACTTTAGTCATAAACCAACCAATTCAGTAACATACAGTCTCTTCTACTAGCTTACCTAAACATAATATACGATCAAAAATGCTAAAAAAATTATGGTCAGCTGACTCTAACTGGTCGTTTAGAAAGTGATCTGGATGTCTCTCTCTCTGTCTATCTATCTTTCCTTTAAGTCGTCTGGCCGTATATACTTAATGCTAACCATGAGCAGCCGACCGGTTCATCAGTTACATAACATATAAATATTCATCCTGCGTATGTTAGTGCTCGCAAAACTCGAAAATTTTGACACAAGGTTGCATTCGAAAAAGAGCTTGTTTTCGTGTACCTATTTTTTAAATATATACTATGTATAAAAAAACACGTAATACGTAAAATTGAAACGTCGTAACCAAAAATCTCTAAAATTCCTTGACCGATTTACTTCAAACAAATTTTGCAAACAAATTTTTACACGATATTCTAATGAACATTCAGACGGGCACAGGCTAATATAGGGGAAACACTGTTCCCAAAAATCTCAAAACGTTCTCGATAGCCGGCCACCGTGACCGTGCGTTTCTAGGCGCTTCAGTCTGGAACCGCGCGACTGCTACGGTCACAGGTTCGAATTCTGCCTCGGGCATGGATGTGTTCGATGTCCTTCGGTTAGTTAGATTTCTTACTGCTGTTAACGTCAAACCTTGCAATATCCTTTACATAGAGCTATTTTTAAAAAGGGTTTTTTACTGTTGTCTTTATAATGTGTGTGTGTGTGTGTGTGTGTGTTTTAAGTTAAAATCTCATTATTGGCAAGTGGCTAATATCATACCTGGTAATCTTTTCATAATGAAAACTGTCAAGCTATTTGAAATTATTTTTTTTAAACAGGTGCCAGACTTAAAATTTTATTATTGAGAAAGTTTAAAATAAACAGGTATCTTCAGCAGTGTGTGTTATTTCACCAGCACCTCCTGGTCCCTACTTCCACGATAACGTTTTGGAATAAAACGTGTACTCTAGTTGTTGTTTGTGAACCGCCCTAATTGACGGTTCATTACTGGTAGCAGAGCGTGGTTGTACGTTCGCTACCTGATCCTCTTGACTTGCTGGTGGGAAGTTTTTTTAGTTAGTATTTATTACTATTTTGTTTTATTTTGTTTGTTCACATTTACTTAAAGTGTATATTCCAGGGTGTGATGGCGGTGAGGGAGTGCCCGGGCTTAGGATTGCTCCGGCGCGAGCAGATTTTGTACGAAATTAAAATTTGTGGGATTGACAAGGAGGGCACGGTTCCAGAGCTGGCCGCATGTTTACGAGATTCCTTGCAGCGGCCTGTTGTTACTAAGAAAGTCATTGGTCTGCCGGCCGGCGTAGCCGCGGCCGTTGAGGCGATGGGTGAGTTGGAAAAGTCTCTTAGTTGGTATTCAGTAGATCAGCCTAGCTAGAAACAACTTACTAGATTACGTGCACATTTGGTGCATAATTCTAACTGGATTTCTGACTTAGAGCAAATACACTCCTGGAAATGGAAAAAAGAACACATTGACACCGGTGTGTCAGACCCACCATACTTGCTCCGGACACTGCGAGAGGGCTGTACAAGCAATGATCACACGCACGGCACAGCGGACACACCAGGAACCGCGGTGTTGGCCGTCGAATGGCGCTAGCTGCGCAGCATTTGTGCACCGCCGCCGTCAGTGTCAGCCAGTTTGCCGTGGCATACGGAGCTCCATCGCAGTCTTTAACACTGGTAGCATGCCGCGACAGCGTGGACGTGAACCGTATGTGCAGTTGACGGACTTTGAGCGAGGGCGTATAGTGGGCATGCGGGAGGCCGGGTGGACGTACCGCCGAATTGCTCAACACATGGGGCGTGAGGTCTCCACAGTACATCGATGTTGTCGCCAGTGGTCGGCGGAAGGTGCACGTGCCCGTCGACCTGGGACCGGACCGCAGCGACGCACGGATGCACGCCAAGACCGTAGGATCCTACGCAGTGCCGTAGGGGACCGCACCGCCACTTCCCAGCAAATTAGGGACACTGTTGCTCCTGGGGTATCGGCGAGGACCATTCGCAACCGTCTCCATGAAGCTGGGCTACGGTCCCGCACACCGTTAGGCCGTCTTCCGCTCACGCCCCAACATCGTGCAGCCCGCCTCCAGTGGTGTCGCGACAGGCGTGAATGGAGGGACGAATGGAGACGTGTCGTCTTCAGCGATGAGAGTCGCTTCTGCCTTGGTGCCAATGATGGTCGTATGCGTGTTTGGCGCCGTGCAGGTGAGCGCCACAATCAGGACTGCATACGACCGAGGCACACAGGGCCAACACCCGGCATCATGGTGTGGGGAGCGATCTCCTACACTGGCCGTACACCACTGGTGATCGTCGAGGGGACACTGAATAGTGCACAGTACATCCAAACCGTCATCGAACCCATCGTTATACCATTCCTAGACCGGAAAGGGAACTTGCTGTTCCAACAGGACAATGCACGTCCGCATGTATCCCGTGCCACCCAACGTGCTCTAGAAGGTGTAAGTCAACTACCCTGGCCAGCAAGATCTCCGGATCTGTCCCCCATTGAGCATGTTTGGGACTGGATGAAGCGTCGTCTCACGCGGTCTGCACGTCCAGTACGACCGCTGGTCCAACTGAGGCGCCAGGTTTAAATGGCATGGCAAGCCGTTCCACAGGACTACATCCAGCATCTCTACGATCGTCTCCATGGGAGAATAGCAGCCTGCATTGCTGCGAAAGGTGGATATACACTGTACTAGTGCCGACATTGTGCATGCTCTGTTGCCTGTGTCTATGTGCCTGTGGTTCTGTCAGTGTGATCATGTGATGTATCTGACCCCAGGAATGTGTCAATAAAGTTTCCCCTTCCTGGGACAATGAATTCACGGTGTTCTTATTTCAATTTCCAGGAGTGTAGTTTCGAGTGACGCTGATCGTAAGATCGTTTCGGAATTGCAGCAGAAGGTGGCTACGTTGCAGCTAAGCTTAGCTTATTTAGAGTTTGATTCTGAGGAATTCAGTGGGCAGGTCTAACCGGATCGGGCCCAGGCGGGGATCTTGCCTAGTGTTCAAAACCAGAAGATGGAAGGTAGTTTGGAACCTTCTGCTAAATTACCTAACCCGAGTGGACTTCTTTTGAAGGATATAGGAGAGTTAACTGTTGATTCTTTGAGTAAGATCAAGGAGCTACTTTGGTTGCTGGTTCACTTTGAACAGCACGCCCACTTCTCTGCGGTAGCGCACTCCACCTTTCTAGCTTTACTCTACCCTTTAGCCAAAGGGGGTCTTAGAGATCTTTCCTCCAGAGCTCTCACTGAACAGATGTCCTTGCTTCAGCTTAGGTAGAAGATTATTAGTGAGAGACTTACTGCGGGCTTAGGAAGCATTTAGTATCACTACATTTGGAGGGTACAGGGAGAGTGCGAGAGCCTACAGCAGTATGTGGAGAGGGTGAAAGTTGCCAACAAGCGCTCTTGGTCGATATGTCTGAGGACCAGTTGGTTTCTGTGATTTTGGAAGCGATGGCTGCTGAAGATAAATTGCATTTTATCTTCAAATCCCCTCCGGTTACATGGGAGAATTTGCGTGGAGGAATAGTCACTGCGTATGCGTTAAAGTTGCTAGAGGAAACACGGGGCGCTAGGGTTTCTAGGCCCGTAATAGAACTTGGGGTGGCCGAGGAGCGCGGTCGGGGTAGAACCACCGGGGTTGAGACAAGGCGATGTTTCCGTTGGGTGAGGGTGGTCATTTAGTTCGGGATTGTCCTGTTCCCCGTTGTAGTAGGAGTAACAAATGACATAAGGGAAAGCGGCGTACCTTGTTTGGTAAATTTACAGCTTGTTGTGGGCGTGCCGTCGTAGCAGAGTCCAGATCGCGTCTTCCCTATATTTTTGTTCAACTTAACCACGAACCCATTTGCGCCTTGTTGGCTTCTGGTAGCACGTACTCCTTACTTAGTGAGGCTTGGTTTTTGGAGTTCGGACACCTTGCTAAACTTAAACCCGAGAAGATCCCGCTTCGGAGATGTCGTGTCGCTAATAGTCATGTGTTGACTCTAGTGGGGTGGGTTAAGGGTAGTGTTTCGGTAGGGCATTTTTCTTGGCCAATCACCTTCGCTCTCGTGACGCGTTTGCAAGTGAACCTGGTACTTGGCTGTGACTTTAGTTCTAAAACGCAGCTGGTGTTGGGTTATTTTGGTAGGCTTTTCATCTTTAAGTTTGCTCCTCTGCAGAAGTTTGGTCTCTGTGAATGTTGGGAGGCGTTGTCGTCGGTGGTCCATGCCTTTCCGGTAGCTTCTGTTGATGAAGGGGATATTAGCCACCTTTCGCCCCAGCAAGGTCGGCAGGTGCGTGAGTTATTAGGAGAGCTTCCGGATTTACTGAGATATAAACTGGGGGTGACTAACATTCTGGAATATGACATTCATTTGACCGATGACGTTTGTTAGGCAGTCTCCGTACCGGTTGTCTCCTCCCAAAATGAAAATACTACGAGGGAAGGTACGTAAAATGTTAGACCAGGGGGTTATTCGTCCCTCCACATCTCCGTATGCCTCCCCGATATTTCTGGTCCCCAAAACTAAAGGGGGGGGGGGGGGATTTCCGGCCAGTAGTAGACTACCGACGTTATAATGAGAAAGTCATTTTGGAATCAGTACTCTTTCCCGACCTCCACAACTCCTTTACTTGGTTTGCTCGCGCGATTTGGTTTACTGTACTTGATTTGAATCAGGCCTATTATCAGATTCCTTTGACTGAAAATTTTAAGCATGTTACTGCCTTCTGTACCGATTGGAATGTGTGTGAATTCAATCGCGTTCCCTTCGGTCTTGCTACTGGGGCTGATGTTTTGACTCGTTTATTAGATAATGTGTTGGGCGATTTAGAGTTACATTGCGTCTGCAATTATTTAGGCGATCTAGTTATAGTAGGTCATTTGAAGAACATTTGCTTCAGGTCCTCGCTAGGTTCCAGACGGCCAGTCTAACAGTCAAACCATCTAAGGTTACGCAGGCGAAACCACAAATTTCCTTTTTGGGCCATATCGTTTCGGGGCAGTCAGTCCGGATCGATCAGGATCGCACGAAACCCTTGCGCGCCTTGTCCGCCTCATAGGGATAAGCGGGGAGTGGCAAAGTTCATTGGTATGGTGAACTATTTTAGGCGTTTCGTACCGAATTTTGCCTCCTTAGCCGCACCCTTGAATCAACTCCGTAAGAAAGGTATTCGTTTTGTTTGGGGTCCCACTCAGCAGGCTGCCTTTTACCAGATTAAAACGGTTATTGCCAACCGCTGGTCCTTTGGGTTCCCGACTTTGAAAAACCCTTTGTTGTGCAAACGGACGCGTCAAATGCTGGAGTTCTGGCTGTTCTTTCGTAAGAGTCGGATGACTATAGACAGCGTTGGGCTTGTGCATCTCGCAGGCTAAATGACGCTGAGTCGAAGTACTCAGTGTACGAGTGCGAGGCGTTACTTCTCTTTGCTTTGGAGAAATTTCGTTTTTATCTGGAGCATAAACCTTTCCAGCTCGAGACATAAACAGGCTTTAAGTTGGGTCCTGGCCAGACCACGCAAGACGGGGCAGATCGCCGGGTGGGCTGTGAGGATCTCGGCTTTTAAGATCACGGTCAAACATATTAGGCGTACCGAGAATGTGGTGGCGGACGCCCTTAGTCGAATGTTTGACCAGCAGCACGAGGGTTCGGGTGTCGGACAAGATTACTCACAAGAAAATGGTTCAAATGGCTCTGAGCACTATGGGACTCAACATCTTAGGTCATAAGTCCCCTAGAACTTAGAACTACTTAAACCTAACTAACCTAAGGACATCACACACACCCATGCCCGAGGCAGGATTCGAACCTGCAACTGTAGCAGTCCCGCGGTTCCGGACTGCAGCGCCAGAACCGCACGGCCACCGCGGCCGGCTTCTCACAAGACGTTCAGGCAATGGTCTTGGGCAAGGTACACCAGCTGTTCGGGGATCTTGCCGTGAATCAGGATCAGGATTCCCAGATAGCACCAATAAAGCAACGGGTGAAGTCGGGCGAGTTAGTTCGGGAATATAGTGTTGGAAAGCAATTTTATGTAAAGAAGTGGGTCGAGATCGTCATCCCAGGATCTGCTTGCCGTAAGTGTTGATTCAACCCTTGTTTCGGTATTACCATTGTTTGTTGGGAGGGGGGCGGGGGGGGGGTGTCATTTGGGCACGTATAAAACTATTCAAAGGATTAAGCTGTATGTTACGTGGCCTCACCTTGAACGGGATGTTGAACAGCTGGTAGCTAAGTGTCCCTTATGTCGGGCTGCTAAACGTAACAGTGCCGTGCGGCTGGGTCTATTGTCCTCCGTGCGTGAGAACAACCCTATGGATCGTTTATATGTTGAGTATGTGGGTCCGTTGCTCGGTCCAAGAGAGGTAATCTATATATATTAGTCATTGATTCTTTCTCTCGATTTACGTAGCTGGTTCCTAGCCGGTACGTTACTACCGAAGTCACCATCTCGCATCTCACCAACATCTTCTGTTTTCGGTCCACCATAGAGTTTGGTCAGTGATAATGCCGCCGTCTTTGTTTCGGCGACGTTTAAGGCCTTTTGTTTTGGAAATGGTGTTAAACTTATAACCACTACCCCATACTACCCTCAGGGATCTTTTGCAGAGAGGGCGAATGGGAACTTTAAATCAGCCCTCATAATTTACCATCAAGGTAGTCCGAGTAGGTGGGACTCCAATTTACCGTGGATCAACTTTTCGTACTTAATACGGCGGTACACGAGGCGTTGAAAGTTTCTTCAGCTTCTTTATTGTTCGCCTATCTGGTCAATTCCCCCTTGTCAAACTTGTGGCGGATTCAAGACCTAATTCCCGAGCGGGTAACCCCATGCCTGGTTAAGAAGAATTGTAATGGGGCGCGCCGAAATATTGCTGCCGCTCATGGTAGACAAGCATTGAGATGTAATCGCAATTGGCGGCAGGTTAAGTCTGGTTAAGTTTGCTTTCGGTTACCAGTGCGTGGTCACCTATGGTGGGGCGGGGGTGGGGGGGGGGGGTTTGGGGGGAGGGGGATGTGGTTGAGGTGTACTTGTATCCGGCTCTTCGAAAAGCGCGCCAGGCAGAGAGCTTTCGCTTCGCATCTAGTGTTTGCGGTGGCGCTTTCGGTTTGGCGCTTACATGGCCTGTCCATGAATTTATTCCAGATTATTTTCGTCATATTGGATACGCTATTTTGAATTTTTCAATTTTGATATAAAAATCGTTATCAGAAGGGTCAAAACCCCATCATGCCCATATTGGAGCAGATTTAAAACTTTTGCCTAAGTTTTCAGGATTCTTGCACTCTGTGCATCACGTAACTTACTCCGCGCGCTGTACGTTAGGAGTGCGGGTATTCTGGCAGCGGCCGTGCGTGAGAGTCAGCGCGACGCTGCGGAAACTAAGAGGCACGGTCGAAAGGAACGTTTTAAGTGTAACAGACATAAAAGTACGCTACAACAGTGACTCAAACTGTAAAGTGAGGCACGGAGAAGCACACGCAAATTTCAACGACAATCGCGGGCTTCTGACAGCGGTCCAGTTGGGCTCGCTCCCGGCGGGGCTTAACGGAAGAGGCGGGGCGACACGCTTGGCTTCCGACTTGCACTTACACGTGTAAAATCGCCTTACTGATAAGCAGAGTGCCATGTTAGCCCGGCGCCGTGGCCGTCCCTTGCACCTGCTCTTACCGAAAGAACGCGTCTATTTCCGGCAAATGTCTAAGGGCTCCGCAGCGCCGGGAAGTCACGATCGCTGACAACATTGTTAATACGGCTGCTGGGAGTTAGCAAAGGACATATCGGTTAGGTTTCCTTTGCGCGCTGAACAAATACGAAATTGTGGATCTTGGCAGGATGGTGTACAAACTTGCAATTTTTAATGCAAGTCTTGTCCTGTTACTCGTATATGCAGACATTGTCTACTTAAAGAATCTGAAAAAAAGGTGGCAGCTCATTGCAGGAGACAAGGAAAAGTGGTGTGCTTAGTTACTGCATTCAGGAGGCCGACGCCCCCCAGGGGGTCCACAACTCTTTTGTGGATACGTGCGTAGCGAGCACGGAACCCCGAGCTAATGTGGCCCTCCTTCCTTTCCGGGCTGCATACCTTCCTTTTCCGCATCCTTCCCTATCCCCGATCTTCGCCACCTCTCCCCTCACCTCTGGCTCTTTCCTTCCCTTTCTCCTCCTCTGGGAGTATGGTTTGTGCCTACGCTCAGAGATGGATGCTCGTGAATGTAACGCATTCTTCGCCTTCTCTGCTTGTATGTCTTCATCCTTCCTTTGTCCTTCTCTTTTCCTTACCTCTTCTCTTTACCCTTTTCTCCGCAGCGGCGTTTGAGACCTCTCTTCTTTCCTTTCCCTTTCTTTGTTTTTCCCTTTCTCTTTCTTCCTCCCTGTGCGTGTCTGAAGGCCGACCCCCGCATTTTCGTGCATAGCCGGTGACGGGGTAACGCGTGATTGCCCGCCCCGGGTAGACAGGTAGGACACGTACGTACCCCCTGGTAAAGGTCAGGCCCAGGGAGGGGTGATTACCCGAGCTGATACCTTCCGAAAGTGCCGATTGGTCCCTCCGTCCGTTTGTCGGGAGGTGTGACCTGAGGTGCAAACAATCACGTAAGGTGTGAGTGCCCTCAGAGAGGGCCCCCACAAGGGAGGAGCGCGCTATCAGAGACGCCGGTAATCATGGGGGATTCTTCCACAATGGTTTCCTCACCTTCCACTATGTCTGCTCACAAGCGTAAGTTCACTAAGTCTCAGCCACAGACAGTTCTTCCTTCGTTGCGACAGTTCCTTGTTATTTCTCGGTCTGATGAATGTCACGACTTCTCCACGGTCAACCCTTTCATTATTCAGAAAGGTGTCGACGCAATTGCAGGTCCTGTAAAGTCTTGTTCCAGATTATGGAATGGTAACTTGTTGTTAGAAACAGTCAGTGCCCTCCACGCACAAAAATTTCTGTGTACTTAACTTCTCCACACCTTCCCTGTCCGGGTGGAACCGCACCGTACTTTAAATTCCTCACGTGGAGTCGTTTATACACGCTCCCTCGATGGATTGTCTGACGATGAAATTCAGCACTACCTGTCTGACCAGGGCGTAACGGCTGTTCATAGAGTTATGAAAAGGGTTGACATGAACATCATTCCAACCTGCACCGTATTCTTCACATTTGACAAAGTTTAACTCCCATTCAAAAGCCCTTACGTGCCAAAACCTACGCGTTGCTATCGGTGTCAGAGGTTCAACCACACCAGCCAGTCCTGTTCCAATACGGCCAAGTGTGTTATATGTGGCAAGGATGCCCATGAGGGTGCTTGTCCACCTCCATCCCCTCGCTGCATAAACTGTATGGGAGACTACGCTGCTTCCTCTCGAGATGGCCCCATTTTTAAATACGAAAAGCTCATCCAGGAAATCAGAGTGGAGGAAAAGGTGTCGACCTTTGCTGCTCGAAAATTATTCGCCAGTCGACAGCCCACCGTGCCTCAGACGGGACAATACAGCACTGTACTTGCTTCTACTCGGCCAACAAAGGAGGCAGCCATGCAGACTAGCGACCTCACCTTTAGTGCCACGGTCGTCAGATCGGCCAGCGCGAAGATCGCCCGTTCAACCTCACCACTTTCGCCTGCCCACTCTACGGCTCACCCTTAATCGGGTTCTGCTAAATCTCGAGCCCAAAAGTCAGACACCAAGACTTCGAAAAAAGAGCATACTCGTGAAGATTTTTTACGTACCCCAACTTCACAACCATCGGTTCCTCCTTCATCTAAACATCATATTTCCAAGAAGGCTAATAAGAAACCCAGTTCATCTCCTCCTCCGCCAAGGCGTGTCTCATCTACAGCACCGCCTGGCGGAAATCGCCCTCGGCCGTCTTCTGTGACGCCGAGGCGCACTGCTGGCGGCCGATCAACCGGCCGATCGCTGGTGGCAGGAGCTGCTCCTGAACAACCTATGGATCAGAATCTTCTGCCTTCGGCTGAATGCTATTCCATACTGTCGGTCGCAAGCTCTGAGCAGTCGTTGAGTTGACGGCAACCTTGGTCACATTCCTCCATTTTATGTTCACCCTATGTCCATTATCCACTGGAATATCCGCGGCCTTCGAGCCAATCGGGATGAATTGTCGATCCTCTTACGATCCTACTCGCCGGTCATCTTCTGTCCTCAGGAAACAAAGCTGCGTCCCCATGACCTTTTTGTTCTCCCCCATTTTCGGTCCATCCGATTTGATCTCCCCTCTGTTGAAGGCACTCCAGCACATTGGAGGACTCATGATTCTTCTCCATGATACTCTCCATTATCACCCAATCCACTTAAACGCTTCCTTCCAAGCTGTCGCTGTCCGTCTTTCCCTTTCTGGATATACCTTTTCTCTTTGTACTGTATGAATTCCATCGTCCACACCAATGGCACGAGCTGATCTCCTTCATCTTCTTGGTCAGCTTCCACCCCCCTATTTGCTGGTTGGGGACTTCAATGCCCACCACCCGCTTTGGGGATCTCCACATCCTTGTCCACGTGGATCACTATTGCTAGACGTCTTCCACCAAGCGGATCTAGTTTGCCTCAACACTGGGGTCCCTACATTTTTGTCTGCCTCCACGACAAATTTCTCTCATTTAGACCTTTCCATGTGTCCTTAGACTGCAGCCTCAACCTCCCTATATGCGCCCGCGACGCTGGAAGTTTGCCCAAGCCGATTGGACACATTTTTCGTCTCTAGCGACATTCGATGACCGTCACTTTCCTAGCGTCGACGATGAGGTCACACATATTACAGACGTTATTCTTACAGCTGCGGAACGTTCCATACCACGTACCTCCGAATTGCCCCGGCGCCCCCCAGTTCCTTGGTGGAACGAGGCATGCCGTGACGCAATACGTGAGCGGAGACGTGCTCTTTGCGTTTTCCGCCACCATCCTACTTTGGACAACTGTATCCGCTATAAGCAGTTCCGAACGCAATGCCGTCGCGTCATCCGCGATAGCAAGAAGGTAAGCTGGAAATTCTTTACTAGCTCATTTAACACCTTCACTCCCTCCTCGGAAGTTGGGAGTCGGCTTCGATGGTTCTCAGGCGCGCCTAGTTTCTCCCCGGTCTCTGGGCTCACTGTCGCGCATGATGCGTTAGTGGACCCCGTCGCAATTTCTAACTCATTGGGTCAACTCTTTGCTGAGATTTCGAGCTCTTCAAATTACCCGCCAGCGTTTCTCCCAAAGAAAAGTGCTGCGGAAGTGCGACCTCTTGCTTTCTTCTCTCAAAATCGCGAAAGCTATAATACTGTTTTTTCCATGCGGGAACTCCAACATGCACTCTATTCTTCTCGCTCCTCCACCCCAGGACCGGATGGTATCCACATCCAAATGTTGCTGCATTTATCAACCCATAGTCTGCGTTACCTCCTTTCGCATTTATAATCGAATTTGGACCGACAGTACTTTTCCCAGACGATGGCGGGAAGCTATCGTCGTTCCTGTTCCGAAACCTGGAAAGGACAAACATCTCATTTTTGGCTATCGCCCCATTTCTCTCACGAGTAGTGTATGTAAGGTTTTGGAGCGTATGGTGAATTGCCGTTTAGCTTGGTGGCTGGAGTCCCGCAGTCTTTTAACACCTGCCCAATGCGGCTTCCGAAAGCATCGTTCTGCAGTTGACCATCTTGTTGCTCTCTCCACTTGTATCATGAACAATTTTCTCCGAAAACGCCAAACAGTAGCAATATTTTTTGATCTGGAGAGAGGATACGGTACCTGTTGGAGGACTGGCATCCTCCGCACACTGTTCTCTTGGGGCTTTCGAGGTCGACTGCCCTTTTTTCTTCGCGAATTTATAGCAGAGCGCACATTTAGAGTGCGGGTGAACACTAGTCTCTCCCGTACTGTCTCCCAAGAAAACCGGGTACCCCAGGGCTCCGTGCTAAGTGTTGTACTGTTTGCTATTGCCATAAATCCTATTATGGATTGTCTCCTTCCTGATGTCTCGGGCTCCCTCTATGTGGACGATTTTGCGATCTACTACAGCTCTCAACGGACCAGCTTTCTTGAACGACGTCTTCAAGGATGTCACGATCGCCTCTACTCTTGGAGCACCGAAACCGGCTTCCGTTTTTCTCCCAGTAAGACCGTTTGTGTTAATTTTTGGCGAGTTTCTTCCACCCTCCTTACATCTAGGACCTATCAACCTTCCGTTTTCGGACGTCGCTAGATTCTTGGGTCTTATGTTTGACAGAAAACTGTGCTGGTCCTCCCACGTTTCCTATCTTTCGGCTCGCTGTCTGCGATCGCTCAACACCCTCCGTGTCCTGAATGGTACCTCCTGGGGAGCGGACCGAGTGGTCCTTCTCCGCCTCTATCGCGCCTTAGTGCGCTCGAAATTGGACTATGGAAGCATAGTTTACTCCTGCTCGGCCGTCTATTCTTCGTCGTCTCGACTCTATCCACCACCGTGGATTACGTTTAGTGTCTGGAGCTTTTTACACCAGCCCTGTGGAAAGCATTTATGCTGAGACTGCTGAACCTCCGCTGTCCAATCGGCGAGCTGTCCTTCTGAGTCGTTATGCTAGCCATCTGTCTTCCATGCCTGCTAATCCGGCCCATGACCTTTTTCTCGACGCCTCCTTTGATGTAGGGTATGCAGGCCGCCCCTCCTCCCTACTACCACTGGGAGTCCGCTTCCGTCAACTGCTCCATTCTCTTTCCTTCCGCTTTCCTAAAACCTTCTTGACAACTTGGGGTACAGCACCGCCTTGGCTCCGTCCCCGGATCTGCCTGCTCCGTGACCTTTGTCAATTTCCCAAGGATGGTAGCCCTTCACTTGTTTATCGTCGGGCATTTGCTGCTCTATGTGCACAAATGAAGGAAGCCACATTTATTGACACCGATGGCTCGAAAACATCGTTAGGTGTAGGGAGTGCCTATATTGTTGGCGACACCCCAAATCAATTTCGGCTTCCCGACCAGTGTTCGGTTTATACTGCGGAGGTTTACGCTGTTCTCCAGGCTGTCCACTACATCCGCCGCCATTAGCGGATACAGTATGTTTTCTGCTCAGATTATCTCAGCTCTCTCCTCAGTCTGGAAGCTCTTTACCATGTGCACCCTCTGGTCCACCGGATTCAGGACTGTCTGCGCTTGTTCCACCTGGGGGCGTCTCGGTGGCGTTCTTCTGGCTCCCGGGACGCGTTGGTATCTGTGGAAATGAGGCGGCTGATACTGCGGCCAAGGCTGCAGTCTCTCCTCTTCGGCCAGCTATTCAATCGATTCCCTTCGCCGATATACGGAGCGTTTTACGTCGTCGTGTCGTTCTTTTATGGCACGCACATTGGTCGACACTTCCCCATAATAAATTGCGGGACGTGAAAGCTCTTCCTTGTGCTTGGACCTCTTCTCCCGAACGCGTCGTCGGGAGGAGGTAATTTTAACTAGACTCCGGATAGGGCTCTGTCTTTTTAGCCATCGACATCTTTTAAGCGGCGATCCTCCCCCACTCTGTCCCCACTGCTCCCAGCTGTGGACGGTAAGACACCTTTTAATTGAGTGGCCCTATTTTACTCCGTTACGCGCCCGTCTACAGTTGTCGCCTGATATATCGTCAATTTTAGCAGATGACACGCGCTCGGCCGATCGCGTTCTCGAGTTTATTAGTGCCAGTGAAATGACGTCAGTCATTTTAAGCTTTTTTTGGGGACAATCAACCCCTTTCTGTAGTGGATTTTTAAGCCTTCCTTCTGCTTTTAGTTTCTCCAATTTTTTGAGTTTCTTTCCCATTGCTGCTGGTTTCCATTTTCGGTTTTTACTGTTTCCTAAATCACTGACCGGGCGCTAATGACCATAGCAGTTTTGCGCCCTAAAATCAAAACAAAGAAAAAGGAGGCCGACGGTTCAAATCAATGTCTGGCCATCCTGTACAGATTTTCCATGGTTTCTCTATGTTGCTCCAGGCAAATGCTGGGATGATGCCGCTGCGTTAAACATTCCGTACTTGTGCTCCATCTCAAATGACCAGGATGCCGACGGATTTAAAAACACAATTTTTCTTCCTATTTGCATTTACCTACTGTAATATAGAGCAGAGCAGAAATTGTAGCGTCTTCGTTATCCACATTAGCGTGAAGCTACTAGTTGTTACCAGAGTAAATTAGATATGTGCCAGGATGGGTGAAAATATTATGGTAACTGATGCTGGTTGAAGTACTGCTGAAATCTTACGAATTGTCAGGTGAATTACGGTATCGCAGGAGAGAGTTAAATTTTGTTGTTGTGACCAAAGTCCTCTTCGGGAGATGGTGATTTCACCGTTGTATAGCTGTCGTAAGCTGTTCTGTATTGTCCTGCATATCTTTGTCTATGTCGTAGTTAGCTGTGTATGGTTGTGTTGTACGTTAGTAATGGTTTAGTGGGTGGTGGAGGTCGCTAATAGTACAGGCCGCTCTTCCAGTGGCAGTTGCTTCTCTCTGTTATTCGGTGTGATTCTATGAGCCCATTCCTACAGTTATTACTTCTGATAATAGTTCTCTTTTGTTGAAATATAGTTGTAAAGTCATTTGGGCAGAATTAGATTGTTTAAGAAATAGTTGGATTTGCCTGAAACAGATATTTTTATTGTTATACACTCCTGGAAATTGAAATAAGAACACCGTGAATTCATTGTCCCAGGAAGGGGAAACTTTATTGACACATTCCTGGGGTCAGATGCATCACATGATCACACTGACAGAACCACAGGCACATAGACACAGGCAACAGAGCATGCACAATGTCGGCACTAGTACAGTGTATATCCACCTTTCGCAGCAATGCAGGCTGCTATTCTCCCATGGAGACGATCGTAGAGATGCTGGATGTAGGCCTGTGGAACGGCTTGCCATGCCATTTCCACCTGGCGCCTCAGTTGGACCAGCGTTCGTGCTGGACGTGCAGACCGCGTGAGACGACACTTCATCCTGTCCCAAACATGCTCAATGGGGGACAGATCCGGAGATCTTGCTGGCCAGGGTAGTTGACTTACACCTTCTAGAGCACGTTGGGTGGCACGGGATACATGCGGACGTGCATTGTCCTGTTAGAACAGCAAGTTCCCTTGCCGGTCTAGGAATGGTAGAACGATGGGTTCGATGACGGTTTGGATGTACCGTGCACTATTCAGTGTCCCCTCGACGATCACCAGTGGTGTACCGCCAGTGTAGGAGATCGCTCCCCACACCATGATGCCGGGTGTTGGCCCTGTGTGCCTCGGTCGTATGCAGTCCTGATTGTGGCGCTCACCTGCACGGCGCCAAACATGCATACGACCATCATTGGCACCAAGGCAGAAGCGACTCTCATCGCTGAAGACGACACGTCTCCATTCGTCCCTCCATTCACGCCTGTCGCGACACCACTGGAGGCGGGCTGCACGATGTTGGGGCGTGAGCGGAAGACGGCCTAACGGTGTGCGGGACCGTAGCCCAGCTTCATGGAGACGGTTGCGAATGGTCCTCGCCGATACCCCAGGAGCAACAGTGTCCCTAATTTGCTGGGAAGTGGCGGTGCGGTCCCCTACGGCACTGCGTAGGATCCTACGGTCTTGGCGTGCATCCGTGCGTCGCTGCGGTCCGGTCCCAGGTCGACGGGCACGTGCACCTTCCGCCGACCACTGGCGACAACATCGATGTACTGTGGAGACCTCACGCCCCACGTGTTGAGCAATTCGGCGGTACGTCCACCCGGCCTCCCGCATGCCCACTATACGCCCTCGCTCAAAGTCCGTCAACTGCACATACGGTTCACGTCCACGCTGTCGCGGCATGCTACCAGTGTTAAAGACTGCGATGGAGCTCCGTATGCCACGGCAAACTGGCTGACACTGACGGCGGCGGTGCACAAATGCTGCGCAGCTAGCGCCATTCGACGGCCAACACCGCGGTTCCTGGTGTGTCCGCTGTGCCGTGCGTGTGATCATTGCTTGTACAGCCCTCTCGCAGTGTCCGGAGCAAGTATGGTGGGTCTGACACACCGGTGTCAATGTGTTCTTTTTTCCATTTCCAGGAGTGTATTTTATCTTATAAGTTGAATAAGAACTTTTACTGTATGTGCATTTGGACGAGATATTATTTAATTCCAGCTTTTTTGTGATTCGTATGCGACCGGCCGCCGGGAGGGGCCTGGCCGACGGAAAGATAACGATCACTACAAAAATAGCTCACCGTCGGGAAATGTCGATGTCTCGAAAAGTAAAAGGCATATTACTATATACATAACTAGGTGTAGACTGGGACTTAGCATCTATTCCACAATGCCAGGTCTTGTAACTGATGACATCTCGGTCGGTAAATGATTGCTGAGCATGGAACTGTAATTGGTGATGTAAACCTGTGTAAGTAGGCTGTTTAGGTTTTTTTATTGGTAATGCCACGTAGCGCTCTGTATGAAAATCACTGGCTGTGCTCTGTGCAGTCTGTGGTTGGTTGGATTGTTGTTCGCTATTGTAGTGTTGGGCTGTTGGCTGTTAACAGCGCGTAGCGTTGAGCAGTTGGAGGTAGGCCGCCAGCAGTGGTGGATGTGGGGAAGTGAGATGGCGCATTTTTGAGAGCGGATGACCTGGACGTGTGTCCATCAGAAACAGTACATTTGTAAGAATGGATGTCATGAACTGCTATTTATATTATCACTTTTGAACACTATTAAGGTAAATACATTGTTTGTTCTCTATCAAAATCTTTCATTTGCTAACTATGCCTATCACTAGTTAGTGCCTTCAGTAGTTCGAATCTTTTATTTAACTGGCAGCAGTGGCGCTCGCTGTATTGCAGTAGTTAGAGTAACGAAGACTTTTGTGAGGTAAGTGATTTGTGAAACGTATAGGTTAATGTTAGTCAGGGCCATCCTTTTGTAGGAATTTTTGAAAGTCAGATTGCGTTTCGCTAAATATATTGTGTGTCAGTTTAGTGTTGATCAGAACAGGTAAAGAGCGAAATGTCTGAGTACGTTCAGTTCTGCTCAGCTGTTTGAAAATCAAATAATGTAAGAGGTTTATCAGCACAGTAATTCATTAATTTTTCTAAGGGGTCGTTTCAGGGCACATTTCCCCGAGGGGTCGGGCACTTTTGCCCTGGAGGTGGGGTTTGGCTCTTTGCCCCCCCCCCCCCCCCCACGGGAGTGTGTGGCTCTTTTCCCCTGTTGCCCGCTCAGCGCCTTTTTTTTTAATTTTTCTTTAAAAAAATTCTTTATTAACCATCAATGATAATTATACAATGAAACCCACTTCCTTATATGATTAGTGCGTCTTAATTTGTAAGTTTGTTAGATATAATTTGCAGCTAATTACAATTTAGTGGATTGTGAGCTACAGCTATACTCTAATTACAATGGGCAGCAAAATTCTTACAAGTATTAGGATTTAATTCCTAAGATCTTAACTAACTCTACTACCTGCAGCGTCCCAAATGTGTCAGAGGTCAGAGATATATATAAACCTATTTTATTGACTTGCCCATCGAGCTAATCCTGATGGGCGTGCCCCTGACTCTGGGCAGGCCAGGATGTTATTCGTTTCAGGTTCCTAATACTAATTTCCTAATCTAATTCCTACTAACTAATTCTAACCTACGTTAATTCTGGTGCCTCGTCTAGTCCGTCATATTATTCCTCACTCCACCTAGTCCCTCACGTGGCGGATTACAGACTACTAAGGTCGGCCTATCCACGCGCAGGCGGTATAGGAGTAGGGCGCGTGTTTGGTATTAGAATTTCTTTAGTTTTATTTTAATTTATGTTAATTTATTTCCCTCAGGTATTCCTTTAGCACTTTTCGTGATACCTCATCTGCTAGTTTATTTAGAGTTTGAAAAGTGTCTTGTTGTCTTATGAGATGGTATGTGTCATGGTCAGGTAATTGGTCACGTAGAGTGGAAGGAACATCATTGAAGAGGGGGCACTCGTAAATCACATGATCAGGAGTGCCCTCTGGTTCACCACATTCACACGCGGGTGTGGCCCTTTTCCCGAACTGACATAAGTATGTAGGGTAAGGCCCATGTCCAGTGAGAAAATGGATTAGTCCTCTGGTGGGTTCAAAGTATTCCATTTTTAATCATTCCCTAATGTTTGGAATAAGTTCATATGACCTACGCCCTGTTTCATCCGTCTCCCATGGTTCTTGCCATTGTCCCATATGTCCTACACCCTGTTTCATCCGTCTCCCATAGTTCTTGCCATTGTTATTCGCCCCTTTGCCGAATCTCACCCTTGTCCCTAGCCCCAGTGCCTAAAATTTCTTCTACCTTTGTAACATTTCCTTTCTTAACCCAGAACCACGCAGCCTGCTATCTAATTTTGATGTCCAAGGGGCAGAGCCCCATTATGGCCAATAGTGCTCCCCCTGGTGATGTTCTATAAACCCCCACAGATCTGAGTATCATGTTCCTTTGAACCATTCTCACTGTCATGGGGGACACAACCCTCGTGAGCCTCTGTGCCCAGACTCCCGAGCCGTAACCCACTATTGATGTTAATATGCCATTATGGTATAGTTTTATGAGATGTGGAGGGAGATGATATCTTTTATGTCCGATGGATATAAGATTGTTTAATGTTCAAAAGGCTTTCTGAGTTACGGTTTCAATGTGTTTCCCGAAGTTCCACTTCTCATCAATGATGATTCCCAGGTATCGTGTGTCACGTCGCCGAAGAACCGGCGAGTGCTCGATTCGGACAGTCGGATTTCGGATTAATTGTCTCTTTAATAGCGAGTAGGTTGACTTGCTTGGCGATATCGTCATCTTAGTGTAGTTTGTTTAGGGCACTTTCTATTTTGGGTTCTATGTCTTGGCGGCTACGGCTGCCGACCAACAGAAGGAGGTCATCTGCATAGTCTATCACCTCTAGCACTCCTTCACTTTGTTGTAAGGTGTCTAGTAATGGCTACATGTGGATGTCCCAAAACAGGGGCCCTAACACGGAACCCTGGGGACAGCCCTTTGTTGCCGGCCGCGGTGGCCGTGCGGTTCTAGGCGCTCCAGTCCGGAACCGCGCTGCTGCTACGGTCGCAGGTTCAAATCCTGCCTCGGGCATGGGTGTGTGTGATGTCCTTAGGTTAGTTAGGTTTAAGTAGTTCTACGTTCTAGGGGACTGATGACCACAGCAGTTGAGTCCCATAGTGCTCAGAGCCATTTGAACCATTTTGAACAGCCCTTTGTTATAGATTTTCCAATTCTCCCGCTAGGGGATGATAGCCAGACCTCCTGCTCCTCGCAATAGCATCAGATGCCGATAGCCCAGGCCTGAAGCCAAACTGCTTGTCGCTCATCCCACACAGCACTCGGTGTGCGGCCAGTCTGTCAGCTAGTAGCTTTTCTAGTATTTTCCCGAGTATGTTGAGCAAGAAAATTGGTCTATAGGGTTTTGTGTTTGTTGGGTCTTTATCTCGTCCTTTTCGGACAGTAACTACGTCCGCTGTCTTCCACAGTTTTGGAAATTTTCGCTGTCTAGGACACTCATTGTACAGGTGAGTGAGTGGTGCAGTTAGCTGTGGAGCTAGAAACTGCAACACCTCAGCCACAATGCCATCTGGCCTGGGAGCTTTACCCCTTTTAAGTGACTTTGAAAGGTCTCTGTTGGATTCCTTTCATGTTAATTTTTTAAATCTGTTGTCATTTACGGCACAAATTCCTCTTCTAAATTTACTGTGGCGTTTCTTACTATCTGGGAGTAGACTGAGTAGTGGAACGTGTTACTTTTACACATAAATAAGAACGATCTGTCACACTACTACACTTTAAAACACAGTTTATATGTAATTCATGTCACACAGTCTCATACGGAACCTACATCCGCTTTCTTTTATATACTGTATATGATAAGTCACTGTCATCCTCCTTCCCTTCTGTGTGAGAGGATGAATGAGCAAATGTATTTTTAGTTGCATGCTTGAGGGTAGCAGACAAGCCTGTCTGCTAGACAACAGTAGGACCAACGTCGGAACAGGTAGCTAAGCTTTCTAAAAGCAGAGAGGTTTCTATTCTTAGTATGGTCCTGTCCGTCCCTTGTCATGTTGGTATAGGAAGGTGCCTCCCTGTTCACTTCCGATTGTATCTGTTAGCACGCTCGGTAGAAGCCCAGGTCAGCCTGTCAGCGGCGAGCGTCTTAAGTGGTAAGATCTCCGGCTAAGCGCGTGTCTGCTAAGTCCGTAGGACAATGGATTTCTTAAGTTCAGCCTAACTGAAAATTTAATCACCTTTATTTCAGGTTTAGCTCCAAAATATTCCAATGTTATCTTAAATTGCAACGCAGTGAATTTCGAGTGTGAAGTTCAGAATATCTTCCAGTAGTTGGTTTGTCACTACTTCGTGAGTAAAGTGGAACCACATGTTGATCAGTAACTCTTAGATCATCAATCTTGAATGCGAATGTACATGAGATTATAACATCTCGTCTTGACAATATGTTTCAATATAGCAACTTTTCTTTATGTTCAACCCACGTGGGGTGTACTTTGTGAGACCAGTACCACGTGCTTATACAATTGTTTGACCCATCAGGTTAATAGTAAGACGATAGTAACCAGTTGGAGGTTTTTCTTTTGTGAATTGAGTTTCGATGTAATTTATTTTAATTATCAAAATGATTGTGGAGTTACACTCTTTGTGTAAACCAAGTTGACCACGTGAAACATGTCGTGTAAGCATCAAAGTAGCCCTCAGCTATTATTTTCGGGAAGATTTCACAGAGAGTTAGTATGAATTTAGTATACCAGTGTGTGGTAATTTCATGACGGACAGGATTGCGCTACGAACGTAACTTCTTTGGGTGAAAATTGAATCGGTTGGTTGTGGTTAATTTCCTCTTGCATATGTTTCAAAGTTCTTCGTGTGTTATTTTATGAAAAATGGTTCAAATGGCTCTGAGCACTATGGGACTTAACATCTATGGTCATCAGTCCCCTAGAACTTAGAACTACTTAAACCTAACTAACCTAAGGACATCACACAACACCCAGCCATCACGAGGCAGAGAAAATCCCTGACCCCGCCGGGAATCGAACCCGGGAACCCGGGCGTGGGAAGCGAGAACGCTACCGCACGACCACGAGATGCGGGCTGTTATTTTATGAATGCAGTGTTGTATGTAGTCTCTTAATCTTGGCTCCCTATTTGATGTGTTCCGTAAGATTACAAACTCACATTTACACAATCCGAAATAAGGCACCAGTTTAGTTATGAATCAAGTTTGATATGCTGAAATTTTAACGGGACAATGATCAATGTTAAAATAAATGTCCAAATATAAACTGATGTATTTCTTTTTATTTAAATTGTCTTTTCATATATATATACATATATATATATATATATATATATATATATATATATATATATATATATAAAATGAGTACTAAAAGATTATAATTAATGTTAGTCTGGTTGGGAATTTTATAAGCAAGACTGGCTACCTGGTGATACAGTTGCGCAGTAATGCATGGTTAACGTCCTCAGACAGCTCACAGCTTTTAACCCGCTTTTATTGTCTATCAGCACCGCTTTCATAGCAAATTAATGCAACAATATTACAGCTTTATGTGGGCAGCCACCTCTTCCTCTGAGAAAGGGTAGACTGCCGTGTTGTTATTGTATTCATTGAGACTATCAAGTCTTAGTTGTTGTCGTTCGGATTCCCCATCCGTGCTGTCATCAGGCAGCAGGGGCCGGAGGAGGGCCTCAGCAGTCTCCTGCCAGGATTCCGTCATCCTGTCCCCCTGCCTGACTGTTGATAAATCCAGTGGAGAGCGGATCTTCTCTCTTACTAATTTATATGGTGTGCCCCAGGGGTCCAACGCCAACTGGCTCTGGACGAAGTTTTCCCAGCTTTGTGTTCTGACAGCTTGGAGTTCCTTCTGGAATCGGAGTTTAGCCTCCCGATATTGCAGCAGCCATCTTTACCGTTCTGGCAGATGACACAGCGCTGGTACTGTCTTCTCAACCTTCTGACAGACCGGCGCATATCCTCGAGTTCAGGTGACCATGGTGATGGAGAGGCTGCCATGGTCTTCTTCCTGGTCGGTACGGCAGCTTTCACTGCGTTACTTATTGCACCGATCAGTTCCTCTGCTCTGTCATTTATGTCTATGTACAGGTCTGTGTCACCTTCTGGCAAGGCAGGAATGACGCACTCCCTCGCTAGGCGTTCCCAATCAGCCCTTTTATAATTGAATTGCGTTTCCCACCCCATGGCCCAGCAGGACACTTTCTCCTAAGATGAGAGTAATGAAATTGTGGTCGCTAGTGGTGGCGTTTTCTTCGACTTTCCATTGTTGTATTATGTTGATTGCGTTAGGAGTGGCTAAAGTTACATCGATGTTTGTGCCTGGTCCTCCTCCCCCAGCATAGGTTGGAGGGTTGCCAGGCTTGTTAGCCACCACTAGTTGTGAGGCCATGATGAAGTCATAGACTTTCTCCCCGTTTGTGTCCCTTGTGCCGCTGTACCACAGGGGGATTTTGCGTTAACATCAGCAGTAATTATGATTCTTCGTTCTTGCAATGCCGTGGTTACTACAGCTAGATGGTCAAGATGGATTTCAATGTTGTCACCATACTGGAAGTACATGTTGACTAGTATCATTGCTCCGCCGGGAGATGACAGCTCCACGACACTGCAGTGACTGTTAGTATATTGCGATAATGTGTTTACTTTCAGGGCTTTATTTGTGATTATTAACGCCGCTTTCGGATTTTCTCCTTGGCTGATGACCTGCCAGCTCGCGGCTACAAATGCTATTTTTCCAGCTTGGGAATACGGCTCTTGTAGACAGAGCACATCCAGCCTTCTCTTCTCCACTTCCTTGCACAGCTCCTGCATCACAAGTCGACCGTTATGTGTGTTGAGTTGCCCGATGGTAATTTTAGTCATTTAAGGAAAGTAAGTATGTATGCGGTCGTCTGGCCATGTCTGACTCCAGTCAAAAGTAATGCGTCCATTAGCCAAGACAGACTGTTCGTAAATGTCATCTAGGCCAAATTTTTCTCCTCGTCTCTCGAATACTTTCTTTAGTAAGTCTCGCAGGGCTCCGGAGTCGGTGGGGAGATTCACCAACTTTAGCTGTATCCTGTCCACAGCCTCCATTACCGAGAAGGTGACTTTTCTTCCGTTTTCGTGTCCCACGCGAACCACATGTAAGGCTGGGGTCAGGGTAGCCGGCTCCTCCAATCTTGCCAGTTGCATCGTGAATTCTATATTTGGGTAAATCCGAACCGGGTCTACTGGCGCTAACCTTACTACCGGGGTGTCGGGTGAGCTCGTTATTGTGCTTTCTCGCACAGGCCTCTGTTGTTTCTGGTTGCTTCCATCTTTAAGGACCTCAGGCACAGGATGCCCTTGCCGTTGCTGGTGTTTAATCGGCTTTGCTCCCCGGCTGAGGGAGGAGGGAGTTGTGGCCACAGGGGTAAATTCCGTCTGGATACTTTTATCGATCTTCGGGGGATCAGTTTGGACACTTCTGTCAGCTGTCTCAATTTTCGGGTCTCTCGAAAGAGACTTCAGGTATTCTTTAAACTTATTTGCCCTGATGGCATCCCTCCTTTTGCTTAGGGATTTTCGCTTTGGCATCCTGTTTTGTTTGACGTACTCAGCCATAGTCAGTTCTGGAAATCAGTTTTTGTTCCAACATACGGTGCGTAGGGCAATTTCGTCCTGAAGTTCCGCAGTTTTTCTTCCCGCGTCTCTTGCAAGGTATGCAGACACTTGCAGCTTTGCATTCTTTCCGGGTGTGACCATCTTCGCCGCACTTGGAGCACGCCGACCCCCTGGTGCAATGCCTAAGAATGTGGTCCAAGTCTCAGCAGTTGTGGCAGCGAGGTACCACGAGATAATCTCTAACATTTATGGCATGGAAGCCAACATACAGTCTGCCCACTGTTATCATCTGCTTCCACATTTGTGCTGTGACCTCGGCAACGTAGTGTACGACATCACGATCCCGAGGCAAAAAAAAAAAAAAAAGGTTCAAATGGGTCTGAGCACCATGGGACTTAACAGCTATGGTCATCAGTCCCCTAGCACTTAGAACTACTTACACCTAACTAACCTAAGGACATCACACAACACACAGTCATCACGAGGCAGAGAAAATCCCTGACCCCGCCGGGAATCGAACCCGGGAACCCGGGCGCGGGAAGCGAGAACGCTACCGCACGACCACGCACGATCACGAGGCCCCGTTTTAAATCTCAGCTTGAATGAGTCTTTGAAAACGTTGTTGTTCATTTGCTCAAAGTTCTGGTCCTTGATAGTTTAATAGAATTCTTCGTTTGTCATTGTTCAAATGGCTCGGAGCACTATGGGACTCAACTGCTGTGGTCATAAGTCCCATAGAACTTAGAACTACGTAAACCTAACTAACCTAAGGACATCACACACATCCATGTCCGAGGCAGGATTCGAACCTGCGACCGTCGCGGTCGTGCGGTTCCAGACTGTAGCGCCTTTAACCGCTCGGCCACTTCGGCCGGCTTGTCATTGTTGTGGGTGTTGTTGTGGTCTTCAGTCCTGAGACTGGTTTGATGCAGGCCTCCATACTACTCTATCCTGTGCAAGCTTCTTCATCCCCCGGTACCTACAGCAGCCTACATCCTTCCGAATCTGCTTAGTGTACTCATCTCTTGGCCTCCCTTAACGATTTTTACCCTCCACGCTGCCCTCCAATACTAAATTGGTGATCCCTCGATGTCTCAGAACATGTCCCACCAACCGATCCCTTCTTTTAGTCAAGTTGTGCCACAAGCTCCTCTTCTCCCCAATTCTATCCAATACCTCCTCATTAGTTACGTGATCTACCCATCTAATCTTCAGCATTCTTCTGTAGCACCACATTTCGAAAGCTTCTATTCTCTTCTTGTCTAAGCTATTTATCCTCCACGTTTCACTTCCATACATGGCTACACTACATACAAATACTTTCAGAAATGACTTCCTGACATTTAAATCTATACTCGATCTTAACAAATTTTTCTTCTTCACAAATGCTTTCCTTGCCATTGCCAGTCTACATTTTATATCCTCTCTAATTCGACTATCATCAGTTAGTTTGCTCCCCAAATAGCAAAACTCAATTACTACTTTACGTGTCTCATTTCCTAATCTAATTCCCTCAGCATCACCCAACTTAATTCGACTACATTCCATTATCCTCGTTTTGCTTTTGTTGATGTTCATCTTATACCCTCCTTTCAAGACACTGTCCATTCCGTTCAACTGATCTTCCAAGTCCTTTGCTGTCTATGACAGAATTACAATGTCATCGGCGAACCTCAAAGTTTTTATTTCTTCTCCATGGGGTTAAATATCTACCCCGAACTTTTCTTTTGTTTCTTATGTTGCTTGCTCAATATACAGATTGAATAACATCGGGGAGAGGCTACAACCCTGTCTCACTCCCTTCTCAACCACTGCTTCCCTTTCATACCCCTCGACATTTATAACTACCATCTGGTTTCTGTACGAATTGTAAATAGCCTTTCGCTCTCTGTATTTTACACCTGCCACCTTCAGAATTTGAAAGAGAGTATTCCAATCAACATTGTCAAAAGCTTTCTCTAAGTCTACAAAAGCTGAAAACGTAGGTTTGCCTTTCCTTAATCTTTCTTCTAAGATAAGTCGTAGGGTCAGTATTGCCTCACGTGTTCCAATATTTCTACGGAATCCCAACTGATCTTCCCCGAGGTAGGCTTCTATCAGTTTTTCCATTCGTCTGTAAAGAATTCGCGTTAGTATTTTGCAGCTGTGACTTATTAAACTGATAGTTCGGTAATTTTCACATCTGTCAACACCTGCTTTCTTTGGGATTGGGATTATTATATTCTTCTTGAAGTCTGAGAGATTTTCGCCTGTCTCATACATCTTGCTCACCAGATGGTTGAGTTTTCTCAGGACTGGCTCTCCCAAGGCTGTCAGTAGTTCTAATGGAATGTTGTCTACTCCCGGGGCCTTGTTTCGACTTACGTCTTTCAGTGCTCTTCAAACTCTTCACGCAATATCATATCTCCCATTTCATCTTCATCCTCTTCCATTTCCATAATATTGTCGTCAAGTACATCGCCCTTGTATAGACCCTCTTTAGACACATTCCACCTTTCTGCTTTCCCTTCTTTGCTTAGAACTGGGTTTCCATCTGAGCCCTTGATATTCATGCAAGTGGTTCTCTTTTTTCCAAAGGTGTCTCTAATTTTCCTGAAGGCAGTTTGTCCTCTAGCCATCCCTGCTTAGCCATTTTGCACTTCCTGTCGATATTTTTGAGACGTTTGTATTCCTTTTTCCCCGATTCATTTACTGCCTTTTTATATTTTCTCATTTCATCAATTAAATTCAATTTTTCTTCTGTTACCCAAGGGTTTCTACCAGCCCTCGTCTTTTTACGTGTTTGATCCTCTTCTGCCTTCACTATTTCATCCCTCAAAGTTACCCATTCTTTTTCTACTGTATTTCTTTCCCCCATTCCTGTTTCCTTACGCTTTCCTTGAAACTCTGTACAACCTCTGGTTCTTTCAGTTTATCCAGGTCCCAGCTCCATAAATTCCCACCTTTTTGCAGTTTCTTCAGTTTTAATCTACAGTTCATAACCAATGGATTGTGGTCAGAGTCCACATATGCCGCTGGAAATGTCTTATAATTTAAAACCTGGTTTCTAAATCTCTGTCTTACCATTATATAATCTATCTGATACCTTGTAGCATCCCCAGGGTTCTTCCATGTATACAACCTTCTTTCATGATTCTTAAAACAAGTGTTAGCTATGATTAAGTGATGCTCTGTACAAAATTCTATCAGGCGTCTTTCTCTTTCTTTTCTTAGCCCCAATCCATATTCACCTACTGTATTTCCTTCTCTCCCTTTTCCGACTCTTGAATTCCAGTCACACATGACTATTAAATTTTCGCCTCCCTTCACTACCTGAATAATTTTTTTTATCTCATAATACATTTCATCAGTTTCTTCGTCATCTGCAGAGCTAGTTGGCATATAAACTTGTACTACTGTAGTAGGCTTGCTCTTCGTGTCCATCTTGGGCACAATAATACGTTCACTATGCTGTTTGTAGTAACTTACCCGCACTCCTATTTTTTTATTCATTGTTAATCCTACTCCTGCATTACCCCTATTTGATTTTGTATTTATAGCCCTGTATTCACCTGACCCAAAGTCTTGTTCCTCCTGTCACCGAACTTCACTAATTCCCACTATATCTAGGTTTAACCTATCCATTTCCCTTTTTAAATTTTCTAACCTACCTGCCAGATTAAGGGATCTGACATTCCACACTCCGATCCGTAGAACGCCAGTTTTCCTTCTCCTGATAACAACGTCCTCTTGAGTAGTCCCCGCCCAGAGATCCGAATGGGAGACTATATTACCCCGGAATATTTTACCCAAGAGGACACCATCATCATTTAATCATACAGTAAAGCTGCATGCCCTCGGGAAAAATGACGGCCGTTGTTTCCCCTTGCTTTCAGCTGTTCGCAGTACCAGAACAGCAAGGCCATTTTGGTTAGTGTTACAAGGGCAGATCAATCATCCAGACTGTTGCCCCTGCAACTACCGAAAAGGCTGCTGCCCCTCTTGAGGAACCACACGTTTCTCTGGCCTCTCAACACCCCTCCGTTGTGGTTGCACCTACGGTACGGCTATCTGTATCATTGAGGCACACAAGCCTCTCCACCAACGGCAAGGTCCATGGTTCATGTGGGGTTACATTGTACAAAATGACCAAAGGTTTCCTTTTTCTCGGTCGTTCACACTTGACCACCGAGTTCAGCTTAGGGTTATTTACGAGTTTTTCTTTGTCCTCCTTGGTGGCCACCTCTACGATCAAAGTTCCTGCTGGGTTTGACTTTGTTTATTCTAATTTTATCTTTTGCCGGATCAGCAGTTGTGGTCAACAGCTCTTGCATCTTTTCCACACTTGTGTTTTGGCCAGGTAGAGTTCTGAGGACGACTGCCGTGTCTGACCGCTTGGTCATCTTGGAGATCGTCTCTTTTGTGGTTTGTGGCTTGGGTGGCGCTTGCGCAATCACTCCAGCCCAGGTCTTTGTTGGTTGCCTTCTTAATCTTTCATTTTCCTTTTCTAATTCCTCCACGCGGCCTTCGAGTTTGGCGTGGGCAAAGGCCCATGCAGCCAGCTAGTTCTTGATGATGGACAGTGCTGCCTGACTAATCTTTCCATTTTTAATGTTCTACTCCAGGAGCAGCGTAACTCGTGCATGTCATTGAGTTACAGTTTCGTCTTCTGCCAGTCCCATCTCGTCCTGAGGAGAGGGATCAAGCATCGTAGATGCTCGCTTGGTTTGTGGCTTGGGTGGCGCTTGCGCAATCACTCCAGCCCAGGTCTTTGTTGGTTGCCTTCTTAATCTTTCATTTTCCTTTTCTAATTCCTCCACGCGGCCTTCGAGTTTGGCGTGGGCAAAGGCCCATGCAGCCAGCTAGTTCTTGATGATGGACAGTGCTGCCTGACTAATCTTTCCATTTTTAATGTTCTACTCCAGGAGCAGCGTAACTCGTGCATGTCATTGAGTTACAGTTTCGTCTTCTGCCAGTCCCATCTCGTCCTGAGGAGAGGGATCAAGCATCGTAGATGCTCGCTTGAGCGTACTCGAATCATTCGTCTCTATTGTAGCCATGTTTAGTTAACGAGTGAAAAAAAAAGGTGGGAGCCCATCTCTTACTCCAGACCGGCTACTCTGGCATAGGGGTTGGGGGGGACCAGGAGGCAGCTCACCCACCAGCCTTGCCCCAAGGCCAAGGGCATTCTGGAACTGCAGGGTTCAGCACGCCGTTGCCAGCACACTGGTCCCCATCGGTGGCTCCATCATCGTAGATTTCACCCGACGCTCCTTGGCAAGTGCACCCCGCACTCCAGAGAGGCGGATGCACCTCTCCCCCTTCGCCGCTTACTAGCCCGAGCTTCCACCTCTTGGCCAAGGACGCACTCCTACTCAGGTGGTGGGCCAGTCACCCAGTCGTTCAGCAGTCTGGACCCATCTAACCTAGCCCAGTCGATGTCACCACCTCCTGGGTTTGGCTGAACACGCCCCGGTTACCCAGGGGCGTGGCGAAGCACCCTTGCCGAATCGCGCTGCAATCCCACGCCGACAAACGAGGATGCCGGCACGCAGAGCACCAGCTGGTCTGTGCCCTGTGAACAGAAAGGGACTGATGTTCGGTCCCTCGACACAGCTCCCCCTTTGCCATGCACCCTTCGCTTTCGCATCGGGTTGGTTTGCAGCTCTTCCTTTTGTCGCAAGGCAAAATGCCGAGCTTAACGTCTGACACCACGGGAAGGCGGAAAGAGCCACTTGGGAAGGAGAGGCTATGAGAGACGCATCACTTCCCCTTGTGAGGACTGGCGCGGCACGCCCGACTACAATCGATATGCCCTACTGCGAGCCTCCATGCCTTACGGCGCGCAGGCAACGGGCAGCGACGCGCCGAACGCGCCTTCAAGCGACCGACCTCACGCCAGACATGCTCGGCGCCTTTACCCCATGGCCGTGGCGCGCTCGGCGCCTTTACCCCGTGGCCGTAGCACGCTCGGCGCCTTACCCCGAAAGTTTGGTTCTTTTCCCAGGCGGTCGGTACTTTCCGAGAGATGCATATTTTTGACAGATACATATTTTTCCAGTGTTCGATATATTCTCGCGTTTGATCTTTTCTATATATTCGACTTTTTCGGTGTTTACAGGTGATTGATAATTTTCTATACGTCGTGATTTTTCTAAAGATGATTCATTATCGGGAGAAGAATACCTTGGTAAGGACGATAGTTTTTTAATGATCGATAATTCACTGGTGATCAATATTCCCAGGTGATCGATATTTTACTTGTGATCGATATTTCACTGGTAATTGATATTTCACTGGTGAACGATACTTCACTGGCGAACGATACTTCACTGGCGAACGATACTTCACTGGCGAACGATACTTCACTGGCGAACGATACTTCACTGGCGAACGATACTTCACTGGCGAACGATACATCACTGGCGACCGATACTTCACTGGCGACCGATACTTCACTGGCGACCGATACTTCACTGGCGACCGATACTTCACTGGCGACCGATACTTCACTGGCGACCGATACTTCACTGGCGACCGATACTTCACTGCCAACCGGTACTTCACTGACGACCGATACTTCACTGGCGACCGATACTTCACTGGCGACCGATACTTCACTGGCGACCGATACTTCACTGGCGAGCGATACTTCACTGACGACCGATACTTCACTGGCGACCGATACTTCACTGGCGACCGATACTTCACTGGCGACCGATACTTCACTGGCGACCGATACATCAATGGCGATCGATACTTCACTGGCGATCGATACTTCACTGGCGATCGTTACTTCACTGGCGAACGATACTTCACTGGCGATCGATACATCACTGGCGATCGATACTGCACTGGTGATCAATACTTCACTGGCGATCGATATTTCACTGGCGATCTATACTTCAATGGCGATCGATACTTCACAGGAGATCGATACTTTACTGGCGATCGATACTTTACTGGCGTTCGATACATTACTGGCGATCGATACATCACTGGCGATTGATACTTCACTGGCGATCGATACTTGAGTGGCGATCGATACTTCACTTGCGATCGGTACTCTGCTGGCTATCGATATTCCACTGCCGATCGATACCTCACGGGCGGTCGTTACTTCACTGGCGATCGCTACTTCACTGGCGATCGATACTTGGCTGGCGGTCGATACTTTTTTGGCTATCGATACTTTATTGGCGATCGATACTTCATAGGCGATCGATAGTTCACTGGCGTTCTATACTTCACTGGCGTTCTATACTTCACTGGCGAGCGATACTTCACTGGCGACCGATACTTCACTGGCGAGCGATACTTCACTGGCGAGCGATACTTCACTGGCGAGCGATACTTCACTGGCGAGCGATACTTCACTGGCGACCGATACTTCACTGGCGACCGATACTTCACTGGCGACCGATACTTCACTGGCGACCGATACTTCACTGGCGACCGATACTTCACTGGCGACCGATACTTCACTGGCGACCGATACTTCAATGGCGATCGATACTTCACTGGCGATCGATACTTCACTGGCGATCGATACTTCACTGGCGAACGATACTTCACTGGCGAGCGATACATCACTGGCGATCGATACTGCACTGGCGATCGATACTTCCTTGGCGATCGATATTTCACTGGCGATCTATACTTCAATGGCGATCGATACTTCACAGGCGATCGATACTTTACTGGCGATCGATACTTTACTGGCGTTCGATACTTTACTGGCGATCGATACATCACTGGCGATTGATACTTCTCTGGCGGTCGATACTTGAGTGGCGAACGATGCTTCACTTGCGATCGGTACTCCGCTGGCTATCGATATTCCACTGCCGATCGATACTTCACGGGCGGTCGTTACTTCACTGGCGATCGATACTTCACTGGCGATCGATACTTGGCTGGCGGTCGATACTTTCTTGGCTGTCGATACTTTATTGGCGATCGATACTTCATAGGCGATCGATAGTTCACTGGCGTTCTATACTTCACTGGCGTTCTATACTTCACTGGCGAGCGATACTTCACTGGCGATCGATACTTCACTGGCGAGCGATACTTCACTGGCGAGCGATACTTCACTGGCGAGCGATACTTCACTGGCGAGCGATACTTCACTGGCGAGCAATACTTCACTGGCGAGCGATACTTCACTGGCGATCGATACTTCTCTCGCTATCGATACTTCGCTGGCGATCGATGCTTTACTAGTGATAGATACTTCGTTGGCGATCGATACTTCTCTGGCGATCATTACTTCATTGGCGATTGGTACTTCATTGGCGATCGATACTTCACTGGCGATCGATACTCCAGGAGCTCAAGATGTTTTGAGCGGTAGAGTCATTAGGTGCAGACAGAATGGTGGGGCTTGAGAAAAGTTTCGTTCATGAGGGAGGCGTCGACCTGGTGGTGGAAGAGGGTGTGCACGAGTAGGTATTTGTTGGAACGAGCGAATATTCTGAAAGAGGATGGAATACTCGTGGCACGCATGGAGGGAAGAGAGTGGGGAAAGAGAGGGAAGGGAAGAGTCTTAAACTAGGGTGTCGAGGCGCGTGAAGGTGAAGTGGGCTTGGTTGTGGGAGTAAGTGGCTAAGGTGTTCAGGTGAGGAACGGAGCGGGTGGCAAGGGAGATCTGTTGGAAGGTGTGGGGGCGTTGAAAAGGGTGAATTTTTTAGAGTACAACGGTAAGGAACCGGATGATGTCCTCGGCCGTGGGGGTGGACGGAGGGAATTGTTAGGTTGGACAGGGGGATCAATGGGACAGACAAGGACTGTAAGCTCAGGGTTGGCTGGAGGGGGTTTGGCTTTACACTTGTGGGAGTAGGTGGGATGGGGGCCATCGCAGGTGTTACGGGAAGGAGGAGCAGCGAGTTTGGCGCAGTTTTTAAGGAAGTGGGTGGCCTTGCAATGGGGACAGGTGGGGGGGGGTTTGCAGTTGGGGGTCAGTTGGTCATTGTACATGAGGTATCACTGGCAGCAGTAGGACTGGGGAGGGGATTTGAAGGATTCAACAGGGTGGTGATGGTGGTAAATCAGGGCACCCTGGGTGTGGAGATGGTCAATGGAGGGGGCGGTCTGTGTGAAAGGAGGGGATAGTGACTTGATAAGGACTGAGTCCTTGTGGGGAATGAGTTGGGAGATGGGAGCACTGGGTAAATACTTTCGTATCTCCATGATGAAGGTACGGGCATCAAGGAACTTAAGATTGGGATTTGACAGGACAGAGATGTGGAGGGTGGGGCTGGGGTATAGGTGGCTGGAGGAGGGGTGGTGTCCATGGAGACGACAGGAGGAGGGGGAGGTGGTGTTGACTTTTTGTGAGAAGTGGCGAGGGCAGAGTCGGTAATGAGGTGGTTTTGGGGTTTTTTGGAGACTAGAGACTGGAGACTGGAGTCTGGGAGGAGGGGAGAGGGATGGGGAGGAGAGGGAGGTGGCAGGTGGCAGATCCCTGTGGTATAGTGGAGGTGCTGGGAGAAACAGCTGGTTCAGTGGTGGTGATGGTGGCTCGGCATTGCGTGATGTGAAGCGTGCGGGGCATGCAGATAATGAAGTGACTTAGTGAGAGAGGGGAAGCTGACGATCTGAGGGGTGGCAGCAGCAGCATAGTGGGAGCTGTTGAGGGTGTGGAGGCTGGAGGAAGAGTGTATTGGTGAGGGTATACAGCAGGGGAGGAGATAGGGGAATGGTAAGTGGGGGAAGGGGAGGAGAGTTGTAAGGAGGGAGGCCAGGGCTGGCACTCCAGGAAGTGACTGTGGAAGAGGGGGAGGCTGAGGTGTAGATGACAGAGGAGGTGGGAGTGTTGATGGTGGACGAACGGCGACAGACGGACAGCAGCCGGCGGCGGCGACGATGGACGATGCCAGTCGGATGGCGATGGACGGATGGCTAGCAGCGGCGGCGATGGACGGCGACGAACAGACGGACGGACAGCAGGCAGCGGCGACGACGATGGATGGCGAGCAGGCAGGCAGGCAGGCACGCGGATGGACAGACAGCAACAGCAGCAGGCGACAGACAGACAGACACCAAACATAACAGCAGCACCAACTAGCGCTTGGAAGACGTAGACCACACCCTGAGGGTAACACAGGGTCTGGAATCTTGTGCCTTCGAAGGAGGGAATCCAATCCCCTAGATCCTGGCTGAGTTTTTTTTCTTTATTGTGATTTTACACTTTATACAAAAGGTGGGCTAGCAGCGGCAACATTACGCCGCTCTTCAGCCACAGGCAGTACAAAGAGACACAGTGAGGACACAGAATAACAGAACATAATGGTGGACAAAAAACAGTAGACACAGTAATTAAAAAACACGAAGCCGTTCACAGGCGTAGAAAAACCGAAAACTGTCAGCACTGTACATGAACACTGATGATTGAGATGACACACAAGAACAATGGAGTGTGGGCGGTGAAAACACTGAAGCTCAAACACGACGGCACACACACAAAACCGATGGTGGTGGTCTCCGGCACGTGAATGTCCACGTGATGTGTGAGAGTCTGGGGACATGCCAAAAGGGGGAAAAGGTGGGGGAGGAGGGAGAGGAGAGAGCATGTCCAGCAAGCTGCACATGAGGGAGGTGCCCTGTAGCTAAACTTGTGCATGGTGGTCACGTACATATACGGCGCTCGGATTGGTTCATTGGCAAGACCGAGGCTCCCCGCACTCATGTGGAGGGTGAGCGTTTCGTAACGCACCTTTAACACCGTACCAGCTGTAAGAAAGTAGCCGAAGGCGACCTGGATGCTGCGTCCAATATCTGATGGCAGTTTGATGTGGACCATCTTAGACGTCATATGTTGATTGAGGTATTCGACACTTTATAATAATCGGGTTGGAGGAGGAGATTTTGTCGCATTGCCATGCCGATAAATTAAAAAGTACGCTGAAAATTAGTGGCAGTGGGGCGGCGCACCATCAGGGTGAAAATAATATGAGGGTATCGTAGGTTCTACACGCACTGGAGGTGTGCTAAGTCGTCGTGTGAGAGGCAGCGACCAATGGACATCGCTGAGGCTTTAGCGACATGCATGGTGCTGCCTGCTGCAGCTCCGTACATTGCTAACAAGGTGGGCTGGCAGCGGCAACATTACGCCGCTCTTCAGCCACAGGCAGTACAAAGAGACACAGTGAGGACACCGAATAACAGAATATAATGGTGGACAAAAAACAGTAGACACACTGAGGACACAGAATAACAGAACATAATGGTGGACAAAAAACAGTAGACACAGTAATTAAAAAACACGAAGCTGCCTGCGTTTTGGTCAGCGAGCGGACTAAGAGGAGAAGCACGTCCGCATACGCACGACAACGAAAATTCTGCTATCGCAATGTGAGACCAGAAAGGTACCCCGGCTAAAGAGAGGGGTACTCGCTCTATCCACCACTGAGAGAGTACTTGCTCTCGATAAACTGCATTATTTTCCAATCCTTATAACACATGCCGATCAAATACGGTCTTCTGTAACAGTTTAAATTTTGGGTACATTTATGACCTATTTATGACTCGTCTATTAATGGTAGTTGTGATCACTGAAGCACCAGTTTCACATTGAATCTGTGACAATGATTAATTTGCCGCCATGAGCTTCCCCACTGACGATTGCTCGTTCCTCACGTTCTGTCGCCTCTCTAGGTCGACTGCTTGTTGCTTGACGCTGTGTTCTTCTATGGTTCATTCTCTTCTGCCAACATCGTCCAGTATTGGCATAGCTCCTATTCTAATATCGAACGAATCGTCCATTACTCCAGCCATTTTCTTTGAGCCCAAATACACGCCCTCACTCAACTGCTGACATCTGCGTAAATTGCTCACGAGCCTGTCTGCGAGGCATAGTTACTGTCCAGCTGAGTACATGGAATGACCAAGAATTGGTGCCCTGGTGTCGATATGTCCCTTGTTTATCATCGTAGCCGGACGCTGTGGCCGAGCGGTTATAGGAGCTTCAGTCCGGAACCACGCTGCTGCTACGGTCACAGGTTCGAATCCTGCCTCGGGCATGGATGTGTGTGATGTCCTTAGGTGAGTTAGATTTGGGAAGTAGTTATAAGTTTAGGGCACTGATGACCTCAGATGTTAAGTCCCATAGTGCTTAGAGCCATTTGAACAACTTTATCATCCTTCGCAGCTCCGCGGAGCTAGGTTGATAAACGAGGGACATATCGATAACAGGGCACCAATTATTTGCGAATTTCATTCCATGTACTCAGCTAGTAACGAGTCAGATGCCCTGCCCTTGGCTTATCTTTCTTGTGTACACGTAGTCTCTTCTAAAATCACTTTCATCTTATGCTGCGTTTTCATTATTCGGCCATTCGGACAGTATATCTTTTGATACACTCATCACAAATTTATTCACTATCTTATAATCTTGATTATTTTCTTGCATTTACGGTTTGTAGCAGACATCTGACTCTCTCAGTAAATGCTCTGTTCTCTTCAGCATGAGCTACACTGACACTCCTCGATTCTGTACGGAACCGAACAAAAAAAATGGTTCAAATGGCTCTGAGAACTATGGGACTCAACATCTTAGGTCATAAGTCCCCTAGAACTTAGAACTACTTAAACCTAACTAACCTAAGGACACCACACACACCCATGCCCGAGGCAGGATTCGAACCTGCGACCGTAGCAGTCCCGCGGTTCCGGACTGCAGCGCCAGAACCGCTAGACCACCGCGGCCGGCTGGAACCGAACACACCCCTCAAATGGTAGGAGAGAGTTGCTGGAGTGAATGTCATACGGACGCACAGCAATCAATACTTCCAGTATGGCTGATACATAGCACAGCACCTGGCCTCGGCCGGAGGGTTGAGCGTGGGTGGAGCACGTGGCTGTCTCCATGGTTACGGCCGGCGCGGACAGCTATTGAGCGGGCGGCAGCGCCGGCGGGAGGAAATGCTGTCTTTCATATAATGAGTAACTTCACGTTTACGAACTTCGCTGCCTTGCAACGTGGAGGTCCTAGACTGGAGTCCATACTTGAACATATGTTTGTGTTTCAAAATTCTCATTTCTGAGTGAATCCTTCAGACTGACAGAAAGCATCCACGGAAATGATTGCAGATATATTTCAGTAACGAATATAAGATTATGCAAGTAAATAATCAAGATTATAAGATAGTGAATAAATTTGTGATGAGTGTATCAAAAGATGTACTGTCCGAATGACCGAATAATGAAAACACAGCATAAGATGAAAGTGATTTTAGAAGAGACTACGTGTACACAAGAAAGATAAGCCAAGGGCATCTGACTCGTTATTGTAATTTTCTGAACAGCCAACATATAGGTACATAACTACTTGCTGGTGCTGAAATTTATATTTCGAAGTATGTCGTTTTGGAAAAAAAATTCAGTTCACGGTGCGAAAACTTTCAGATCTAAATTATGTTGGCCTTCTTCCTCTTGTTTGTTCTGTGAAGCAATCCATGCAAAATGAGCTGTAAATTGCAAAATTAATCGTTTTCATTCGTAAGGTAACGTGCTGCTCACCAGATACCCAGCACGTGGAGTTTTGTTGACTCTCAGCAGCAACACTAGTACACGATAAAGGAAAATAGCGTCTTTCCTTACAAATATAACTCTCTTCTTGAAGAAATACAAGCAGGAAACGTTTCATACAATAAATTCTTGTTTTAAGTAAAATGTATTTCTGTCATCACACTCCCTTAAGAAATGCAAACAGCAAACACTTCATCTAATGAATATTCTCTATTAGAGTAAAACAAATTGTTTGTTAGTTATGGGACTCACTGCTGAATACAACGATAATGAGAAAATTTTCTTCAATTAAGAATCGCAGTTAGTGTTAAATACCGAATACAAAACAAAATTATTGTTGCTCATAATCGTTCACATGCTGTTAGCTAAATTTATATTCCATGGCCGTGTGAAACAGGATGCGCTAAAAAATTTCCTGGTTACTAATAGGTTATCAGTAAAAGCAAGACTAAGTTTAGGCTACATAACATAACTGATTACAGTTGATAAGGTGTAAGATGAACTTCGAAACAAACAGGATGCAAGAAGAATTATTACTAAATTCTCAAACCCTGTAAGCTTTTGTTTGAAGATACTTTTATAGACGAAGCAGAGAACTTACGGTCAAGCGTTATAATAGGCCTTGGAATAAGAGAGAAACATAAAAAAGACATGGTGACCAGGGCCAGTATGACGGAAGAATCCAACAGCCTACGTTATTTGAAAATTAAATGGACAGCAGAAGGAAGGGAAGCTGGAACCCACAATCTTTATAAAATTACGTGTCAAATCAGTCTCGTTGATTTCTTCGTCAAAAGAGTGGTAAACTGATTCCATTTTGTTAAACTAATAAGAATACGAGAAGAAGATAAACGACTATTTCATCAAAATACGAGTGTGTGTGTTTGTGTGTGTGTGTGTGTGTGTGTGTGTGTGTGTGTGTGTGTGTGTGTGTGTGTGTGTGTGTGTGTTTGTGTGTGTGTGTGTGTGTGTGTAGAGGTTGGAGAGGGAAGGAGCACGGCGGTGGCGGAAGTGAAGCTAGGTGAGAGGCGGAAGGAGGGATCTAGAATCATGTTCAAAATTGTCAAATTAAAATGTCAAATGGATTCCTGTTGAAGAATCTACAAGGGAAGAATAAGAGAGTCGTGGATAATGCCCAAAGTATGGGATGTGAAGGCGCTAGTACGAAAGAATTATTAGCGGACATTATGGGGTGTGTCCACCCTTCACCTTTGTCGTGAAAAGACAGTTGTGAGCAGCGAGTTTCATTCTACCACACTCTTTAGTTAAGTCACAGAACGTTTACAACAAAATAATTTACAACAAGTTGTCTGCAAAAGTGAGCGTTGCAAATTAGAGATATAAATGTGCTGAACAGCTCAATTTCCCGCATCCCACCCACCCTCGTCAACTATCAGGGTGGGATGACCAGGTGAACCAGACGTACTGTCTTCTGTCCTTTCCGCTATACACAGCTTTCTATTTTCTCTTTCCTCCACATGTGTCTCGGGCGTCCGTCCTCTTGAACCAACGCCAGATCACCCAGTCGGAAGGCAACAGATCTAGCAATGTGCCTCTAAATACGTGGGATCTCCTAAGCTCCTGGTCCACCTTTGCCAGGAGTCGTCAGCCAGTTTCTATCGTAGTTTACATCCTTTGGGCAGATTGAGGGTGACAGTAGGTTCTGACCGAGCGGGGTGGCGCAGTGGTTAGCACACTGGACTCGCATTCGGGAGGACGACGGTTCAATCCCGTCTCCGGCCATCCTGATTTAGGTTTTCCGTGATTTCCCTAAATCGTTTCAGGCAAATGCCGGGATGGTTCCTTTGAAAGGGCACGGCCGATTTCCTTCCCCATCCTTCCCTGACCCGAGCTTGCCCTCCGTCTCTAATGACCTCGTTGTCGACGGGACGTTAAACACCACTAGCCTAACCTAACGTAAGTAGGTTCTGGTCCAGTGGGCAGTTTTAACAAGCCATCACCAACCAGAAATGGTGCTGGCGTCAGAGGTTCTGTATCATCACCCAGAGAGATTGGCCTCGAGTTTGCTGCGGCTTCAGTGATGGCCAGAGTGGTCAGAGTTTTTCTGCAGTTAATCTTGATCGTCCGAACACCCTCTGTAAGCTTCGCTTGACCGCGACCTTCATCCTCTCCCACCATCTTCCCCAACAACACGCTTGTGACGCAATGAATTTCCAAGTAATTTGTTCTTGACGAAGAAGCGATGGTTCTCTCAGGCGGTCAGTGAGTTTCATAGATCCAACAATTCTTTGTTGGTAGAGTAAAAGGTCTTTGCGTTGTCGGTGTAGATACTGTGCAGCAGTGGATGTCTACTAGCAAATCTCTGTGAAACCATCTAAAATGTGTCGATGTTCATATTAGAGCAAAGTTCTAAAGGTATTGCACATGTTGCCGCGTTAGCGAAGAGAGTCGTACAGGCCGTTTCAATTGTCATGCATATGTTGATGTGGAGAGGCCCTGAAAAGTCTATACCAGCGACAGTAAAGAGCTTAGATGGTCTCATTCGATCTGCAGGCGTAGGTGCTTCAATTTTTTGTCCTCTTGGATTCTTCATGATCTTGCATGGTAAGCACGTATACAGGACCCCTTTAATGGTGTGAGAACCTTTAAGTATCCAAAATTCACTCCAAAGGTTTGATAACACAATTCTGACACCAAGATGGCGATCAACGTGTTTGTTAAATGTGAGGTGTCCCGTAAAGTGATGTAACCACTCGGAGTATCGGATGTCGTTGTTCCGAGACGGATGAGTCCATCATCAATGAGCAGATGAAAGCGTCCAATTTTAGATTCTTGGGGGATCGGTTAACCGTTCTGGAGTGCACGAAATTCCCACGTGAAACATTTGTGTTAGGCTGTTTTAATCCAGTAAGTGCTTGCACTTGTAAGCTCTGTTGTTGTAAACTCTTCAGCAAGATTTACTTTGTGACGAATGTTATGTGTGAATCGAAGAATCCAACCCATCGTGCGATTTAATCTTCAGCAGGAAGTGAATTAGGAAATGTTTATGATGCCAAGAGGTTTTCTACATTTTTCCTTTCTTGCGGGAGATCATGACTCATGTTTGGAGTACCAGATGGCCAACTTCTTCAGAACGTGTAAGCCATGGTGGTCCCTTCCACCAAACATGTGAAGATTGGATTTGATTACCAATAAGGCCCCGCTTTAGGTGATCCGCTGCGTTGTCAGGTCCAGAACAATGTCTCCACTGACTAGGAGACGTGTGTTTATGAATATCTGTCACTCTATTGCAGATGAAAGTCTTCCATCGATTCGCGTAACTGCGTATCCAGCCCTAGGTCATTGTGGGTCCCGTCCACAAAGTTGCCTGAGTAATGTCGTACACTGCAGCTTAGTAATAGTCCTCCCACAAGTTCACCTAGACGTTTCAGACGTGGTAACATTATCCTTTTGGCAGGTACAAGTCTGTTCTTGTTACAGTCTCAGTGAATCATTGTGTTGTCGTGTAGAACATTGTGGATGAACAGAACTGCCCTGTACTGTCGTACCGAAGCTTCAAAAATACTTGAATTAGAACAGCGTGATCTTTAGTAGTTAATATCCATTGCGGGATACGGAGAGATAGCGGTACAATGGACACCCAAGTATTCCATCGTGTTGCCAGATCGTTGGACAGCAATTATTCCAATCAGTTCCCCTACACCATTTTTCTTGGAATAATAGTTTTGCCATGATTCATACTTGACAGAATAGCCCTAGTCGTAATATTTAGTTGTAGTCTGTTTTACTTTGCTTTTTGTAGTAGGTGTATCAAATAAATTTTCTGTGACATCATCCGTGTTAATGTATAAGCTGTCGATTGCTGTGTCCCAGTACACGCCTAAAGCTTGAGTAGCTGCAATGATCTCTCACACTTCGGTTTTTCGTATGTTCTGTAACTAATTTGAAGAAGTGGCCCATTGCGCTAATACACTAAAGCGCCAAAGAACCTTGTACAGGCATGCGTATTCAAATACAGAGATATGTAAACAGGCAGAGTATGGCGCTGCGGGCGGCAACGCCTATATAAAACAAGTGTCTGGCGCAGTTGTTAGATCGGCTACTGCTGCTACATTGGCAGGTTAACATGACTTACGTGAGCCTGAACGTGGTGGTATAGTCGGCGCACGAGCGATGGGACACTGCCTCTCCGAGGCAGCGATGATGTGCACCGTGAATTTCAGGAATCCCGTGAAACATCGAATTTCCGACATCGCTGCGACCGGAAAAAGATCCTGCATGAATGGGATCAACGACGACTGAAGAGAATCGTTCAACGTGACAGAAGTGCAACGCTTACGCATACTGCTGCAGATTTCAATGCTGGGCCATCAACAAGTGTCAGCGGGCGAACCATTCAACGAAACATCATCGATATGGGCTTTCGTGTACTCTTGATGACTGCACGACACAAAGCTTTACGCGACGCCTGGTCCTGTCGACTGGAAACATGTTGCCTGGTCGGACGAGTCTCGTTTCCAATTGTATCGAGCCGATGGACGTGTACGGGTAAGGCCACAGCTTCACGAATCCTTGGACCCTGTATATCAGCAGGGGACTGTTCAGGCTGGTGGAGACTCTGTAATGGAGTGGGGCGTGTGCAGTTGGAGTGCTATGGGACCCCTGATTCGTCCATACAGGGTGTTACAAAAAGGTACGGTCAAACTTTCAGGAAACGTTCCTCACATACAAATAAAGAAAATATGTTATGTGGACATGTGTCCGTAAACGCTTGATTTCCATGTTAGAGCTCATTTTAGTTTCTTCAGTATGTACTGTACTTCCTCGATTCACCGCCAGTTGGCCCAATTGAAGGAAGGTAATGTTGACTTCGGTGCTTGTGTTGACATGCGACTCATTGCTCTACAGTACTAGCATCAAGAACATCAGTACGTAGCATCAACAGGTTAGTGTTCATCATGAACGTGGTTTTGCAGTCAGTGAATGTTTACAAATGCGTAGTTGGCATGTATGGATTAGCACGGGGCAATAGCAGTGGTGCGGTACGTCTGTATCGAGACACATTTCCAGAAAGAAGGTGTCCCGACAGGAAGACGTTCGAAGCAATTGATCGGCGTCTTAGGGAGCACGGAACATTCCAACCTATGACTCGCGACTGGGGATGACCTAGAACGACGAGGACACCTGCAATGGACGAGGCAATTCTTCGTGCAGTTGACGATAACCCTAATGCCAGCGTCAGAGAAGTTGCTGCTGTACAAGGTAACGTTGACCACGCCACTGTATAGAGAGTGCTACGGGAGAACCAGTTGTTTCCGTACCATGTACAGCGTGTGCAGGCACTATCAGCAGCTGATCGGCCTCCACGGGTACACTTCTGCGTATGGTTCATCCAACCATGTGTCAATCCACATTTCAGTGCAAATGTTCTCTTTACGGATGAGGCTTCATTCCAACGTGATCAAATTGTAAATTTGCACAATCAACATGTGTGGGCTGATGAGAATCCGCACGCAATTGTGCAATCACGTCATCAACACAGATTTTCTGTGAACGTTTGGGCAGGCATTGTTGGTGATGTCTTGATTTTGCTCCATGTTCTTCCACGTTATCATGAATTCATACGGGATACTCTACCTGTGCTGGTAGAACATGAGCCTTTACAAGTACGACACAACATGTGGTTCATGCACGATGGAGCTCCTTCCCATTTCAGTCGAAGTGTTCGTACGCTTCTCAACAACAGATTCGGTGACCGATGGATTGGTAGAGGCGGACCAATTCCATGGCCTCCACGCTCTCCTGACGTCAACTCTCTCGACTTCCATTTATGGGGGCATTTAAAAGCTCTTCTCTACGCATCCCCGGTACCAAATGTAGAGACTCTTCGGGCTGTGATACAATACGCCATTCTCCAGGGCTGCATCAGCGCATCAGGGATTCCATGCGACGGAGGGTGGATGCATGTATCCTCGCTAACGGCGTACATTTTTCACATTTCCTGTAAGAAAGTGTTTGAAGTCACGCTGGTACGTTCTGTTGCTGTGTGTTTCCATTCCATGATTAATGTGATTTGAAGAGAAGTAATAAAATGAGCTCCAACATGGAAAGCAAGCGTTTCCGGACACATGTCCACATAACATATTTTCTTTCTTTGTGTGTAAGGAATGTTTCCTGAAAGTTTGGCCGTAGCTTTTTATAACACCCTGTATACGTCTCTGACAGGTGACACCTACGTAAGCATCCTGTCTGATCACCCGCATCCATTCATGTCCATTGTGTATTCCGACGGACTTGGGCAGTTGCAACAGGACAATGCGGCACCCCACACGTCCAGATTGATACAGAGTGGCTTCAGGAACACTCTTCTGAGTTTAAACACTTCCGCTGGCCACCAAACACCCCAGACATGAACATGATTGAGCATATCTGGGATGCCTTGTAACGTGCTGTTCGGAAGAATCTCCACTCCTTCGTACTATAACTGATTTATTGACAGGCCTAAAGAGAAACAGGTTAAATGTGCAGGTGAAAAAACAGAGCAATGTGAGGTGCCCATTGGTTTGAAAGATGTACGAGCAGAATTTATTGCATATCAGAAAACATTTATTTGGGAAATACTGTACACTTGCAAAGAAGGTAAAGAAAGAATCTGATGGTTTTTTGAAATACAACATCCGCAGTACGATATTCAAATAAATAATGTGCACATATAATCTCAAACTTTGCTTGTGTTTAATTTCATATCACTGTCATTATAGTCCAAGTATTACACTTATTAATATCATTACCTCCAATGCTGCGCCTGTAATCATGTAGCAGCAGAAAATTTCCTGTCGTAATCAAACTGAATGATAATGTTCTATTTCATGGGGTTATATTTGGCTTGTCAGTACCTCACATAGTCCGTATCATGGCAGGGTGGGTGAAATATCTTCTTCAGAATGTCTTTGTTGAAGGTAACTTGTCCCGTGAAGACGCAAAAGAAAACCTGAAGAAGAAGAAGAAGGAGAAGAAGAAGAAGAAGAATGGAATACTCCTTCCTGACAATATATGAATAATTATTGTACGTCCATGCAATTCTGGCAAGAATAATGTTCTCATGACGCTGCTAACACGCATAGATGGAGTCCGATTTGAACATGTTTGTGTATTTTCGAAGACACCGTTTCAGCCCAATTATCGGCCATTTCAGGAGATACTGCGTATTGAAAAATGCGTTACGCACCTGAGAAAGTAAAGCCAAATTCTGCGTTCATATTTGACGATATTGCTGTGGAAAACCAAGACCAAATTCGAAAATATTTATGTTTTGGTTGTCATATGGGTGCTGATGTATTTCATCTAAGCCAAACATATTCCGTAATCCCAAAACTGTTAGTTAGGAAAAATGGAAACCTCATTATAACCTTCAAACGAGACAATGTGAATTTAAAACACATTTACGAAGTGAATGTAGGAACTGACATGTCATCAAATGATTCTGTAAAGATATGTGCCGACTGGTGGAATCATTCACAGTATGGGTTTATCGTCATTGATAAAACAAGAAAACTGGATGATGATAGGTATAGGCGAAACTTCCAAGAGTTTCTATATATATATAGACTGGTAAGAGAGGTGAGTGCAGCAGTATACGCTCACCATGGACAAATTCGTGCTCGTATCTGGCTCTCAACCTGAGAGAACGAGTGTGCATAGACATATCATTCGCTTGTACATCGATGCAAAAATTCAGACTAGCGTGCATAAAGTTGGAGGTGTGCGCAGCGAGCTACAGGCGTATTACAAGACTCTTCTGAGAATCATCAATGCGTTAAATGAGTTAGTTAATGAAATCGGTAGGAAAGTAACCGATTTAACTCAAAAGGTTGAGGTTATTGCGGGCAAAATAGATGTAGAAGCCCTTGTTATTGAGAAGGGAGAGCAGGCACATACCAAGAGGAAGAAGAGCGGATATATAAAGCCTCACACAGCAGATAGGTCTGATTAGTACACCGAGATGTCAACAAAGCAGGAAGTTATTCAGGCTTGGAATGCTGTTCGAGAGAAATTACGGTTGCTACGGTTAGGGCATATGGATCGACAGGGAACGCTAAGAGAGACCTTTAAGCTGGTTACTGAATCTCTCAGGTGACTCTCAGCAAAAACAAAACCACACGATAACGATGGTGTTGCCATCCGTCATGCCCCAAGTCAAATAGATAGAACATTCGGCGTCAACAGGGGAAGACCGTACATGCTGGGTATGCAGCCTATAAATGTAACTGATGGCACAATACAGATTGGTGATACGCAGTTTGAGAGAACACCAGGCTTATTGAATCTTTCTTTCCTAATATCCACAAAAAAACCATAAATGACTTAGTTACTGACAGGGGAAAGTACCGTGAAATATTGGCTCAAATGGCTCTGAGCACTATGGGACTTAACATCTGTGGTCATCAGTCCCCTAGAACTTAGAACTAGTTAAACCCAACTAACCTAAGGACATCACACACATCCATGCCCGAGGCAGGATTCGAACCTGCGACCGTAGCGGTCACGCGGTTCCAGACTGAAGCACCTAGAACCGCACGGCCACACCGGCCGGCCGTGAAATATTTCATTTGACTGATGTACATAAGATCGCAAAGAGCTAGAGCAAAAATAAATATAAAACCATTTTAGAAACAGTACTTGGTGGTGAAAACAACTACAGCAGCAGCGGTGATGGTATTGACATTGAGCATAAAGCAGTAAACAATCGAATCCCGTAGTACATATATTTTGATGTCCTCAACATGTCGTGGGCCTTTTATAAATAAAATATTTTGAATTTAAAATCTTAAAAATTCTTACAGCTTTTAAAGAACTATAAAAGTTTAAACGATGTTTAAAAATTTTCATAATCGAGAATCATTCTAGCAAAGGCGCCAAGAAGAGGAGGTAAGGGGGACAGGGCGAATGAATCGGGTTCAAAATGGTTCAAATGGCTCTGAGCACTATGGGACTCAACTGCTGAGGTCATTAGTCCCCTAGAACTTAGAACTAGTTAAACCTAACTAACCTAAGGACATCACACACATCCATGCCCGAGGCAGGATTCGAACCTGCGACCGTAGCGGTCTCGCGGTTCCAGACTGCAGCGCCAGAACCGCGCGGCCACTTCGACCGGCAATGAATCGGGCTATTCACTTAAGAAATCAAAGCTAGCCAAAATGGCTATATGCCTTAACTTTCTTAACGTACGGTTGATCTCCCGTTGTTCGAAGATGTTAAGAACTTTCCCTTTGCGCTCCGGAAGCAAAATTGTAAAACCACATCTAATACCAAAAACTGAGTAACCTGTTCCGGATAAACGTGAACTCAAGTCAGAGCTGGAATCCGAACCAGAAATACGTTTCTTAAACATAACTTCCTAGGACCTTCCAGTTTGACCCACATATTTCGACTGACAATCACTGTTGATGTTGTAAACACCTGACGACTCGTTAACCTCGCGTTTTGTCCTCGATCTGTGTTTAAACTTCAGTCCATAATTCCTAGGAATGAAATATGCTGGGTCAGTACCTTCTGTAGCCAACTGTACACCCATTCTGTTTGAAACCGTTCCATAGCACAGAATACTAGGATAAGAAAAAATCCTAGGGCCATTCTCCTCCACGGGGAGTATTGAAGATGAAACATCCTGTTGATCCTGAGCCGGAGCAGTTCTACGGCTCTTTCCATTTTCCTTTTTTAGAAGGCTCTTGTTAATACTCGGGGCAAAATCAGCGTGGTAGACATTAGAACCTGCTACGAACTGGATGGCCCGATATTAGCGTTCATAAGCTACTTTATGTAATGGGGCGTTACGTAATCCATGAAGCACTGACCGGAAACCTGCCTTTTTATACTCCAGAGGGTAGGAGGAAAAGCTGTGAATAGCCAAATCCGTGGTTGCTCTTTTCTTATAAATGTCGTTTCTCAAAACGATTCCCTGACATAGTGACTGACATGTCCAAAATTGGTAACATTCCATTTCTGGACACTACGTTAGGGGAATTGTTTAGAGAATTACATTTATAGCAACCAATAACCACTAATTTGGTTCTTCACAGCTCTTCCTATCACCCTCTAGAGTACAAAAAGGCAGCTTTCCGGTCAATGCTGTTTATAGATTACGTAATGCCTCATTACGTAAACTAGCACATGAAAGCGAATGTAGGGCCATCCACTTCATAGCACGTTCTGATCGATACCATGTATATTTTGTCCCGATGACAAGAGCCTTCTAAAAAAAGGAAATAGCCGTAGGACTTCTCTGGCACAGGATCAACAGGATATTTCATCTTCATTACTTAGCGTGGAGGAGAATGGCCCTAGGGTCTTTTCTTATGATTGTATTCAGTACTATGGAACGGTTTCAAATAGAGTGGGTATACAGTTGGCTACAAAAGATATTGTCCCCGCACATTTCATACCTAGGAATAACACGCTGAGGTTTAAACACAGGTAAAGGATGAAACGAATACCCCAGAAGGCGTCAGGTGTTTACAACATCACAAGTGGTGATTTTCAGACGAAATATATGGGCCAAACTGGAAGGTCGTTGGAAGTTAGGTTTAAGGAACGCATTTCTGGTTCGGATTCCAGTTGTGCCTTGCGTTCACATTTATCCAGAACGTGTCACTCAGCTTCTGGTATTACATGTCGTTTTAAAATCTTGCATACGGGACGCAAGGGTAACGTTGTTAATATATTCGACCTGTAGGAGATATGCCGTGCATTAAGATAATCTTCAAACCAAGGCATAATTAAGGCATAAAGCCATTTTGGCTAGCTTTCCTTACTTAAATGAATGGTGTGATTCATTTTCGCTGCCCTCTTACCTCCTCTTCCTTGGTGCCTTTGCTGGAACGATTCTCGACTATGAAAATTTTTAAGATTCGTTCAAATTTCTTTTTTTAGTTTTTTAAATATTGTAAGAAATTTTAAGATTTTAAATTCGAAACGTTATGTCTGTAAATGGCTCACAACAGGTTCTAGGCTTTTATCCCTATGTCTGTGAGTTATTAATATGTTTATTTTTGTACGCTCGATTCCCAACTGTTTCCTTAATGTTCATCGGATGATATTTACGCTTCCGCGCATGCGCCGCGTCTCTCGGGGCTATGTTTTCATAACCTGCTAGTTCATGCATGGCAGTTGCAGCATTCCGTTACGGCGCGGCTTCGGCTGATGTACCGTTTATTCTATACTGCGCCTTTGCCCCTCCTCCATTTCTTTTCGGTGCTTTTTATAACTTACTCTCTCGTCCGATTTGTTAATAGGTTCGAGTTTCACGCCGAATTTTTAACCCTTGACTATCGGTTTATGTGCAACTTCCCGAATTTTAAAGAAAGGGTTGGGCTCGGTCTGTAAAATAGGCTTGACTACCATAAGTCTTGGGGATACTTGTTATCACCGTGATATGGTCTTTGCGTAACACTGCCCACAGTATCTTTCTTGTTTTTTACTCAGATTTGCACCTAATGATGTAATTTAAAATAAGAAACCGCCGTGGCTTTAATAAAGGATTTAGAATAGCTGCGGCGGATTTTATTCAATACGCTTTTGTTTTTCATTATCTGAACGGCTTATCGCCACGTTTCACTCGCGTGCAAACCTGCACTAACGAAAAATGCGGTCTGCAAAGGCTTCCTAACATTTTAATTTCTTGTTAGTGTAAGCAACTTCACAGTACACTTCAGAGTGGTTTGCTTAATATGGATGTAGAGGAAATGCGCTGTTCTATGTTGCGTTTCAAGAGCTGGCTGGACAGTCCTGGCGATACGTGCTGTCATATGCCCTCCGATTTCACTACGTCATGCGCGACGGTGTCAGCGTTGGCAGGCTGTAAACAGTTTCTGGTTTCCGCATGGCTGGGCGCCGCCTGGCGGGGTAACGCGTTGCTATCCGCTCACATTGGCCGTGTGCGACAATGCGTACAGGGAAGCATCAGGTGCGCGCGCCTTGTGGACGCGCATATCTGACCATATGGACAGCTGCCTGCCTGCCCGTTGCTCGTAGCGGAGGGTCGCGGAATCGGATCCTGTTCCGTCACACGGCGCCCACGCATCGCCAGCCGGCTTTGTTCCGCCGCGACATCATCCTCATCGCAGCCTGAAGATGGAGGCAGTGAGTGTTCAACTGTTATTGCTCTAGGCCACCGCGAGACTACTCAGCCGGAAAACGAAATAAAAAGACCCGAGAATATCTACTTTAAATTTAGTTTTATTTGCAGCTTAACAGTGTCGCGAAATGGAGCCTGGCAACTCCACTTTCATTGAAGCAGCATTTGCCAAACAATATCTACATCTACATACTTTCTCCGCAAGCCACTGTACGGTAAACATGGCGGAAGATACCTTTCACTACTGTTATTCCCTCTCCGGTACCACTCACAAATGGAGAGAGAGGGAAAGGTTACTGTCTATACACCTCTGTACAAGCCGTAATTTCTTTTATATTGTCTTCGTGGTCCTTACGGGAAATGTACGTTGGCGGCAGTACAATTGTACCGTAGTGAGCCACAAATTCCTCATCCCCAAATTTTCTCAATAGTGTTTAGCGAAAATAATGTCGTCTTCCATCCAGGGATACCCATTTGAGCCAACGAAACATCTCCGTAATGGTCGCGTATCGATCGAACCAACCGGTAACAAATTTACAACACGCCACTGAACTGCTTCCAGATCTTCCTTTAATCCGACGTGGCGGGAATCCCAAGCATTCTCTCAATAATCCGAAGACGACCATTCGCTCTCCCTCCTACCGACCTTACGCTTTGCAACGTTGCGCCTGTATATTTAATCGATGTTACTGTACCAAGCAGGAAGTCACTAATACTGTATTTGATAATTAGAGCATTGTTTTGCCACATCATCCACATCAACTTACAGTTCTCTACATTCAGAGCACACAACAAATAGATGTGTCTAAGTAATTATGTATCCCTCTGTACTTTCCAGTACAGGTATACGACAGAATCATCAGCAAACAGTCTCAGATTGCTGCCCACCGTATCCGTCAAGTCGCTTATGTATAAAGGTGAGTTTCGCACGACCTATGCTTTCTAAACCGTTGCCAATTTGAGGACTGAAGCTTCTGACTCAAGAAACTTTATTATGTTTGATCTTAGATCATGCTTAAGAATTCTGCAGTGGACAGATGTTAGGGATATTGGTCTGTAATTTTGCTGGTCCGTTCGTTTGCCATTCTTATATGCGAAAGTCACCTGTGGCCTTTTTCCGTCGCTTGGAACTTCGCGCTGGATTTGAGATTGACGATAAATGCAAGCTAAGTAAGGGTCCAATGACGAAGAGTAATTAGTATATATTGGAATTAAGAATCCATCCGAACTTGGCGACTTTCCTGTTTTCAATTGTATCAGTTGCTTCTCAACACCAGGGATTATTTCTATATCTTTCGCAACGGTTAAACGATGGTATGACTGTAGGATCCTCCGTGAATGGAGATTTAACCTTGATATTTAAAACTTCAGCTTTATTTTTGCTCTATACTGTTACCACACCATTTCTTTTCCGACGAGTCACTGGATAGAATCCTTCGACCAACATACTAATTTAACTTTGGACAGAATTTTCTCGGATTCTCGCCAAGATCTTTCGGTAAGATATGACGGGGGACGTTGTATGCTTCACACAACAGTGTTTTTATACACGTCAGATTTTCTAATATTGCCACTTCTTTGTTTTTTGGACCGGGAATGAAACAATATCTGCTTCCTCAGCATTTTCCTGATTTTGTTATTAAATCATAGCGGGTCATTTCCGCCTCGGCACATACGACTCCTGAGCGCGATTTACAGTCGGGTTAAATCTGGCCACAGTTCCTCTACGCCCGTCATATCGGAACTAAATGATGTCCATTCACTGTCTTAGTAGGATGCTAACAACTGCTAATCTGCTCTTTCTAGCATAAAAATTCTCCCAATATTCTTGATGGATCTGTTAACTTTGAAAATCATCGTCGCTGTGATATCATGATCACTGATACCTGTCTCTCTACTGACACTTCTTTGTAGCTAGAAGGTAAAGAATATTTCCATTGGGTGTGGGTTGGTTCAAATGGCTCTGAGCACTATGGGACTTACCTTCTGAGGTAATCAGTCCCTTAGAACTGAGAACTACTTAAACCTAACTAACCTAAGGACATCACACACATCCATACCCAAGGCAGGATTCTAACCTGCGACCGTTGTAGTCGCGCGGTTCCAGACTGTAGCGCCTAGAGCCGCTTGGACAACCCGGCCGGCGGTGTGGGTTGTCGAACTAGCTGTTCAAGAAAATTTTCGTAAAATCTGCTCAGATCCACAATACAAAACTGCCTATCTGTACCACCTGCAATGAATTTACAGAGGTCCCAGGCTATATTCTGTAAGTTAAAGTCGCATTTCCGCGCTGTTGAGTGCAGACTTTCTTTGAATGATTCTACCACTGTTACGGCGGAATCGCGTGGCCAGTAAAAACATACGATGATTATCTTGTTCACTTGAGCCGGTTACACACATCCACATGAATTTCGCAGTCAGACCTGTATAGGCACAATACTTTTGTCCGCTGCCGTTAACAGTCCCCCATCTATGGTGTCTAACCTGACTTTTCGATATACATTCCACGCCTCGCTTAGTATTTCACTGCTTTCTATTTTGGGTTTCATCCAGCTTTCGGTTCCGAGTGTAATTTGAACGATACAACTTTTTTGTAGAGCGCCAAATTCAGGTAGTTTGTTACGAATGCTCCGATAAAACAAGCCGTTATAATTTTGATAGTCGAAGTGTCAGTATTTTGTACGCGGTCTGATTTAGCCCTACGCGGTCGGCGAAAGAGCATTCAACAGAAGACCTCAAACTATCGCATAGCCTTTTTCCTTAAAGAAAAAAGAAATGTACGCTCCGCACGTATTCTGCTATCCTAGCCGACTAGCTGCTGTCTCTATATAGTGCAGTACAACACTGACTTGTCATGGCGAGTCCTACAACTCTCCACCCCATAACGCAAGTCTACAAATCTTCTAACATTCTGCGTGGTGTCTGTTTGTTCTATATCGTGTCTCCCTACCACTTTCGCGCAACGACACTCTGAGCGTGTTTTTTAGGGAATTGACTAGTTTGAACCTGGGACCTGTTGCTGGTAAGGAGACGTCAGACCACACATGACATTTAGAGTTTAGAAGAGTTCAGTGAGACTAGCGATGATATAACCAAATACTTAATGATTTCAGTGTCAGCTCCACTGCACTCCGCCGGCGGAAGTGGCCGTGCGGTTAAAGGCGCTGCAGTCTGGAACCGCAAGACCGCTACGGTCGCAGGTTCGAATCCCGCCTCGGGCATGGATGTTTGTGGTGTCCTTAGGTTAGTTAGGTTTAACTAGTTCTAAGTTCTAGGGGACTAATGACCTCAGCAGTTGAGTCCCATAGTGCTCAGAGCCATTTGAACCATTCCACTGCACTCCCTGTAAAAGAATCTTAATACTAACTAAATTTAGTGGAAGGTGTTCAAGGCTTTCCTACTTCTAGTTAGCTGGTAAAATAACGTCGAAAAAGCAGTTAAATTTACCATTGGAAATTTTATTCTACTCACAAAACATTGTTTATAAATTGTACTATTGATAAAAGGAAGTGTTTTAATACAGGATGATAGAAACCAACTGCGTTCAACAAAAATGTGAACGAATATTCCCTGAGTGGGTTTTCAAGTTCTACAATGGATCGAAGGATGACCTATGCCATATCACATCTATAATCTAGGTTTAAATTAAGTTTCACAAGAGAGAAAACTATCAATGGTCAACAGTGACCCTCAATTATCTTTAATTACTTAACTAACTTGTCGTAAATTACAGTGGCTGATGTGGCTTCTTGTTAACTATATAACAGAAAAATCATCGCGTTTTAGATTTTTACTTCAAGTGGCAAATGTGAACACCATGAGCTTTAATTGACGATCGACACTAGTATTACGCAAAAAGGGGGTGTAACAGATGAGACTTCAGCAGTTCTGAGTGAAGCTTTATGCGCTGTTATGCGGCATCGCGTGCGGTCATTACCTTGTCGGTGTTCGTCAGGGGGCAGCGGGCAGCACAGCTCCGCTCACCTCGCCGTCTCTGAAGCAACTCTCGTCCTAACTTCTCCTTACTACAATTTACCGACGCTGGTTTAAAAAAAACTATCCGGCTGTGTTTTCATCTGACCAGTCAGGGTCTCAATGTTAACCTTAAGCTCCGCCTACAAAAATTCTGTCAATCCAATGAGAAACATTATACTTTTCGTGGTGGGGCAATGTTTTTAAAGTTTGCAACGTAACAGAGACGCGAAAAAGTCTCACTCTAAAACTTGCAGCTGGTGTGGTCCTTTTAGTGTTATCGTAAGATCTATACTGTTCTTCTGGAGGGCTCTATCTTTTTACATGTGCTGGGGGGTGGTCCTGAGGTAACAGAGACGCGAAAAAGTCTCACGCTAAAACTTGCGGCTGGGCTAGCCCTTTTTGTGTTATCGTAAGATCTATACTGTTCTTCTGGAGGGCACTAGCTTTTAACATGGGCTGGGGGGTGGTCCTAGCGGTTAGCTGGCGACGTGGGTGTCAGTCCCTTATCGTAGGGCCTTCCAGCTTAACATGGTTCTGCTCTCGGCTTCTGTTCTCGTTTCTCCCCTGGGAACTGCGTCTGTCTCACGGTGGGAAGGTATAACATGCATTTAGGCATTCTTGAGTTAGTCTGTGGTATTCCATTTGCTCACTCGTTACTCGTGTTACTTTGGTTAATTTAATGTCATGATTTATTCGGAGCTATGTGACATACTACTGGATTTGCTTATCATGTCAGGGTTTTCATGGAAGGTGTTGGATTTGCCTGACACCTTACAGTGGTTAGGAGCTTCCCTTGAAGTAACCAATTTGCAACAGTTCGCTGTGTCACTATGGTGCCAACTGCTGCGCAGATTGCTGCTGCTGATGGAGTACAATGTGCCAGAGCCATACAGCGTACACGGTGGTCTTACCTCTCGGCTATGCGACGTGGACCTCCGGAGCCCGGTCATCTCGCCACCGTGCACTCTCGTGACCACAGCTACCAGCAATCGTTTACAGTGGTTATATTCCTGCCAAATCTTTCTGCAGTATCGCAGAAGAAACATCCAGCTTCTTGTAGTCCTATTGCACTACCTCGTTCAAACTCAATGAGATGCTGATAATGGTGTCTTTGTCGCCTTAAAGGCATTCTTGGCTAACATCAACTCACCCCGTCCAGCGTCGTAGGTAAATAACGCTCACGAGCCTTACAGCGTGTATTTAAAGCAAACCTAATTTTCATCCTCATAGTGGCTCTACTAGCGACATTCCTACGCGACTGGGGCAAAATTTAAATAACCATCTTTCAAATGTAGAACACGCCTAGCAACTTTCATTTATGTCGCTCAACTCGTTCTTGGTGTTGTGACTTTTTTTACCATCAGTGTATTTGTTGCAAATAGTCAGTAGCTAAGAAGAAATAAATTAAAATGTCATCCATGATGTTGTGTCGATTCCCTAAGGTCTCGACACAATGAGTGGCTAGGTGCACGCGAAACTAACGCAGACGGGCGTAAATTCTGAAACAGGAGACTGGATGAAAAACTATAAAGAAAAGAAGAGAGATTGTCATCTACTTAACTTTTAATGATGTTCTTCTTGTTGAAATACATCTCTTGCATAGTAGTAAGCAATTAGCAATGATACACATGGCGCCTTGCTAGGTAGTAGCGATGGACTAGCTGAAGGCTATTTAATCTGTCTCTCGGCAAATGAGAGGAAGACGTGATACGTGTGGTCGCAAGCTATGTCGTCCGTACAACTGGGGCGAGGTCAAGTCCGTGTCTTGTGACCTGCCCTGTGGTGGCGCTACGTTTGCGAATACACAGTGGCGACACGCGGGTCCGACATGTACTACAGGACCGCGGCCGATTTAATTTACCACCTAGCAAGTGTGGTGTCTAGCGGTGACACCACATTCCTCCCCCGCAAATCGGCGAACGGTCGTGAGATAAGGCTTCCGCCCGCCGTGGGGAGGACCCCATGTTGACGTATGCGATGAGGTGGGGAGCCTAACAACAGGCGAGGCTGTGCCACCCGCACCCGGCCATTCGGTCCGAGGGGAGCTAGGAAACGCCTGCAAACCTAGTCCAGGGTGCACGTCAACATGAGGTGTTTGCGCACGGAATGATATAAGAGGAGCCGCGGGGTCGACCTCCATGTGGTCGGAGCACCCGACGGGCGAAGACGACATCTGGTCCGGAGCGGGCAAGAGGTCCATGGCGGAGGACGGCTGGTCACGGGAAGCAAGCGGCGGCGCGTGACCCAGGGAGGCGCGAGGCGGCTGCAGCGAAGCGTCCGCTGCTGGCGGCGCCGGCGGCGGCTGCGGCGGCGCGACGCCAAGAGGCAAAATGGAAGGCATCGTCGGTAACACCTGGGGATGAGGCGAGCCAGTAGATGGGTCCCCAGGGCGCTGACCTGACGGCTCCGTCGCTGAAAGCAGACGGGGAGCGGCAGAACCCAGGCGACGACAGAGGCGCAGCTGATTGAGATGCCGACGCACCTCACCAGAGGCCCCCAAAACCAAATACATCGCGCGGCCGAGGCAGCGAAGAATGCGCCCTGCGAGCCAACGCTGTGAACCGCGATAGTTGCGATAATAGACAACGTCGCCAGGAGCAAAAGCAGGAGACTGCCGCTGCACAGGAACCTGATGTGGCGGATGCAGCAAAGACATCAGAGTTCGATGAGGACGACCATGGAGCAACTCAGCCGGCGAGCGACCATCGCGGGGCTGAGAGCGATATGAGGACAAAAAGAGCAACAAAGCGTCCTCCCGAGAATGCGACTCTTTCAACTTCAACATCTGTGACTTGAAAGTCCGGACCAATCGTTCCGCGGCACCGTTTGACTGAGGCGAAAACGGCGCGGATGTCAGATGTTGAATACCATTGGCCTTGCAGAACGACTGAAATTCTGCGGACATGAATTGTGGGCCATTGTCGGAAACAATAGTCTGCGGAAAACCTTCAATGCAAAAGATAGCAGACAAGGCTGGGATGGTGGCAGAAGACGTCGTGGAAGACATCCGGACAACAAAAGGAAAATTACTGAAAGCATCGACCACAACCAACCATCGAGCATTCCAGAACGGACCAGCAAAATCGATGTGCAAGCGTTGCCAAGGGGAAGTGGCTTTCGGCCATGCAAAGAATTTCCGCGGCGGTGCGGATTGTTGATCGGCACACGCCACGCAAGAGGAGCACATATTCGTAATCGCAGCATCGATTCCGAACCAAGTACAGTGCTGTCGAGCAAGTTGTTTAGTTCGCACTATACCCCAATGTCCTTGGTGAAGAAGCTTTAAGACAGAGGACTGTAACGAACGTGGGACGACGACTCGAGACTGATCATTATCGGAACGCAACAACAACACACCACGTCGTACAAAAAGTCTCTCCTTGTGAGCAAAAAATCTGCGAACCAAAAGATCCTCGATCCGTGACTTTGATAAGGGCCATTGCGAAGCAACAAAACGCAAAACGGAAGCAAGGACAGGGTCAGCAGCTGTGGCAGTAGCTACACGACGAAAATCAATCGGAAACGATGCGACCACGTCATCGGCTTCCGAATCAATGAACATGCAAGCAAGTTCGGAAGAATCGAATGCTTTATCCTCAGCAACAGGCAAACGGGACAACGCATCAGCGTTTCCGTGCTTAGCAGTGGACCGATACAAGATATCGTAGCGGTACTGCGAGAGAAAAAGTGACCAGCGAATGAATTTCTGCGCTGTACGTGGAGGTACAGGCTTGTTCGGATGAAAAAGCGATGTCAAAGGCTTGTGGTCCGTGATGATTGTAAAGTGACGACCATACAAGAAGTCATGGAACTTGGTAACACCAAACACGAGAGCTAAAGCTTCTTTCTCTATTTGTGAATAATTTCTTTGCGCAGATGAGAGCAATTTTGACGCAAAGGCAATAGGGCGATCATGCGAGCCATCCTTGTGCGCAAGCACAGCACCGATCCCGAAATCCGATGCATCGACCATCAACAAAAGGGGTTTTCGGGGATCGAATGGCGTAAGGCAAGTATTTGATAGTAACGCCGATTTCAACTGGCGAAAGGCGCGTTCGCATTCCGTCGTCCAGACGAACGGAACACCTTTACGGCGTAAGCGATGAAGCGGAGCTGAAATGGAAGAAGCATTGCGCACAAATCGGTGATAATAATTTACCTTACCCAGCACACTCTGTAGCTGTTTTAAGTTCTGCGGTGACGGCAAGTCCTGAATGGCACGAAGGTGCTCTGGACTCGGATGTATACCTTGGGCGTTAAGGACATGGCCCAGGTACGGTAAGTCACGAGCAAAAAACACACATTTGTCCTTCCTCAAGCGAAGACCATTCTGACGCAAGACCTGAAAGAAGGTCCGGAGATTCTGCAAATGTTCGGCTTCTGTCTTTCCTGAGATCACAATATCGTCCAGATAGTTCGCAGCAGTAGGGACCGACGCACAAACAGTTTGTAAATATTGCTGAAATAAAGCAGGGGCGGATGCACACCCGAATGGCAGTCTTTTGAAGCGATACAAGCCAAGATGCGTGTTAACCACTAAGACGCGCTGGGATTCTTCGTCCACAGGTATTTGCAAGTACGCATCTGCTAGGTCCAATTTTGAAAAATATTTTCCCGGGCACAGTTTGTCAAAAAGATCTTCCGGGCGGGGCAAAGGAAAAGTAGCAGTCACAAGTTGTGGATTCACAGTGGCCTTGATGTCCACGCAAAGTCTCAGTTTTCCGGAAGGTTTTGGCAAAATGACTAAGGGTGAGGCCCAGAGAGAAGCCTGCACTCGTTCAATGACACCTTGAGATTCGAATTCGGCTAATGTTCTTGCGACCTCATCACGCAATGCGTGGGGAACATTGCGCGCTCTGAAAAATTTTGGTTGCGCGTTATCTTTCAGTTCCAAATGCGCTTCATAGTTCTTAGCGCAACCAAGGCCCGGTGCAAAAATGTCTGCAAATTCTTCACAAAGACTAGAAACACTGGCGGAAGGCACAGTCTGATTCACTGATAGGAACTGATTTACTATAGACAAAGTAAACAATTGAAACAAATCTAAGCCAAACAAGTTCACTGCACTAGAGGAACGAAGAACATAAAATGACACAAGTTTTGTCTGTCCCTTGTATGTGGCAAGAAGGCTGCACTGTCCTAACACAGGTATATGCTGTCCTGAGTAACTAGTTAACGTAACATTTGCGGCACGCAATGGCGGGGCGCCCAGTTGTTTGTACGTGTCGTGATTGAGCAATGAAACAGCAGCTCCGGTATCGAGCTGGAATGGGATCACTTTTCCTACAAAGTCTAAGTCCACAAAAAGTTTATTGTCTTGTTGACGACAAGAGCGACTGTCTCGTGCAATTTGAACTGATACAGGTCCAGAAGCACTTGCAACTTTACGGGATTGCCGGCGACGTCGACGCACACTTTGGGTGGGACGAACACAGTCACTGTTAGCTAAAGTGTCACTGGACGGGTGGGAATGAACTACATGAATGTCCATGGGCGAAGGTCCACGAGCCTGATTGTCCTGGGTTCGATTCCGGCGCGAAGCAAAGGGCCTGGAATTGGTGTGATTGTCTGACCTGAACTTTTTCTGGCAAACACTTTGTACATGTCCTTTCTTGTGACAGTAAAAGCAAATAGCTTGGCGTGACGGGCAATTTTCACGCGAATGTCTAGTTGCACACCGCGGGCAAGATTTCACTGCATTTGCTTGCTTACGCGGCGCACGTGGTTGCAAGCTAGGCTGCCGCTGCGAAGTCGGGCGCGAGGGCCGCTTAGCGTCCCGTGCAGCGGGCCCGGCGGGCCGATTAATGTGACACACTGCTGGCGAAGTTTCAAATGATTCCTGAGCAAAGTCAAGTGTGTCTTGCCTGTCCAATATGTCTATCACTTGTTGCAGGGAGGGATTAACTAGCTTCAAAATCTGTTCCCTTATGCGAACATCAGAAACGTTCTGTGCAATTGCATCACGCACCATAGTATCTGAATATGGGAGGCCACATTCACAGGCAAACGCGCAGTCTCTAGTAAGGCCTTGCAAAGTTGCTACCCACTCCCTATTAGTCTGACCGGCCGTACGTTTTGTACGAAAAAACGTATACCGTTTGGCAACTACATTTACTGTTTCTTTGAAATAGGCATCTAAAGCCGACAAAATTTCCTCGTAGGACAGAGTTGCTACGTCGCGTCGGGGAAACAATTTCACTATCACCCGGTAGGTAGACACACCGACACAAGAAAGCAAAAACGGCTGCCGCTCTTTACCTTGAATTCCATAAGCAGTGAGGTGGAAGTTGAACTGATCGGCCCACTCAGTCCAGCTTTCGGTTGTGGCCTCAAAGGGCCTAAATGGCGGTGCGACAGCGTTGTGTGGCTGCGGTAGCGATGAAGCGGCGGGTGCCGCATCGGTTTGCAGCGCACGTTGACCCTGGACGAGCTGTCCAAGGGCTTCCAATAACGCCTGCGTCTGCTGATTCTGCAAGCGAAAAAATTCGGACAGTACATCTGGAGAATGCGGCGAAGCCATGACACAAACAAATTAGAGCAAGTATAACACAAAGACTGCAACGTGGGCGCGGCACCAATCCTCGTCGCCAAAATATTGTTGTGTCGATTCCCTAAGGTCTCGACACAATGAGTGGCTAGGTGCACGCGAAACTAACGCAGACGGGCGTAAATTCTGAAACAGGAGACTGGATGAAAAACTATAAAGAAAAGAAGAGAGATTGTCATCTACTTAACTTTTAATGATGTTCTTCTTGTTGAAATACATCTCTTGCATAGTAGTAAGCAATTAGCAATGATACACATGGCGCCTTGCTAGGTAGTAGCGATGGACTAGCTGAAGGCTATTTAATCTGTCTCTCGGCAAATGAGAGGAAGACGTGATACGTGTGGTCGCAAGCTATGTCGTCCGTACAACTGGGGCGAGGTCAAGTCCGTGTCTTGTGACCTGCCCTGTGGTGGCGCTACGTTTGCGAATACACAGTGGCGACACGCGGGTCCGACATGTACTACAGGACCGCGGCCGATTTAATTTACCACCTAGCAAGTGTGGTGTCTAGCGGTGACACCACACATGATGTGAAAGTTTTTCACGCATCTCAATTTTTGTGAAGTCATATCTTCTGGACTGTGTGTTGTACAATGAGACATGTTTGCATGTACAGTCGTGCTCAAAAGTATCTGAACGACCTGAATTGCATTTCGCCTGATTCGCATGGAACCCAAATAACGCAGCTGTCTAGCAGGTCCTCTAATCGCTCCTTGGTACAGTCGTATGACTATTAAAAATGGTTCCAACAAGTCACCACTAGAAAACTCTGCTCTGTATCGCAATAACTCAAGATGTCAAGTAATACCACGATACTAGAAATATCAGGGAACACCTTATCACAGATAAGACTGTCCTTAAGGCTTGTAAGCTCACATTTATTGCAATAAATGACATACCTGAAATGTTACCACTCTCATTATTACGTCAGATAGGTAATGCACGTAGTAAGTTCGTCGTACTCATGATTTCCTCTTCAAAGTAACATACCGAACTTGTTATTTAACACAAAATGGCATTAAATATTTAAGTTATTCACGAGTACCTAGTTGAGAATATGCATGAACTTCAAATGACACGAGGAACCGCCTCGTTCTGCACATTGATTCAAACCCAGGTCATGCAGACTAAGATTTCGTGACTAACGAAAACTAACAGTCATTCCGGACTAGGCATACAGAGAGTGATATACCTCGATTTTAGACAGTATAAGGTAGCAAATATCAACTTTAAATTACATAACGTAAACATTCTTAACGGACGCGAATTCCTACCCAGCACCTACTGTCCCCGTTAACGAACTACGAGAGATGTTAAATATTGCTTCTTCACAAGTAACTTACTTGAAATGCCGTGAGGTAAAGCTTTGTGTTGGACATGGATTCGAACCCAGAACCTAATAGGATTGATATCGAAGCACAATCAACTGTGACATATCGGATTTTTTCGGCAGTAGGTAGACGTTTTAACTGAAATGACGAGACGAGACAATTTTTTTCCTTCCCACGGCTCCAACCCGGCACCTATCGCTGTTATATTCTAGAGAAAACGAACGTTAAATATGGGTTTGCTACACCAGCAGCGGCGTGTGAGCATTTTTGAACTAGAAATAATACGAAGAAGAGTTCAGTGTTAACTGGAAATCGAACCCCACAAATATCGTTGTTGACTACACACCAAGAGACGTCGGCTACCAAAGCTACCACCAGCAGCTCGGAATAACATCCTTGAACTTATTGTGATCTCTCAAATAGTTCTGTGTCTCATTGGGAGTCAAAATCGTCGGATATCGTTAGTGTTGACAAAGAATGAAAATGCATTAAAAATCCAAACTATTAACTACCGACCTTGCCGTTGGTGGGGAGGCTTGCGGGCCTCAGCGATACAGATGGCCGTATCGTAGGTGCAACCACAACGGAGGGCTATCTGTTGAGAGGCCAGACAATCGTGTGGTTCCTGAAGAGGGGCAGCAGCCTTTTCAGTAGTTGCAGGGGCAACAGTCTGGATGATTGACTGATCTGGCCTTGTAACACTAACCAAAACAGCCTTGCTGTGCTGGTACTGAAAGAAAGGGCAAACTACAGCCGTAATTTTTCCCGAGGGCATGCAGCCTTACTGTATGGTTAAATGATGATGGAGTCCTCTTGGGTAAAATATTCCGGAGGTAAAATAGTCCCCCATTCGGATCTCCGGGCGGGGACTACTCAAGAGGACATCGTTATCAGGAGAAAGAAAACTGGCGTTCTGCGGATCGGAGCGTGGAATGTCAGGTCCCTTAATCGGGCAGGTAGGTTAGAAAACTTAAAAGGAAATGGATAGGTTAAAGTTAGATATAGTGAGAATTTGTGAAGTTCGGTGGCAGGAGGAACAAGATTTCTGGTCAGGTGAATACAGGGTTATAAATACAAAATCAAATAGGGGTAATGCAGGAGTAGGTTTAATAATGAATAAAAAAAACAGGAGTGCGGGTAAGCTACTACAAACAGCATAGTGAACGCATTATTGTGGCCAAGATAGACCCGAAGCCCACACCTACTACAATAGTACAAGTCTATATGCCAACTAGCTCTGCAGATGATGAAGAAATTGATGAAATGTACGGTGAGATAAAAGAAATTATTCCGGTAGTGAAGGGAGACGAAAATGTAATAGTCATGGGTGACTGGAATTCGAGAGTAGGAAAAGGGAGGGAAGGAAACATAGTAGGTGAATATGGATTGGGGGAAAGAAATGAAAGAGGAAGCCGTCTGGTAGAATTTTGCACAGTGCATAACTGAAACATATCTAACATTTGGTTCAAGAATGATAAAAGAAGGTTGTACGCGTGGAAGAATCCTGGAAATACTAGAAGGTATCAGATAGATTATATAATGGTAAGACAGACATTTAGGAACCAGGTTTCAAATTGTAAGACATTTCCAGGGGCAGATGTGGACTCTGACCACAATCTATTGGTTATGAACTGTAGGTTAAAACTGAAGAAACTGCAAAAAGGTGGGAATTTAAGGAGATGGGACCTGGATAAACTGACTAAACCAGAGGTTGTACAGAGTTTCAGGGAGGGCATAAGGGAACAATTGACAGGAATGGGGGAAAGAAATACAGTAGAAGAAGAATGGGTAGCTCTGAGGGATGAAGTAGTGAAGGCAGCAGAGGATCAAGTAGGTAAAAAGACGAGGGCTAGTAGATATCCTTGGGTAACAGAAGAAATATTGAATTTAACTGATGAAACGAGAAAATATAAAATCGCAGTAAATGAAGCAGGCAAAAGGGAATACAAACGTCTCAAAAATGTGATCGACAGGAAGTTGCAAAATGGCTAAGCACGGATGGCTAGAGGACAAATGTAAGGATGTAGAGGCTTATCTCACTAGGGGTAAGATGGATGCTGCCTACAGGAAAATTAAAGAGACCTTTGGAGAAAAGAGAACCACTTGTAGGAATATCAAGAGCTCAGATGGGAACCCAGTTCTAAGCAAAGAAGGGAAAGCAGAAAGGTGGAAGGAGTATATAGAGGGTCTATACAAGGGCGACGTGCTTGAGGACAATATTCTGGAAATGGAAGAGGATGTAGATGAAGATGAAATGGTATATACGATACTGCGTGAAGAGTTTGACAGAGCACTGAAAGACCTGAGTCGAAACAAGGCCCCGGGAGTAGACAACATTCCATTAGAACTACTGACGGCCTCGGGAGAGCCAGTCATGACAAAACTCTACCATTTGGTGAGCAAGATGTATGAGACAGGCGAAATACCCTCAGACTTCAAGAAGAATATGATAATTCCAATCCCAAAGAAAGCAGGTGTTGATAGATGTGAAAATTACCGAACAATCAGTTTAATAAGCCGCAGCTGCAAAATACTAACGCGAATTCTTTACAGATGAATGGAAAAACTTGTAGAAGCCCACCTTGGGGAATACCAGTCTGGATTCCATAGAAATATTGGAACACGTGAGGCAACACTGACCTTACGACATCCCTTAGAAGAAAGATTAAGGAAAGGCAAACCTACGTTTCTAGCCTTTGTCGGCTTAGAGAAAACGTTTGACGATGTTGACTGGAATACTCTCTTTCAAATTCTAAAGGTGGCAGGGATAAAGTACAGGGAGCGAAAGGCTATTTACAATTTGTACAGAAACCAGATGGCAGTTATAAGAGTCGAGGGACATGAAAGGGAAGCAGCGGTTGGGAAGGGAGTGAGACAGGGTAGTAGCCGCTCCCCGATGTTACTTAATCTGTATATTGAGCAACCAGTAAAGGAAACAAAAGAAAAATTCGGAGTAGGTATTAAAATCCATGGAGAAGGAATAAAAACTTTGAGGTTCGCCGATGAAATTGTAGTTCTGTCAGAGACAGCAAAGGACTTGGAAGGGCAGTTGAACAGAATGGACAGTGTCGTGAAGGGAGGGTGTAAGATGAACATCAACAAAAGCAAACAAGGATAATGGAATGTAGTCGAATTAAGTAGGGTGATGCTGAGGGAATTAGATTAGGAAATGAGACACTTAAAGAAGTAAACGAGTTTTGCTATTTGGGGAGCAAAGTAACTGATGATGGTCGAAGTAGAGAGAATATAAAATGTAGACTGGCAGTGGCAAGGAAAGCATTTCTTAAGAAGAGAAATTTGTTAACATCGAGTATAAATTTAAGTGTCTGGAAGTCGTTTCTGAAAGTATTTCTATGGAGTGTAGCCATGTATGGAAGTGAAACATGGACGATAAATAGTTTGGACAAGAGAAGAATAGAAGCTTTCGAAATGTGGTGCTACAGAAGAATGCTGAAGATCAGATGGGTAGATCACATAACTAATGAGGAGTTATTGAATAGAATTGGGGAGGAGAGGAGTTTGTGGTACAACTTGACAAGAAGAAGGGACCGGTTGGTAGGACATGTTCTGAGGCATCAAGGGATCACAAATTTAGCATTGGAGGGCAGTGTGGAGGGTAAAAATCATAAGACTTGAATACAATAAGGAGATTCAGAAGCATGTAAGTTTCAGTAAGTACTGGGAGATGAAGAAGCTTGCTCAGGTTAGAGTAGCATGGAGAGCTGCATCAAACCAGTGTCAGGACTGAAGTCCACCACCACAACAACAACAACAACAACAACAACAACATGTGATTCTTGAGTTTCTCCCGGCGTATTTGATAATCAAAATATTCACGGGTGTACTGCCGGTCTACAGTGTCCAACGGGCACAATATTTCGGCGATCATACATGTCGCCATCATCAGGTGAACTGACGGACTGAGCTCCTGTGAACGTGCCGGCACGGAGATCCGTACACTGTGGCTGCTCAGGTGGAACTGGGTTAGGTCGCGGCGGCGGCGGATTTAAATACCCTCCGCCCGCGGCGCGCTCACTCCGCAGTCCGCGCCCCGCGCCACGGTCGCGTGGTGGAACAGATTGCGACGGCGTCTGAGATGACGTCGGTGTGATGGCTCCGTCCGCCGTGGTCGTCACAACTATACATTTGCTCGATTTACTCTTGATTAACCCAGTCGCTGGTTCCCAAGCCTTGCTAAGATTATAGCCACAGTCACGATTTATGAGGTCGTCATTGGTGCGAATTTCGATGGCCTCTCTAACAACGCTGTCCCAGTATCTCGACGTCTGTACCAGAATCCTCGTGCGTTCATACTCCATAGCGTGATTTTCCGACAAACAATGTTCAGCGACCGCCGACTTGCTCGGATACATCAGTCGAGTGTACCTCTGGTGTTCACGCCATCGATCCTCGACGGTACGCATCGTCTGACCAATATACGACTTGCCACATTGACACGGAATCTGGTACACGCCGGCCTTCCTCAAACCGAGGTCATCTTTGGCGCTCCCCACCAGTGCACGAGTTTTATTCGGAGGACAAAACACCGTTCCGACCCGGTGTTTCTTCAAAATGCGCGCGATCTTTCCCGAGAGTGCGCCTGTATATGGGATAAACGCAGTGCCTACCTCCTCCCTCGTGATTTCATCCATATCCACAGGTTGTCCTGTAGTGGTTGGGCGGAGAGCACGTTGAATCTGCCACTCTGAGTACCCATTTTTTCGAAATACAGTTCTCAGATGTTCCAATTCCTGGGGTAGACTCTCTGCGTCAGAGATAGTGCGCGCCCTATGTACTAGGGTTTTAAGTACCCCATTCCTCTGTGAAGGGTGGTGGCAGCTGTCTGCGTGCAAATACAGATCAGTGTGCGTTGTCTTCCGATACACCCGATGACCTAGGGTGCCGTCAGGCCTTCTCTTGACCAAGACTTCAAGAAAAGGTAGTTTACCCTCCGTTTCAGTCTCCATAGTGAATTTGATGTTGGGGTGTATGGAGTTTAGATGTGTAAGGAAGTCAAGGTGTTTATCCATACCATGTGGCCAGATGACGAAAGTGTCGTCCACGTAACGGAAAAAGCAAGTAGGTTTCCATTCGGATGACGACAGGGCTTCCTCCTCGAAGTTCTCCATGTACAAATTCGCTACCACCGGTGAGAGTGGGCTACCCATGGTGACTCCCTCCGTCTGTTCGTAGTATTCTCCATTAAAAAGAAAATACGTGGAAGTCAAGACATGCCTAAAAAGTTCAGTGGTCTTCTCGTCAAACTTCTGACTAATCAATTCTAGTGACTCTCGCAGGGGTACCCTCGTGAACAAGGAAACGACGTCAAAACTCACCAGGATATCTGACTCACCCAACGTGAAGCTATCAAGGCGTTTAACAAAATCCACGGAATTACGGATGTGATGAGGGCATTTACCCTTGTAAGGACTTAATATTCCCGTCAGGTATTTGGCCAACAAATATGTAGGTGCCCTGATGTTGCTGACAATGGGGCGTAATGGTACCCCCTCTTTGTGAACCTTCGGGAGTCCATATAGTCTAGGCGGTACCGGACCTTGGGGTAACAATTTCTTAGCGTCACCCTCCGGTAAATCTGCGTCCTTGAGAAGCGACCTCGTCTTGTTGTCCACCTTCATTGTAGGGTCAACGCTGATCTTCCGGTAGGAATCGTCATTTAGCAGGCTCTGCATCTTATCAGTGTAGTCCTTATGGGAGACAACAACTGTAGCATTGCCTTTGTCGGCCGGTAAGACAACAATTTCAGAGCGCTCCCTCAGATCACGAATGGCCGCCCTCTCTTTACTAGTGATATTTGACTTCATCGGCTTGGATTTCGTCAACGCACGACAAGTTTCACGACGTATTTCCTCAGCTGATTCAGGCGGAAGTCGAGCTGCAACCTGTTCAACAGCACTAACAATTTCTGCGACCGGAGTGAACTTGGGGGTGGGAGCGAAGTTGAGACCTTTCTGCAAAACCGAGACCGCATCATCACTCAACACCATGCCACTCAAATTGATGACAGTCTTGCCCGGAACCTGCAGTGATGGTATGTCAAGGAGACGTGAGAACTTAGCTGTTTGACGTCCCGTTGCCTTCTTATGGGCGGAATCTGCTGCAACCCAGGTGACACCATCAATCCAATCCCAGGAAAAGGAAGTGAAATTACTAGCCAGTTGCAAATGTAGTTTGAGTAATTCCTGTGAGATAAACTCAAGGCTCCGGCGGGTGAATTGCACTCTCTCACGTGCCAATGCGAGGCTGGCTCGTTTCTTGATTCTCTTAGCTGCTGCAGAATCGATGTGATGCATAACCTTAGCAAAATTTGGAACAACGTTCTCGGAACGACATCTCTTTAGAAAGGCAAGAGTACTTAGCAAACGACATCTACGGTGGCGCAACTTTTCAAATTTCTTCATGCTGCGATACATCTCCTCCCCGTAAAGGTGTATGATGTGATTCTTGAGTTTCTCCCGGCGTATTTGATAATCAAAATATCCACGGGTGTACTGTCGGTCTACAGTGTCCAACGGGCACAATATTTCGGCGATCATACATGTCGCCATCATCAGGTGAACTGACGGACTGAGCTCCTGTTGAAACGTCCCCTTTTAATAATTTTACACAACTGTGCTTATACTGACACACAATATTTTGTTAGCGCAACGCAATCTGACTTTCAAAATTCCCTACAAAAGAATGGCCCTGACTAACATCAAACTATACCTTTCACAAATCACTTACCTCACAAAAATCTTCGCTACTCAAGCTACTGCAATACAGCGAGCGCCACTACTGCCAGCTAAATAAAAGATTCAAACTATGGAAGGCACTAACTACTGATAGGGATAGTTAGCAAATGAAAGATATTAATAGAGAACAAAGAATGTATTTACCTTGATATCATCATATATATAGCAGTTCATGACAAATTACAAAACTCCGCCATCTCTCTCCCCACATCCACCACTGCTGGCGGCTCACCTCCAACTGCCCAACGCTATGCGCTGTTCACAGCCAGCTGCCTAACACTACAATGGCGAGTATTACAACAATGCAAAGCAGCCACAGACTGCACACAGCACAGCCAGTGATTTTCATACAGAGGTGGCGTTACCAATAAAAAAACCTAAACAGCCTACTTACATAGCCCCCATGCTCCCCACAAAAAATTTTACAAATTTTTTTGGGCACTGGCCAATACATATTTGTTAAAATTTTTCATAATCGTAATTACAATAACAAAGAAATCAAATGCACACACATATTGATACAATGTTGGTCAAAAGCTAAAATTTTCTCACAGTCCATAAAGACAGTCCTGATCATTCATCACATTGCAGTGTTTTTCTCAAAGTCTGAGCAGTAAAAGAAAATGCACACGGAAGTAGTGGATTTCCATGCAGTCTTGAGGAAGTAGCGTTGTCCTTCCAACGGAAAGACAGTGCTGACTCTAGACATGCTGACAGGTAATGGGCCACAACAGAGCAAACCCACAGCGGAGTCAGTCGAGGTTTTGAAGAAGATTGGTAGGTAGGTCATCACAGAGCAGACCCACTGCAGTCATTTTAGAGATTACGGTATTGGTGGGCCACCAAAGATGCAGACCCACTATAGTCCTTGTAGAGATGGCCAGCAGCCATCTGTTGTGACTATGCAGGTGCACAATCACCATTGAAGAGTCTTGCGGATAATAGAGCTAGTCCATAACCACCACTTGTGCACTCACAAAGTTTTTGAATTGTCCTGAGAACCAGCAATGCTGTTAACCAGTCCCTTGCTGAATTATTAACAGATGTGCAAACACTAACAGTCCCTACTTCTCACATATTGTCCATATAGTATGACCAACAGAAACGTGTGCAGTGAAATGGAACTTACAAGTTACTGAATTTGATGAACTGCTGTCAATTACAATTTTATAACATGAGAGTACAATTACAAAGGCACAAAATACATCATTAAAGAACATAACAATACAGATAACATTTGTAGTACAGGCTTTACAACACAATAGAAATAAACATATACATCAATGTTACAGGAATTATGACATAAGTAAAAACATAAGAGATCAGAATAATTATTGAAACATCAACTTCACACATGAGCATTAAAACAAAACAGAATAAATAATGTCTAAACATCTTTACAAAGAAAATAACATATTATTAATGCAAATTATATTTGAGGATAACAGTATTCCTCATCATAGTGAATAGTATTAGAAAAAAAATCTATGAAACTACACAGAGACAGGAAGAAAACAAATACACAAGGGTACACAAACATATAGTGGGAAAACACAATGGAAAGGACAGGGTTCGTTTTCAGTGTAACTTTTGGTACTGCAGTATTTTGCGAACAAAACCTATTTTGTTCTTGGAGATCTCCCTTCGTTCATCATTATTCCCAAAAAGTCCTATCTATACCTGCTTTTCTGTATTCGATTCATATTTCTTTCAAAATAATTATTTCTCAGTGCACAATACTCATTTTTGCCAAATCTGTTTCATATAACCTCCAAAGCATTCTTTCCCTATTCTCCATAGTTAGGTTCTTATATAGTCTACCCCCTCTTAAGCTAACTTAAATCTACTGAGCTCAGATATTAAACTAAGGGACGAGGCAATGCAGCATCACATAAAACAATTAATATAAACAGCAATGAAGAAAAACGCAGATTTGCGAAGCAAGCAGCATTAAGAAATTAGCAAAGCAATTGTAATATTACAACTAATCTAAGGCAATGTGCAGCAAACAATAAAAATAAATCATTAGTAAAACTGGCTTAACAGAATAATACAAAGTCAAATTCAATAACACTATGCCTGGCAAACAGCAGCAACTTATACCTAAACATGACATAGCTCAAGCAGAAAAAATATTACACTAAAAATGGCCATGTCTAATACCTATGTCACATCTTAACACTAGAGTGATGCATCACGAGAACTTACACTAGCAGATAAGTTACCAAATCGTAAAGAAATTGTTTATGCAATTCCTGTGAAGGGAAATGTCTTTTTATGCTCCCTCATTTTTTGGAAATATATCACAAAACTATTATTTACTGGATCAGGAGACAGAAAATATTTATATTAGTACATCTATAAAATTTTATTTTAACCAGTGCTGCAGTGCAGCTAGAAACTAGATATTAAACAAAATGAGTAAATAAATACATAAAGCAAGCCATATGGCATTTCTCTCAATTCTCGTAGATAGACACTTGTCCTAATCAGGTGTGCAGATGTAAGAATGTTTCCAAGTTATTATTAGCGTGTCGTATTTACGATGCTTTCTACAAACGAATGTCAATAGCGAGGATAATGGCTTCCTTTTTTTTTTTCTTCTCTACCTGTGCTTCCAGAAAGGCACACCCTAATGGCTTGTTCTCCAGGTGTCTGACACAGCTGTGTGCCCACGACGCACGTGCAGGTGGTCACTTAACTTTCTTACGGAAATATTTACGACAGCAGTTTCCGCTACAGTGACAGTCTTATATAAAAATTTCACAGGTCGAGAATTTACGTTGCAAATGTGTAGAAACAAAATCCTATGAATATAACAGTGTCCAAGAAATTTTCGCCGTCATTGTGATACATTCACGCATTTACACACATTTCATAACTCTTAAAGTACGATTCTTGGTTTCCAACATCCTTTTTCACAAGTCAAGAGTCCCTAACTTCTATCCATTATTCATATACATATAAACACGTAATCACATTCCTTATATAGCATCAGCTTATTGATCATAAACATACCTCAACAGCATAATACACATCGTCGTCGTAAAAATAACATCATAACATCTCAGTCAATTCTCAAAATCGTCGTAGCTTCCTCCAATAATTTCAAAACCTAAAAAAATTCTCTGCTCATTTCAATAGTGTCATCTACCTCAAACATACTTTAAATATTATGATCCCATACCAAATATATCATTCAAAGCTCTCATAATATCACAATGGGTCCGCAAAATATGAACAGTTCACAAAGTACAGACAAAATACAATTTCATAAGTGTGAAGTTACCAAACTGTGTAATTGCGTAAACATGTGTCACTGATGTAGTAAAAAGAATGTTTATTTCTCTGTCAAATAATCAGATAGCTGTGTAATTTATGTGTTGGAGAAATATGGTACCGATGTGTAAAGTTGTATAAGCAAATACCATATTAGCTAGGGTTCCTTGTGGTTGCCACACACATGGTACACAAAGTAAGCGTGTACCCCCCTGAGGATTAATGTAATTATACCCTCAAGTGTTACAGATTACAGCAATAGAATGAAATGTATCACGGAAAACCCTTGTATCATTGCACTTCAAATATCTTAAAAAAAATAAATGTTTTAAGTGCGAAATTAATCACTCAAATACGTGTACTGTAGCGCTAAACTGTGCGTCATGTTGTAAGATAATCTCTGTGGAAGTCTCGTATTTATCGTCCTCCGAAAGCTAAGTTCTGCATAAGTCAATGTACTTACCTCATGATAAACAAAAGTGAAATGCTTTGCATATAGATATCTTAGTTATTACGCTTATTGTTGTGATGAAGAAAGTACTGTACTGTAACGTATTGTTGTGCTACGAAAAACCCTGTCTCATTGTAGCTATACTACAAAAGTTACTAGTAAAACCTGTTTTACTTTCCAGAAGAATTCAGAAAAACTGTCCAGATATAAAACAGATACACCGCAAAAGCAACATTGTAAATTGTCACTCATTAGTAGCGTCGGGATAAAACCGTGAAGTTGTCACATAAACTAACCACTGTGTCGTCTGGTATCCCACAGAAAGTACTTCAAATCCAGAATGTATTTTCAAGTAAACCAAAATGTTGCATTAAAATCTCATTAGCAGTACCAGTATGTGTCCTAAATATGTAAGCCTGATAGTCGTTACGTAATCGTGCAACTAACAAGCAAGAATGTACAAATACAACACTGTGTCGTCTGTTCACTATAACAATGCATTCGTAATTTCTGTTTAAAAATGTTCCGTAGGTTCTAGACTGGATATTTAACTTCAAACATTGTTGCATGTTAACAGTTTCTTAAGTCTGACAAAGCATGCTAGAAATGTGAAGTGAAAAGTTTTATGGCAAAGACAAAGTTAAAAAGCAGATTATCTTTCAATAAACGGTTTTATATGTGAAATGTGGTGTAAACCTTTGCTCTTCCTAGTAATCAGAGTTTGAACTTGAAATCGATTATCATGCAGTATACGTCGGTAAAGAATACTGGAATTTTTCTCAAGGTTAGCGTCTATGTTATTTTTCCCTGAGCCAGCTGGCGCACGCGGCTCCCTGCGGTGCGAGTCATTGTCTGTTCCCTTGTTAGCGCGCGTCGTTATTGGGATTAGGAGACCTAGCTTCTACAAATTCACGTTGTCGAAAGTGCCCTGCTCTGTTTGAATCCCGCCAGTTCTGATGAAATTCAGGTCTGTCGTTATGATTATCTCGTCTGCCTTCATGTCGGTAGATTTCATAATTTCTTTCTTGTCCGTCACGTTGTGGAGGATTTCTCCCTGAATCGTAACTGTGCGCCGAACTGTTGCGTCTGAAGTTATTCTGTCTCCCTTGATAATAATTGTTTTGGTTCCCATATTGTCTATTTATGTGGTTATCTCTGTCATATTCATTACTACGGAAATGCGATCTTTCTCTGTAACTATTATTCTTCCAACGGTTGTCATACGGGTGATGTCTGTTTTGGTCACGATTTGCGTTGTAAGAATAGCCTTGTCGTGTCCAGTTATTTTTTCTGTCGTCACGGAATTGTGACGTATGTGACCTGTAGTGTTTGTTTTCCTGTTTTCGCATCCGGCGACTGTCTGTGTCAATTTCTAATTCTTGTAAGAGTCCCTGAAAAGCTTCAATGTCGTCTTTGCAACGTCCTGTTAAAATAATATGTCGTAAATGTTCAGGCAATTTGAGTAAGCAAATGCGGATGAGTTCTGAGGGGCTGTATGCGTTTGAAAGATACTGATTCTTATGCAACATGTCTTCAAAATATTTGACAAGACTGGAAAATTCAGATTGTTCAAAGTGTTTCATCATCATGATGCTATGTTTTACTCGGTCTTGTGTAGCTTGAGACCAATATGCTGAGAGGAAGGCATGGTAAAATTCTCCTTCACTGTAGCAATCGTGAATGACCGATCGCATTCTTACAGCTGGTTCATTCTCTAAGTAGCCACACATAAATTCTAATCTGTGTTCTAACGACCAGTTGGGGGGAAAACAATGAGAGAATTGATGGAGCCACGGTTGTGGATGAATGTCGTTGGCAGAATTTTTAAACGTTTTGAATTTACGTGTAGTAATGAACAGCTTATAGTCAAAGTCATCATGTCGGCGAGTCGCATATCGGTCATTGTTACGTCGTTTCGGCGGTTCCACTTCAAAATTCGGTGCACCTTGCCAATTTCTTTCATAATTTCCGAAATGCGCTGTGTTATTATTTTGTGGCTGTTCCGTATTTCTATGTCCCTCTTCCTGTACTGGAGCGCGAGTGTCCTCTGAAATATGTAATTCTTGTATTACCTGCGTCAACTGATCTTGTACTTCCCGGATTTCTCTTTTGTACTGTGTATTGATTTGATTTTGATTTTGTTTGAATTTTCTAATTTGTTCATACTCTTCTGTGTCAGTGAAGGCTACAGGTCTTGTGTCATTCAGATCATCATCTACCTTTGTAGATAAGTTAGTGACCTGATCCGAAAGTTCGGCTACTTTCTCCGATAGTGAACACATTTCCTCAGTGTGTTTTTCTGAACCAAGTTTCAGAATGTCCATTTGTGTTGAAATCGAATCTACTGTGTCCTTCAAGTTTTCCTGAGTTTTTGCAAGTTGCGTAACCGAATCGGTAGATGCAACTGAGTCAAATTTAGCTTGCAAGGTCTCATGATTTTCATGAACAGTAGTTTGCAGTTCTTTTATGGCTGCTTCGTGATTCTGTAGTGCATTTTCATGACGCGAAAAAATAGGTTGGAAATGCTCACAAATTTTTGTTTTTACGTCACTACAGACTTTTTGACATTTCGATTCAATGTGATGTAACTCAGTAGTTAAATCCTCGCGTGTTTGTTCAAGAGTTTGCTCCAATGAGTCTAACTTTTTAAGATTTTGTTCCACTGTGTCTAACTTTTGAAGATTTTGTTCCATTATGTCTAACTTTTGAAGCTTTTGTCCCATTTGTTGCATTAATTGTAATAACAGTGCACTGGTGTCTGAAACATGTTCCTCAGTGCTATTCGGCAGTGAAGTTGCACCGGCAACATTCACATTTTGACAAGCAGAAAATGTGTCTTGACTCATTTGAGAAAACGGTGAGGACCAAAAACCTGAGTCTACAATATTTGCGAGATTGTTTCCTGTCATTTCCGATTCCTGAGGCGAGCTGTTGCCGACCGATCGATCGATAATGCTTCCCTGTTCTCTAATTGTTTCACTGTCTACACCATTGTTTGCCGCCCGCTCCATTTCCCTATGCGCAATTACCAAATTACTACTTTGAACATTAGTTAATTCATTACTCTGCGGCGCTAACACACTGCTTTCGTCTTCACTGTCATTTCTCAATTTAGTTTGGAGCCTAGTATTACGTTTTTCACACGCCATTATTGTCACAGTATTTCACACGACAACACAGAAAAGCACAATTTGAAGAGCAAAAATAAGAAAACACATTAACATAACACTGAAAATAATATCTAGTTAATTGCAGCTGCGAAATACTTGGTGCAAATCTACATGCGTGCCACACCTGTTTTACTGTACAACAATGAAAGACTGCAACTACAAAGGAGATTCTCTCTACAATTACGCGCTAGCAATAAACAAAATCTACACTAATTACACAAACTACAAGAAAAAATCAGAAGATTCCAGTGAGGTATCCTAGGCTAAGGGTCGACATATGAAACGTCCCCTTTTAATAATTTTACACAACTGTGCTTATACTGACACACAATATTTTGTTAGCGCAACGCAATCTGACTTTCAAAATTCCCTACAAAAGAATGGCCCTGACTAACATCAAACTATACCTTTCACAAATCACTTACCTCACAAAAATCTTCGCTACTCAAGCTACTGCAATACAGCGAGCGCCACTACTGCCAGCTAAATAAAAGATTCAAACTATGGAAGGCACTAACTACTGATAGGGATAGTTAGCAAATGAAAGATATTAATAGAGAACAAAGAATGTATTTACCTTGATATCATCATATATATAGCAGTTCATGACAAATTACAAAACTCCGCCATCTCTCTCCCCACATCCACCACTGCTGGCGGCTCACCTCCAACTGCCCAACGCTATGCGCTGTTCACAGCCAGCTGCCTAACACTACAATGGCGAGTATTACAACAATGCAAAGCAGCCACAGACTGCACACAGCACAGCCAGTGATTTTCATACAGAGGTGGCGTTACCAATAAAAAAACCTAAACAGCCTACTTACACTGTGAACGAGCCGGCACGGAGATCCGTACACTATGGCTGCTCAGGTGGAACTGGGTTCGGTCGCGGCGGCGGCGGATTTAAATACCCTCCGCCCGCGGCGCACTCACTCCGCCGTCCGCGCCCCGCGCCACGGTCGCGCGGTGGAACAGATTGCGACGGCTTCTGAGATGACGTCGGTGTGATGGCTCCGTCCGCCGTGGTCGTCACAACTATACATCTGCTCGATTTACTCTTGATTAACCCAATCGCTGGTTCCCAAGCCTTGCTAAGATTATAGCCACAGTCACGATTTATGAGGTCGTCATTGGTGCGAATTTCGATGGCCTCTCTAACAACGCTGTCCCAGTATCTCAGTTGCAAATAGGAAAAGCTCTTTATCCACGTACGAAGGTTGTAAAACAAACTTCCCACAGTTTGTGTCAGGTTGATCTTTTCGTCTGATGGCACTGCGTAAGTATTTTGTCTAACAGGTATCACAAGTAATCTTCCTGTAGCTGTGGGAATCGTTGGTTGAAAACGAGATTAACACCGATGGGTACAGTACTGCTAAATGTTCAAAATGATTATCAACCTAAGTCTGAGTTCATCCACAAACAGAGGCGTATTTATAAAATTGAAGCTAGACTGTGTATCCTTGTCTTCCTTGAGTGGGCATCGGAAGGCGTTTACACACACGTATACCAGGGTAGTCCGAAAAGGAAGGTCTCCAAAGGGACACGCAAGTGCCAACGCTGGCACAAATGGGAAATCATTAATTTTAATGCCAAGTGAACCCAGAGCAGTAGTTTCATGGTGGCAAAGTGAAGAAGAATACGACTACGTATTCCAAGGTCTCAGGGTCATTCCCTCTTCAGGCTCACGAATTTTATGTGTCATTTTACACTTATTTCCCATCGGGCAGTGTTTGTTGACGTCAAAAATGCCTAGTTGCACTGTTATCCGAAAGCCACATTAAACTGTAGGTTCACCTATTAACTTGCTAGGAAATTCAAATCAAATGTCGGAGGAAAGCAATGGCATACCACCTCCAACAAGACCGTGCCTATTAAAGCACTGTGGTGTTCAAACCACTGTTCTGACTGATGACCGCTTTACATTCTATGGGTTCTAATATTAAAGATCTTCGGGTTATTAACATTTTTGTGCTTTCATGCTGTAGCTTTGATACCAGTAAACGTAAGTAACCGGTCGAGCACTGTCACCGTTCGAGTTGTCAGGGTGGTAGACGACGATTCTGTCGACCCCAGTTACAATCTTGGTCATAGCTATGTTTCAGTCGAATAACTCTATGTGACTTTCTGCGTATTTCAAAATATATGTTCAACTGCTTGTGAAATCTTATGGGACTTAACAGCTAAGGTCATCAGTGCCTAAGCTTACATAGTGTTTGTTGTTGTTGGTGTTGTTATTGTTGTTGTTGTTGTCTTCAGTCCTGAGACTGGTTTGCTGCAGCTCTCCATGCTACCCCATCCTGTGCAAGCTGCTTCATCTCCCAGTACTTACTGCAACGTACATCCTTCTGACTCTGCTTAGTGTATTCATATCTTGGTCTCCCTCAACGATTTTTACCCTCCACACTGCCCTCCAATGCTAAATTTGTGATCCCTTGATGCCTCAAAACATGTCCTACTAACCGGTCCCTTCTTTTTGTCAAGTTGTGCCACAAACTCCTCTTCTCCCCAGTTCTATTCAATACTTCATCATTAGTTATGTGATCTACCCATCTAATCTTCAGCATTCTTCTCTAGCACCACATTTCGAAAGCTTCTATTCTCTTCTTGTCCAAACTATTTATGGTCCATGTTTCACTTCCATACATGGCTACACCCCATACAAATACTTTCAGAAACGACTTCCTGTCACTTAAATCTATACTCGATGTTAACAAATTTCTCTTCTTCAGAAACGCTTTCCTTGCCATTGCCAGTCTACATTTTATATCCTCTCTACTTCGACCATCGTCAGTTATTTTGCTCCCCAAATAGCAAAACTCATTTACTACTTTAAGCGTCCCATTTCCTAATCTAATTCCCTTAGCATCATTTGACTTAATTCGACTTCATTCCATTATCCTCGTTTTGCTTTTGTTGATGTTCATCCTATATCCTCCTTTCAAAACACTGTCCATTCCGTTCAACTGCTCTTCCAAGTCCTTTGCTGTCTCTGATAGAATTACAATGTCATCGGCGAACCTCAAAGTTTTTATTTCTTCTCCATGGATTTTAATACTTACTCCGAATTTTTCTTTTGTTTCCTTTACTGCTTGCTCAATATACAGATTAAGTAACATCGGGGAGCGGCTACTACCCTGTCTCACTCCCTTCCCAACCACTGCTTCCCTTTCATGCCCCTCGACTCATAGCTGCCATCTGGTTTCTGTTGAAATTGTGAATAGCCTTTCGCTCCCTGTATTTTACCCCTGCCACCTTTAGAATTTGAAAGGGAGTATTCCCGTCAACATTGTCAAATGCTTTATCTAAGTCTACAAATGATAGAAACGTAGGTTTGCCTTTTCTTAATCTTTTTCTTACACACTACTTAACCTAAATTATCCTAAGGACAAACACACACACCCATGCCCGAGGGAGGATGCGAACCTCCCCCGGGACCAGCCGCACAGTCCATGACTGTAGCGCCTTAGATCTCAAGATATACTTTTATACACTTGGTACGCATCCAAAATGATATCTGGTAGAGCTGTATTTAGCAACATGAATCAGATATGTTTTCGTGCAATATACCGGACAACACATCAGTGCAGCTTGATTTCGTTTGTGTGTTGCCCATGGTGCAAGAAATATTTATATTTTGCTTGCTTCTGTGATCGGTTTCACCCCACTGAATGCGAGCAAGCTCACGAATAGACTGTCAATAACTGGAATTACGCAATAATACACTTAAGTTGTGTTTTCGCATTATGTATCCCAATGAAACTATCTGTATAACAGGTTATATGCCTATTTGCTTATTATTTGCGCTTCTCGCTGCTTTCCTCAAAAAATAAAAATAAAGAGAGAGAGAGAGAGAGAGAGAGAGAGAGAGAGGGAGAGAGAGAGAGAGAGAGAGAGAGAGAGAGGGAAAACAGAAGTATATTTCAAATATCAGCTCGGTGACGCCATGCTCGTCTCGTCATGTAAAGCAGGGTTAGTTGATAGGTAATATCTCGTTGTACTAACGATATGTATGGCTACAGGGCTATTTCTGTTCTCTCTGCAAACAACCATAACAGAATTCAGTAACAAAGTGCTAAGAACCCCTTTGCAGTGGTCCTATTAAACACGTAGGCTTTCTTGGTTATTTTGTTAATCGTTTGTAATGCAGTAAACATCCTTGATTACTGATTTGTTATTACTACAATGTTTATTGCTATTCGTCACCTCACTACTGCTTTCCTATCACTCATTGCTGCCGATGCACTTAACGAATAGATCAGGATGAATGGAATGTGGGATGTTTCGTCACGTAGAATATACACATTTATCTCGGCGTCTTGTGTTCAGGGTAATATGAAAATCTCAATAAGAGAAGACGACAACGAGATGCCGGTTATGAAGGCAATAACACCCAAATATTTCTGTCGACTTAACACCATGACGACAGACAAATTGGCGTCTCACTGTATTTTGATTATAATTGGTTAGCCTTCTTGTGACCTCGTGTAATACCTCGTGGGAGCAGGCATAACATTTTGTTTTTTGAACACCGAAGCATAACACACAAAGATAGTAGATGGATGGATACAAAGAAACAGACTCATGGGTGTGGATCCAGTTCACCACTAGAAGACTAAACAAGAGGGAAACATTACGAAAGCAATGAATACGATGGTTAGTATACATTATTTTTATAGATCTGAAGATGAAAAAGCGCAGATCTGCACAGTGCCCGCATCTGCACTTTAGTTTCTGTCTTAATGGGCATAATTTTTAGTTTCTTCTCTTCTGAATTTTCAAATGAATTGATTATTACGTGGTACTGAATAATATGTTAACTATGTTTCTTACAGCTTCCATTTGCACCAACATTTTTCTACATTCTCGTGCAATTCATGAAATACTACTTGTATGATCACAAGACTGCACATAGATGCAATCGATTTCGAGGTGCAAAGTGTTTGTTGCCTTACTTTTCGTGACAGGTGGGCAAAGTTGATTTCCAAAGACTTTTAATTGTGCTGAAATAACCATTGTCACAAAGTAACAAGGTAGGTGTTTTACTCGTATATATTTTGTGGGAAACTGTAATGATGGAAGATTACACACCTGAATGTTTGACACAACTGGTAGGAGAAAATGCTGCATATTAACCAAAGCCCGTGCCTCCTCTCTGTATCCTCCTATGACATGAGCACAGGATGCTCCTCCCATAACGCTACAGAGCTGTTCCTAGCACAGCTGAGAATTGGCAACATCGTCATAAACATTTGGCAACACTGTGACAGTGCAATCACTTCCGCATATGGTACTGAATTGACTCGCTAAATTTATGTGATGTTCCCTTTCCATTTGAATGACTGGTGCTATATAGTCCTCATGTAATCTAAGACCCTGAGACAGAAAATTCAATTTTTTGGCTAAAGAAATGCTATTCTTCACGTAAGTGACAACTTTTATTATCTTTCACGATGCAGTATGAGGCTGAAGGACCAACATCACAATGAGAGTGGCATGCTGGCAGCAGTGTGCCCGTAGCCCTGTGGTACCGCCCATGTCTCTTGTCGCAACGGTTCAAGGAGTCATCAGTTCTAACCATGTTAGGGGCCAGCATGTGCAAGTTTTTTTTCTGACTTATTTTATGGGGCTGCGAATTTCTAGGTAAAATTATTTAACGATATCAGGAGAAAACCATTACACATCAAATCCTCTTGGTAGCTCGACACAGTAAGTTGTGTTAATGGTCATCGATCTCGGCTTTCTGACTGCCAAGCTGCTTCACAATACAAGCGTCTCTGAAGAAATTCGAATCGACCATCAACGATACAAAATTCAATATTGTTCTTCTCTTAAGGCTCATATGCCAGGGTGATAAGTATGAAGGAAAGGAACTTCTTGGTCACTACAGGGCCTTTACGCTAAATTTCCAAAGTAGCATTTAGGAACTCTCTGCAGACGTTTGCTAACAGCGGCTCTAGCAACTTTCTTTTTCTATGGGTAGCTTCAAATATGGGCAATTTTGTCGCCTTAAATCCAATTGAATATTTTAAATATCACTTTTAAACAGCGTTCACTTCTCCATTATTTAATGTATGGACCTCAAAACAAGCAATTGACACAATGTTTCGCATCCATTTCCCATAGGGATTCAAAGAAAGAAACATATTACATTGCATTTACTCTCTGTGCCTGGGCATCCATGACAAAAATAAATTATTTGAAGAATCTGCTGTGAAAGAAAAAAGAACAGGACGTGACGCTTTAATTATAGTGCACTGGATCAGAAAGAATGAAATTAATTCCATGCCACATTGATGTATTGCATACTAGTGTAATAAAATACTCATAAAATAAAAACGGTTTTGTGCCTCCATTGCTATCGAGTGTGAAACACAAATCGTAGACGGATTTTATGGGTCACCCCTCAACAACATTAAAGCTTTTACACCGTCGAGAGTGAGGAGTGGAGCAGACGTCGGCAGAAGGCGAGGCAGAGCAGTGCCTCAGCCCCCGCCAGTAGGCAGCAAATGGGTCCCAAACAACTCAGACACAAGTAGTGTTCAGAGGCAGATGGTCAGCCAAGAAATCTCTTGCTAAAGTATTGTTGAACCAAACCGTTATTACCAATGTTAGAGAAAGCGAAATATATTGTAGATTCGCTTGAATTATACTCACAGCTTCAGCACCGAGAGGAAAGGGGCAATAAATATTCTGTCAACGTGTGATTTTGGTTACCCGACGTCGTATTAGTTAGTCTCGCGTTTTACCTCAAGACTATAGTCATAGACAAGAGTGATGTACTCAGACGGCAGTCAAGAGTTGCTGTCCATGCATCAGCACAGCTTTAGAAAGCATCGCTCCTGCGAAACGCAACTCGCCCTTTTCTCACATGATATCTTGCGAACCATGGATGAAGGGTATCAGACGGATGCCATATTCCTTGACTTCCGGAAAGCATTTGACTCGGTGCCCCACTGCAGACTCCTAAGGTACGAGCATATTGAATTGGTTCTCAAAAATGTGACTGGCTCCAAGACTTCTTAAGTAATAGAACCCAGTACGTTGTCCTCGATGGTGAGTGTTCATCGGAGGTGAGGGTATCATTTGGAATGCCCCAGGGTAGTGTGGTAGGTCCGCTGTAGTTTTCTATCTACATAAATGATCTTTTGGATAGGGTGGATAGAAATGTGCGGCTGTTTGCTGATGATGCTGTGGTGTACAGGAAAGTGTCGTCGTTGAGAGACTGTAGAAGGATACAAGATGACTTGGACAGGATTTGTGATTGGTGTAAAGAATGGCAGCTAACTCTAAATTTAAATAAATGTAAGTTAATGCAGATGAATAGGAAAAAGAATTCTGTAGTGTTTGAATACTCAATTAGTAGTGTAGTGCTTGACACAGTCACGGCGATTAATTATTTTGGCGTAACATTGCAGAGCGATATGAAGTGGGACAAGCATGTAATGGCAGTTGAGGGGAAGGCAGATAGTCGTCTTCGGTTCATTGGTAGAATTTTGGGAAGATGTGGTTCATCTGTAAAGGAGACCGCATATAAAACACTAATACGACCTATTCTTGAGTACTGCTCGAGCGTTTGGGACCATTTTCAGGTCGGATTGAGGGAGGACATAGAAGCAATTCAGAAGCAGGCTCCTACATTTGTTACTGATAGGTTTGATCATCACGCGAGTGTTACGGAAATGCTTCAGGAACCCGGGTGGGAGTCTCTAGAGGAAAGAAGCCGTTCTTTTCTTGAATCGACACTGAGGAAATTTAGAGAACCAGCATTTGAGGCTGACAGCAGTACATTTTTACTGCCGCCAACTTATATTTCGCGGAAAGACCACAAAGATAACATAAGAGAGATTAGGGCTGGTACAGAGGCATATAGGCAGTCATTTTTCCCTCGTTCTGTTTGGGAGTGGAGCAGAGAGAGAAGATGCTAATTGTGGTAAGAGGTACACTCCGCCACGCACCGTATGGTGGATTGCGGAGTATGTATAGAGATGTAGATGTTGAAGAGTTCCTCCGGGAAATGTAGCAGTCTACAATGTTGACACATCGAGTATATTGCCGAACATAGAATTCAGAGGGGAGCACGACTGTATATTCCACCTTACGTGAACGACTCGGCAGTCAGTTTTTTTCTCTAAGACTGTATCTACAACACACATTGCACGCTTGAGAACAAGAATAATTACAAAACAAAATTAGTTTATGAGAGCAGCGTTAGAAGTATTCATTGTATTGTACAAGTGTGTGTCAGCGCCATCCAATGCCCACTCAAGGAAGACAATTATACACAGTCTAGCTTCAATATTATAAATACGCCTCTGTTTGTGGATGAACTCAGACTTACGTTGATAATCATTTTTAACATTTAGCAGTACTGTACCCACTGGTGTTAATCTCGTTTTCAACCAATGATTCCCACAACTACAGGAAGATTACTTGTGATACCTCTTAGACAAAATACTTACGCAGTGCCATCAGACGAAAAGATCAACCTGACACAAACTGTGGGAAGTTTGTTTTACAACCTTCGTACCTGGATAAAGAGCTTTTCCTATTTGAGATATCTGTGAACGTTGCTGCATAAGGAGATTTAAGAAGAAACTAAATTCCTTCAGCTACGCCAATGTTTAAAGAAATCGTCTTAACGGCACTAAATCGTTGTTTATGAATCGTTTACCGGAAGTACTCTGCCGCATTTCGCTGGTTAGAAGGCAAAATGCTTACTGACAAATTTCACAGAAGGAAAAAGGGGACGAAATGTCTCCCACTGGAGTGTCATGTTGTTTTATTTAAATGATTACAAAAAATCTGGTTAAACGAACAGCGAGGTTGTCAATATAAGCACATTACTATTGTCAGTATGATGTTGCACCGCCCAGGGCCTGTAATGATAAAGGGCCCGTTTGGGTCAGGCATATTGCATACAGAAGTGGAAGAGAGAGCACCACTAAATTCTGCAATCCGTATGCATTGCATACACACAGAAATTACTGTTACAGTGTACTTATGGAGCCCAATGAGTGAAATGCATATTTTCCGGTGACAGAGAGCACTGGCAAATAGTCTTCGCTACATAAGGTTGCTTAAAGTGGTGTCACCCTGAGCTAGAATTCATAGTCAGCGACTAAGTCTAAGGACAATGAGACGGACGCGGGTTTTGCAACTGTGAAATACTTTCCTACACTATATAATCGAATATTCAATTTGAACTAATATTGCGAAAATTTTGAACTTGGATAGCTTAGAATGAAAATCTTTCTGCTTCTAGCAGTAGAAAACAATTGATTTTCTAAAACATTCTCTGTCATAAACAGCTTGGAAACAGGTCACGTCGACCAAACCATATGGAAGAACTGACAGCGACGTATATCAGAAGGCAGTACGATCCCTTGGCTTTTGGTTTCGCAGTATTCGACAGCCATTTCTAGGCGCAAGTAACCGAAGAAAGGCAGTGTGTTTATGTTATCAGGTTACGTCTTCATCAGTTACTTTAGTATTAACGTTATCTACGAGTAACTGCTGATGTTTGATATTAACATGAAAAGGATTCTGTAGACAGGGAAAGAACCCGTTCTTTGGCAACTACTTCTATTATGACCAAAAGGCCTTAAACGATCTTCAAGCACATGTGTTCCAGCAGCGATATGAAGGAAACGATAGTAACAATGACGGTAATAATCGAATTAACCGGTAACTTCACACGTCACAGAGGATTTTCTCGAACTAAGAAATTTCTTTTATTAGTGAAAATTTCAAAATGGCTTCACATAGAGGCTATGATGACTAGAAGAGTCATGACATCCTGCTGAGCACCGAGCGAGGTGGCGCAGTGGTTAGCACACTGGACTCGCATTCGGGAGGACGACGGTTCAATCCCGTCTCCGGCCATCCTGATTTAGGTTTTCCGTGATTTCCCTAAATCGTTTCAGGCAAATGCCGGGATGGTTCCTTTGAAAGGGCACGGCCGATTTCCTTCCCAATCCTTCCTTAACCCGAGCTTACGCTCCGTCTCTAATGACCTCGTTGTCGACGGGACGTTAAAACTCTAACCACCACCACCACCACCACCACCACATCCTGCTGACATGAGAATAGCATAATCTGCGCGTCAGATTTTGTTTTATTTGATGAACCGATAGCCATTTAAAGGGTTGTGCGTGTGGATTCTTATGGGACTTGACTGCTACGGTCATAAGTCCCTAAAATTTCACACTACTTAACCTAAATTATCCTAAGTACGAACACACACACCCATGCCCGAGGGAGGACTCGAACCTCCGCCGGGACCAGCCGCACAGTCCATGACTGCAGCGCCTGAGACAGCACGGCTAATCCCGCACAGCGCCATTTAAAGGAACAGTGCTCTTATTTTACTTGTACTTGATTGAACTAGAGACGTTGAAAAATTTGGTGCTGGACTGTGACTCGAATTCGTATCTCCCCTTTCGAGGATTTGAATCTCTCGGAACAGTATAGTTCAATAAATTCGTTCCTTTTTCCAAGACTGCAAACTTCTCTAGGTCTCCTCCAAAGGTAAGTGTGTTGGTCCGAATCCTGATCCAGTACAAAAATATTCATAACTTCATTTCAAGCCCTATCACGTGCACACCGGCCTACTAGTGAAAATTACCGTGCATTTTTAATGTCTGTTCATGTGTTGCCAACAATTTCTGGTCAAACACGCACACATCTTACTGTTACTGAGTAAGCAATTGATACTTAAGCTATATTCGTGGACGATAAAGAAGAACGATAGGAGTGCGGTTCGATTGTCGCTCAGGCACAAAAATGTGTATCCTTATTTTAGATTCAAACACCTAGCGGCTGGTAAGAAAAACCGATACGTAACATTTGATTTTACATAGTTAACAATCCGATTACGTGTCGGGTTCGTATCTCCGTCACAGAACTTCATGCGCTTCATCTTTAAATGCATTCACATTTTGTTACTTCAGAATGGAGGTATATTAGACATGTTTCGTGGTTAGTTAACAGGGATGAAAGGGTCTTGATATTAGTCCCGGTTTATTACAAAAACTGTCATCTTTTATTTTCAAGTTTAGATTTGGTTACTGATATTGGCGAAAATTTCGGTAATTCATGACTTGGTTACTGATATTGGCGAAAATTTCGGTAATTCATGACACTTGACGGCTACTTAGCAAAATGATTAGATTAGATTAACACTTGTTCCATAGATCTTGAATACGACATTTCGTAATGATGTGGAACGTGTCATTTTAATGAAAGATTTCCTTACATACCGGTATGCAACTTCTTTACTACAATTTTTTACCTTCTCTCTCAATCTTTTTTTATTTTTCACTCTCTTCTCTCTCTCTCTCTCTCTCTCTCTCTCACACACACACACACACACACACACACACACACACACACACACGCAGACACACATTCTTTTTTTCTTTATTTGTTTGGTGTGTTCGACTATCGGCGAGGCACGAAAACGTCCATGAATGAGTTTCATAGTTTTGAGTGCAGTTACGAAAGATATATAAAAACGACTATGAGAGTTACTGATTTATGATGCTTAGCTTGCAGTCAGTTCTGAGTAATATTAGTAACTGCGCTCCCGTCCCTAAACCTAGTTACAGAAATGTGAATCAGACGCTTTACGTATTCCAGGCCGTAGCAGCCGCGTCTTTCAGGTGCCATCTATGGTCACTTCCCAGCCCACTGTAGGATCACATCGGTTCGTCTTCCTCCTGCTGGTACTGTAACTGAGATTTGGCAACAAGGCAAGGTATGTTTGGCAACTCTACGATCGACGAGTTACTTCCTGGTGTGCACGGAATTAAGCCTCAAAGTTCACTTGATTTTTCATATCATTTCCATTGGATAATCTCAGCTATGATTGCTTGAGGTGTAACAAAAGATTGTAAATTTACGGTTTTCAGCCCAGGAAAGTCGTTGCACGTGGAAATCGCAACTAATCTCGTCCTTTAAATAGCGGTTGACGAGTTCTAGCCGCTATTGGCCTCGTAAGAGAAAGGCACAACACAGTCATTAGCTAGCTCTGTGGTGATGTGCTGACCTGTGAAAATGTGTCTGATAAGATTCCTGGTTCCAGTCTCGCTGACTGTAACGTTTTTATCCCTTCTGTGAAAGAGCTACAAGCAGTCAGATCAAACACCGATAAGGAAATCGCAAGAAAGTACTTTTAGCTCATAGTGCAGTGGTGAAAAGCTTGCAATGCTGCACAACAGGTAATGCCTCTTTCCGTTGCTGACAAGCAAATTTTGGGTTTCTACGAATACATAACTTTGTTAGTGAAATGCCACATTTGAATACCTGTTGAGTATGACACAGCATACTGATTAAACACAGACCCAATCCAAATCTAAGTGAGTAGTATTTTACTATTTCGTGCCGACAGAGGCAAGCTTGTGCACAGATACTCAGTTTTATTAAATCAGACTTTCGTCGTAAGGTGATTGTGGGTAGTTTTATTTGATTTCTTATAATACAGTGCACAATTTTCGTAAGGTTTCCTTTAGTCTTATTAAAAGAATCCAAAACGTAAGAGAGAAATTAATCATCACCGATATATGCGAATTCTCTTATGTTATCTACAACAGTATGACAATGCACTTGCAGTCTACTGATTAAATGCATGTAGAAAACTTGTACTGATTGAAAGCTGTCAAACAAGGTTTGAAGAAGAATAAAATGCCACTACCAGACGACAGATAATGTAGAAAATACTTTTCTGACTATTTTGGCAAGATGCGCTCTCCCCATACATGCATCTGCTGCCTGGCTGTTGTTAAACCTGAAAAGAATAAAATGTCACCGAAGTTAGCCCTTTTTCCACATGCGGCTATTTTGGGTTGAGAAGTGAATGGCTATATGTTCAAAGTTCCATTAAATCTATAACTTCAGCAGACAGCAGAATTGCATTTTAAAAAATGTAGCAGCGAATGTAATAGAAATGGCGACATCTTATCTACAGTGCGGTTACTAGATGTCATGTAGCTACAGCAGCTCCTGAAGTCAACAATAGTTCCTTCAGAACTCCCGCATTCCACAGTGCTGTGAGATAATGCATATTCTTCTGAGAGACATACAGTTACAGCTTTTCTTTTGCACTGCACGACGTTTTCAACAAACAGATAGCGCAATAGAGTACCTCAAATGGAAAGGAACACTTCCTATTTAAATTTCTGCATCCTACACTGTCGGCAGTTCTGTGTAGGTGGCAGTTACGTGATTTTATTTCGGTGATTACAAAATGGATTCGAATGTGTGCACTGGGTAGCCGAAGCAGCTAGTTCATGGCGATTCTGTCAACGTAGTTAATGAATGTACTGAAAATGCTGCAAATCACTACAGGGAGCCTATGTGTCACAATTCTCGTCGAGTGTGCCGCAACGGTGTTATGATAGAATAATGAGTCTCAGAGAAGTGGACTTGGTGGTCTGTTGGATGGCTGATAAGTTCGTATCATCATGGTCTGGGTTCGATTCCAACTTCTACTGATGATTTTTAATAGGGAGAGAAATATTCTAATCTCTCTGGGCTGCGCCAAGTGAAGAAAGTATAATGGCATTGTGGTCTGAAATTCACATTGAACATGATATTCCTTCTCTACCAAGTAGACGTTAGGTTGAACCACAATAAAGTCAGGAGTGGCGACATGTAGAAACTCTATCACCAGTAACCTTTCTTATACTAGTTATTTATTTTTAGTGGCGAAACAAACGCTATGTAGAGTAACAGGACACTTACTCCATCTTTTATTTGAGCTTCTGTGTGTCGATAAAATTGGTTATGAACTGGGAATGCAACTCAGACCCCCCTTAACGCGGAATTTGACCCCTTCGTGACAATAGTGCTCGACTACTATTTGTTGTTTGTTCAAAACTGCAGATTCCTCAACATCTCCACATGTTGCTTGTGTATGGGTTCGAATCCTGGCCCGGCACTGAAATTTTCATTATGTATTATCAAGCTGTAACATGAGGAAACATATCTGCTGGTGGATAATAGTTCGGATTTTTAATGCATTTTCATTCGTTGTCAACACTAACGATATCTGACGATTTTGACTCCCAGTGAGTCACAGAACTATTTGAGAGATCACTGTAAGTTCAAGGATGTTATTCCGAGCTGCTGGTGGTAGCTTCGGTAGCTGATGTCTCTTAGTTGAAAAATGCTCACACGCCGCTGCTGGTGTAGCAAACCCATATTTAACGTTCGTTTTCTCTAGAATATAACAGCGATAGCTGCCGGGTTGGAGTCGTGGGAAGGTAAAAATTAATGTTTCGTCTCGTCATTTCAGTTAAAACATATAGCTACTGCCGAAGAAATCCAATATGTCACAGTTGATTGTGCTTCGATGTCAATCCTATTAGGTTCTTGGTTCGAATCCATGCCCAACACAAAGCTTTACCTCACGGCATTTCAAGTAAGTTACTTGTGTAGAAGCAATATTTAACATCTCTCGTAGTTCGTTAACAGGGACAATAGATGCTGGGTAGGAATTCGCATCCGTTAAAAATGATTACGTTATGTAATTTAAAGTTGATATTTGCTAACTGATACTGTCTAAAATCAGGGTACATCAATCTCTGTATGCCTAGTCAGGAATGACTGTTAGTATCCGTGAGTTACGAAATCTTAGTCTACATGACCTGGGTTTGAATCAATGTGCAGAACGAGGCGGTTCGTCGTGTCATTTGAAGTTTGTACATATTCTCAACTAGGTGCTCGTGAATAACTTAAATTTTTAAAGTCATTTTGTGTTAAATAACAAGTTCGGTATGTTACTGTGAAGAGGAAATCATGAATACGACGAACTTACTACGTGCATTACCTATCTGACGTAATAATGAGTGGTAACATTTCATGTATGTAATTTATTGCAATTATTGTGAGCTTACAAGTCTTAAGGACAGTCTTATCTGTGATAAGATGTTCCATGATATTTCTAGTATCATGGTATTACGTGACATCTTGAGTTATTGCGATACTGAGCAGTGTTTTCTAGTGGTGACTTGTTGGAACCATTTTCAACAGTCAAACGACTGTACCAAGGAGCGATTAGAGGACCTGCTAGACAGCTGCGTTATTTGGGTTGCATGCGAATCAGGCGAAATGTAATTCTGGTCGTTCTGATACTTTTGAGCGTGACTGTACATTCAGTGATGTATGTGAATACTGTCTGCGAAATGTCATGTAAATAGAGTTGGTAGTAAATAAGAACTAAGTTAAAATATCATTCCTGTTACGTGAGTTTTACCGTATGAATAGTGAAATTGATGTTAAAGGATAATCTTATTTCCTTTCATCGTTTAGTGGGAGCTGTCAGCGAGAAAGTCTCGCAAATGTTTGAAATTATATGTAAAGTTGGCTGTAAGTCACGAAGTGCTCCAATTCTCACATGCTGGACGTATCTAGTCAGACTATTTGCGCGTCATGAGCAACGCTTATTTTCCACCCCCCCCCCCCCCCCCTTCTTCAAGAGGCAGGTGGCCCTCAGTGATTCTATCCAGACAGTAAAAAATGTGTGTATTAGGTTTAGTTGAAATCTATGCAGTGGTTAGGAGGTGTGGAATATACGTACATACAAACATACATACACTTCTATACTATGTAAAGATTTGCATCATTTAATGTCAAATGAAAGAGGTGCTCCAGTCAGTTTTTCTGATTTTCATAAAGTTTCCTTTGTTCGCTCTTACATCCATTTGGAATTGATAGGGTATAAGTTTATTTTCATGCTTGTTATAATTTCTGAATGGCGTCATATTAAAATTAAAAAAAAAATAAACTGATGCGTTTCTTTCTTGGTTACATAAAAACGCTAAAAAAAGCACAAAGACGATCGAAGAATGATCAGGAATATTGCCAGATATCGCGTTAAAAATAAAATTAAAACTGAAACTGGAACGTAAATTATATGATTTAGAAAATGGTTTACTATGAGTTCATATAAAATCTAAATAATATATCTTATTATTGAGGAACTGGCTAAGTTTCAGCTTTTATCATTATATGAAAAAGCAGCACAATATTTTCTTCTTTGCTCTTTTCTTGACCTCTATTTTTGAAAAATTTGTTTTCTTTATTGTTATTTTCAAACCCGTACAAACAGGTAGGCTGTCAGCAGCATGTTACGCCGCTCTTCAGCCATAGAGTAGATAAATAAACAACAGAAAGAATATACAGACGTGACATAACGATGGGTAATAAAACAGTAGACACATAAAGACAAACACGGAGCCGTTCACACTCGACGATAAGCCACACTACAAACTGTTGACACGACGCACCAACACTGAAGATGGCGATGGCACAGTTGAACGATGGAGTGCGACGGTGAACACTGAACACTAAACACGACGGCACACACGGGACACTGATGGCGATGATCTCCGGCGCGCGAATGTCCACGTAGCGTGTGAGAGTCCGGGGATCTATATTTTTGAAAAGTTTGCTTCATTGTTTTAAAGTGGGAAGATTACGTGACAGAAAGCTGTATTCGCCAGAAGAAATTTTTATTAACACTATTTCCAGTTTTAGGTAGTTACTGAAAGTAATACTGATAGTTCTGTGGTTTACGTCCAGAGTGATGCGAAGCGTTAATTGTATGCCACACCTTAAAGTATACAGTTTCTTCCAATGAACAGTCGTGAAACAACTTCATAAATTGAGTATAACTATAGCAGCCAAAGCGAACGAGAAGTGAAGCTATACTCTGACACGAAAGTGTCTGTAAGCAAGACAACGTTGGTCGTTGTCGCGAGTGAAAGATTCACAATGACAGAAGTGCAACTCAGTCTGTAAATAAGAAGGAACTCTGCGTGCGTCCAATTCTGTCCTCCGAACTGCGCTTTCGAATTGCGGCCCAGGCTGACTGGGTATTACTATTCTGCCGTTGCTTTTGCGTTTAGGAGTGTAAATACGTACATGGATATCCCATATCTAGATGTGCGAATGTGTCTCGTTATTTTGTTATTCAAATATTATTAAAAATAGTGAAATGCAGATTGTATTCCTCTGCGTTCTAGCTCTCATTTCAGAAACAAATATGCCACATTTACTAACCACGTGTTTCTGTGAACTGCAGGTTCATTCACAGACGATCTTGGGGACAGCATACTGTTTAGAATAAGAAAATGAATATTGCTCTAAAATGAAGCATAAATAAAATTATCCTAATAACACCTTATGGAAATAAAACTGTAACAACACCATCTGGATTCCTAAGGAGACACTTCCTGTTGCATTAGTAACTTGCTCTAGGACGTGAAACTGACAGTGGAGCTGTGACTTTCCGAATGTACAGCTTTCAAATATTCGCGCGCACCTGTACTTGCCAATATTCACCTCTCTGCAGCCATACGGGAGACACGGCTTTGCGCATGCGTGATGTAAGGGTGCAGTCGTACGGGAGACACGGCTTTGCGCATGTGCGACGTGAGGGTGCTCGCTAGTCTTGTGAAGTAACTACCCTTCCCGCCGCTTACCGGCACCACCCGTACATCCGTGGCTGCAAGACGCATAAATTTTACTTACTTAGAACATGCAAACGCGAGCCGAACGTTAAACGTAAAATATCACATACAGACATAATGCTAGTTCTGGTTGCAATTACCGAAACATAGAACGTGGCACAAGCGTAGGAAAAACATCTTTACTCGTCTGATTCACCAAATTCTGCATGTATATAGAGGTGCTTTATTCGACCTACCGACGTTGGTGGTTATGGGGGATAGTCTATTATCGTCCGCATCTTGTGGTTGATGTTTGCTTCTAATTTTTGGAAGGCTGTATAGCCTCATTATGTAAGTAACGTGGTTCTAGATAGGAATTGTGTACTCATAATTGTCTGCAGATATGCGTCGAGGATAGTGGGGGTCAGACTACCACAATAACATTTGGTGTAAATAAGTTCATCTTTGTTATTTGGGCGGCGTGGTCTCAGGCGCTTTGTCAGACTTCGCAAGGCTCGCCCCATAGAAGTTTCGAGTCCTCCCTCGAGCGTGGGTGTCTGTGGTGTCCTTAGCGTAAGATTAGCGTTACAGTTAGATGGCTAAAGTAGAGAGTATATAACATACAGACGGCTCTTCTGAAGAATAGATATTTGTTGCTGCCCCTTCTCTCTCTCCTTCTCTCTCTCTCTCTCTCTCTCTCTCTCTCATGTTACTTCCTCTTGTCCGTCTTTATGTGCAGGCTAATTTCGGGAACCTATTGAACGAATTTTTATCCGGTTTTGACTAATCGATACACTGATTCACGAGAAAGGTTTCTGTATACAATTTACAAATATTTCATATGAATTGTCCGAATTATGATTAACTGAAGTTCAATTATGAAAACGACACCACTGCCACCTACCGAACAACTGCCTTAATTCGAGAGAGGAGCAGTCACTTGTGACAGCAGAAAGCGTGATCTAATTTGTATCTGGCGTTATCTAACGGTATAGCGTTTGGCTTTGAGCTATAGAATCCCGGATGAGTCAATTTTTTCCACTGTGCCTGGAATCCTAACATTCACCTCTCAGTCACGAGGAGATTCACCAGAAACGAAACGTGATTCGGATCGTACGTTACACTGTAGCTCTCCCTTTTCCGGTTGGATAACTGGTTACGGACATGCAAGTCTCCTGATATCTAATTTATTGCAATCGTTTCGCAACAACTGCTTAGCAAAAATAACATGTGAAACCAAATGCTTAGATTTTCAATGTTTTATGCATAAAGTAAAATGCAACGTGGGATGCAGATTTGCTTCGTTTATATAAACAAAGTTTTACATCACCGCCGCTCATGATTCAGTATTCAGCTTCCTGCTTTCCATAAGTCAAATATAATTGCGAACACAATGCTCTGCGTCCTGGGAGCAAAAGATAATATTTGTTTGGACACCTCCAAATTACGCATAAGACTGGTAAACGAATCTTATCTGACGACGCACTTCGAAATACGACGAGAATTTCAGACAGCCCTTGTCTGCTTCCCTCACATTATTAGTTGCAACTCGCTCTCTTAACTCACTACAAATCTTTCGAATAACCGGCAGTGAGTTATTCAGCTTTCAAGTATTCTAATAAATACGACCATTAACGAAAAGACAGCCGCCCCCTCACATGACGTGAGACTTACAACTTGAAGTAATAAAATATTTTTAACCGATAGTGTCACTGCAATCGTTTGAGAATAACTGCATAGCGGTAAAACATGCGAATACCAAATATCTGAAGTTTTATTTTTGTGTTTCAAGTAAATTTTTTTCTGAAAAACTACTTCAGCAGCTTCGCTTCGTTTACATGCAATACGTTCTTTCAGCAGTGCAGGAGATGACTCAATTTTCAGCTGTCTGCTTTCCTTGAATCAAACTTAGATGTGGACACGGTTCTTTATGTGGCACAATGAAGTCTTCCATAAGAGTCCACGGAAAAGAATTGCGGTAATTAGTCTCAACAATGCATCACAGTGCGTACTAAGCTTCACATGAAGTGTGCTGTAACACGACCTCAACATGTACGTCATGCATGTTCTTTGTTCTACCTCCGACAGCCTCCGATACATACTGAATCATTCACGCGGACGGAACTCATGATTCGCATACAATGTTTACATAAATTGGAAACATAACTTACGTCATGATGTGCTCCCATCATTTGCATGAGATGTCACTCCAAACGCCATTTTTACAGGGAAGACACAACATTCATGCCTCCAGATAATTTTCCTGCCGTGCACTGCTTTCACCGCATAAGTTTTGTGAAAGTGACGATATTTACTTACTTAACGATGTTCTCTGAATAATGTTATTCGTTGCCTGCAAACAAAATACGGTACACAGTCAAGTCGTCTAGTCGTTTATACTTAGTGCCACACGTGCGAAGCCAGGCCGGGTTACTTGTGAAATATAAATTTAAATATTGGGACGACTTTCCTGGAGTTTAGCCGTCTATGGAAGTGAAACAAGGGCGATTAGCAGTTCTGACAAGAACATAAGTTTTAGAAATGAGGTGTTACAGAAGAATGCTGAAAATCACACCGGTAGATCGCATGCGTGATGAGGTGGGACTGAGTAGAATTTGTAAGAAAAACAAATTGTGGTACAACTTGACTAAAAGAAGGGATCAGTTGATAAGACGTTCTGAGACTTATGGGGAAAACCAGTTTAGTTTGGAGGGAAGTGTGGGAGGTAAAAATCGTAGAGGGAAAGCAGGATATGGATACAATAAGCAGGTCCAAGGGGATTTAGGTTGCAGTAGCTATTCGGAGATGTAGAGGCTTGCACAATAGACAGTAGCGTGGAAAACTGCTTCAAACCAGTATTCAGACTGAAGACCACAACCATAACAACAGCATCAACACCACCACCTACTACTTCTACTACTACTACTACTACTACTACTACTACAAAAACGAATGTTTCAGTTTACAGACGTGTCAAGTCACAAGAACCAAATTTTATAAGTGACACAAAAAGCTATTGTATCTTATAGAACAAATGGTTATGCACTCACTTCTAAAATTGCATGAGACTTCTGTAAACAATGTAACACTACATGTGTTAGCAATTCTGGCAGTTGAACTGAATCACACTTTAACATGGCTGAACTTAAACCATAAATGTCATTACTAAAACTGTTCTTCATTTTCCTCAGTATATTAGTAACATCCTGTACCTTGACCAGTTTAAAGCTAAGTGTACTTTCAGGCTTTGAGGTGTTTCTCAGGTAGTATTTATGGTCAGTGGCTATATTGGAAGTGCCAATCACCTTTATTATTTCTTGCACCTTCTCAGTCAAGAATGAATTTAACTGTGCGGCATTCAGATTACTGCCTTCAGCCTGTGAAGTCATTTTCCTGTTGCACTGACTGTTAATGATATTGCACATTGCACGTGTCTTGTTTTCAGATGTTAGTATTATATCTTCATTTTTTTTTTACACCTAGCTTCCTTTAAGGCCTGTCTTAATCTTTTCTTTTTCACTGTGAGCATGTCTTTAAATACGTGAGAACCTGTACTTCTATACCAGTCATAATATTGATCACCCTCCCTCTTGATCTTCAACACCTTTTCATCCTTGACCTTATTTACTCTTACTGCCTTTTTATTATTTAGTAACTTAATGGAAAAGGACATCTTAGCATATACAGAAAGAGTAGATATGAGTTCTTCCACCTTTCTATCTATTGCATGTTCTCAATAAACCTGCAACCAATTACTTTTATCAATAAGAGACTAAACATATTTAGATTATCATAATTGACCACACATACTTTCTTTCCTGCCATGTGCACTGAGTCAGTGTTACAATTTCTTGTTATATCTGTTCTAAGAAGTAGTGGCCAGTGGTCAGATACCCAGGTCTTAATTACCTCTGACTTGAGATGCATTAACTCATTTGATACAAATATATTGTCAATACAGGTACCAGTACCTTTATAATGTGGCCTTGTTATTTCAGTGGTTGTAATATAAAGACCAAAAGAATTTAATAAATTATTTACATATGAGTTATAGATAGTGGACAAGTGAAAATTCAAATTGAAATCTCCACAGATTAGTATCCTACACTAACTTGTTAACTAAATCATCTTTTGAATTGCCTCCAGTCTTAGTTGAGTACAAAGCTACAACTATTAAATTTAAATCTGTTAACCTAACAGCTGCAATTTCACAGAACATTTCTAGAGATAATGCTTTAACTTTTGTTGTTGGTTCATATTTAATCCTTTTTTTTAGGAATATAGCACACCCACCTTGATTTTTATTGGTTCTACAATATTTGTCAGCTAGGGTGTAGCCCTCAGGGCAGTATAAATCTATTTCATCATGCTTTAACCAGTGTTCTACAAGACAGACTACATCTAAGTTATAAGTCTCTATGACATCTTACACTACTTCCAACTTATTAGATAAACACTGTACATTCCAGTGAAGGACATTAAAATTGTCTGATCTGTGCCTTGGTCGATAAGCGACAAAGTGACATTTAACATAATGAAAATTAATGCCATGAATTTCAGTATGAAGAGGGAAAACGACAATGTTAAATTAAATTTGGATTTCACCTCTATAGACTGTCTAACAAATGCAAAATTTCTAGGAATGAATATTGATTCTCAGTTGAAGTGATGAGAATACACAAAGATACTTGCAAACAAAATGTCATCAGCATGTTATGCCCTTAGAATCCCATCATCAGTGTATAACATACCAAGTCTTCTAGTTACATACTATTCATAAGTACAGTCAGTTATTAGCTATGGCATTCTGTTTTGAGGAAAAAATGCACAAAATATGAACACAATTTTTGAACTTCAGAAAAGAGCCATAAGAATGATAACCAAAAATAGTAGTTGAGCTCATTGTAAAGATCTGTTCTAAACACTGTGGATTCTAACTGCACCATGTGAACACCTTTACCAGTCAGTTGTACATATCAAAAATAACATTGGTAATTACTGCACAAACCTTTCTGTCCATGACGATGGAACAAGAGCAAGACTCAAGTTGCATTTACCAAGAAAATATAAACATAAAACACGAAATAGTATTCAATTAGACTTAAATCAAAATGCAGTCATTGTGAATTAGAACAGAAAAGTGACACTGAGGATATTTGAATTCGTAGATGTATCACAAGGCATTTCAGTTTTGTGCATAACACAGAATTAATCTCATACCTAGTGGGCTGTGTGGAAGCTCTTGCTGCCTTGGTATGCCAAAATCTTCCCCTCACACTCAGTACTGTTGGACATAAATGAATATAGGGATAACTCACAAGGCATTTCAGTGCTATGCATAACACAGAATTAATCGCATACCTGGAGTGCTGTGTGGAAGCCCTTGCTGCAATGGTATGCCAAAAGCTTCCCCTCACACTCAGTACTGTTGGACATAAATGAATATAGGTATAACTCACAAGGCATTTCAGTAATTTGTGTAACACAGAATAAATCACGTAGCTGGTGTGCTGTGAGAAAACATTACCTGCTATGGAATGCCAAAAGCTTTCACCTTACACTCAGTCACAGGCACTGTAAGTAAACAATTAATCATTAAAGCAGAATGCAGGCATGGTGATTTGGAACAGAAAAAAAACATTGAGCATATTCGAATTTATAGAGGTCTCACAAGGGATTTCAGTATTGTGCATAACACAAAATTAGTGACATACCTGGTCTGCTGAGTAGAAGCTCTTGCTGCCATGATATGTCAAAAGCTTGCCCGTCTTACTCAGTGACAGGCACTGTGAGTAAGCAATTAAACATAAAATAAAAATACAGGCATTGAGCATTGGCACAGAAAAGTAACATTGAGTGTATTTAAATTCATTGATGTCTCACAAGAAATTTCACTATTGTGCATAAGACAGAAATAATCACATACCTGGTGTGCTGTGTGGAAGCTGTTGCTGCCATTGATTTGAGTTGTTTTGCAACACCTAAAATATCTACTTTTATGTCACTCATACTAACAGCTGCTCTGTTTTCAAATTCTGGAATATTTACTTTGTCTTCTTTCGTGAAGGAATGACCGAAAACTGTATTTAGTAACTCCGCTTTAGTGGCACCATCATTGGTAACATTTCCATCCCTATCAAGCAGTGACGGTATTGTCTGTTTTTTGCCACTGGTGTAATTTACATGCGACCAGAATCTCTTTGGGTTTGCTACCATATTTTGAGACAATGTTTCATCGTGGAAACTATTAAAAGCATCTCACAATGACGTCCACACTAAAATTCGAGCTTCTGTGAAACTTAGCCAGTCCTGGGGATTTTGCATTCTTCTGAATTTGGCATGCACTATTCATTGCTTCTGCAGCAGTGTTCTGACGTGTTTTGTCTACCACAGTGGATCAGTCCCGTCTCTTATTAACTTATGTGGTATGAATCTATCTATTGCTGTCGATACTGTATCTTTGAATTTGAGCCATATCTGGTCTACCCTTACATAATTAGCTTGGAAGGAATGGAGACCCTTTCTCAGGAAGGCATCAAGTGATTTTATTAAATCAGAATGTGACCATTGTCCATATGAACACAAAAGTAACAATGAGCATATCTGGATTTATAGATGTCTCACAAGGTATTACACAATTCTGCATATCACAGAATTAATCTCATACCTGGTGTGGTGTGTGGATGCTCTTACTGGCATTGTATGCCAAAAGCTTTCCCCCCTTACACTCAGTGACAGGCCCTTTAAGTAAACAATTAAACATTAAATCAGAGTGCACGCAATGTGTGTTCGATCAGAAACGTAACGTTGAGCATATTTCAATTTATAGAGGTCTCACAAGACATTTCAGTATTGTGTGTTACATAGAATTAATCTCATACCGGGTCTACTGCCATGGTAAGTCACAAACTCCTTCTTAAGATTCACTGACAGATGCTGTAAGTAAAGATTAAAACAGCGTGCAGGCATACTGCATCAGAAGATTCACTGACAGATGCTGTAAGTAAAGATTAAAACAGCGTGCAGGCATACTGCATCAGAACAGAAAAGTAACTTCGAGCATATGTGAATCTAGGGATGGGTCTCAAGATATTTTAGTGTTGTACATAAGACAGATTTAATCTCATACCTGGTGTGGTGTGTTGGAGCTGTTGTTGCCTTGGTTGACTCAAAGTTTGTTGCACACATGTACTGACACTTATAGGTTTTTTAATCATGTTCCATACATAGAACAGAAACATGGCACTGTGTATGTGTGAAATAAAAGATAAATTACATGCAGTGTGGTCCACTTCACAGGATTACATTCACATACCAGGTGATAAATGTTGCATATCTCACTGCCGTGTATGCCACTGAGTTTTCACCCAGTAAATCTATCAGTTCTGCTGGATCCTGCAAATACTTAATCTGCCATACTTAGAAAGTACTTGATTCTCCAAGCATTCACTCAATATGCTGAGTTGCGATAGGCACAACAGATTCACACAATTATAGCTTTTGGCGAATGAGGCCTTTGTCAGCAGTAGATACACATACACACGCACACACACTCATGCAAACACAACTTGCACACACACCTGCAGTCTCAGAAAACTGAAACCACACTGCAAGCAGCAGCACCAGTGGCAACTGGGTGGTGGTAAGGAGGAGGCTGGGGCGGGGAGGGGGAGGGATATTATGGTAGGAGTGGTGGACAGTGAAGTGTTGCAGTTTAGACAGAGGACAGGAGAGAAGGTGAAGAGGGGAGAGGGGGTAAGTACCGGAAAGGAGAGAAATAAAAAGAAATGAAAAGAGACTGTCAAGCAGCTTTGCTGTTACAAGCAACATGAATGCAGGTATACCTTTATCCAAATGTTTTACCTGCTTTGCATTACCATGTATGTATTTCAGTGTCTTATGCATACTCTCCAGGTGCATGTCTGTGTTGAGCCGGTTCCCATCCTATGACAATACGCCCAACACTTCACATCTTTTTCATAATACATCTGGAAATAGTGACCAAATTGTGATGTCTCCGAATCGCTGTTGAGTTTCTGAAGTGCTTTTATCAACGATTCCTGAAACACGGCACTGTCTCTTACCTGCATTAACGTCTTAAGGGTACCGAGCGAGGTGGCGCAGTGGTTAGACACTGGACTCGCATTCGGGAGGACGACGGTTCAATCCCGCGTCCGGCCATCCTGATTTAGGTTTTCCGTGATTTCCCTAAATCACTCCAGGCAAATGCCGGGATGGTTTCTCTGAAAGGGCACGGCCGACTTCCTTCCCCATCCTTCCCTAATCCGATGAGACCGATGACCACGCTGTCTGGTCTCCTTCCCCAAGCAACCAACCCACCAACGTCTTAAGGAGTTTGTACAGCTCATTTCTCTTGTCCAAATTTTGAATTTTGCTCTTAATATTGGTTCTCCAGGCTCTGTCGACATGCCAGGTACAGAAAAGTCTCATTTCAGGAGGTCCCATTGATTTGTTCCAAGCAATACTATACGATTCTGCCAAAACTGTCATGAATACTTTTGGGGAAATATGTTCAACCTGAAACTTGACACAATTGAAAAATATACTCAAAACATCAGAGTCATTCCTGTCAGATATGAGGAAAGCACACAGAAATCCTTGGCTCATATAACCTAGTACAAGTAATGTTGTAACTTCAAAATCATAGCCATTTAGGCCATGAGTTCCATCAACACAAATACAATCACTTCCATATTTTGCTTATATGTCGTTCATTATAATTAACACAAAGTCTTCACTTCTCAGCGCAGGGTGCAGACCATTAATTGTTTCTTGAGGCTTATAGAACAATACACATGGATTGTCACATGGCATTTTCCTTCCTTTTCCTTCCTTATATTAGATTTTAATGTCTGCAGGGCACTTTCCACTGATTTTGTTGCTCCCTGTCAATTTTAGATGTTTGCTCCCATCACCTTTGGAGATAAAATGACCTGAGCGATGGCAAACATGACAACATTTCGTGCCATCATTGTAAAATTTAGTGCCACAGCTTTTAATGAATTTGGAATGTGTAGCACATTCCATTTTAAAAATTCTTCTTCACTGGAGAATTCTAAGGCCTCTGGTTTCACACATAAGGCATGTGCAGACTAGAAATGATCCATCCAGTACTTTTTACAATTGGTTTCATAATGCACACATCGTGCTGTACTGTGGTTCCACTCATATCTTACATGCCATCAGTAATGTTAATGATTGAAACAGAGAAGTCACAGAGAAAGAACTTAGTATCAAGGGACCCACAAGGATCTGTATTGAGCCCATTACTTTCCTCGTTATATGCTAAAGATGTGTCAAATATTGTCTCCCACTGTGAATATGATTTATATGCTGATGATCTGCAGTTATACGCAAGTGCAAGCCCAACAAATCTTCACTCAGCCATCCAGAAAGTAAATGCTGATCTACTTGCCTTATCACAATGGATGCAGAACACTTCATTTACTACAGAAATATAAAAAGATATTTCCTCTCGAACTTAAAAAGAAACTTGTAGAATCACTAATACTCCCCTCGTTGGTTTAGGTGATCCTATTCTTCGAGGATTTTCGTGTGAGAGTTCATGTCAGTTGGAACTGACGAAAAATGCTTCTGTGATACATTTGTGACTTACACTATTTCTACCATATCACTCCTATGAACAATTATCATGCGTATGTGCTGATAGACATACACTGTGTTTGCTGCATCATTCAGATGTTCAAATGTGTGGGAATTCCTAAGGGACCAAACCTGTTGGGTCATCGGTCCTTAGACTTACACACTACTTAAACTAACAACACACACACCCATGCCCAAGGGAGGACTCGAACCTCTGGTGCGAGGGGCCGTGCCAACCATGACACGGCGCCTCAAACTGTGTGGCCACTCCACGCGGCTTGCTGCATCATCTTCTCAATCATTGCACTCCTGCCTATTTATCTTCAAGCCTTACACTGCTGTCTGAACAGCACAGCGGATATACTCATTCTCAATAAAGTAAAATCCTCTCTGCGTCACAACACAGCACTGCCATTTTCTCTAAATCATTTTCTGTATGAGGAACCTGACTTTGGAACAATCTTTCTCAAAAGATTAGAGAAATAAAATCATTTCAAACTTCAGAAGAGAGCTAATGACTCACTTTCTATCACAACAGTGAAGTATGTCTTCTTGCAACTCACTCTCGTCAACCCTCCCTCCCCCTCTATTTTTCCCTCCTCTTGGCTACAGAGTTCTCTGTTGATATTACCTTCTTTCCTACAAGCCATTGTCACTTTAATTTCAACCCTTTCCTCCTCCATTATCCATTCCACTTCTTCTAATACCAAGGAAGCCTTCAAAAGCCCCAAACTAATCAATATCATTCATAATGCTTCTGTTATTTTATTATTCTTATTACTATAACTTTATTATTACTTTTTGCCTTTCTCAGACGTTATGTCTGGTTAAAAATGGAAAGTGTCATGGACCTTGATCAAGCGTGACTTCCTTTTAACTGTAGGGTATATGTTACATTGCGTTTAGGAACTTCTGGGTAATTGAACATGTCTCAGTAATTACAGATTTCTGTAGTTGTATATATACGTTTGGGTGTAGCTGTATTGTGTTAATGTACTGGTGGATATTGTGTGGTATGACTCCTGTAGTTGATAGTATAATTGGTAAAATGTCAACTTTAACCTGATGCCACATGTCCTTCACTTCCTCAGCCAGTTGGATGTATTTTTCAATTTTTTCTCCTGTTTTCTTCTGTATATTTGTTGTATTGGGTATGGATATTTCAATTAGTTGTGTTAATTTCTTCTTCTTATTGGTGAGAGTGATGTCAGGTTTGTTATGTGGTGTTGTTTTATCTGTAATAATGGTTCTCTTCCAGTATAATTTGTATTCATCATTCTCCAGTACATTTTGTGGTGCATACTTGTATGTGGGAACATGTTGCTTTATTAGTGTATGTTGTGTGGCAAGTTGTTGATGTATTTTTTTGCTACATTGTCATGTCTTCTGCTGTATTCTGTATTTGCTAGTATTGTACATCCGCTTGTGATGTGATCTACTGTTTCTATTTATTGTTTGCAAAGTCTGCATTTATCTGTTGTGGTATTGGGATCTTTAATAATATGCTTGCTGTAATATCTGGTGTTTATTGTTTGATCCTGTATTGCAATCATGAATCCTTCCGTCTCACTGTATATATGGCCCTTGCTTAGCCAAATGTTGGATGCGTCTTGATCGATGTGTGGCTGTGTCAGATGATACGGGTGCTTGCCGTGTAGTGTTTTCTTTTTCCAATTTACTTTCCTTGTATCTGTTGATGTTATGTGATCTAAAGGGTTGTAGAACTGGTTATGAAATTGCAATGGTGTAGCACATGTAGTTATATGAGTGATTGCTTTGTGTATTTTGTTAGTTTCTGCTCGTTCCATAAAGAATTTTCTTAAATTGTCTACCTGTCAATAATGTAGGTTTTTATGTCGATAAATCCCCTTCCTCCTTCCTTTCTGCTTAATGTGAATCTTTCTGTTGCTGAATGTATGTGATGTGTTCTATATTTGTGGCATTGTGATCGTGTAAGTGTATTGAGTGCTTCTAGGTTTGTGTTACTCCATTTCACTACTCCAAATGAGTTGGTCAGTATTGGTATAGCATAAGTATTTATAGCTTTTGTCTTGTTTCTTGCTGTAAATTTTTTTTCAGTATTTTTGCTAGCCTTTGTCTATATTTTTCTTTTGGTTCTTCTTTAATATTTGTATTATCTATTCCTATGTTTTGTCTGTATCCTAGATATTTAGAGGCATCTGTTTTTTCTTCCATCAACTCTATGCAGTCGCTGTGGTTATCCAATATGTAATCTTCTTGTTTAGTGTGTTTTCCCTTGACTATGCTATTTTTCTTACATTTGTCTGTTCCAAAAGCCATATTTATATCATTGCTGAATGCTTCTGTTATCTTTAGTAATTGGTTGAGTTGTTGATTTGTTGCTGCCAGTAGTTTTAGATCATCCATGTATAGCAAATGTGTGATTTTGTGTTGGTATGTTCCAGTAATATCGTATCCATAATTTGTATTATTTAGCATGTTGGATAGTGGGTTCAGAGCAAGGCAGAACGAGAAAGGACTTAATGAGTATCCTTGGTATACACCACACTTTATCTGTATTGGTTGTGATGTGATATTATTTGAATTTGTTTGGATATTAAGTGTGGTTTTCCAGTTTTTCATTACTATGTTTAGGAACTGTATCAATTTAGGATCTACTTTGTATATTTCCAATACTTGTAGTAACCATGAGTGGAGTACACTATCAAAAGCTTTTTGGTAAACAATGTATGCATAGTGTAGCGACCTTTGTTTAGTTTTAGCTTCAATGTCACCTCTGCATCTATTATCAGTTATTCTTTACACCCTTGTGCTCCTTTGCAGCAGCCTTTTTGTTCTTCATTGAACCATGGACCTTGCCGTTGGTGGGGAGGCTTGCGTGCCCCAGCGATACAGATAGCCGTACCGTAGGTACAACCACAACGGAGGGGTATCTGTTGAGAGGCCAGACAAACGTGTGGTTCCTGAAGAGGGGCAGCAGCCTTTTCAGTAGTTGCAAGGGCAACAGTCTGGATGATTGACTGATCTGGCCTTGTAACAATAACCAAAACGGCCTTGCTGTGCTGGTCCTGCGAACGGCTGAAAGCAAGGGGAAACTACGGCCATAATTTTTCCCGAGGGCATGCAGCTTTACTGTATGATTAAATGATGATGGCGTCCTCTTGGGTAAAATATTCCGGAGGTAAAATAGTCCCCCATTCGGATCTCCGGGCGGGGACTACTCAAGAGGATGTCGTTATCAGGAGAAAGAAAACTGGCGTTGTACGGATCGGAGCGTGGAATGTCAGGTCCCTTAATCGGGCAGTTAGGTTAGAAAATTTGCAAAGGGAAATGGAGAGGTTAAAGTTAGATATAGTGGGAATTAGTGAAGTTCGGTGGCAGGAGGAACAATACTTCTGGTCAGGTGACTACAGGGTTATAAACACAAAGTCAAATAGGGGTAATGCAGGAGTAGGTTTAATAATGAATAGGATAAAAGGAAAGCGGGTAAGCTTCTACAAACAGCTTAGTGAACGCATTATTGTGGCCAAGATAGATACGAAGCCCACACCTACTATAGTAGTACAAGTTTATATGCCAACTAGCTCTGCAGATGACGAAGAAATTGAAGAAATGTATGATGAAATAAAAGAAATTATTCAGATAGTGAAGGGAGACGAAAATTTAATAGTCATGGGTGACTGGAATTCGAGTGTAGGAAAAGGGATAGAAGGAAACGTAGTAGGTGAATATGGATTGGGGCTAAGAAATGAAAGAGGAAGCCGACTGGTAGAATTTTGCACAGAGCACAACTTAATCATAGCTTACACTTGGTTTAAGAATCATGATAGAAGGTTGTATACATAGAAGAACCCTGGAGATACTAAATGGTATCAGATAGATTATATAATGGTAAGACAGAGATTTAGGAACCAGGTTTTAAATTGTAAGACATTTCCATGGGCAGATGTGGACTCTGACCACAATCTATTGGTTATGACCTGTAGATTAAAACTGAAGAAACTGCAAAAAGGTTGGAATTTAAGGAGATGGGACCTGGATAAACTGAAAGAACCAGAGGTTGTACAGAGTTTCAGGGAGAGCATAAGGGAACAATTGACAGGAATGGGGAAAATAAATACAGTAGAAGAAGAATGGGTAGCTTTGAGGGATGAAGTAGTGAAGGCAGCAGAGGATCAAGTAGGTAAAAAGACGAGGGCTAGTAGAAATCCTTGGGTAACAGAAGAAGTATTGAATTTAATTGATGAAAGGAGAAAATATAAAAATGCAGTAAATGAAGCAGGCAAAAAGGAATACAAACGTCTCAAAAATGAGATCGACAGGAAGTGCAAAATGGCTAAGCAGGGATGGCTAGAGGACAAATGTAAGGATGTAGAGGCTTATCTCACTGGGGGTAAGATAGATACTGCCTACAGGAAAATTAAAGAGACCTTTGGAGATAAGAGAACAACTTGTATGAACATCAAGAGCTCAGATGGAAACCCAGTTCTAAGCAAAGAAGGGAAAGCAGAAAGGTGGAAGGAGTATATAGAGGGTCTATACAAGGGCGATGTACTTGAGGACAATATTATGGAAATGGAAGAGGATGTAGATGAAGATGAAATGGGAGATACGATACTGCGTGAAGAGTTTCACAGAGCACTGAAAGACGTAAGTCGAAACAAGGCCCCCGGAGTAGACAACATTCCATTGGAACTACTGACGGCCTTGGGAGAGCCAGTCCTGACAAAACTCTACCATCTGGTGAGCAAGATGTATGAAACAGGCGAAATACCCTCAGACATCAAGAAGAATATAATAATTCCAATCCCAAAGAAAGCAGCTGTTGACAGATGTGAGAATTACCGAACAATCAGTTTAATAAGCCACAGCTGCAAAATACTAACACGAATTCTTTACAGACGAATGGAAAAACTAGTAGAAGCCGACCTCAGGGAAGATCAGTTAGGATTCCGTAGAAATACTGGAACACGTGAGGCAATACTGACCTTACGACTTATCTTAGAAGAAAGATTAAGGAAAGGCAAACCTACGTTTCTACTATTTGTAGACTTAGAGAAAGCTTTTGACAATGTTGACTGGAATACCCTCTTTCAAATTCTGAAGGTGGCAGGGGTAAAATACAGGGAGCGAAAGGCTATTTACAATTTGTACAGAAACCAGATGGCAGTTATAAGAGTCGAGGGACATGAAAGGGAAGCAGTGGTTGGGAAGGGAGTAAGACAGGGTTGTAGCCTCTCCCCGATGTTATTCAATCTGTATATTGAGCAAGCAGTAAAGGAAACAAAAGAAAAATTCGGAGTAGGTATTAAAATCCATGGAGAAGAAATAAAAACTTTGAGGTTCGCCGATGACATTGTAATTCTATCAGAGACAGCAAAGGACTTGGAAGGGCAGTTGAACGGAATGGATGGTGTCTTGAAGGGAGGATATAAGATGAACATCAACAAAAGCAAAACGAGGATAATGGAATGTAATCAAATTAAGTCGGGTGATGTTGAGGGTATTACATTAGGAAATGAGACACTTAAAGTAGTAAAGGAGTTTTGCTATTTGGGGAGCAAAATAACTGATGATGGGCGAAGTAGAGAGGATATAAAATGTAGACTGGCAAGGGCAAGGAAAGCGTTTCTGAAGAAGAGAAATTTGTTAACATCGAGTATAGATTTAAGTGTCAGGAAGTCTTTTCTGAAAGTATTTCTATGGAGTGTAGCCATGTATGGAAGTGAAACATGGACGATAAATAGTTTGGACAAGAAGAGAATAGAAGCTTTCGGAATGTGGTGCTACAGAAGAGTGCTGAAGATTAGATGGGTAGATCACATAACTAATGAGGAGGTACTGAATAGGATTGGGGAGAAGAGGAGTTTGTGGCACAACTTGACCAGAAGAAGGGATCGGTTGGTAGGACATGTTCTGAGGCATCAAGGGATCACCAATTCAGTATTGGAGGGCAGCGTGGAGGGTAAAAATCGTAGGGGGAGACCAAGAGATGCATACACTAAGCAGATTTAGAAGGATGTAGGTTGCAGTAGGTACTGGGAGATGAAGAAGCTTGCACAGGATAGAGTAGCATGGAGAGCTGCATCAAACCAGTCTCAGGACTGAAGACCACAACAACAACAACATATAATTTTGTTCTGTGTTGTATGTGTCATTAATTTCCATGTAATGACTGAAGTTTATATCTTGTATATTGTTGGTAGGCATGTGATGGGGATATATTTTGCTGGGTTTGCTGTGTGTACTTGATCTTTAGGATTCAGATAAGTTATTCCTTGTGTAAGTGTATCAGGGACTGTGTATGGGTCTGCAATGTAATTGTTAAATAATTTATATCTAAAAATAAAGATGATGTGACTTACCAAATGAAAGTGCTGGCAGGTCGACAGACACACAAACAAACACAAACATACACACAAAATTCAAGGTTTCACAACAAACTGTTGCCTCATCAGGAAAGAGGGAAGGAGAGGGAAAGACGAAAGGATGTGGGTTTTAAGGGAGAGGGTAAGGAGTCATTCCAATCCCGGGAGCGGAAAGACTTACCTTAGGGGGAAAAAAGGACGGGTATACACTCGCGCACGCACACACACACACACACACATCCATCCACACATATACAGACACAAGCAGACATTGCTTGTGTCTGTATATGTGTGGATACATATAAACTTGTACTACTGTACTCGGTGTGGGCTTAGTGTTTATCTTGGCCACAATAATGTGTTCACTATGCCGTTTGTAGTTGCTTACCCGCACTCCTATTTTTTTATTCATTATTAAACCTACTCCTGCATTACCCCTATTTGATTTTTTATTTGTAACCCTGTATTCACCTGACCAGAAGTCTTGTACCTCTTGCCACTGAACTTCACTAATTCTCACTATATCTAATTTTAACCTATGCAATTCTCTTTTTAAATTTTCTAACATACCTGCCCGATTAAGGGATCTGACATTCCACACTCCGATCCATAAAATGCCAGTTTTCTTTCTCCTGATAACAACGTCCTCTTGAGTAGTCCCTGCCGGGAGATCCGAATGGGGGACTATCTTACCTCCGGAATATTTTTACCCAAGAGGACACCATCATCATTTAACCATACAGTAAAGCTGCATGCCCTCGGGAAAAATTACAGCTGTAGTTTCCCCTCGCTTTCAACCGTTCGCAGTACCAGCACAGCATGGCCATTTTGGTTAGTGTTACAAGGCCAGATCAGTCAATCATCCAGACTGTTGCCCCTGCAACTACTGAAAAGGCTGCTGCCCCTCTTCAGGAACCACATGTTTGTCGGGCCTCTCAACAGATACCCCTCCGTTGTGGTTGCACCTATGGTACGGCTATCTGTATCGCTGAGGCACGCAAGCCTCCCCACCAACGGCAAGGTCCATGGGTAATGGGAGGGGGTACTTTTTATTAATAATCCAAATTATTAGCATTGAGTTTGTTGTGTCTTAACTTATTATTATAATACATTATTTTATCATCATTATTAATGTTACTGTTGTTATTATCAGTTATTATTTTTGATTAATAATGCAAATTATTATTATTGTGTTTTTTGTGTTATATTGTTCGTATGTGTTGTTCCTGGTCATAAGTAAGTTAGGGCCTTAAGCATCTAATCTAGCCAGGCTAAATAAGCCATAAATAAATAAATTTGGGAATTTTGTTGCAAATACTTCAACAATTAAGTGATAAAATTTGTCAAAGTGTCTTCACTCTGAATGCGGTCTGAATTTGTTATATGCATGTCAACTGATGAGTGTTCATCAAAGTATCTCAGACTACCATCTAGCCTAAAAACCACCATGTGCACCCCGCAAGTACTTACCTAACTGAGTAGCTGCTTCCCTTGTGTAGTGTACCCTGAGCTGTCAAGGAGAGTCCTACAATTATCCACCCAATAATGCAGGTCCAGCCAAGACTGTCAGACTCAACAAAGCCTCTGGCCGAGATTGTCCACTCAGCTCCAGACCGTAGGACCCCAGTCAACTCTGGAAACTATGCTGCAAATCATGAGCTGTGCTTGCACTCCATATGTGAGGCCAGCAGCCTCCACCACCTCCACCAGTCATCTGTATGAACTGAGGATGACCTCGGAACCCTCGCAAAAGGCATTGTCGGAACTGATGCCACTCCTCGCAGATGACTGCACCCTGCAAGCTCGATAGCCACAGGCAAAGCCGCCACATCTCGGATGAGGCTCCCTGCAGACGTACTGAGTGCATATTGGCTATCTTTCTGGCTCTGAACAATATTTCCCTAAGGATCTCCCTAATGTGTCCAACACTAGTGGTCCCAATAACTAGTAAACCCCTCCCCCTGAGTGCTCGCTCAGATGCCGTCGGAGGAGTGACTCACAGACGAATGGGAGAGGCCGGACAGCCAGCCTCCACACTGATGGTCTACATGCCTAACCGAGCAGTGTAGTTAGTCATTCAAGAGAAATGACGACTGTGCTACACAATGCCTGAATTTACAAAAATGTGAGACTAAACCTCTTAAATAGCAGAAAACTCATGGAATTTAAGAATTAATCTATGAAGAAAACAGAAAAATCTAAAGACATACCTAGCTGTTCTCCTCATCTTTCACAGGTGACAACTGGAACCTGTATGTAACTCAGCTTTACTTGTTTCTTGTGAAGATGAGATTTAAAAAAGATTGTGCTCTGGGTTGATCTATATTTATTTTTGTCATTATGAAATTTTGGACTTTATTTACAAGTCAGTCAGTGCCCCATTGTGAATTTACAGAAAAGCTGAATAATACAGTAATAGTGAGCATTAGCTGAAGTTTAGATATATTAGGAACCTGTGAATACTATCAGTCTTTTAGCCTCCTTCTTTCAGAGAGTCTTTGTACATATGGTGGGCTACAAGCACACTTTTATAACAACAGATTAATAATCATATATTTCAATCTTACGTAAAAAAAATTTCTAAACAACAATCAGTACATTTCTGCCATGACTTGAACCTAAAAAAAAAAAAAAAATCTATGTGAACAGGCCTCGGACGTCTCAACAGTGATGGTACTGACTGACAATTGTGTCATCCTCAGCTAACAAAATTCACTGGAGGGGCACGGGGTCAGCACACCTCTGTCCTGGCCGTTGTCAGTTTTTGGCAGTGGCGATGCTACTTCTCAGTCAAGTAGCTCCTCAGTTGGCCTTACAAGGGCTGGGTGCACCCTTATTGAACCTTGCCCACATAGCACAGTACAGAGAGCTTCACTCACAATGTTTCATCAAGATGTGCGTCAGTTAAAATCACACTTGGTTTCTTACAGGGCTCAGAATTTGGCTGCCAGGCTGGATAACAGACATGTCTATTCCCAGAAACATAGTTTTTTCTTACAGTGCCAATGTATTTAATTAAATTGCTTGCTAACAAATGAATACTTCACTTACCAGCATTTACAGGCTTTGTGAAAATTGGCTATATCTTTCAACAGAACTTTGCCCATTTTGTCATAGCTGGACGTGAGGAATATCGTGGTCAAAATTTTGTTTTTGCTTCCCATAACAGTATGCTATTAATCACTTAACTTAAACCATATGCTGGTGCATTTGTATGTCATCCTGATCCCAGGTTCTCACCATATATTTCATTCCCCTGAGAACCAGCTAGCAAATCTTCTTACACTCTATTCATGCATGGTACTCTATGAAGGTATGATGTATGACCAGCTGTCTGCCATCCTGAATGGACTCTTCCAAACTGTGACCAACAACCACCTACACTGACTCAAGTGATGGAATGGGGCATTTACACAACATTTTATAATATTTCACATTGCAAGCTTAAATTTCAATTGAAACAGGAACTTTCTTTCTCTGGCCAAAAAATGATGTAGACCTAAGTATGAAGCTATAATAATTGTTATAGGACAATTTTTCAACACTGTCATACAACATACACAAATTCTTGTGAGTTCATAGTAGAGGCCCACCTTGAGCTGCACAATTAATTATGAATGAAGCATGGTATTGATATTAAAAGTGTCAGTGATTGTCAGTTTAGAGAGTAATTTAAGACAGATTTGTACATTAGCTGGGAATAAGGGGATGTTTGGAAGCACACTCAGTGACACAGACTGAACTGAGCACTGGAACACTCAGGGACCCGGCTGAGCTCGTCTGAAAAGCGGCAGTGAGGGGAAACTTTCACTGTGGCAGCCTGGACCAGTAAGTGTCTTTATGATCCCTAATGGCACCACCGTGCAGATGGACAACAGTCGGGACATTCTGTAGTGTTCGCTCACACAAATGTTTTAAGAGTTGGAGTGAGGAGTAATGTTAGTGAAAGATGCTATTGACTGCCAAATGCAGAAAATCTGGCTTTGGGATGCGTGCCAGAGATTGCTGTCGTACAGGTGAACTCCCAGCTAGGCCTTTGAAATTTTTGAGATGCCATCAAACACATAACCCTTAAAAAAACTTTGTTTAAGGATTTAAGACCTATGGACAGTGGTTCATCTTGATGTTTTTCAGAGTGACAGAGAGCCCAACAGAGCCAAAAGGAAGCTGCCTCATTGACGGGGGAGAGAGATAGGAATAGCGAGGCACGACTTTTTCCGAGGAGTATAGCAGAAAGGGAAGCACTGGTTACCCAAGTAAAACATAGCCCAGGGAAGGGGAGTTGTGCTCTCTGAGGAACACTTTTGTCAGTCAGAGCTTGGAAGATCCAGAGCACAGCCAGTAAAATTAAGCATGTATAGAAAAACTTGGCAATTCGAGGTTTCTCTCACACTGAGAAATCAGATCAATCAACACAATCGCTCCTCGCAGATGAACTTCAATTCACAGCTGCTACACTGATGTGTAAGGAGACTTGTCAAATATTTGGCCAACCAACACACAGCCACAGAAGAGGTCTGCTGGTGCTGCCACTGCCACTATGGTGAGACCAGCCGCTACTGAATGGGATCGAGGGAACTTCAAGTCATCTTATAAATACAATCACAGAGATTCATTCTGAATATTTGTATTGCAAAGTCGTAAACACTCTGCCTCTAAAATCCACAAAAAGTATGGCAAATTACCACCTATAACTTATTAGTTTCAGTAGTTCTATTCTGTGCTAATAAACCAACTAATCATGTTCCACAGTCGTAAAACACTCCTTCCCACCCAAACACACAACCGCTCAAAGCTTCCAGAATGAAATTTTCACTCTGCCGCAAAGTGTGCACTGATATGAAACTTTCTGGCAGATTAAAACTGTGTGCTGTACTGAGGCTCTATCTCAGTACCTTTGCCTCTTGTGGGAAAGTGCTCTAGCAACTGAGCTACCTAAGAATGACTCATGACCCATCCTCACAGCTTTACTTCCTCCAGTACCTCATCTCCTACCATCCAAACTTCACAGAAGCTGTCCTGCAATGCTGCAGAACTAGCACTCCTGGAAGAAAGGATATAGCAAAGACATGGCTTGTCACAGCATGGGGGATGTTTACAGAATGACATTTTCACTCTGCAGTCGAGTGTGTGCTGATGTGAAACTTCCTGGCAGATTAAAACTGAGACTCGAACTCGGATCCTTTGCCTTTAGCAGGCAAGTGCTCTCAAAGCTTGTCACAGTTTGGAGTTACCATCTACACAAAGACATTGCTGCTAATTTTGGCTAACATTAAAAGACAAGCAAAAACGCTTCGTATGTAGCATAACTGTTACAGATTTATTTGCTTGCCTCATCTAGCTGCTCCATCATACTCAGTCCAGCACTTGCTCCATCCAATATATTGTTGATAGAGTAGTTTGTATTAGGAAACCTGCAATACAGTTCTATGCATGCACATGGATTAGCATTTTACTTAAGTGTCAGTGTACACCATTTTCCTAAAACTGCGAAAAAGACGATAATGTATCATGTAATAAAAATGTAGGAAAATGTACTGTAGCCCGTTTGATGCATCAGTACATTTGTCACAACCAACTTGAGTTGAGTAAAATAGTGTCACTAGCAGACTAAGTGTTAAGTGTGAAATGGTATATTGAAACTTACTTAACATACTTGTAGATAGAATGTCAGGGACACAAATTATTAACAACAACTTTTTCATTTATGGTCTTGTGGTGGTATGAACTACCAATTTTTTTTTGTTCCAGCTGTATGGAATTGAATTCTCACAAGCATTTTGCTGAGTACTCGTAAACCGATGTCAGATGGTAACTGACTCTCATACCAACCATGACCTCATCCACAGCCATGTTGCCAACACTATCATGAAGATGGCTGCAGTATAATTGGATAAATAACATGATCTACTCACTAAGCTGGTGGCAGCAGAAACTATGTATAAAGGATATAGAAATGTGGAAGCTTTCAGAGCCAATGGCTCTTCCTTCTAGCAGAAGATTTGAAGGGAAAGAATGAGAACTGAAGAAAGAAAACTGGCAAGACTTAAGAAATGGAGAGAGTTATGGAAAAGTTGCCCAAAACCCTAGGTTGGAGGAGACTTACCAGACAGGATGAGAAGGAAAGACTGATCCTTGGTGGCTGCGTTGGATAAGATTTGAAAACCTGAGAGCTTAACGATGGAAGATATGGTAATTAGCAAGAAACAATTTACTGAAAAAAAAATCATGCGGAGTCAATATGAGCTGAAAGCTAAGTGCATTGTACATGATAGGCATATATGGGGAGGGGGAAGAGGGTGGAGATGTGTGGGGGGGGGATAGACAGGCTGCAAAATGAAACATACAGAAAAATGAAAGGGGAGCAAGAAAAGGAATAGTTACTGAGAATAAATTCTGAGAACACTATGATGCTAGTTTACTTTTTTAAGCTGATGTTTCTCATTGATTCAGTAAACAAACCAAACGGATCCCATACCATGTATTTATATGTCCAAAAGTAATGAATAAAATAGACTGATTATCGGCTTCAGTGTACATTGTCCAAGGTTGTTGAATAAGTCAATTTGCGGTCTGCTTGTTTCTATTAAATCATTGTCCGCCCACGGTAGCTGAGTGGTCAGTGTGACATACTGTCAATCTTAAGGGACCGGGTTTGATCCCGAGCTGGATCAGAGATTTTCTCCGCTGAGGGACTGGGTGTTGTGTTGTCCTGATCATCACCTATTCATCCCCATCCAAGCACAATTCGCCAAAGTGGTGTCAAATTAATTAGTTTCTTTATTTACATTTTATTTATTTACATTTATTTATTTTCATTCATTCTCTCTCTCTCTCTCTCTTTCTCTCGCTCTCTCTGTCTCTCTTTCTTTCCCATTCATTCATTCATTCGAAATTCTTCATTAATTTTAGAAAAACATCTGTCTGTCTCTAATTTGATTGTCCGGTCAATTGTCTTTGTCATGGTTTCTAAATCTGTCTCTACTTGTGTGACACGCTTCGTGATGTCATCTTGAGCAGTGACGCACATTCCTACTTTTGTCGTCACGGTGTCACACGTGCAACTTAACTATTTGACATTGGTTTCAAGAACATTGATTTTGGTTTCATTATGTTTTGCTAAAACTGTTAATTTTGAAAACTAGGTGGTCATTTCATTGATCCTTTTGTTTAAGTCAGTACCAATTTTGGTTAATTTAGCGTCATTACCATCAAGTTTTTTGTTTATTTCCTGAAATTTTTCCGTAAACTATTTGTCATTGTTCTGTAAACTTGTATTCATCAGCAGAAATTGTTGCATGACTGCATTGATAAACTGTGAGAAATTTACTGTTTGAACATTATCTGCCCCCGGTAAATCGTGAGAATTTACTGCTTCTGATTCAGTTTCCATATCTTGCGACTCAATGTTACTGTCGGTTGCTACGGCTAGATTATTTAGGTTCTGTATTTCATTTACTGTTTTGCTTGTTTGAGCATTAGTGTTTTGAGCAAGCGTAATTTAATTCAATGCTTCTTCATTGGATATGGAACTTGCAGTAGGCGAACTGTTTATGTTATCCATTCTATTTGCCATACTACGAGTCATGACCAAATCAATAGCAAAAGTGTAATAAGTTTTTTTGGAAAATTCATTAAAGTAAATACATGAAATATTTTTAAACCCATCTCTACAGCAAATGAGTATCTACAATGTTTAGCTTGTATGTAACTGTTATTCAAACAATGCATAGAGTTAATCTATTATTGACGATGTATCTACATGCTATGTTGTCTCCACTGAGCTGTGTATCGGCCATTTTGCAATAATTATTGTCGTACTTTGAAAATCTGAATAAATATATTTTTTAAAAAATCACACTCGGCAGTAAAAATCAGTTTTTAACTTTGCAAAACTTCACTATATATCGCGGGTTACTGAAAGATTGCACCAGAGTCAAATGCGAGAGATATAAGTCTGTCCTACCTTCTCTGTTGTGGTGATTGTTGTCACAGTCTGACCAGATTTTCCATTATGCTTTCTGGATTTAATATTCTTTCCATTCCTTCTTGGTGATTTCTCAGAGTAATGTTTGCGATGAAACATGAAAAAAAAAAAAAAAATTGCTCACCAATAACGTCCTGGCCAACGTGTTGCCAATGTAAATAATTAAATATATATGTATGTAAATATGATTATTTATATTATTTTAGGTTTTTTTATAATTTTTGTTGAACTGAATTGAGATAGATGGAAATATTTAAAAATCAGTGAATGTATTTAAACCATGATCAGGTGGCATCGGACATATGCTTTGACAATTTCATCACCGTAAGGAGGAGGTTTGTGGGCCATGTTATTTCTGAGCTAAAATGAGGCAAATAGTGAAAATACAGTTTACATATAATGTTGAAATTTTAGGATCATGGATTAAACAAATAATGAAATCACAATAGCGTTAATCATAACTATAATTACTGAAGTGCACTATGCTACTTACATTGGGAATACAATATGAATCACTAGTGATATGTTGATTATCCGCACGTCGGTATCTCATCTGTGCGCAGTGGAAACTTCCTTATATAATTACTAGTATGCGCCCTGCAGTATGCAGTGACTTTTTATAAAATTAAAGAGTTTAAATTAGAGCGGCTAGTGTAACGCGCTCCCCCTGTGGGTCTGGGGTAAGAATAGGCCCGAGGTATTCCTGCCTGCCGTAAGAGGCAACTAAAAGGAGTCCCTCCCACTCAAGGGGGTAGTTTGCACCTGCGTCCAGAGGTGGACGGTTCAACGACTTACATTAGTGGATCTTTTGGTTTTTCGCTTATTCTGGTTTCTTCCTTCCTTTGTTTGTTTCCTTTCTTTGTCCTTCTCCCTGTCTCACTGTCTTCCTTACTTTTTACCTAGCCTTCTTGTCCACCCTATGGTCTCCGCCTCGGCGTTTGAGACAGTCTGTCCTTTATGTCCCCGTGTGTACCTGGAGGCCAACCCACGCATTTACACGCGTAGCCAATGATGGGGTAATGCGTAATTCCCCATCCTGGGTAGACTAGTAAAGCACACATGTACCCCCTGGTAAAGGCCAGGCCCAGTGAGAGGTGATTGCCTGAGGTGACACCTTCCGACCATGCCGATTGGTCCCTCCGTCCATTTCTCGGGAGGTGTGACCTGAGTTGTAAACATTCACCTAAGGCGGGAGCGCCCTCTGAGAGGGTCCCCACAAGGACGGAGCGCACCATCTGACACGCTGGCAATCATGGGGGATTCATCCGCAATGGATTTCTCTTCTTCTTCTCTCGCGACTTCTGCCCAAAAGCGGAAACTTGACCAGCCCCAGTGACAAAAGTACTACCGCCTGCCCCAAAGTTCCTTGTAGTTTCTGGATCTGAGGACGGAAAAGATTTTTCATCTGTCAACCCTTTCATTATTCAGAAGGGCGTAGATGCCATAGCCGGACCTGACAAGTCTTGTACCAGGATGCGTAATGGTACCTTGTTGTTAGAAACTGAGAGTGCCTTTCAGGCATAAAAACTCCTTCGGGCCACACTCCTGTACACGTTCCCTGTCCGGGTGGGGGCTCACCGCACTTTGAATTCTTCGTGTGGTGTGCTATATACTAGATCACTCGACGGATTGACTGATGAGGAGATTCAGTCATTCCTTGCTGAGCAGGGCGTGATGGCTGTCCATAGGGTCATGAAAAGGGTCGACAATGACCTTGTACCGGCCCGGACACTTTTCTTGACCTTTGATAGTGTTCAGCTGCCGTCGCGCATCAAAGCGGGCTATGAGGTTATTTCTGTTCGCCCCTATGTCCCGACACCTATGCGCTGCTACCAGTGTCAGCATTTTAATCACACCCGCCAGTCTTGTTCTGATGCGGCTAAATGCATCACTTGTGGCAGGGACACCCATGAGGGTGACTGTCCACCTCCATCTCCTCATTGCATGAACTGTCAGGGTGACCATGCAGCGTCCTCCCGCGACTGTCCCATCTACAAGGATGAATGCTGTATACAGGAAATTCGGCTCAAAGAGAAAGTGTCCACCTCAGATGCTCACAAGCTATTTGCTAGTAGGAAGCCAACGCTGCTCCCAGGGGGGAAATACTGTACTGTCCTCGTGTCTCCTCAGCCTACCAGGGAGGTGTCGATGCAGACATGCGATGTGACCTTTAGCGCTACGTTCGTTCGTTCAGCCAGTGCTAAGATCGCCCGGTCAACATCTCCTCTTCCTCCCGTCACCCCTAAGATACAAGCACCTTCATCAGCTTCTGCCAAGACTAAGACCCAGAAGTCAGATGCATGGGCCTTCAAGAAGGAACCGTGCCGTGAGGACTTCCTACGTACCCCGAACTCCCAGCCATCAACCGGTACTTCAACTAAACAACCTTCCAAGAAGGCTCATAGGAAGCAAAGTTCTCCTTCTCCGCCACGGCGTATTTCTTCTCCTGCGCCACCCAGCGGTTGCCACCCCAGGCCGTCATCCGTTTTGCCTGGCCGCACCACTGGTAGCCGAACATCTGGCCGTTCACTGGCAGAGGAAGCTCCCCCTCCCGGCCATCTTAACATGGTGGCCAACGAACCTATTGAAAAAATGGAGGATGACTCTCCACCTATTGATGGCGGCAGCAGTGCTCGCTCGAATCCAGGCCCTTAGTGGCCTTTGAGGTGACCCCTTCTTGCATCTCCTTTTTCTTTTTCTTCTCATGATGGCACTTCTTCATTGGAATATTTGCGGCATTCACTCCAACTGCAAGGACTTAAAGTTGCTGCTATGCTTGCACTGTCCACTCGTAGTAGCTCTCCATGAAACGAAGCTACGCCTATGTGATCGAATTGACTTGGCATACTACGCCTGTGTGCATTTTGACCTACCCCCTGTGGCAGGTATTCCAGCTCATGGAGGGGTTATGTTGTTGGTCCAGAATGATATCTACTATGATCCCATCACATTGCACAAATATCTGCAGGCATTTGCCATCCGAATTAGTCTCCCCTCTTTTGCATTTTCCATTTGTACCGTTTACTCTCCATTGTAACCCGTCTTTCCATCAGTCCCTATATCAGTTCCAAACTGAACAATCCATAGCCCTCAGCCACCTAATCCTTCACCTACACATCAACTCAGCCAATGAACACACCCGTCAACTCTTATCCTTAATAAAAGTCCTCAATCTTTCCTCTCCCGCTGGCCGAAGTGGCCGTGCGGTTAAAGGCGCTGCAGTCTGGAACCGCAAGACCGCTACGGTCGCAGGTTCGAATCCTGCCTCGGGCATGGATGTTTGTGATGTCCTTAGGTTAGTTAGGTTTAAGTAGTTCTAAGTTCTAGGGGACTAATGACCTCAGCAGTTGAGTCCCATAGTGCTCAGAGCCATTTGAACCATTTTTTTCCTCTCCCATATCCACACTGGATGTTCAGAGCATCCTCCTACAGGCCAACTGCAAATTAGAACAGCATGCCACCCTCCACCTCAAAAAACTATTCAATCTCCTGGTTTCCCACCTCTGGAAAGGCAACTCACTCACCCACCACAACCTTTCCAGCAAACCTCAACCTCCTCTCATTCCACACAGACCCAGTGTCTCTCATCTACTCAATCTGCCACTTCCAGCTCCACTCCCCCCAAAACCTCAAAATTCTAATCAACACAATCTGGAACCACAACACCCCAATTTAGTAGTTAACCTTTCCTCCAAACCTTTCTCCCAATCCGAAACCTCTGTCCTATCCAAAGGCCTCACCTTCAGCCCTGCTCCCAGATACAACCAAACAGCCCTCATCAAAGATTTACTGTCCTACACTTGTACTCTCTGGTGGAAATATCACTTTGCCACGAAGAAAAATTATCCTGATCCTACTCCTAATGATCCAACTCCCCAAGACACTATCCAAATTGAACCCTCAAAATCACCCTCTCCAAACCTTCCAGGAATTTCTCACTTCCAGCCTTGCCTCTCAATCAAAAAATGGCTCTGAGCACTATGGGACTCAACTGCTGTGGTCATAAGTCACCTAGAACTTAGAACTACTTAAACCTAACTAACCTAAGGACAGCACACAACACCCAGCCATCACGAGGCAGAGAAAATCCCTGACCCCGCCGGGAATCGAACCCGGGAACCCGGGCGTGGGAAGCGAGAACGCTACCGCACGACCACGAGATGCGGGCTGCCTCTCAATCCTTCTTCAAAAACCTTAATCCTACTCCCAACATCACCACAGCTGGAACTCAGGCTATCCGTGATCTGAAGGCTGACTGATCCATCGTCATTCTTCCGGCAGACAAGGGTTCCACGACCGTGGTTCTTGATCGTCGGCAGTATGTGGCTGAGGGACTGCGTCAGCTTTCAGACAACACTACATACAAAGTTTTCCAAGGTAATCCCATTCCTGATGTCCAGGTGGAGCTTCAAGGAATCCTCAGAACCTACAAAACCTTTCACCTGACTCCATCAACCTCCTGACCCACCGACACCCCGCACCCCTACCTTCTACCTACTTCCTAAAATTCACAAACCCGATCATCCCGGCCGCCCCATTGTAGCTGGTTACCAAGCCCCCACAGAATGTATCTCTGCCTACGCAGATCAACACCTTCAACCCATTACATGCAGTCTCCCATCCTTCATCAAAGACACCAACCACTTTCTCGAACGCCTGGAATCCTTACCCAATCTGTTAACCCCAGAAACCATCCTTGTAACCATTGATGCCACTTCCTTATACACAAATATCCCACACATCCAGGGCCTCGCTGCGATGGAGCACTTCCTTTAATCCAGATCACCTGCCACCCTACCTACAACCTCTTTCCTCATTATCTTAGCCAGCTTCGTCCTAACTCACAACTTCTTCACTTTCGAATGCCAGATATACCAACAATTTAAGGGAACACCCATGGGTACCAGGTTGGCCCCTCATACGCCAACCTATTTATGGGTCGCTTAGAGGAAGCCTTCTTGGTTACCCAGGCCTGCCAAACCAAAGTTTGGTACAGATTTGTTGATGACATCTTCATGATCTGGACTCACAGTGAAGAACAACTCCAGAATTTCCTCTCCAACCTCGTCTCCTTTGGTTCCGTCAGATTCACCTGGTCCTACTCCAAATCCCATGCCACTTTCCTCTACGTTGACCTCCATCTGTCCAATGGCCAGCTTCACACATCTGTCCACATCAAACCCACCAACAAGCAACAGTACCTACATTATGACAGCTGCCACCCATTCCAAATCAAACAGTCCCTTCCCTACAGCCTAGGTTTTTGTGGCAAATGAATCTGCTCCAGTCCTGAATCCCTGAACCATTACACCAACAACCTGAAAACAGCTTTCGCATCCCGCAACTACCCTCCTGACCTGGTAGAGAAGCAAATAACCAGAGCCACTTCCTCATCCCCCCAAACCCAGAACCTCCCACAGAAGAACCCCAAAAGTGCCCCACTTACGACAGGATACTTTCCGGGACTGGATCAGACTCTGAATGTGGCTCTCCAGAAGGGATACGACTTCCTCTAATTCTGCCCTGAAATGAGAACCATCCTTCATGAAATCCTCCCCACTCCACCAAAAGTGCCTTTCCGCCGTCCACCTAACCTTCGTAACTTCTTGGTTCATCCCTATGAAATCCCCAAACCACCTTCCCTACCCTTGTAATCGTCTGTGGTGTAAAACCTATCCCATGCACCCTCCCACCACCACCTACCCCAGTCCTGTAACCCGGAAGGTGTATACAATCAAAGGCAGAGCCACGTGTGAAAGCACCCACATGATTTACCAACTGACCTGCCTACACTGTGAAGCTTTCTATGTGGGAATGACCAGCAACAAACTGTCCATTCACATGAATGGACACAGGCAGACAGTGTTTGTTGGTAATGAGGATCACCCTGTGGCTAAACATGCCTTGGTGCACAGCCAGCACATCTTGGCACAGTGTTACACCATCCGGGTTATCTGGATACTTCCCACTGACACCAACCTATCAGAACTCTGGAGATGGGAACTTGCCCTCCAATATATCCTCTCTTCCCGTTACCCACCAGGCCTCAACCTCCGCTAATTTCAAGTTGCCGCCACTCATACCTCACGTGTCATTCAATAACATCTCTGCCTCTGTACTTCCGCCTCGACTGACATCTCTGCCCAAACTCTTTGCCTTTACATATGTCTGCTTGTGTCTGTATATGTGCGGATGGATATGTGTGTGCAAGGGTATACCTGTCCCTTTTTCTCCCCAGGGTAAGTCTTTCTGGATTGGAATGACCCCTCACCCTCTCCCTTAAAACCCACATCCTTTCGTCTTTCCCTCTCCTTCCCTTTTTCCTGATGAAGCAACCATGGGTTGCGAAAGCTTGAAATTTGTGTATGTGTGTCTATCAACGTGCCAATGCTTTCGTTTGGTAAGTCACAGAATCTTTGCTTTTATATATACAGGGTGTTTCAAAAATGACCGGTATATTTGAAACGGCAATAAAAACTAAACGAGCAGCAATAGAAATACACCGTTTGTTGCAATATGCTTGGGACAACAGTACATTTTCAGGCAGACAAACTTTCGAAATTACAGTAGTTACAATTTTCAACAACAGATGGCGCTGCGGTCTGGGAAACACTATAGTACGATATTTTGCACATATCCACCATGCGTAGCAATAATATGGCGTAGTCTCTGAATGAAATTACCCGAAACCTTTGACAACGTGTCTGGCGGAATGGCTTCACATGCAGATGAGATGTACTGCTTCAGCTGTTCAATTGTTTCTGGATTCTGGCGGTACACCTGGTCTTTCAAGTGTCCCCACAGAAAGAAGTCACAGGGGTTCATGTCTGGCGAATAGGAAGGCCAATCCACGCCGCCTCCTGTATGTTTCGGATAGCCCAAAGCAATCACACGATCATCGAAATATTCATTCAGGAAATTAAAGACGTCGGCCGTGCGATGTGGCCGGGCACCATCTTGCATAAACCACGAGGTGTTCGCAGTATCGTCTAAGGCAGTTTGTACAACCACAAATTCATGAAGAATGTCCAGATAGCGTGATGCAGTAATCGTTTCGGATCTGAAAAATGGGCCAATGATTCCTTTGGAAGAAATGGCGGCCCAGACCAGTACTTTTTGAGGATGCAAGGACGATGGGACTGCAACATGGGGCTTTTCGGTTCCCCATATGCGCCAGTTCTGTTTATTGACGAAGCCGTCCAGGTAAAAATAAGCTTCGTCAGTAAACCAAATGCTGCCCACATGCATATCGCCGTCATCAATCCTGTGCACTATATCGTTAGCGAATGTCTCTCGTGCAGCAATGGTAGCGGAGCTGAGGGGTTGCCGCGTTTGAATTTTGTATGGATAGAGGTGTAAACTCTGGCGCATGAGACGATACGTGGACGTTGGCGTCATTTGGACCGCAGCTGCAACACGGCGAACGGAAACCCGAGGCCGCTGTTGGATCACCTGCTGCACTAGCTGCGCGTTGCCCTCTGCGGTTGCCGCACGCAGTCATCCTACCTTTCCAGCACGTTCATCCGTCATGTTCCCAGTCCGTTGAAATTTTTCAAACAGATCCTTTATTGTGTCGCTTTTCGGTCCTTTGGTTACATTAAACCTCCGTTGAAAACTTCGTCGTGTTGCAACAACACTGTGTTCTAGACGGTGGAATTTCAACACCAGAAAAATCCTCTGTTCTAAGGAATAAACCATGTTGTCTACAGAACACTTGCACGTTGTGAACAGCACACGCTTACAGCAGAAAGACGACGTACAGAATGGCGCACCCACAGACTGCGTTGTCTTCTATATCGTTCACATCACTTGCAGCGCCATCTGTTGTTGAAAATTGTAACTACTGTAATTTCGAAAGTTTGTCCGCCTGAAAATGTACTGTTGTCCCAAGCATATTGCAACAAACGGTGTATTTCTATCGCTGCTCGTTTAGTTTTTATTGCCGTTTCAAATATAACGGTCATTTTTGAAACACCCTGTATATTCCCCCATATATATATATATATATATATATATATATATATATATATATATATATATATATTCCCATATATATATATATATATATATATATATGATCTGGTAGGGTTTCACTGATGTTGCAGTTGTCTATAACAAAGTAGCAATACCATAAGACAGTAATGATTTGCAGAATGAGCTTCAGAGAATTGATGAACAGTTGGCAGTTGACCCAGAATGTAAATAAGTGTAACATATTGTTCTTACATAGAAAAAGAAATCCACTATTCTGTAGCTACACTATTGATGAAAAATGAGAGCAACCTTAAGGGGAATGACCACATAAAACAAGTAGTTGGAAAAGCAGAAGCCAAACTTAGATTCATACGAATAATCTTAAGGAAATGTAACTCATCCATGAAGGAAGTGGCTTACGCGGTGCTTGTTTGACTGATTCATGAGTATTGCTTATCTGTTTGGGATCCCTACCAGATAGGACTGATAGCATAGATAGAGAAGATCCAATGAAGAGTGGCATGTTTCATTACATCATCACCTAGTTGCATGAGAGTGTTATGGAGATTCTCAACAAACTCCATTGGAAGATGTTATGAGAGACACATTGTGCATCACTGAGAGAGATTTACTATTGAAATTTTGGAAGAGCGCTTTCCGGGAAGAGTCAGACAACATATTACTTTCTCCCACATACATTTCATGTAATGACCACAAGAAGAAAATTCAAGAAAGCAGAGCCAATAAGAGGCTTCTTTCCAAGTGCTGTTCATGAGTGGAACATGGATGGAGGACTCAGTTAGTGGTACAAAGAGTACCCTCCACCATACACCTATATGTGGCTTGTGGAGTATGATGTAGATATAGATGAACACTGTTTGCCCAAGTTACCAGTTACAATGAGTGGGCATAGACAGAAGATGTATACTGGCAACACACAATATCCTGTATCAGAGGATGCTCTACAACATGACAGTTATGACCCCTGTGCCTGTTTCCAGATATGTGCCTCACTCAAGTTTCTCAGAATTCTGCATGTGGGAACTGCCATTACAACATGTGTGGTTGGTTCTTACCAGCCACCTGGCCTTCATTTGTGCTAGTTTCTGTGATCTCAGCATTTATTTTCAGTAACTGTTGCTCTTTTCCACTCCCCTTCCGTTTTTCTATATCTTTAATTTTGCAACCTGCCTATTCCCCCACCTCATTGCCCTCTCCCACACCTGTCTAGCGTGTATAATGCCCTTTACTTTCTGCTCTTATTGACTCTTGCATGATTTATTTTTCAGTAATCTCTATCTTGCTTATTACCCTATTCTCCATCATCCCATCCATAAAGTCTCCCATGACCCTAGGTTCAGGGCAACTTTTCCATAACTCTCACTGTTTCCTAAATCTCACCCACCTTCTTCCTTCATCACTCTACCTTTCCCTTCAGTCCTCCTGCCAGAAGGAGCCAATGGCTCCAAATGCTTGTGTATTTCCATGTTCCTTGTATGTGTTTTCTCCAGTCAACACTTGGCAAGTAGATCTTGTATCTATCCAGTAATATTTTCTAACATTGGTTATTTTTGTTGACATGTTATCCCTATAGAACAGATTGGGAAGCTTGCATTCTTTTGCAATTCAGTGGTTGGAGAATATTCGTCAGTTCCTGAAGAGGCAAACTGTTATACCGGTCTTCGGGTCGCCATGGAATATAAGTGTTTAATATGCTATCAGTGACGAGGTCATCAGAGAAATTGAGTGTGTCCTTTATAAGTAACAACCCAGGCAATCACTATAAGCAACGGAAATAATGGGAAACATAAATCAGGAAGCCCAAAGAGTTTGGGCCACCATTGGCCTGAAGATTTATTTAGGTAGTTACATTTTATTTGAATAGAGCCAACGGAATGATGGATTTTGTAAATGTCATAAATAATAATATGACAGTAATTACATTAACAAAATACCATGTTAACAGAATCTTCCATAGGTTCTTGGTAGAACAACATTATAATAAATGAAAAGCACCAGTTTGTTTTTGCTCTACAACATTACTTTTATTGTGTTAACCGGTTTTCGGCTTACAAGGCAATCTTCAGACATTTACTGCATATTATCACCAAAGAAGTTACAATGTTTGCAAACAACATTGAAAGAGAAGTAACACTGAAGCAGAAACATACAGCAAGCAACATCTTTGACAGTGTGGTGGTAGTGCATTGAAAAATGGACTAAACAGGAAAAACTTTAACACAAAATAGTAACAGCATGCCTGCATAAAAGTTTCTATTAATAAACAAAACTAATAAAATAAAATTACTACTTGACAAGGCTACATCAGGAGTTATAAAAAATGGAGAGTAATACACAAACCTATTAAAAGAAGAAACAATCATCACCATGTTATACCCTTATAATCCTATCATCAGTGTCTAACATGCAGTGTCTTTTAGTTACATATTATTCATATGTTCTCTCAATTCTTAGCTATGACCTTCTTTTTTGGGGAACCAATGCACAGAATATGAATGCAATTTTCAAACTCCAGAAAAGAGCCATAAGAACAATAACCAAAAATACTAGTCAAGCTCACTGTAAAGATCTGTTGAAAACACTAGGGATTTTAACTGCTCCATGTGAATACATTAGCCAGTCAGTTGTACACATCAAAAATAACATTGGTAATTACTGCACAAACAGCTCTGTCCATGACCATGCAACAAGAGATAGACTCAACTTACATTTACCAAGAAAAAATAAACATAAAACTCGAAACAGCATTTTCTACCACAGAATAAAACTGTACAATAAATTACCAAAAGAGATTAAAGAAATTGCCAAAATACACTTATTTAAAAAGGCAGCTAAAAATTACCTGTTATGCAATACATTTTATACATTGAAGGATTACTTAGAGATAACAGAGTAGGGGTTTGATAAAAAATGTTGTACAAATAAATAATAATAACAACACTGCAGGAGTAGATTTAATGAGTGTCTCTAACTAGAATTCTGTAAGTATATGTGTATACAAATTAGCTTATTTTAAATTGATATAAACTTATAAATACTTTGCCATGTCCTATATCCTTGTAAAAAGAGATCTACAGATGAATAAAGATACTACTAATACTAATGTATCTACTGAATACATAAAGAATATATCAATAAGGTAAACAGAAATAAATAGATGCAGGAAAATGGAGGCATTTGAGTGGACATACTGTAAATGCAACCTTTGAGAGTGTGGTGGTACAGCACTTTGACATTAACATTATATTCAAAACTGTGTCTGTGTAACAGTTTGCATTAAATAAATGAACCAAGTAAAATATAAACAATATTTGGTGAGACAACTACAAGAGGTGTTAAACATGGACCAGTTAAGAGAAAGCCCTAACAATTGAAACTAGAGTCTAGTCTCTTGTTAAATTTCCAAAAAATGCTGTAACACTTAATTCTTTATTTATGACCAAGAAACCAAATACCAATTTTTATAAGTCTAGCTTCAAAATTGCCTTAATAGAAACATTTTTGAGAAAACCCTTCATCCCCTATTTCATCCCCTTGATGTTGGTATTTCAAAAAATCCCTTCTTAAATGACACTGGCAATATAAGATCCACACCTCCAAATTTCAAGTTTCTATCCTATCTATCATTGGACTGGGCAATGTTGAGGCAGTCAGTCAGGGCATTATGCCCTGATATATAAAGAGATTGTGTTTGGATGTTTCACCATCATGCCTTATGCTAAATGGTTCATGTTCATCGTCTTTGAACTTAAATTCATTCTTTAATTAGTTCTCAGAAAGCTTTACTTTTATTATCAGACTGCTAATCTTAGGAAATGGAATAGCAACAAAACAATAGAGCAATTTCAGTTTTAGAAGTTTTCTTTGCCTCATTTCATTTCTCCTTCTAAAGCTGTACAACATTAGCTTTATAAAGTAGGTTTAGATGTATATTTGATTGAGCCTAATCAGACTTGGGGAGTTTCAGTCTAGGATTACTTCCATTTTGGTAATGTTTAACTACCTGAAGGGTTTCTCTGAAAGAGTGGCAATAGTCATAATATCTCATCAGGGTTCAATAGAACTTATTCCATATGTCATCAGTTCCTTACACCTGGTACACAGAACCTCATTTCTCCTCTTATTGTATTTAAAGGCATTACTATTCAATCTCTTCGGAGTTAATTTCAGCAGAACATCCTTTGTTATTTTTCTATGGCTGAATTTATGTACTCTACCACGTGACAAAAGTAATCAAAATAATTTAAAGCTATGCTAACTGACCTATAAAATTCCTGGTGGTTATAGAATAATCCATTTTAGTGGACTATTTGTCATTTACTCTAGTACCTGATGCAACAGGAAGCTGAGGCTTCATTGCAGTTAACAAAAATATTGACTCTACTGATACTGAATTCGAATGTGACAGTGAATTTACCTGGTCGTGTCTAACAGGTCTAGATGAAATCAAGTTAATTGTTGCATGTTTTTACTGGTTACCCAATTTCATTGTGACAGTTCTACAGTCATTCAAGAAAGTCTTTAGTCAGAAGAACCTAAATACCCAGATTATACAATATTAGTTTCAGGTGTCTTTAACCTACTTAGTATGGACTGGTACATACAGATTCATTGCAGGGGTACAGACAGACAATCTTGCAAAGTACTTTTGAACATATTTTCCAAAAACTGTCTTGAGCAGATAATTCAACAACCCACATGCTATGGGAATATTTTAGACCTTGTACCTACAAACAGGTGTGGCTCTATTGATGGCATCACTTTAGAGTCAGGGATTAGTGATTATGATGTCTTCTTAGTAACTAGGGTTACTAAATGAATCACTCAAGAAAGCATGGAGAGTGTTTCTGCTAGAAACAGCAGATACACTATGTGATCAAAAGTGTCAGGACACCCCCAAAATCACACATTTTTCATATTAGGTGCATTGTGCTGCCACCTTCTGCCAAGTACTCCATATCAGCAACCTCTGTAGTCATTAGACATCGTGAGAGAGCAGAATGGGTCGCTCTGCGGAACTCACAGACTTCGAACATGGTCGGGTGATTGGGTGTCACTTGTGTCAGATGTCTTTATGCAAGATTTTCACACTCCTAAACATACCTAGGACCACTGTTTTCAATGTGACAGTGAAGTGGAAACATGAAGGGACACGTAGAGCACAAAAGCATACAGGCCGGCCTCGTCTGTTGACTGACAGAGACTGCTGACAGTTTAAGAGAGTCATAGTGTGTAGTAGGCATACATCTACCCAGACCATCACATAGGTATTCCAAACTGCATCTGGATCCACCGCAGGTACTTTGACAGTTAGGTGGGAGGTGAGAAAACTTTGATTTCATGGTTGAGCGGCTGCTCATAAGCCACACATCACGCCAGTAAATGCCAAACGATGTCTTGCTTGGTGTAAGGAGCGTAATCATTGAACGATTGAACAGTGGAAAAATGTTGTGCGGAGTGATGAATCATGGTACACAATGTGCTGATCGAATGGCGGGGTGTGGATATGGCGAATGCCCAGTGAACGTCATCTGCCAGAATGTGCAGTGGCAAAGGTAAAATATGGAGGCGATGGTGTTATTGTGTGGTCATGTTTTTCATCGAGTGACCTTGCACCTCTTGTTGTTTTGTGTGGCACTATCACGGCACAGGCTACATTGATGTTTTAAGCACCTTCTTGCTTGCCACTGTTGAAGAGCTATTCAGGGATGGCGATTGCATCTTTCAACATGATCGAGCACCAGTTCATAATGCACTGTCTGTGGCAGAGTGGTTTCATGACAACAACATCCCTGTAATGGACTGGCCTGCACAGAGTTCTGAACTGAAACCTGTACAACACCTTTGGGATGATTAGGAACGCCGACTTCATTCCAGGTCTCACCAACCGACATCAGTACCTGTCCTCAGTACAGCACTCTGTGAAGAATGGGCTGCCATTCCCCAAGAAACCTTTGAGCACCTGGTTGAATGCATGCCTGAAAGAGTGGAAGCTGTCATCAAGGGTAAGGATGTCCAAAAACCATATTGAATTCCAGCATTACCGGTGGAGGGCACCACGGACTTGCAACTCATTTTCAGCCAGGTGTCTGGACACTTTTGATCACATAGTGTAAGTAGTTGTACGCATCCCCACTTAGATAGTGAACTGACATCATTTTGTTCCAGTGAGCTGTGGTGCCATTGAATTAGTAGACTGGAGCCACTGGCTCCAGAGTAGTATCAACTGTCCCTCGTGGAACCCCATTGTCAATATTAATGAGGAAGAGTGGGCATCTGTGGGTTGTGTCCTTAGAAGGTCTTTGCTTGCCGATATATACATGGGGTTCACTCGCCTGAGAAGGGAGGCACGAAGTTTCGAGATTGGTGGTAGTATTGTGACAAGAGATGGTCATGAGGTGTGAGCGGCCAAAGCCATGAGCTATGCAAGGAGGGCCTGCACAGAGTGAAGATACCAGAGTACTTCACTGGGGTCAGCATCAACTACAAGCAGCAGGCTGACATTTTGTCAGTTGGTTATCAACATTAATGTCAGATGACCACTTGTGGCCTGGCTACCCTCTTCTACCTGGCTTTCATTGGCACACTCAGTAAGCACAGTGATGCACTGTGGGTCCATGGAACTGCTTGCTGATAAAGGGGAGTAAAATTCTGTAATCCCCATGGTGGTTTGTGTCATTGCCTACCTGCCCTCCTTATTATTTTCCAGTTAAGTGAACTTTTGGGAGAATATCCTGAGGTACTTCATGACAGGTTGAGAGTCACAGACATTATTTGATACCATATTCATGTTATGGATGATGTGCTGGTTTGCCAGTCACCATATCACTTGTCACCTTCTTAAAAGATGGAGTCATAAGACCATCCACCTCCCCCCTTTTCTTAGTACCTAAAGATCAGGGGCAGGATTTCTGACCTGTGGTTGATCACAGGCTTCTCAATTAAAAGGTAATCTTGGATTTCGTGCCACTCCCTGATCTCCACAGCTGTTTGACCTGGTTTTAGGGGGGTTTACTGTGTTAGATCTTAATCAGGCTTATTACCAGATACCCTTAACAGAGGAATCTAAGCATCTCATCGCCTTCACCCTGGATTGGAATTTATATGATTTCATCTGAGTTCCATTTGGTTTGTCAACCAGTGCAGCAGTTTTATCCCATTTATTGGATGAAATTTTAGGTGATTTAAAGTTTAATTGTGTCTTCAGTTATTGGGACAATGCAGTCATATTCAGTGCCTCCTTTGAAGATCATTTAGAGCACATCTGGAAGGTACTCTCCAGGCTTAGGGATGTGGTCCTGACTGTGAAACCCTCAAAGACAACTTTGGCTAAGCACCAAGTGTCATTTTTGGGTCATTTGGTATCTGGTGATGGAATTAGCATTGATCCAGAATGAACTAAGGCATTGAGGAATTTTCCGCAGCCATGAAATAAGAGGGAGGTTGCCTGATTTGTAGCGATGACTAATTATATCCGCAAATTTGTCCCAAACTCTGTGCAACCTTCAGCTCCATTAAATTTGTTATGCAGAAATAATGAGAAATTCATGTGAGCTGAAAGTCAGCAGGTAGCCTTTGAAGGAATCAAAACTGTGATTTCCAACCCACTGGTTTTAGCTGTACCTGACTTTAAGAAATGATTTGTGGTCCAGACTGATGCTTGCAATACTGGTATGGCAGCAGTTCTTTTACAGAAAGATCAAAATATCAGGCAACTGTTAGCATTGGCTTCCTGACATCTGGAGGGGACTGAACTCAATGACTCGGTATATGAGTGTGAAGCGTTAGCTGTGTTATTTGCTATGGAAAAATTTTGGTTCTATCTTAAACATCATGAATTTGATCTAGAGATGGATAATCAGGTCCTTAGTTGGGACCTAGCTTGTCCTAGGAAGACAGGGTGTATTGCAAGATGGGCGGTCTGCATTTTTGCTTTCCATTTTAAGGTTCAGGACATTGAGGGCTATGATAATCAGGCTGCTGAAGCCCTTAGCGGGATGTTCCAACAGCACAAGCTTGATGAGGAAATGCTGGACAGTCACGTAGTATGTACTATCCTTACTGAGGTACCCAAACTGTTTAATAATTTGTAAACTGAACAAGAATAATACCCATCTGGGGGGGGGGGGGCGCTCAGGAAGCAAATACTAGATGGACAGGAATCCAGTGACTGTTTTCTGAAGAATGGGAGTCTGTGTAACTGCAGGGGTAGGCGTGGGGTAGCTAGAATTTATCTCCCTTGACCCTTAGTTATTCTGGTCTTCCGGTACTTTCATGACTCTCAAGTAGGAGGGCATTTAGGTCTTTATAAAACGTTAGAGACAGTCAAGGAGCAGCTGACCTGGCCAACACATAAAATAAACATTAGAGGTTTAGTCAAAGAATGCCGAGATTGTAGGAATGGAAGACCAAGTAACTCCCTGGCGAGGGGATTGCTGCAGTCGGAACGGGAAGAGCATCCACTGGACAAATTGTTTGTTGATTATGTGTGCCAGCTTCCCTGGACAAAAACAGGCAATCTGTATATTCTCATAGTAGTGGACACCTTTTCCAGGTTCATACCTAGCTGGGGTGAGAGCACTCTTATCACCATCTCTCATGGTACTAATATATTTAGGTGGTTTGGGCCACTGCAGCCATTGGTTATGGTTAACGTTCCTGGAATTCTGGCAAGATTGTTTAGACAATTCTGTTTAGGCAATGGGATAAAACATGTTACCACCTCACCTTATTATCCTCAGGGTTCCTTTGCCAAAAGGATTAACTGCAACTTGAAGTCAGCATCGATTATTTACCACCATAAATCACCCAAGAAGTGGGATACGACCTAAGCCTGATTAAACTTAGTGTTTAACTCCATGTGGCATGAAGAAGAATCCCACGCCACCCCAGCTAGCCTAATGCTCGCATATCCCATGAATTCCTGACTCTCCAACTTATGTGAGATAAATTATCTTTTACCTCCATCTATCAGTCCGAAGGTACTTAGAGAGCATAGGGACCAAATTTGGGCAAATATTAGGAATGTTCACGATTGTCAGGCCTGTCACTATAACAGAAACAAGTGCCCCTTTCAAGGGAAGATAGGGGATCTTGTCTACATCAGGAACATTTCTGGGTGGACTTCCCAGGATAAATGTTTAGAGAAACTTGCCCCACATTTCTTAGGTCCATATTCCATTGTCAAAATTTTAAGCCCAGTCAATCTTTTGGTCAGGGACCCAGAAAAGAGGAAGCTCATACAAGTTCATCTCAGTCAGATTAAACTTTCCAGCAGAGTGACAGGTTCTTAGATCTGGGGGAAGGCTTGTTCATGTTTGAGAGGGGGATGTTGAGATGTGGCGCCATTGAGTTGGTAGACTGTTCTGTCTAGCACCAGTGGCTGAAGAATTGTATCGACTATCACTCTTGTGGCCCCATTACCAATATCTGTGAGGAAGAGTGGATATCTGTGGGTTGTGTCCTTAGAAGGTCCTTGAGAGGGGTCTGCTGGCCTGAGAAGGGAGGCACGAAGTCTGCCGATTGCAGTAGCATTACGACAAGAGGTGGCTACAAGGTCCGAGCGGCCGAAACCACAAGCTGTGCAAGGAGGGTCTCTGCAGGGTTAAGATACCAGAGTACTTCACTGGGGTCAGCATTGACTACAAGCAGCAGGCTGACATCCCGTCAGTTGGTTGGCAACATTTGTGTTGGACGACTGCTCGTGGCCTGGCTGCCCTCTTCTACCTGGCTTTCATTGGCACCACTCAGTAACCACTGTAACGCACCATGGATACATGGAACTGCTTGCTGATAAAGCGAAGTAAAATTCTGTAATCCTCGTGTTGATTTGTGTCATTGCCTACCTGCCCTGCTTATGATTTTCCGGTTTGTACCCGACCCTCAGAGTTTTACTCGGTCGGCTCTTTGGTCATTAATAGAGGCCGTAATATTGTACTAAGACACTAGTTGTTATTTGAAAATTTGTTCCACTATTATATTTCCTTTCCTTTCTGGTTTGTACCCAATCATTAATGTTCTAATGACCAGCTCCTCGCCATAAATACAACCAGAACAATTATACTAATGCGCATGTTGCCATTAAAGAAAAGACGGACCTTGTAGTTAGATTTAGGTGTTAACCAGTTCAGTTCTTTGATGAATTTACATTTTTAAGTCTTTAGTTATAATCTGAACAACCTGTTGTACTAAGATGTGTTTGAAAGACCAGTTCATTATTGGTGTATTTTAGCTGGATCTTGTGGTTCTGGCAAGAGAGTTCTCTTGTACTAAGTATTCACAAGTGATGTTTTAAGACGTTCCTTCAGAACGGTCTTAATAACTGACAATCAGTTTAACTTTGAAAATATTAACAGCCAACTGTCACCAGGACATTAGTCAAAATGGACAGGTTGGGATCCAATCGCACCTTGGCTGTTGATTGAAATTAAAAAGTTGGTTGCTCTTAAGTAAACTTTATCATTGTCATATTGTTTCCTAATCTTTAAGCACAGGTGCACATATTAACCCAGAACCTTTAGACATACAGCCTTCAAATTAAAAATTATGTCATCTGTTTTGAGTAACTTAGTCACTCATCAATGGTGCTTATATAATTTCCATATGTTGCAGAAAGGCATGTAATAGCAGAGGCTTTGTCCAGTGCAATAGTAAACACTGCCGTTTGGCCCAATAATGTGTGGGCTGCAGGGATGATTGTATATTGTTAAATATACAGGTTGTGTGAAAAGTAAGTTACCTTTTTGGGTCCTTCCTTCGACATTTTTTTAAATTCTGGTAGGTACCATGTTTCATCCAGTATGTTGGATGTAGAGGAATTATAGGAAAACTTTAAATGGACTGTATATCATGCTCAGGAGAAGTTTATACTGATTAAGTGGATGAAGGACAGAAAATATCCTTTGTGGTTTACCACTGAAATTTGGAAAATACTGAGAAAGTAAAGGCTGTTGTACTCTCAGTTCAAAAGAGAATGAACAAATGATTACAGGAAGTAGTTAGTAGAGATTCAAGCATCTGTAAAAAGATAAATGTGTGATCCAAAACAACTGTCATACCTAAGCAAAAGATATTGTTGAGAACACAAGAAAATTGTGGTCATCTATAAGACTACTAATCAAGTCTTAGGCTTTTATCCAGTTACTCACTGACCAACCTGCATGGAGGTAGAAGACAGCAAAAAAAAAAAAAAAAAAAAAAAAAGATGAAGTTTTAAATTTTGTGTTTAAGAAATCATCCACACAGGACAATCATACAAACATTGACCAGTTGCAAAGACTTCCATATGGGGGACACAGTAATGGTCATCCCTGGCATAACGAAACAATAGAAATAGTTAGAACAAAATAAGTCACAGGTCCAGATGGAATCCTAATTAGCTTTTACAAAGAGTATTTTATGGCATTGCCCTCTTACTTAGCTTGAATTAATGAATCTCTCATCCACTGAAAAGTTCCAAGTGCCTGGAAAAAGGCACAGCTGACTCTTGTATATAAGAAGGGTAAAAGAAGGACCCAAAAAATTACAGACCGGTATAATTAACATTGGGTTTCCAGCAAAACTGTAGAACACATTCTGAATTCGAATGCAATAAATTTCCTAGATAATGTGAAACTTATGTCCACAAATCAGCATGGTTTTAGCCCCCCCAGGGGATCCACAACTCTTTTGTGGATACGTGCGTAGCGAGCACGGAACCCCGAGCTAATGTGGCCCTCCTTCCTTTCGGGGCTGCATACCTTCCCTTTCCACATCCTTCCCCATCCCCCATCTTCGCCCCCCCCCTTTCACCTCTGGCTCTTTCCTTCCCTTTCTCCCCCTCTGGGACTATGGTTTGTACCTACGTCCGGAGACGGACGCTCAAAACTGTTACCAATTCCTTGCTTTCTAAACTTGCAAGTCTTCGTCCTTCCTCTGTCCTTCTCTTTCCTAACCTCTTCTCTTTGCACTTTTCTCCGCTGCGGCATTTGAGACCCCTCTTCTTTCCTTTCCCTTTCCATTTCTCTTTTTTCCTCCCTGTGCGTGTCTGTGCGTAGCCGGTGACGGGGTAACGCGTAATTCCCCGCCCTGGGTAGACAGGTAGGACACGTACGTACCCCCTGGTAACGGCCAGGCCAAGGGAGGGGTGATTACCCGAGCTGATACCTTCCGAAAGTGCCGATTGGTCCCTCCGTCCGTTTGTCGGGAGGTGTGACCTGAGGTGTGAACAATCACCTAAGGCGGGAGTGCCCTCAGAGAGGGCCCCCACAAGGGAGGAGCGCGCCATCGGAGACGCCGGTAATCATGGGGGATTCTTCCGCAATGGTTTCCTCACCTTTCACTATGTCTGCTCACAAGCGTAAATTCACTGAGTCTCAGCCACAGACAGTTCTTCCATCGTTGCCACAGTTCCTTGTTGTTTCTCGGTCTGATGATGGTCACGACTTCTCCACGGTCAACCCTTTCATTATTCAGAAAGGTGTCGACGCAATTGCAGGTCCTGTTAAGTCTTGTTCCAGATTACGGAATGGCACATTGTTGTTAGAAACAGTCAGTGCCCTCCAAGCACAAAAATTGCTGCGTACTACACTGCTCCACACCTTCCCTGTCCGGATTGAACCACACAGAACTTTAAATTCCTCGCGTGGAGTCGTTTACACACGCTCCCTCGATAATTGTCTGACGAAGAAATTCAGCACCACCTGTCTGATCAGGGCGTAACGGCTGTTCATAGAGTTATGAAAAGGGTTGACGCGAACATCATTCCAACCCGCACTGTCTTCTTGACATTTGACAAAGTTCAACTCCCATCGAAAATCAAAGCAGGCTATGAGATAATTTCCGTTCGCCCTTACGTCCCAAACCCTACGCGTGGCTATCGGTGTCAGCGGTTCAATCACACCAGCCAGTCCTGTTCCAATCCGGCCAAATGTGTTACGTGTGGCAAGGATGTCCATGAGGGTGCTTGTCCACCTCCATCCCCTCGCTGCATCAACTGTATGGGTGACCACGCTGCTTCCTCTCGAGATTGCCCCATTTTTAAAGACGAAAAGCTCATCCAGGAAATCAGTGAAGGAAAAGGTGTCGACCTTTGCTGCTCGAAAATTATTCGCCAGTCGACAGCCCACCGTGCCTCAGACAGGAAAATACAGCACTGTACTTGCTTCTACTCGGCCAACAAAGGAGGCGGCCACGCAGACTTGCGACCTCACCTTTAGTACCACAGTCGTCAGATCGGCCAGCGCAGAGATCGCCCGTTCAACCTCACCACTTTCGCCTGCCCACTCTATGGTTCACCCTTCATCGGGTTCTGCTAAATCTCGAGCCCACAAGTCAGACACAAAGACTTCGAAAAAAGAGCATACTCGTGAAGATTTTTTACGTACCCCAACTTCACAACCATCGGTTCCTCCTTCATCTAAACATCATACTTCCAAGAAGGCTACAAAGAAACCCAGTTCATCTCCTTCCCCGCCAAGGCGTGTCCCATCTACAGCACCACCTGGCGGAAATCGCCCTCGGCCGTCTTCTGTGTCGCCAAGGCGCACTGCTGGAGGCCGATCAACCGGCCGATCGCTGGTGGCAGGAGTTGCTCCTGAACAACCTATGGATCAGGATCTTCTGCCTTCGGCTGAATGCCATTCCATGCTGTCGGTCGCAAGCTCTGAGCAGTCGTTGAGTTGACAGCAACCTTGGTCACATTCCTCCATTTTCTGTTCACCCTATGTCCATTATCCACTGGAATATCCACGGCATTCGAGATGAATTGTCGATCCTCTTACGGTCCTACTCGCCGGTCAACTTCTGTCTTCAGGAAACAAAGCTGCGTCCCCATGACCGCTTTGATCTCCCTCATTTTCAGTCCGTCCGATATGATCTCCCCTCTGTTGAAGGCACTCCAGCCCATGGAGGACTCATGATTCTTCTCCATGATACTCTCCATTATCACCCAATCCACTTAAACACTTCCTTCCAAGCTGTCGCCGTCCGTCTTTCCCTTTCTGGATACGCATTCTCTCTTTGGACTGTATACATTCCATCGTCCATACCAATGGCACGAGCTGATCTCCTTCATCTTCTTGGTCAGCTTCCACCCCCCTATTTGATGGTTGGGGACTTCAATGCCCACCACCCGCTTTGGGGATCTCCACATCCTTGTCCACGTGGCTCACTATTGCTAGACGTCTTCCACCAAGCGGATCTAGTTTGCCTCAACACTGGGGTCCCTACATTTTTGTCTGCCTCCACGACAAATTTATCTCATTTGGACCTTGCGGTCGGTACTGTTCCGCTAGCTCGGCGCTTCGAATGGTTCGCCCTTGATGACACACACTCGAGTGACCACTTTCCATGTGTCCTTAGACTGCAGCCTCAACTGCCATATATGCGGCCGCGACGCTGGAAGTTTGCCCAAGCCGATTGGACACTTTCTTCGTCTCTAGCGACATTCGATGACCGTCACTTTCCCAGCGTCGACGATGAGGTCACACATATTACCGACGTTATTCTTACAGCTGCGGAACGTTCAATACCACGCACCTCCGAATTGCCCCGGCACCCCACAGTTCCTCGGTGGAACGAGACACGCCGTGACGCAATACGTGAGCGGCGACGTGCTCTCCGCGTTTTCCGCCACCATCCTACTTTGGCCAACTGTATCCGCTATAAGCAGTTCCGTGCGCGATGCCGTCGTGTCATCCGCGATAGCAAGAAGGCAAGCTGGAAATTCTTTACTAGCTCATTTAACACCTTCACTCCCTCCTCGGAAGTTTGGAGTCGGCTTCGACGGTTCTCAGGCACGCCTAGTTTCTCCCTGGTCTCTGGGCTTAGTGTCGCGCATGATACATTAGTGGACCCCGTCGCAATTTCTAACTCATTGGGTCAGCACTTTGCTGAGATTTCGAGCTCTTCAAATTACCCGCCAGCGTTTCTCCCGAAGAAACGTGCAGCGGAAGTGCGACCTCTTGCTTCTCCTCTCAAAGTCGCGAAAGCTACAATACTGTTTTCTCCATGCGGGAACTCCTACATGCACTCTCTTCTTCTCGCTCCTCCGCCCCAGGTCCGGATGGTATCCACGTCCACATGTTGCTGCATTTATCAACCCATAGTCTGCGTTACCTCCTTCGCCTTTATAATCGAATTTGGACCGATCGTACTTTTCCCAGACGATGGCGGGAAGCTATCGTCGTTCCTGTTCCGAAACCTGGAAAGGACAAACATCTCCCCTCTAGCTATCGCCCCATTTCTCTCACGAGTAGTGTCTGTAAGGTTTTGGAGCGTATGGTGAATTACCGTTTATCTTGGTGGCTGGAATCCCGCAGTCTTTTAACACCTGCCCAATGCGGATTCCGAAAGCATCGTTCTGCAGTTGACCATCTTGTTTCTCTCTCCACTTATATCATGAACAGTTTTCTCCGGAAACGCCAAACAGTAGCAATATTTTTTGATCTGGAGAGAGCATACGATACCTATTGGAGGACAGGCATCCTCCGCACACTGTTCTCTTGGCGCTTTCGAGGTCGGCTGCCCCTTTTTCTTCGCGAATTTATGGCAGAGCGCACATTTAGGGTGCGGGTGAACACTACTCTCTCCCGTACTTTCTCCCAAGAAAACGGGGTACCCCAGGGCTCCGTGCTGAGTGTTGTACTGTTTGCCATTGCCATAAATCCAATTATGGATTGTCTCCTTCCTGATGTCTCGGGCTCCCTCTTTGTGGACGATTTTTCGATCTACTACAGCTCTCAACGGACCAGCCTTCTTGAACGACGTCTTCAAGGATGCCTCGATCGCCTCCACTCTTGGAGCATCGAAACCGGCTTCCGTTTTTCTCCCAGTAAGACCGTTTGCGTTAATTTTTGGCGACGTAAGGAGTTTCTTCCGCCCTCCTTACATCTAGGTCCTGTCATCCTTCCGTTTTCAGACGTCGCTAAGTTCTTGGGTGTTATGTTTGACAGAAAACTGTGCTGATCCTCCCACGTTTCCTATCTTTCGGCTCGCTGTCTGCGATCCCTCAACACCCTCCGTGTCCTGAATGGACCTCCTGGGGAGCGGACCGAGTGGTCCTTCTCCGCCTCTATCGCGCCTTAGCGCTCTCGAAATTGGACTATGGAAGCATAGTCTACTCCTCTGCTCGGCCGTCTATTCTTCGTCGTCTCGACTCTATCCACCACCGTGGATTACGTTTAAAGTCTGGAGCTTTTTACACCAGCCCTGTGGAAAGCCTTTATGCTGAGACTGCTGAACCTCCGCTGTCCAATCGGCGAGCTGTCCTCCTGAGTCGTTATGCTATCCATCTGTCTTCCATGCCTGCTAATCCGGCCCATGACCTTTTTTTCGACGCCTCCTTTGATGTAGGGTATGCAGGCCGCCCCTCCTCCCTACTACCACCGGGAGTCCGCTTCCGTCAACTGCTCCATTCTCTTTCCTTCCGCTTTCTTAAAACCATCTTGACAACTTGGGGTACAGCACCGCCTTGGCTCCATCCCCGGATCTGCCTGCTCCGTGACCTTTGTCGATTTCCCAAGGATGGTACCCCTTCACTTGTTTATCGTCGGGCATTTGCTGCTCTATGTGCACAAATGACGGACGCCACATTTATTTACACCGACGGCTCGAAAACATCATTAGGTGTAGGGAGTGCTTATATTGTTGGCGACACGCCAAATCACTTTCGGCTTCCCGACCAGTGTTCGGTTTATACTGCGGAGCTTTACGCTGTTCTCCAGGCTGTCCACTACATCCGCCGCCATCAGCGTATACAGTACGTTATCTGCTCAGAGTCTCTCAGCTCTCTCCTCAGTCTCCAAGCTCTTACCCTGTGCACCCTCTGGTCCACCGGATTCAGGACTGTCTGCGCTTGCTCCACCTGGGGGGCGTCTCGGTGGCGTTCCTCTGGCTCCCGGGACACGTTGGTATCTGTGGAAATGAGGCGGCCGATGTTGCAGCCAAGTCTGCAGTCTCTCTTCTTTGGCCAGCTATTCAATCGATTCCCTTCGCCGATCTACGGAGCGTTCTATGTCGTCGTGTTGTTCATTTATGGCACGCACATTGGTCGACACTTCCCCATAATAAATTGCGGGACGTGAAAGCTCTTCCTTGTGCTTGGACCTCTTCCTCCCGAACGCGTCGTCGGGAGGAGGTAATTTTAACTAGACGCCGGATAGGGCACTGTCTTTTTAGCCATCGACATCTTTTAAGCGGCGATCCTCCCCCACTCTGTCCCCACTGCTCTCAGCTGTGGACGGTAAGACACCTTTTAATTGAGTGCCCCTATTTTAATCCGTTACGCTCCCGTCTACAGCTATCGCCTGATATATCGTCAATTTTAGCAGATGACACGCACTCAGCCGATCGCGTTCTCGAGTTTATTAGTGCCAGTGAAATGACGTCAGTCATTTGAAGCTTTTTTTGGGGACAACCAACCCCTTTCTGTAGTGGATTTTTAAGCCTTCCTTCTGCTTTTAGTTTCTCCCATTTTATGACTTTCGTTCCCATTGCTGCTGGTTTCCATTTTCGGTTTTTTACTGTTTCCTGAGTCGCGGACCTGGCGCTAATGACCATAGCAGTTTTGTGCCCTAAAACCAAAACAAATACAAAAAGCATGATTTTAGCAATTATTACTCATGTGAAGCTCAGCTTGCCTTTCTCTTACATGATATACTGCAAACTATGGAAAAAGGGCAACAGGAAGACTTCATATTCTCAGATTTCTAAAAAGCATTGGATATGGTGCCTCATTGCAGACTGTTACTGAAGGCATGAGCATAAAGAATAGATCTCCAGATATGAAAGTTGCTCAAAGACTTCTCAAGTAACAGGACCCTGTGTGCTGTCCTTGAGGGCTGGTGTCTGTCAGTGGCAAGGATATTGTAAGGAGTGCCCCAGGGAGATGTGAAGGGACTGCTATTTTTTTCTGTTTGCTCAAATGATGTGGCAGTCAGGGTGAGCAGCAATCTGCAACCATTTGTTGATGATGATGTTACACACAGGAAGGTGTCATCATTGAGTGACTCTAGCGGAATACAAGATAACTTAGACAAAAATTTCTATTTGGTGTGATAAATCTCAGCTAGCTCTAAATTTCTAAAAATGTAAATTAATGTGCATGAGTAGGAAAAACAAACCAGAAATGGTTGAATAAGTGTTACTAGTGTAATGCTCGAAACATTAATGTCAATTAAATGTCTAGCCATAATGGTACAAAGCGATGTGAAATGGAACAAGCATCTGAGGACTGTAGTAGGGAGGGTGAACGATCGACTTTTAGTAAAATATGGTTCAGCTGTAAAGGAGATGGCATACTAGTGAATCCCATGGTACTATTTGAGTTTTTGGGTCAGATTAAAGGAAGACATAAAGCAATTCAGAGGTGGGCCATTATATTTCTTACTAGTAAGTTCAGTCAATATGCAAGTATTGTGGAGATGCTTAGGGAACTCAAATGGGAAACCCTGGAGGTAAGGAAACATTCTTCTCTAAGAACACTATTGAGAAAATTTAGAGAACTAGCATCTGAGGCTTATTGCAGTACAATTCTACTGTCACCAACTTACATTTCATGCAAGTATAATGAAGATTAGATGGGAGAAATAAGGATTCTCATGGAAGAATGTAGACAGTCATTTTCCCCTCGCTCTGTTTGCAAATGGAACAGGAAAGGAAATAAGAAGCAATTGTTCAGGGCATCCTACACCATGCACCATGCAGTAGCTTGTGTAGTATTGATGTAGATGTATTATATTTAGAAGATTTTATGAGTTTAATATGTCAGTGAGCTTCAAATTTACTACATTCTTTGGATTTGCGTCTATATTAAAATCACCAAATATTTCAACAATGTAAAATCCAAGATGAAATGTAACTGTACTATGAAAAGGAAAGTTGCTACTCACCATATAGCAGAGATGCTGAGTCACAGACAGCTACAACAAAGAGACTCACAAATAAAGCTTTCGGCCAGTAAGGCCTCTGTTAAAAATAGATGACACACACACACACACACACACACACACACACACACACACACACACAAATTGTCTAGAACTCTCTTACTTTTGTTTGGAAGACTGTTAGTGCTTTTGTATTTTGTAAACTGTTTGGTAGCCTGTTGTGTAATAAGCACTCAGCTTTAGCAGGACCTTTATCAGCCAGTAGTCAAGTACCATTGATGTGATAACAAATTTTAACATTTGTGCTACAAATGTGTACGTCTCTGTTTAGCATTAGTGCACAGTTTGCTTTGACATACATGATAGTTTCACATACATACATAGAGGGAACTGTCACAATTTTAAATTGTCTGAATTTGATTTTACAAGGTTCTCTTGGTGATAGCCTTATATACCAGGTACAGGGATTTCTTCTCATTTCATTCACATATGGAGTGCCGGAAGAATGATTGTTTGGATACCTTCATGTGTGCTGTAATTATTATTACGAGCCTGCCACTTCCATTTCTTAAGCATCTCTGTGGCACTCTCCCTTGGATTAATGGATTAAACAAACTTGTGGCCATTTGTGCTGCCCTTGTCTGTATATGTTCAATATCCCTGTTAGTCCTATCTGGTACGGTTCCTACACATTTGAGCAATATTCTAGGATGGGTCACATGAGTGATTTGTAAGCAATCTCTTTTGTAGACTGAGGGCGTTTCCCCAGCATTCTCCAATAAATCAAAGTATGGCACCTGCTTTACCCATGACTCAGCCCACGTTATCATCCCCCTTTAATATCCTTACAAAGTGTAACACCCAGGTATTTGTACAAGTTTGCTGTTTCCAACACTGACTCATTGATATTATAGGTACACGTTACTATGTTTTTTTTCATTTTGTGAAGAGGACAATTTTACACTAGTGAACATTTCAATCAAGTTGAAGAACACCACTTTCAAATCTTATCAAGATCTAACTGAATATTTATGAAGATTCATTCAGGCAGTACTTCATTATAGATAACTGCATCAACTGGAAAAAGCCTGAGGTTACTTTTAATATTGTCCACAAGGTCATTAATACACATTATTTACTTGTGCATACACTGATTAGCCAGAACAGCACGATCACCTACCTAATCACTGGTATGGTCACCTCGGACAGGGACAATGTATTGTGGTATGGAAGCAATGAGGTCTTGGTAGGTAGCTGGAGGGAGTTGGCACCACATCTGCACACATAAGTTACCTAATTCCTGTAAATTTCAGGTGGGGGGTGCTGATCTCTAATGCCAGTTTAAGTTACATCCTGACCAATTTCAGATCTGGTGGCTTGGGGGACCAGAACCTCAACTGGACTTCCCACTGTGTTCCTCGAACCACTCCATCACTCTATCCTGGCCTTGTGACATGGTGCATTATCTTGCTGAAAAATGCCACTGCCGTTTGAAAACATAATTGTTATGAAGGGGTGTACAATACTCCTTGCACGAGCTCCACCGGACCTATGGATGCCCACTCGAATGTCCTCAGAGCATAGTAGAGCCACCACCATCTGTTGCTCTGGAAGACAAAGACTTTGTGCCCTCCCATCAGCATGATAAAAAAAGTATCACAATTCACCAGACCAAGAAATGCTCTGTCACTGTACTAAATTCCAGTGCCAAGGGTCACATGCTCATTTCAGTTTTAGTTGCCGATGTTGTGGTTTAACAACGGCACATGCACGGGTCATTGGGTGCAGAGGCCCATCGTTAGAAGTGTTTGGTGCACTGTGTATTCAGACATACTTGGATGATTGCTCCATGTCTGGTATCTATATGTATTATGTTATCTGTCTGATACAGATATAAGGTGTTCTGCATATTACTTTTGTCATAATGTCTGCTCAAATCAGCAAACTGCTCAGCTATAAATCTCAGGTGACGTAGGATGTTTGAACGGAAAATTTGTATGATGATGAAAGTAGGTTAGGTGCTGTTGAATGGTGCAGCAAGCCAATGCTTTTCACTAATGTGTACTTAATGAAAACCAGTCCAATATTATGTTATTGTATCAGTTGTATTCTGACAGTCATAAACAATTGCAAAGTAATGTGTAGCACAAGGCAAATCTATGATAAAATAATGTTTCAAAGATTAGGTATTTGTCTGCAGCCCATGAGGATTTGTATTCCTGGTATAGCTATTGTTCCTGCAGACATCTACTTTCAACTGAAGTCTAGTTAATTCATTATTTTGTAACTGATGAGAAAATATAATACATATAGATCAAACCTTTAGGATGGCTGAACTATCCATTTTGTTCCATTCTTTTTTTTTTTTTTTTTTGCTCATTCATATGTAACTAGTGGTACTTCACCCTTTAAATTAATCTATGTTGGAATTTACCTTTAGCTGTACCCAGTTTTATTTACTGTCTGATGTGATGTTGCTACATCATGTCTACTGTGGTGATGATCAACGAGACAACTGTAACTGGTTATTGAGCAGTATACATTCTGGAAGTACTCTGTAGGTACTTAGTGTACCAGCATAAACCCGATTCTACAGTGGCATCTGGCCGTGGTGGCTCTCAGTCTCTACAAATAAATAAATAAATAATTGGGATGATTAATTTCTAGCTATGAGAATAAGGTGCCATTGACAATTATTGCGGGCAAATTCCTCTATCCATCCTTGTGGTTTCCTGACCTTAAATGTTCATGTCAGTTCAGTTGCTATAAAGTCTGAGTTTCACTTGTACAGAAATAATGCCTTTTGGTCCTACAAATGGTACAGTCATTATGTCTAGGTACATTTCAACAGTTAAAAACTAACATAATTTTTCCATGAAAATAGATGTCTGAAAGGCTAACAATTACTGTTTCTTGTAAATTGCTTAACAACTACCTTTACATCATACAATGTATGCTATAATCATCTGTTTAATCTGGTCTATCTAGACTTAATACAAAGATATACTGTTACATGCAATATAATTCTTTATAATCACCCATTGTCAATGTAATTCTGTACCTCTCTTTATTATTTTCATGTTTATGTCTCAGATATGTCAGAGGTTTTAATATTTAATTTTTATGTAAGATCAAACCCAGATATTAGAGGGGCTGCTTGTAGGTCAGTTGGTAGTAACTAGCATTTGTTACTTGAACTAACCAATACAGCATTATATATGTCATTTACTCTGTCCTGCAGAATGCTAATTGTTCACCCTTTGTTGATTAGTCAGTAGGGAGTGTTGGGGTTAATATTCGAGGACTGGGAAGGTGAAGCTGTGGCAAGTCCGTTGTGCAGGGAACGCCAAACACTGTTCTCTATCCAGCGCCACAGTCAAGTTCTGGAACAGTGGGGGTCCTGGGTAGGGGGGTGTCATCTTTTCTTCTTCAACTCCAACACTCTGAATCTTCTATTTAATTTCTTACTTCTCATCAGAGTACCAAGCTCTGCTTCCCTCTGTCCACATGCATATCCCTGTATTGCTGAGATCCTTCTAGCTAACAGTGTCAACACTTGCCATTGTTGACAAAAGCCTATTTTACAGGAGGATCTGGGAAACAAGCTAGTATTTCTGCACTCTTGAAGATACTTGATCAGGCATGTCATCTTATAAAGCAGTCTGCGTACTACACACTTCAAGATTCTCTAAGAAGCAGTCTGCATACTGCAAATATCAAGACTATTTACATTTAAGTAAAGTACAGAGATTAGTGCATTTACGCTTGCATATTAGCTCATACAGTTAAGAAAGAACTTGCTCTTTCCTTCTGCTATTGAGTAATAATTGTGTATTATGCTTCATATTAATTTACATATTTAATCAAATAGTGGATTTATTTCATACCATAAGTAAAATTCTTGTTCCTCCATGTGTCAGAAAAGGTTTTGTTCAACTTTCAGTTTCACAAATTCTTTTGGGTGTGTTGAAACATAACAGACTCACTTAAAACATGCATTCTCCAGATGAATTTGGAATTACACATGCATACAAAAAATATGTAACTCATCTAGAAAAACTTATAACTGCTTCATTTCATTTACTTCAAAGTGTAGAAGCTCTGTACATGAAGGGAACAATTTCCATGAAGGGAGCCTCAAGTACATAATGAAATATGTAAATGCATTATTGCAACTATGTATTCGAGAAATTATACTCATATATGATCACAAATATGACCCAACATAGAATTGTACTTGCTGTTCTGGAGTAAATATAGTTTATATATGTATTTTCAGTTTTTATATGTTAATTTTAATTGTTAGTTAATCAAAAAAGATCCTAAACAACACCGCAGATTGTTTGTGATTGTTTGGCATTTATACATAGGGGTAGACACATTGGCATAGGGGGTCAGTACTTTGTGTGTATTTGGACAGAAAGTATGTTGCTTATTGAGCATGTTTCATTTCATTATTGTAAGTATGTTACAACTTATTTTAGATTTGTGAAGATGCTTTTATTTACTTTGAGATCATAATAAATACTCAGCTGAAACATTATACTAGATTAAAAATTCATTTAACTTTATGGTTAAATCCTACAGTCACTGTTTTCTGGGACTTCTGCTGTGACAGATCACCAGCAATCGTGAGTACTTTAACTTAAATCAAAATTAATTCATAGTAATGTTTTAGAGATGTGATAGGAATGGAACCTGTGTCAGAGAAGAGCGTGTAGGGCACTTGTCTGACTCGTACCACTTCCTCTTGTGATTCTGCAGGAACTAATGTGCAGATCAACTGCAAACAGTAGCAAGAATATTAGTTTCCCCATCTTCTGTCCTAATTTGTTTATTTCCATTACAATGTTTAGGTGTTACGTTACCACTTTTAGTAACTCATTGAAGATGATAAATAATTGCCAAGATGGTTGACATCTATTGGGATATCTTGTCTCGTATACTGTACAAGAATTAACTGCAATCTTATGAAACTCTTTGTACATCATGAGTACGTCTGCTTTTTATGCATTAGTAAATCCCATCAACCACTCATGACCTACCACTTGGACTGTCACATATTAACTGATCAGCAAGTCTTTAGGCACTCAAGAAACATACAAGCACACTGTAAGCAAACATAAGAACATTGTACCTAGCAACTGTGTGGGTTTAATGGCACAGACAAGTGTCAGTGTGGAAACTGTGTACAATATTATAATGCATAAATGACTCGTACTAGATTCCTGCAACAAACCCCACTGACATTCTGAGGTTTACTACTTTTAGTTTCTTAATGTCAATAGGCATTTTTCCATTTAAAAAATTGTATGTTTGCACAAACAATACACTTTCTAATTATTATTATGATCTGTTTCTTGGCTAACAATATGAGCTCCTGACTACCAATTCATTTTGTGAAAACCACACCTGTTTCCATTTCTACAAGATTTGCCGTGAGAGTCTTAGATGATTAACCCTGTCTTTACTTGCAGAATCTCTTCTACTTCTTTACAGTAATTTCGTTTTTATATCCAGTTTAGCATTCTGATATTAGGCTCATTATTTCCACCGATATCCATTCTGTAGGATGGGAAACATGCAGCTGGCACATCATCAGGTTCCAACTTGTGTTTCAGAGGAAGATTCAATAGTTTGCTTGTCAAATCCTATTCATAAACCATGCAAAAGCATTAGCAAGTGAAAGTGAATCATTATTTTTATAAGCTTTTTAATCATTTTTGTTTGGTGTAATTGATCTTAGGAAATATATGATGCTTAACTCCTAATTTTTATGGTGTCTGCAGTGGTTAGTCCAAATTGTGATCAGACCATTGTTTTTCACTGAAAATATTTCAAACCACACTCTCAGAATCTGTCAAAATACTGCTAATTGTAGCATGATTCTGCACTAAAATATCATTTGCCAGTAAGCACTCAAACTCATGTAAAGAATCTTCGAGGTACCCAAAAACCCAACAACATCAACACAGTAGGTTATGGCTGTGGAATGCTCAGCTGCTACATCAGCATTGCATCTTGCCATCATCGAGGTGCTGTAATAGGTGTTGCTAGTTCATCTTACTATTCCTGCTTGCTACCCATTTGTATTATTGATGCTGCTTGTCTTCCATTTATTACAGTCTGAGTATTTGTTTCATGCAGATACCAGTTCCTCTTTTAACGCTCCATTGCTTGTGTGGGTGACACTTGTTCCACATTAATTTACCATCTATATTTTGTCTCAGGTGGATGGAGTTCATGCCCTTAACTCTCTGTCTGTAAGCTTCAGCCATCATTGGCTTTCAGTTACATTGGGTTGAACTGTTTGTGAAACATTATTATAGTTTGGAGGACACTTGTCATCAGCACGAGCACAAGTGCTAGAATGTGAAACAAAGTGTACATTACTTCACTGGTTTCCTACATTCACTCGAACTTTTATGTACATTACTTTAGGTATATCAAAACTAATTACAGTTAATTTGCTTTTTACATAGAATACTTACCTATCAGAAATAATGCTCTCTAAACCTCTAGTTTGTGGAATAAACATCTTAGATAAAAGAAAACTAGGACAGAGTTTAGCAGCAGTCTTAATGTCTGACTGTAATAGTTCCATGAGCTGTGTGATGAAGTTCCTGATAATGAAGAGAACAAGAATTTTGTACATTAAATTGGTCATATTTCAGGAATGGAACAAGAAGTATCAGAAAATCATGAATATCACAGGAAAAAGTAAATCAAGAGGGCATATTTCTTTTACGAAAAATTGGAATGGCTAAATGGAAGAAAATTAAATATTCTACAAATATTATAACAATATCATATAACAAGATCTTATAATTTTATTACATATTTATCAGGATCCAGAAATGAAGCCCATATACGAGGGCGGTCCCATAAGTACCTGGACTGACTGAGAGATGGCAGTTGTTGTTGAAAAATACCTCTGAATTAGAAAGTATATGATCTATGAAGCATATGTTTCAAGTCTGAAGATGCCACATTGTTTAGTATTTGTTTGGTAGCCACCATTATTGAATGTTGTGTGAACTAGTTAAAATGGAGAAAATTGGTCATTGTTACCTGATGCAATATATTTTTTGAAACGCTTCAGTGCAACCAATATTAAAGACTCTACTTTGAGAGAGCTGCTCCTTTGTTGACAACAGTAAAATATTGGGTGCCTGAGTTTAAGCAAGGCCGTATGAGCTGCCAAGACGAGCATCGCAGTGGTTGACCAAATGAGGTGATGACTCCAGAAATGGTGAAAAAATCCACAAAGCAGTACTGGACGATCATCTACTGTAAGTGCATGAGCTGTCGGGCGTTTCAGAATGTGTGGTACATCACATATTGTCTGAAAACTTGGACATGAGAAAACTGTGTGCAAGGTTTATGCCGCGTTTGCCCACACTCGAGGAGAAACAATGTCATAAAGATGTTTCAGTTGAGTGTTTAGAGACGTTTCAGAGCAATAAAGCTGATTTTTTGCACCTTTTCATAACCATGGATGAAACATGGGTCCACCTCTTCACTCCTGAGACAAATGAGGAATCAAAGCAATGATTACAAATTGGAGAACAGGCTCCTTGGAAGGCAAAGACCATTTCATCTGCAGGCAAGGTCATGGCGTCGGTTTTTTTGGGATGCACGTGGGATAGTTTTCATTTACTACATTGAAAAAGGAAAAACTATCAGTGATCAGTGGCGAGTATTATGCAAACTTACTGCAACATTTGGGCAAAGAAATCAAGCAAAAACGGCCAAATTTGGCCAAGAAGAAAGTGTTGTTTCTTCAGGACAATGCACCAGCTCACAAGTCCCTAATTGCAATGGCCAAAATTAATGAATTAAAGTTTCACTTGCTACCTCATGCACTCTATTCACCAGATTTAGCCGCCTCGTACTATTTTCTGTTCTCAGACTTGAAAAAAAGATTGGTGGTCGAAAATTTTTTACAAATGAAGACATGATGTCGGCAGTTAATGGCTATTTTGAGGAGTTAGGCAGTTCTCGTTATAAAAAGGGTATCGAACATCTTTTAAAAAGATGCCTACAAGATGTGCGACAATGAACCCCACGCATTATTCTAACGACTTTCTTTTGAGCAATGAATATGCAATGATAATATTGTGGGGAAGGTGAGCCAAAGGTTGCGTTTCATTGGCAGGACACTTAGAAGATGCAACAAGTCCACTAAAGAGACAGCTTACACTACACTCGTTCGTCCTCTGTTAGAATATTGCTGCACGGTGTGGGATCCTTACCAGGTGGGATTGACGGATGACATCAAAAGGGTGAAAAAAGGGCCGCTCGTTTTGTATTATCACGTAGTAGGGGAGAGAGTGTGGCAGATATGATATGCGAATTGGGATGGAAGTCATTACAGCAAAGATGTTTTTTGTCGGGGCGAGATCTATTTACGAAATTTCAGTCACCAACTTTCTCTTCCGAATGCGAAAATATTTTGTTGAGCCCAAACTACATAGGTAGGAATGATCATCAAAATAAAATAAGAGAAATCAGAGCTCGAACAGAAAGGTTTAGGTGTTCATTTTTCCCGCGCGTTGTTCGGGAATGGAATGGTAGAGAGATAGTATGATTGTGGTTCGACAAACCCTCTGCCAAGCACTTAAATGTGAATTGCAGAGTAGTCATGTAAATGAATACTTTTTGTCTAAATGTTGAGTTACCCCAAAATATTATTCTGCATGACATCAGAGAGTGAAAGTATGCAAAGTATGTTAACTTACTAATTTCTATATCCTCAAAATTGGAAATTATTCTGAGTGCAAAAGTTGCTGAACCTAGTCACTTTAGAAGATCCAAAATATGAATTTTCCAATTAAGATTCTCATCTATATGTACACCCAAAATCTTAGTGTGCTCTACCCTGTCTACTGACTTCTGTTGATGTGTTATATTTGTTGAAGGAACTGTACTTTTTGCAGCAGAAAATTTGATGTACTGTGTTCCTTCAAAGTTGAGTGCAAGCCCATTTGCAGGAAGCCAATTAATGACTTTTCCAAAGACCTTACTTGTATCATTTTCAATTGGACTTTCTTCTACTGGATTAATAATGATGCTTGTATCATCAGCAAACAGTGTCAGTTCAGCTTCGTGTTTCAGATAAGAATGGAGGTTGTTCACATATATCGAGAACAGAAGGGGACCGATGATTGAATCCTGTTGAACACCTAATGTAATTTAACACTAGTTAGATGAAGTGGTAAACTTATTTCAACCACTTGACCCATATAAGGAAACTTTTTGGTTCCTGTTCTGTAGGTAACTTAAACAACTCATATGCTATTCCATTTATACCATAGAATTGTAATTCCTATAACATAATGCTTTGGACAAGTCACAGAAAATTCCTATTGGTGACGTGTTACTATTTAAAGACTCTATAATGTGGACAGTGAATATGTATATTGCTGTCTCAGTTGAACAGCGTTTTTGAAATCCGAACTGTGATTTACTAAGTATTCCATTACTGTTGAGATGGCTAACCATTATTGAGTACCTTATTTTCTCAAGGATTTTTGAAAATGCTGTAAGCAAGGATACTGGCTGATGATTATTGACATTTGAGGTGTCCCCCTTTTTGTAGAGAGGCCTGACAATGGCATATTTTAACCTGTCTGTGTTGCATTCACATGTGTGATTTCTTTTAGTTTTTGGAGAAGGCTTCGGCCTAAACTCAGTGTAAAACAATCTATTTCATGTGCCTGTCTGCAACTCTTTACAGTGAGTAGCAATCTACCCTTTTCATAACTGTTAATAAACGAAAGTTGTTAATACTCATTTCTGTCTTCTAGAGGATAGAAACTTTCATTTCTGCTAAAACTTCCTGTTTAGCACAAGCTTTTGTGTAGCCAGTACATAATACAAGTGCTTTATTTTTTCTCCTTTCCAGCTATGATGTATGTAAATTGGCTGCCAGAGTTGACTAGTAGATTTTTAAAACCAATCATTCTTGTACAAGGTATGAAACAATGCTAATTCTAGTTGTTCCATGCAATTATATTCATAACACTGACTGCATCACAGCATTTAATTGTACTAATGAATGCCTGGTTACATTATAATGCTTTTACATGCATGGTCATTCTTACAGCTGTTGTATTGCTTTATGTGCAATAGTTCTTGTTTTAACTCTTCAAATAGTTCAGCACTGTTCATGGAACAGACATGCACTCAGTCACCATCAGCCTTAGTCAACAGCTGCAGTAGGTCTGATTGATAATTGTTGTTAATCAGCATTTTCAGTACAGTAATAATTTTGTCAATATATTTATGCAACAGAGGAATCGTGAATTTTCTTTAGTCATTAAACAACCTACTCACCAATGTGGTAAACTGAAATGAGTGGCTGTAGTTTAATATCAAATGTATTTCCCTTTTCTCTTGTTTTTTCTTAATTACATTACTTTATTTCATTCTTTCCTGAATGATAAAGAACTCTTAACATTAGACTGCCAGTTCTTTTTTCTTCTGGTGGACCAATATATCTTTCAAGTATGAAATGGTATATCCAAATGACTAGACAACTTGATTCTAAAGTAACATAATAATTTGATGTAGGTGGTAGGAATTTTGTTATTTATGCATTTACTTTCATATGATATGAGAAGCTGTGACTGACAGGTTCACTTACAGCCTTATGTTTGTTGTAATGTTACACAAGTTTTGTAATTTTATTCGATTGGTGCTACCAGGGGGATGAAACTTAAGTACAGACTTTGGGTAACATCACCTTGGTTTGCTGCCAAACATGTGAAGCATACATCATTTTCTTGTTAAGTAATTTAAAGTATTCAATGTTGTTTTTGTTTCATAGTAAACAGAAGCTGGTTTCATTCCGTTGTGTTCCTGATTATTACTTCTTGTTTGTATTGCACTCTTTGAATCTCTGGTGTCAATAGGTCATATTGACCATAGACAACAGTAATCTTTGGAACTCAGGTCACTCATTTGAGCTACCATGTTAATCCAGTCTGTTCTTATATCTTGTACTGTGTGAATGTGTATGATAATTATCGAAATATGTATATGTGCAGATATTAGTGGGAACAGTTTATTCCATATACCGCTATTCATACTGTCATGTGCAATTACCCCGTGCCTAACATAAATTATTTCACTCATATGTTACTGGGTGCTATAATCTTCAGTGTTATCGACTGTAAACATGCCTACCATCTGATTCCCATAGCATCAGATGGCATCCCTAAAACAGCTATTATCATGCCGCTCGGTTTGTTCAAATACCACTTCATACTGTTTGGCCTAAGAAATGCAGCGGCGTTTCATTGACTCCATCCTACAACAGTTAGAGTTTTGCTCCGCATACCTGGATGATATACTACATTTCAGCAAGTCAGCTGAGGAACATGAAAGTCATTTATCCAACGGCATTGAGGCCAACAAAGAAAAATTACAGTTGTGTCAGCCTTCCATCACTTTCTTGGGTCACACCATCTCCACTGACATAATACAGCCTACCAAATCTCGTGTGCAAGCCGTCACTTCACTGCCGACCCCGGCTACTTACCGAGGTCGGCATTTTGAGTCTTCCCTGTTCACCATTTTATGTAACATCTGGGGCATAAAGAAAATTCACACTACAGACTACCACCCACAAAGAAACAGGCTAGTGGAATGGTGGCACCGCACTCTAAAAACAGCACTCAGGTGCCACAACCGCCTCTGGTCTGAAGCACTTCCATGAGTACTGCTCAGCCTCCGTTCAACTTTCAAGCCTGACTTACAGGGAACTATCTCAGAATTCGTCTTTGTGGAGAACCCCGTCCTACCAGGGGAATTCATTCAGTCTCAAGTAAACTGAAGACTACCCCCCTCCCCCAATGTCATAAGTTGCATGCACACCCACTTCAAACACGCACGTCTGCACCCACCTATCAGCCACTCCTGCCAGACAGTTACTTGCCAACCACTTTCAACACTTGCTCCCATGTAATGCTAAGAGACAATTCGGTCTGACGACCTCTGCAACCATCTTATCTTGGCTCTTTAAAGTCCTCCAGCAGGGCGATACAACTTTCAATATCAATGTCAAAGACAGTCCTCGAACTGTTTTGTTACACCAACTCAAACCAGCATTCGTGGACCACGATGTCCCTCTGCTGGCTCAGTCTGATCCTACTAATGACTCTCCTGCCATTCTCCCTCCCGCTGTGGAGTTCGACAATGTATCTCCTCATGCCACCACACTGTTTTATTCACCTGTCACCTTTTGCTGGTTTCTCAGACACGTCACCCTCCACTTCGTGTGCAGGTTTTGCTGCTACCTCATCGACTATGAAGACACCCTCTCCCATAGTCACCCCATTCTGCAATGTACCCCCACACCTCGTGACCGACATTTCAGTCATCACTCTCGATGTTCGAGTTCTCATTCTACTCACAGACACCACAGCCCTGCCACCCAACAACCAGTTAAACATCAGTGTTGTGCATCGCTTCACCCTCCCTTGTGAGTGTGACATGATGAAAATTCGCACCTTCATCTCACCGCTCACCGGACAGCTCGATCAGCATCCGGGCTTGCGACACCCACACCCCACCATCCGCTGTTCAACCCACCTTCTCTCAGGCTGGCCGCCGCATCATCTACCCTCGCTGGCTGAACGACTTCAAGGTGGACCTGCCTCCCGTTGCTTTGCCTCCGCATTCCGTCCCGCTAGGGGTGGAGGTCCTGGTTGTGCGGCTACCAGCTCGTACGAATACCAGCAACATCGATTCCCACATGGTCTTCCCTCAAGACCCATATGTAGTACTCCTTACTGCGTGGCGCGGGGGGGGGGGGGGGGGGGGGGGCGTTGATAGGTCATATCGACGATAGACAACATTAATCTTTGGGACTCAGGTCGCTCATCCGAGCCGCCACTTTAATTCAGTCCGTTCTTATACCTTGTACTGTGTGCATGTGTATGATAATTGTCAATGTATATGTATGCACAAATATTATTGGGTACAGTTAATTCCATACACCGCTACTCATATCCTGTTCCCATAAATCGTATTGTAAATATGTTACTCGTACTCTGTCTGATTTTTGCTAATACCAGTAATATTGCAGGGGATAAATGATTCCACATTAGGTGGCAGTGGCCACGAGTGTGTGAATATGTAAGTGCTTTCTATCTCTGAACAGGGCCTTTCAGCTAAAAGCTTAAATGTTTAGTAGTCTTTTCATTATACCTATCTGCAGCTCACTGATTGCTCCATGTGGTGGATAGCAGTCCATCTTTTTCATAATATTGTGTCTTTGTTTCATATAAAATAGAAGCTACTTTAATCACATGATTTTCTGCAGGCTCATATATATTTGTTTCTGCTTACAAATCCACGTATGAACTGCTAAATTGTAAGTATATTGCTCATATTCCACCTTATTTTTGTTTGTGTTCATTTCCATACTTTCTTGCAATTAATGGAGAACTCATTGGAGTGGGAGGATGAATCTAGTGCATCAATTTTTGCTAAAATGTGTTGTTTTTAGTACTTGTCAATAATGTGTGAAAAAATATTTGTAGCTGCTGTTGAATTTTTTAGTATTTGCGACGAAGAGTTCTCTAGTCGCTGAAACTACAAAACATAGTCTGTGGCAAATAGCAATAGTATTCAAAGCTGAATTGCATAGTCATTCAATGACAAGATGTAAAAAAGTTAAACACCAATTTTGTCAAAAGCTTGCTAGCATGAAGTTCTCCATTAAAAGTGAGAAAGTACAGAAGAATGGTGTGAACATAAAGTAGAAAATGCGCAACATATTAAAACACATTTAAATCAATTAGTTCACATGCAGATTTGCGCAGGAACAAATATATGTGAGCCCACAGAAAAGCATGTGGTGAAACGAGCTTCTATTTTATATGAAACAAAAACAAATATGGAATCACTTACCCCACAAAATGTTGTGGAACAGTGCAGTACATACAAAAAGTTCTAATCAGGAACACAATGTGATGAAACCATCTCTCTTTGTCATGTCAGATGCTTGTTGGATTTTGACATGTGCTAACGTGCAGTTATTCCCACATGATCAAAATTGCAATATTTGGATTAACAAATCAACAGTTTTACAGTCAAAGGGTGAACATATTGTCATTTACAAACTCTTTAATGACTGTAGGTCTCAACTATGAGAAGTTAATCTTTGTTTTTTGATTGAGATTTCATGAATATATTACCTTGTACAGCCACAAAATGATTTCCATGCATGCACTTAATCACTAAACTACAAAGCCCTCCAATAAAGTATAAATGAAAATTATTATCATCTAATACTTATATTCTTTTTGCTAAATGACTGTTTGGGCCCTTCTACAACACGTTCCACATTTATAATGTGACACTCCGTTCACATCCAATGACAAGGCCATTTCCCTTATTTATAGTGTTTCTGTTAACTTTGTCAGTAGAAACCTGCAAACAGTCTGTTGTAAAATTGAATTTGTGTGGTTTCAATAAAGAATAGAAACATAAAACTGTGTTTTATCATGATTTTCAAAGAATTACTTACAAATCATCACTTAATTAAAATACTGTAGTTAAGTACTGTACTATTATTCTTAACTATGCATTATAACTTATTTATTATTGTAGTTGGGATGTCTGATTCTGAACTCGAGTAAAATGCTGGGTGGTTTTAACTGAAGAGCAGCTGCTCAGGGAGATACAGTGTGGTCTGTAATTACCATATGGTGGTGAAACTTGGTAGATACACTAATGGGATAATGCAGAACCAATTTACATTCGGAAAAAATTAATTTCAATTTTTGCCACCAGGTGCAAATCTAATGCCATACAGCATTTTGTAGACATCTCCAGAGCTCATATTGAACAAATTGTGTAAGAAGTGCTTAGTAATAAACTGACAATTATTCCCTTCTGTCTTGGTTCGAACTTTTCTACTCGGGTCCTGTTCCTAATCCACTTCATGTGCAAACGTGTCTATACATCTTTCTTGCATTCACAGTGCAAGATTTGCACTCGGTGGCCAAAATTGGAACTAATTTTTTTTTTTCCAGAGTAAATCACTTCTGTATTTATGCATTATAATATCAACCAAGTTTTGCTGCCACATGATAAGTACAGCTCACTCTGGACCTCTGTGAGCAGCTGCACTTTAATTATAATCACCCTCTACTAGGGTGTTAAATTGTTATTTAAAATCATTTATTTGCAAGATACTATACATGAATCTGTTGTATTGGGCCTAATTCCTAGTATGTCTTGACCCTACACTAACTAAATCATCATGAGACAACATGGATTGTAATCGGCTTGTGTTAGCTGCAAATTGCATATAATATTTTGATGTGTGGATTTATGACATGTTGTTAAACATATAGACTGTAAATATGATTCATTGGGTATAAAAAGTTGTATGATACACGGTTACATGAAGCAAGGAATATGGATGATAATAATAATATGCTTCACGTGCAGACTGTTGTATTACTATACAGTGTTGACGAAGAACAATGAAGCAGTTGTAAGTAACGCCAGTGTGAATGTTTACCACAGTATTGGAGATCTGCATGTTTATGATAAAATTAAACAGAAAAGACGTCAAGATAAGGAGATACATTTAACTCTTAATGCTATAGCAGTCGGTTGGAATTACAGATTGAAGAGCTTTGGGAGAAAGGAGGATCATAGCAAGGAATATGAAAGTAAAGTACAATTAACAGAACTTTAAAATTCATTTTGTTATGTGTGCATTACAACATGTGAAGGGTGACTCAAAAGAAATAAAATTTTAGATAGTAGAAAGTTTGCATACTTGCTTACTTAGAGCAAATCACTTGTTTTTAATTGCCAATTGTCATGATTTATTGAAGAATTCCTTCGCTCAATCTCCGACATGTAATTAGGCCACACACATTCTCATATTAATGTGCCAAATCAGCATTTTTGTAGCAGAAATGAGAATTAGGAGGTATTTGACATAACTTGTTGTCAAGTTGCAAGAATGTCTTATTTTTTTTAGTCAAGTACTCATCCTGTCAGGACACAAGTGGAAAAGTTCTCAATGTTCTTTCTGTTAACAAGCTGTCTGTAGCATATATTAGGCATGGAACTACTGAAAAAAAAGTTTAAGATTCGGTAGATTTATAAAGGTTGTACACTCAATGAAAATTATGCAGTCTTCAAAATTAATGGTCATATGAAGAACCTAAGCTTTTGACACTGATGACAAGAACACAGATTTAAAATTCTGAAGCTATGGGGATAAAATACAGGGAGCAAAAGGCAGTGTACAGGTTGTGCACAAAGGACATTGCCATTACAAGAGTCAAAGGACATGAAAGGGAAGTGGTAACTGAGAAGGTGGAGAGACAGGGCTGCAGCCTATCCCAAATGTTATACAGTCTCTACACTGAGCAGGCATTAAACGAAACCAAAGACAAATTTGGAGAGGGACTTAAAGGTCAGGAAAAAGAAATAAAAGAAAAAAAGTATTATGGCAGTGAAGGGCAGCTGAATGGGATTAGTAATACCTTGGAAAGAGTTTATAAGAAAAGCATCAATTAATGTTGTTCTAAAATGTAGTAGGTTAGGAAATGAGACACAAAAAGTAGTAAATGAGCAGTAAAGCAGCTGACAATGGCTGAAGTAAAGAGTATATAGGGGGTGTCCCATAAGGATTGCAGTTTTTAAATTGAGCACCTTTTTCAGTTTGTTAGGTTGCCAGACATGAAATTTAAGCTACTGTTATCTGACGATATTGTGATTACTGACTGTCATTGTCAACTCGCATTTGTGTGTATTGCTATCTGCTAAAATAGAGTGATACATGATGGATCAACAATCCAGATTTTGAAAGGGCATTTCAAGTACATTGAATGCCATGCAGAGACCATTTGAAGACATGTAATTTTTGGTATCTGAAATGTGCCTAATGTGTCAACAGTGCAGAGACTGGTAAGGAAATCACATGGATGTCCTCACTCTTGTCAACTGGTAGGGAATGTCTCGGTCATCAGTGTCCCACTGCTAAAAGTGCAGTGAAGTGAATTCACCGCCATTCTCAATGGTGAGTCCTTCTGAGAAGGTATTTGCATTGAATTTTAACAAAAGATCTGCATTTGCATTCCTTTATGATCCAAACAACACATCAGCTGAGGTCAATGGACAAGTATTTGCTGACTGGGTATTCACAAAACTAGAATTTCATAAAAAAAATAATAATCTTCTGTCACAAGGCACCTTTCTGGCTTAAGGTTATGTGAATAAACAAAATTGCCGGGTTTGGGGCACGGAGAATCCTTACAAAGTCAGTGAGAAGTGTCTTTATCCAGAACAATTCACTGTTTTGTGCAGATTGTGGGCTGGCTAGCTAAATGGGCCATACATTTTTGGAGGCAAGACTGTAAATGCAGTGACATTGACTGGTGACTGCTATTGCCAGATGATAACACAGTTTTTATGGGTGCAATTGTAAGGGCAAGAATTGAATGTGAATGTGAAAGACATCCAACAGGATGAGGGCAACCTGCCACAATGCTTGTTGAAACAACTAGGTTGCTAACAGAAAGATTTCCTGCTTGTCTCATCTTTGAAATGGTGACCTTAACTGGCCACTGGTGTCATGTGATATGACACCATATGACTGTTTTATGGAGGCATATCAGATCTTGCATTTAGTTGAAACATACCACACCTCAAGGTAGAAATTAGATATGTCATGGGTCAAAGTCATGTGGAACTTTGCTCTAGAGCAATCAAAAATTTTGCCCAAAGAATGAATGTGTGTGGACAAAGCCATGGATGACATTTGCCCAATATTTTGTTTCGTGTTTAATTGCATTCTTTGTGTTTTGTATTAACATCGTAATACTAGTAATTTTCAAATAGATTAGGTGCGTTGTTATTCAATTAGAAATTGTGTTCTTCATGTAACACACTATATAAGGAGCAGTCAAATGAGAACCGAACACCTGACATGACAGAACCATGGAGTGGTTCCATTCAAAACCAGTCATCACACAAATTAAGATATTTATCCCACTGGGAGATGAAACTATCAATCCCTGTTCTGTAGAATGCAGTCGGCCACTGATGGATGCACAACAGCACCCCACTCCTTGTCCACCTGAAACCGACGTCCATGAACGTCTTTCTTCAGACTGCCAAAGATGTGAGAATCACACAGTGAAAGATTGATGCTTTATGGAGGATGTCGGTTGGGAAACATTACAAGTCGCTGAAGTGTAGCCTTTCTCCAATTCACAATGTGGCAGGTGGGCATCCTCATGCATTAAGGTCATCATGGCCTTAACAGTACTTGTGTGAACAGTTTTGGGTTGCTTTGGTGGGGGAGACGTGGAATGTTTCCACTGTTGGCTTTGCCACTTTACCTTAGGTTATTGGAATCCTGTCAGGAGGAATTGTCCTGTTGCATAACAATGCTTGCCCCAATGCTGCCAATTGATTGAAGTGTGTGCTTCTCTGATTTTGCTGGGAAATGCTCCAACATCCTCCATACAACCCAAATCTTTCTCCGTTTGATTTTCATATCTTTGGTTATCTGAAGAAAGAGATATGCACGAATGTCAGTTTTAGTTGGAAGAGGAAGTCCTAAAGTGTTAGCAGTTGTGGAATCATCAGCAGCCATTTGCCTTCCGAAAAACAAGAGTTGATCATCTTGTCACCCAGTGAGATAAATGCGTTAACACATGCAGTGCTTACTTGTGAACGGAACTGTTCCACGGTCTATTTGCGGTAAGTGTTAGGTTGTTATTTGAGTGCCCCTCATAAAATGCAGGATTGTTATAGCACAAAAAGCACTTCTGGAAATAGGATTTCATTAATATCTAATATAAATTTAAGTGTTAGGAAATGGTTGCTGAAGGTAACTTGGGTAAAACCATGTAGAAGTGAAATAGGATGATAAGCAGTTCAGACAAGAATATAATGCTAAAAAATTTAATGGGTGGATTGAATAAACACTGGGAAGCAATTGAATCAATATGGGGAAAAAAAGATATTTGTGGTACAACTTCATGTAAAAATAATAATAATAATAATAATAATGATAATAATAATAAATAGGACACATTCCAATGCACTGAGGATTTCTCAGTTTGGAAACATATGTAACTTGCAGTAGTCATATAGATATGAAGAGAACTTCAGAGAATAGACTAATGTGAATAGATGTATCAAACCTGTTTTCAGCCAGAAAACCACAACAGGATGATCCAAATATATGCTGCAAGGGGGAAAATAATGCAAAACTCAAATGGACTGTATTCAGTGGCACTGTGCGTACTGAGGGGTTTTAGTGTCAGTTATTCATTCGTTATAGTCACGATGCTCGTGAGGGCTGTCTGTGCACCCTCTCCTTTGATTCTGCAGGCTGCAACTGTGCTGAGTTTAGGGTTGAACAGTATTTGCCACATTAATTCGAATGTATAACCATGCCACACCAATGAGTACATACTCCTGCTGAAGATCCTCAAACATTTTTCTGAGATACAACGGCTATTTTTCACAGATACAACGGCCATTTTTCAGAGATACGATGACCATTTTTCAGAGACACAACGGCCATTTTTCAGAGACACAACGGCTATTTTTCAGAGACACGACGGCTATTTTTCAGAGACACGACGGCTATTTTTTAGAGATGCAACGGCCATTTTCCAGAGATACAACGGCTATTTTTCAGAGATACAACACCTATTTTTCAGAGATACAACGGCTATTTTTTGGAGATACAACGGCTATTTTTCGGAGATACAACGGCTATTATTCGGAGATATAACGGCTATTTTTCAGAGATACGACGGCTATTTTTCAGAGCTATTTTTCAGAGACACAACGGCTATTTTTCAGAGACACAACGGCTATTTTTCAGAGATATAACGGCTATTTTCGGAGACGAACGGCTACTTTTCAGGGATATAACGGCCCCGTTTTCGAAGGTATGACGGTTATTTTTCGGAGATATTATGGCTATTATTCGGTGATATAACGGCCATTTTTTGGAGATATAACGGCTATTTTTGGAGATATAACGGCTATTTTTCAGAGATATAACGGCTATTTTTCGGAGATATGACGGCTACTTTTCAGAGATATAACGGCAATTTTTCAGAGATATAACGACTATTTTTCAGAGTTATAACGGCTATTTTTCAGCGATACAACGGCTTTTTTTCAGTGATACAACGGCTATTTTTCAGAGATACAACGGCTATTCTTCAGAGACACAACGGCTATTTTTCAGAGATACCACGTCTATTTTCCAGAGATACAACGGCTATTTTCCACAGACACAACGGCATTTTTCATAGATACAATGGCTATTTTTCGGAGACACAACGGCTATTTCTCGGAGACACAACAGCTATTTCTCGGAGATACAACGGCTATTTTTCGGAGATACAACAGCTATTTTTCGGAGATACAACGGCTACTTTTCGGAGATTCAACGGCTACTTTTCGGAGATACAACGGCTTTTTTTCAGAGATACAACGGCTATTTTTCGGAGATGCACCGGCTATTTTTCGGAGATACAACGGCTTTTTTTCGGAGATACAACGGCTATATTTCGGAGATACAACGGCTATTTTTCGGAGATACTTCGGTTATTTTTCAGAGATACGACGGCTATTTTCTAGAGATACAACGGCTATTTTTCAGAGATGCAACGGCTATTTTCAAGATATACAACGGCTATTTTCCAGAGATACAACGGCTATTATGCGGAGATGCAACGGCTATTTCTCGGAGACACAATGGCTATTTCTCGGAGACACAACGGCTATTTCTCGGAGACTCAACGGCTATATCTCGGAGATACAACGGCTATTTTTCGGAGATACAACGGCTATTTTTTGGAGATACAACGGCTATTTTTCGGAGATACAAAGCTATTTTCCGGAGATACAACGGCTACTTTCTGGAGATACAACTGCTATTTTCTGGAGATACAACGGCTATTTTCAGGAGGTACAACGGCTATTTTCCGGAAATAAAACGGCTATTTTCCGGAGATACAACGTCTATTTTCCAGAGATACAACGGCTATTTTCCAGAGATACAATGGCTATTTTCCAGATATACAACGGCTATTTTCCAGAGATACAATGGCTATTTTCCAGAGATACAACGGCTATTTTCCAGAGATACAACGGCTATTTTCCAGAGATACAACGGCTATTTTTCAGAGATACAACGGCTATTTTTCAGAGATACAACGGCTATTTTCCATAGATAGAACGGCTATTTTCCAGAGACACAACGGCTATTTTCCAGAGACACAACGGCTATTTTCCAGAGACAAAACGGCTATATTTCAGAGACACAACTGCTATTTTTCAGAGATACTACGGCTATTTTTCAGAGATACGACGGCTATTTCTCAGAGATACGACTGCTATTTTTCAGAGATACGACGGCAATGTTCTAGAGATACGACGGCTATTTTTCAGACATACGATGGCTATTTATCGGATATACAATGGCTCTTATTCGGAGATATAACATCTATTTTTAGGAGAAATAACGGCTATTTTTCGTAGATACAACGGCTATGTTTCGAGATACAGCGGCTATTTTTCGGAGATGCAACGGTTATTTTTCGGAGATACAACGGCTATTTTTAGGAGATACAACGGCTATTTCTCGGATACACAACGGCTATTTCTCGGAGACACAACGGCTATATCTCGGAGATACAACGGCTATTTTTCGGAGATATTACGGCTACTTTCGGAGATACAACGGCTATTTTTCGGAGCATTAACGGCTATTACTCGGAGATATAATGGCTATTTTTCGGAGATACAACGGCTATTTTTGAGAGATATAACGGCTATTGTTTAGATATACTACGGGTATTTTTCAGAGATATAACGGATATTTTTCAGAGATAGAACGGCTATTTTTCAGAGATATAGCGGCTATTTTACAGAGATATAACGGCGATTTTTCTGAGATATAACGGCTATTTTTCAGAGATATAACGGCTATTTTTCAGAGATATAACGGCTATTTTTCAGAGATATAACGGCTATTTTTCAGAGATATAACGGCTATTTTTCACTAATATAACGGCTACTTTCAGAAATATAACGGCGATTTTTCAGAGATTTAATGGCTATTTTTCAGAGTTATAATGGCTGTTTTTCAGTGATACAACGGCTATTTTTCAGTGATACAACGGCTATATTTCAGAGATACAACGGCTATTTTTCAGAGATACAACGGCTATTTTTCAGAGATACAACGGCTATTTTTCAGAGATACAACGGCTATTTTTCAGAGATGCAACGGCTATTTTCGAGAGATACAACGGCTATTTTTCAGAGATACGACGGCTATTTTTCGGAGATACAACGGCTACTGTTCGGAGATACAATGGCTACTTTTCGGAGATACAACGGCTATCTTTCGGAGATACAACGGCTGTTTCTCGGAGATAAAACGGCCTTTTTTCGGAGATATAACGGCTATTTTTCAGAGATATAACGGCAATTTTTCGAGATATAACGGCTACTTTTCAAAGATATAACAGCAATTTTTCAGGGATATAACGACTATTTTTCAGAGTTACAACGGCTATTTTCCAGAGATACAACAGCTATTATTCATAGATACAACGGCTATTTTTCGGAGATATAACGGCTATTTCTCGGAGATATAACGGCTATTTTTCAGAGTTATAATGGCTATTCTTCAGCGACACAACGGCTATTTTTCAGTGATACCATGGCTATTTTTCAGAGATACAACGGCTATTTTTCAGAGATACAATGGCTATTTTTCAGAGTTACAACGACTATTTTCCAGAGATACAACGGCTATTATTCATAGATACAATGGCTATTTTTCGGAGATATAACGGCTATTTCTCGGAGATATAACGGCTATTTTTCAAAGATACAACGGCTATTTTTTGGATATACAGCGGCTATTTTTCGGATATACAACGGCTCTTTTTCGGAGATATAACGTCTATTATTCGGAGGTACAACGTCTATTTTTCGGAGATACAACGTCTACTTTTCGGAGATACAACGGCTATTTTTCGGGGATACAACGGCTTTTTTCGGAGATACAACGGATACTTTTCGGAGATACAACGGCTACTTTTCGGAGATACAACGGCTACTTTTCGGAGATATAACGGCTATTTTTCGGAGATATAACGGCTATTTTTCGGAGATATAACGACTATTTTTCGGAGATATAACGGATATTTTTCGGAGATATAACGGATGTTTTTCGGAGATATAACTGCTATTTTTCGGAGGTACAACGGCTATTGTTTAGAGATACAACGGCTATTTTTCAGAGATATAACGGGTATTTTTCAGAGATATAACGGCTATTTTTCAGAGATATAACGACTATTTTTCAGAGATATAACGGCTATTTTTCGGAGATATAACGGCTATTTTTCAGAGATATAACGGCTATTTTCGGAGATGTAACGGCTATTTTTCAGGGATATAACGGCCCTGTTGTCGGAGGTATGACGGTTATTTTTCGGAGCTATAATGGCTGTTATTCGGTGATATAACGGCGTTTTTTTGGAATTATAACGGCTATTTTTGGAGATATAACGGCTATTTTTCAGAGATATAACGGCTATTTTTCAGAGATATAACGGCTATTATTCAGAGATATCACGGCTACTTTTCAAATATATAACGGCAATTTTTCAGAGATATAACGGCTATTTTTCAGAGATACAACGGCTATTTCTCAGTGATACAACGGCTATTTTTCGGAGATACAGCGGCTATTTTTCAGAGATATACCGGCTATTTTTCACAGATACAACGGCTATTTTCCAGAGCTATTTTTCAGAGACACAACGGCTATTTTTCAGAGACACAACGGCTATTTTTCAGAGATATAACGGCTATTTTCGGAGAGGTACCGGCTACTTTTCAGGGATATAACGACCCCGTTTTCGGAGGTATGACGGTTATTTTTCGGAGATATTATGGCTATTATTCGGTGATATAACGGCCTTTTTTTGGAGATATAACGGCTATTTTTGGAGATATAGCGGCTATTTTTCAGAGATATAACGGCTATTTTTCGAAGATATAACGGCTACTTTTCAGAGATATAACGGCAATTTTTCAGAGATATAACGACTATTTTTCAGAGTTATAACGACTATTTTTCAGTGATACAACGGCTTTTTATCAGTGATACAACGGCTATTTTTCAGAGATACAACGGCTATTCTTCAGAGACACAACGGCTATTTTTCAGAGATACCACAGCTATTTTCCAGAGATACAACGGCTATTTTCCACAGATACAACGGCATTTTTCATAGATACAATGTCTATTATTCGGAGACACAACAGCTATTTTGCGGAGATACAACGGCTACTTTTCGGAGATTCAACGGCTAATTTTCGGAGATACAACGCCTTTTTTTCAGAGATACAACGGCTATTTTTCGGAGATGCACCGGCTATTTTCAAGAGATACATCGGCTATTTTCCAGAGATACAACGGCTATTTTCCAGAGATACGACGGCTATTTTCCAGAGACAAAACGGCTATATTTCAGAGACACAACTGCTATTTTTCAGAGATACTACGGCTATTTTTCAGAGACACGACAGCTATTTTTCAGAGATACAACGGCTATTTTTCGGAGATACAATGGCTATTTTCCAGAGATACAACAGCTATTTTCCAGAGATACGACGGCTATTTTCCAGAGATACAACGGCTATTTTTCAGAGATACAACGGCTATTTTGCATAGATACAACGGCTATTTTCCAGAGACACAACGGCTATTTTCCAGAGACACAACGGCTATTTTCCAGAGACAAAACGGCTATATTTCAGAGACACAACTGCTATTTTTCAGAGATACTACGGCTATTTTTCAGAGATACGAGGGCTATTTTTCAGAGATACGACTGCTATTTTTCAGAGATACGACGGCAATGTTCCAGAGATAGGACGGCTATTTTTCAGAGATACGATGGCTATTTTCCAGAGACAAAACGGCTATATTTCAGAGACACAACTGCTTTTTTTCAGAGATACTACGGCTATTTTTCAGAGACACGAAGGCTATTTTTCAGAGGTACGACTGCTATTTTTCAGAGATACGACGGCAATGTTCCAGAGATACGACGGCTATTTTTCAGAGATACGACGGCTATTTATCGGATATACAATGGCTCTTTCTCGGAGATATAACATCTATTTTTAGGAGATATAACGGCTATTTTTCGGAGATACAACGGCTATGTTTCGAGATACAGCGGCTATTTTTCGGAGAAACAGCGGCTATTTTTCGGAGATACAACGGCTATTTTTAGGAGATTCAACGGCTATTTCTCGGATACACAACGGCTATTTCTCGGAGACACAACGGCTATGTCTCGGAGATACAACGGCTATTTTTCGGAGATACAACGGCTACTTTTCGGAGATAGAGCGGCTATTTTTCGGAGCATTAACGGCTATTACTCGGAGATATAATGGCTATTTTTCGGAGGTACAACGGCTATTTTTGAGAGATACAACGCCTATTGTTTAGAGATACTACGGCTATTTTTCAGAGATATAACGGATATTTTTCAGAGATATAACGGCTATTTTTCAGAGATATAACGGCTATTTTCCAGAGATATAACGGCTATTTTTCAGTAATATAACGGCTACTTTCAGAGACATAACGGCAATTTTTCAGAGATACAACGGCAATTTTTCAGAGTTATAATGGCTATTTTTCAGTGATACAACGGCTATTTTTCAGCGATACAACGTCTAATGTTCAGAGATACAACGGCTATTTTTCAGAGATACAACGGCTATTTTTCAGAGATACACCTTCTATTTTTCAGAGTTACAACGGCTATTTTCCAGAGATACAACGGCTATTTTTCAGAGATACAACGGCTATTTTCCGGAGATACAACGGCTATTTTCCGGAGATACAAATGCTATTTTCCGGAGATAAAACGGCTTTTTTCCGGAGATAAAACGGCTTTTTTCCGGAGATAAATCGGCTAGTTTCCAGAGGTACCACGTCAATTTTCCAGACATACAACGGCTATTTTCCTGACATACAACGGCTATTTTTCAGAGATACAATGGCTATTTTTCAGAGACACGACGGCTATTTTTCAGAGACACAACGGCTATTTTTCAGAGATACAACGGCTATTTTTCAGAGATACAACGGCTATTTTTCAGAGATACAACGGCTAGTTTGCAGAGATACAACGGTTATTTTTCAGAGATACAAGGACTATTTTTCGGAGATAGAACGGCTATTTTTCGGAGATATAACGGCTATTCTTCGGAGATACAACGGCTATTTTTCAGAGATACAACGGCTACTTTCCGGAGATAAAATAGCTATTTTTCGGAGCTACAACGACCATTTTTCGGAGATACAGCGGCTATTTTTCGGAGATACAACGGCTATTTTTCAGAGATACTACGGTTATTTTTCAGAGATACAACGGGTATTTTTCAGAGATACAACGGCTATTTATCAGAGATACAACGGCTGTTTTTCAGAGATACAACGGTTATTTTTCAGAGATACAACGGCTATTTTTCGGAGATACGACGGCTATTTTTCAGAGATACAACGGCAATTTTCCAAAGATAAATCGGCTATTTTTCGGAGATACAACGCCAATTTTTCGGAGTTACAACGGCAATTTTTCGGAGATACAACGGCTATCTTTCGGAGATACAACGGCTGTTTCTCGGAGACACAACGGCTATTTCTCGGAGACACAACGGCTATATCTCGGAGATACAACGGCCATTTTTCGGAGATACAACGGCCATTTTTCGGAGATACAACGGCTATATTTCGGAGGTACAACGGCCATTTTTCGGAGATACAACAGCTACTTTTCGGAGATACAACGGCTATTTTTCGGAGATATAACGGCCCTGTTTTCAGAGATATAACGGCCCAGTTTTCGGAGATATGACGGGTATTTTTCGGGGATATAACGGCTATTTTTCGGAGATGTAACGGCTATTTTTTCGGAGATATAACGGCCGTTTTTTCGGAGATATAACGGCCTTTTTCGGAGATATAACGGCTACTTTTCAGAGATATAACGGCTATTTTCGGAGATATAACGGCTTTTTTTCACGGATATAACGGCCCTGTTTTCGGAGATATGACGGTTATTTTTCGGAGAGAAAATGGCTATTATTCGGAGATATAACGGCCTTATTTTGGAGATATAAGGGATATTTTTGGAGATATAACTCTATTTTTCGGAGATATAACGGCTATTTACCGGAGACACAACGGCTATTTCTCGGAGACACAATGGCTATTTCTCGGAGACACAACGGCTATATCGCGGAGATACAGCTGCTATTTTTCGGAGGTACAACGGCTACTTTTCGGAGATACAACGGCTACTTTTCGGAGATACAACGGCTACTTTTCGGAGATACAACTGCTACTTTTCGGAGATACAACGCCAATTTTTCGGAGTTACAACGGCAATTTTTCGGAGATACAACGGCAATTTTTCGGAGATACAACGGCTATCTTTCGGAGATACAACGGCTATTTCTCGGAGACACAACATCTATTTCTCGGAGACGAAACGGCTATATCTCGGATATACAACGGCCATTTTTCCGAGATACAACGGCCATTTTTCGGTGATACAACGGCCATATTTCGGAGATACAACGACCATTTTCCGGAGATACAACAGCTACTTTTCGGAGATACAACGGCTATTTTTCGGAGATATAACGGCCCTGTTTTCAGAGATATAGCGGCCCAGATTTCGGAGTTATGACGGGTATTTTTCGGGGATATAACGGCTATTTTTCGGAGATATAACGGCCTTTTTTTCGGAGATATAACGGCCGTTTTTTCGGATATATAACGGCCTTTTTCGGAGATATAACGGCTACTTTTCAGAGATATAACGGCTATTTTCGGAGATATAACGGTTTTTTTTTCAGGGATGTAACGGCCCTGTTTTCGGAGATATGACGGTTATTTTTCGGAGATATAATGGCTATTATTCGGAGATATAACGGCCTTATTTTGGAGATATACCGGCTATTTTTGTAGATATAACTCTATTTTTCGGAGATATAACGGCTATTTTTCGGAGTTATAATGGCAATTTTTCGGAGATATTACCGCTATTTTTCCGAGATATAACGGTTATTTTTCAGAGATATAACGGCTATTTTTCAGAGATATAACGGCTACTCTTCAGAGATATAACGGCAATTTTTCAGAGATGTAACGGCTATATTTCATAGTTATAACGGCTATTTTTCAGTGATACAACGGCAATTTTTCAGAGATACAACGGCTATTTTTCAGAGATACAACAGCTATTTTTCAGAGATACAACGGCTATTTTTCAGAGATACAACGGCTAATTTCCAAAGATACGACGGCTCTTTTTCATAGATACAACTGCTATTTTTCAGAGATACAACGGCTATTTCCCGGAGACACAACGGCTGTTTCTCGGAGACACAATGGCTATTTCTCGGAGACACAACGGCTATATCGCGGAGATACAGCTGCTATTTTTCGGAGATACAACGGCTACTTTTCGGAGATACAACGGCTACTTTTCGGAGATACAACGGCTACTTTTCGGAGATACAACGGCTACTTTTCGGAGATACAACGGCTACTTTTCGGAGATACAACGGCTATATCTCGGAGATACAACGGCCATTTTTCGGAGATTCAACGGCCATTTATCGGAGATACAACGGCTATTTTGCGGAGATACAACGGCTACTTTTCGGAGATACAACGGCTATTTTTCGGAGATGCAACGGATATTTTTCGGAGATACAACGGCTACTTTTCGGAGATATAACGGCCTGTTTTCGGAGATATGACGGTTATTC